>NC_083888.1:25092500-25717500 GCF_032452875.1 Bos javanicus
GTCCCAACGTTTTTTGGACAGCTTTGTGCCCGCCTGTACTGGAAAATGGCAGCGAGATGAAATGGGTTCGTGGTTTTATTTTTCCGCCTCTCTCCAGCGTTTGAAGTCATAGTTAGGGGGAGCGAGGGTGCTTTGGAAAGGAGTCCGCTCGGGCTTTCAGCCTGGCAGTTTTTACAAGGAGTGGTGTTGTGGCTACTGCCATATGGCTCAGAAAAGCTCCAAGCTCCTGCACTCTTGGCTGCTGTGAGAGTTCTCATGGCTCGCTGTTGGGGTGTGGCGGGGGAGGGGGGGGGCGGGGCGGGGGAAGGGGGGAGGGTGGCGGTTGGGAACAGGTAGGTCTTGAGTTAGAGAGCTGCAGATCTGAGTTTAGGCAATCCTACCCAGATATCCGGACAGGTGTCTGATCGTGGACACATACTGGCAGGCATTACAGAAGGGAAGTGGCACGGGTAGCAAAAGGGAGGGTAGGCAGTGTGATGGGCCCTCTCTGACCAAAACCACTAAAAGAGGCTGTGCATGGGGACAGCATCCTGTGTCCTGGCCTCTGAGTCATTCATCTCGTTACTTTCACATTTGTGGACAGTGTGCAAACTGCAACTGGGTAAACAGGGGTCACCCAGATACAGTTGTCAAAAAAAAATGATCCTTGTGGGACTTCCCTGGTGGTCCAGGGGTTAAGAATCTGCCTTGCAGTGTAGGGGACATGGGGTCAATCCCTGGTCAGGAAAGTAAGATCCTACATGCCGCAGAACAACTAATCCTGTGTGCCACAATGAAAGATCCTGTGGGATGCAATGAAGACACAATGCAGGGCAATAAATAAATACATAAATAAGTATTTGAAGACAGAAAGACTGTTGTGAGGCTGGAGGGCCCTGAGAGGTCATCAGGTCCGTGCTAGGTCAGAAACCGCTGTTATGGGCTCAGCATAAGTCTATACATGTCCAGCATTAGGAATCTCACTGATCACAAAGCAATTTCTTCCATCTGTACAAAAGGAAATATTAACGTCTGGAAGCGGATGGAGGCCTTTGACCGTGTTCTTTGATGGACCCTAGTTCTAGTCATTGGCCATCCCTGTGATTCTGCCTTTAGCAGATCTTATCGTTCCTATGGTACAGTTTGAACAAATGACTCCTCTGGTAGTCACTGATTCTGTGAAGGCTTCGATCTGTATTTGCCTTCCTCTTGCATTTCATCTGCAATAATATAAACCTCCAGAGCCTCAGTTTCCTCTTCTGTAAAGTGGAGAGGATTAAGCTCTTTGCACCCTTTTTTTCTTTTAAGATTTTTTTTTGTTTTTTTGATGTGGACCATTTTTAAAGTCGATTGAATTTGTTACAATGTTGCTTCTGTTTTGTGTTTTGGTTGTTTGGCTGTTAGGCATGTGGTATCTTAGCTCCCTCACCATGGATCGAACCTGCACTCCCTGCATTGGAAAGCAAAGTCTTTTTAAAAAAACTTTTTATTTTATATTAGAGTATAGCCAATTAACAATGTTGTGGTAGTTTCAGGTGAACAGTGAAGGGACTCAGCTATACATATACATGTATCCAGGAAGGCAAAATCTTAACCACTGGACCACCAGGGAAATCCCATGGCTCTTTGCACTCTTGCAGAGCAAAACTTTTGGAGTCAGTCAGACATGGATCCAAGTCTTAGCCTTGTTACTTTCACGCTGTGTGACGTGAACAGTTCACTTCAACTCTCTCAGCCTCAGACTCATCCTCTGTGAATTGGGGAGTGTCATGGCACCTGCTTTAGAAGGTTGTGAAGACTAAATGAAAACAATGTTTGTGACATCTAATCACAGTGCCCAGTTGGCATTTGGTAAGTGGTGGTTGCCCCCTGGTAAAAAACGGCCTGTGGGTCTCTTTTATGGTTGTCAGGTCATCACTGGAGGCCACTACGATGTTGACTGCTTTATGAAAGACCCTCTGGGGAACACCATCTACAGTGAAACCAAGAAACAGTATGACAGCTTCACGCACAAGGCCGAGGTCAAGGGCGTGTATCAGTTTTGCTTCAGCAATGAGTTCTCCACCTTCTCTCACAAAACTGTCTACTTTGACTTTCAAGTGGGCGACGAGCCCCCCATTCTCCCAGACATGGGGAACAGAGTCACAGCTCTCACCCAGGTGAGTGGACATCAGCACCAACAGTCTGAGATGAACCCCCTCCTCCACCCTGCCCCCACAAGCCTATTCCTCCCGGTCTTGGCTGATGAACAGTCACCAGCCACCCACCTCCTTGTCTGAAGCCACAGTATTTGCTCTGCCCGTGTGTTCACAGCTAGTCCTAGAAGACGTTATGGTTCTTCTTTCTGGTTCCCCTTCTGGTCTTCCTCTCCATTCTTTAACTGTGTCCCTGCAGTACTTTCTTCTGGTATTCCCACGTTCCCATTCAGTCTGACACAGCACCGCTGTCAAAGCACACACAATACGTGCCTCTCTGCTCCTTCAATGCATCTGCGTCAGAAAGACAAAGTCCTGCTTTCTGTGGTGTATCAGTTAAGGTAACACAAGCTGCTATCACAAGTAAACCCCAAATATCAATGGCTTAACACAATGGGAGTTTTGATTCTCACTCAAATAATAATCTGGAGAGTGGGGGAGTGGGTGGAGGACTCTCCTCCATGGAGTGACTTGGGAAACCAGGCTCCTTTTTGGTCATCTTGCCACCAAAAAATGGAGAGAATGAGAAAGCCCCGCCTGCTTCTTAAAAGCCCTGGCTCATAAGTGACACCATTACCCCTGCTCATATCTCATTGTTGAGAAATAGTCGTGTGGACAGTCTGGGTGAATGGAAGGAAGGCTGGCATATACAGTCCTGTTAGGCAGTTGACCCCTAGTGACAGCTCCACATCCTAACAGAAATAGTGACCGTTTTGGAGGACAGATAGTCATCCGTGTCACCCGTGGCTCACGGTTAACTATAATCAACCTCAGCCTCCTCCATCAGTCTCTCCTCCTACTGTTCAAGCTCCTCCCTCCCAGACACAGACTCAGGCTGGAATTGTTGTGTTATTTACCCCTGGGCCCTCAGCACCCCAGTGCATGGAGTGTGGCACAGAATAGGAGCTCGCCAAATATTTGTCGAGCGACTGAGTGGCAGGACCCAGGAAAGCTCCCAAGACGGGAATGACCATCTGTGGCTGCACCTGTCCCAGAACTGAAACCAGAGCATCTGAGTGTCTAGTGAGACCAGGTCACCTGCTGGGCTGCCCTCCAAAGTGACCACAGGCTCCATTCCTCTGTGGCTTTGATGATGGGTTTATTCTCTGAGCAGCTGGAGGTTAGTACTGCACTGTGCAGTCAGTAACACTATCTGCTTAGGGCTATTGACATATTAATATTAAAATTAAAATTCACCTCCTTGTTTGCTCTGTAGCAACACATCTGTCTAGTGCTCAGTAGACCCAAGTGGCTGGTGCCCACACGTGGAGAGTTCTGCTGGACATCATTGTGTTTGAACTTGGCAACATGAGTGCTGATAGACAGTCCAGCCCAGGGTGTGTCTTTATGTGTAAGAGCTTTCACAACCTATCCTCTCAAGAGTTCTGTTGGTCGTTGATGAAATAGCTTCTGTACTGAAGATTTTGTAAGTTTCCAGGAGCTGTGTGTGTGCTCAGTTGCTCAGTCGTGTCGGACTCTTTGCCACCACATGGACTGTAGCCGGCTAGGCTCTGTCCATGGGATTCTCCAGGCAAGAATACTGGAGCAGGTTGCCAGTTCCTCCTCCAGGGAATCTTTCCAACCCAGGATCAAACCCACGTCTCCTCCTTTGACTGCACTGGCAGGTAGATTCTTCATCACTGTCACCACCTGAGCTGAGAGATTTGCCTCTTGAAACAGTGGAAAAGAAACCAGTAGAGGAAAGGCTTTGTGGGTTAGTGCAGTTGTTGTTCAGTTGCTCAGTCGTGTCTGACTCTTTGCAACCCTGTAGACTGCATATGCCAGGCTCCCCTGTCCTTCACCATCTCCCGGAGTTTGCTCATTGAGCAAACGTCCATTGAGTCAGTGGTGCATCCAACCATCTCATCGTCTGTCGCCCCTTTCTCCTCCTGCCCTCAGTCTTTCCCAGCATCAGGGTCTTTTCCTGTGAGTTGGCTCTTTGCATCAGGTGGCCAAAGGATTGGAGCTTCAGCTTTAGCATCAGTCCTTGCAGTGAATATTCAGGGTTGATTTCCTTTAAGATTGACTGAGCACAAGCTCTCCAAGGGTCTCAAGAGTCTTCTCCAGCACCACAATTCGAAAGCATCAATTCTTTGGCGCTCAGCCTTCTTTATGATCCAACTCTCACATCTGTACATCACTATTGGAAGAACCATAGCTTTGACTGTATGGCCCTTTAGTCAGTAGAGAATAGGCTTTGTGGGTTAGGGCACTAGAGACATTCTTTCCTGGAGCCTCAGGGTTGCGTTTTGTTGCAGGAGAGATTGCACTTGCTGCTTCTGCATCTGGGGACCTCATCCTTCCTTCTGCCCAGACGCAGAAGAGACATTTCCTTCTACTTCTGTACCTGTGTCCCCTCTCCCTGATTGAGTGGGGTTGTATCTGTATCTGCCTCCGACAAAGCTCACTTGCTAATGCTGGGCATGTGCTCCGTCTGCATTTGTGCCCGGAGGATCCTGTGATCGGAGCTGTGTTTTTTCTTTTTAATAATTCTGTTTCTTTATTTATTTTTGGTTGTGCTGTGTCTTACTTGCTGCTCGGACTTTTCTCTAGTTGCAGCAAGCAGGAGGCTACTCTTTAGGTGTGGTACACAAGCTTCTCAATGCAGTGGCTTCTCTTGTTGCAGAACCTGGGCTCTAGGGCAAGTGGGCTTCAGTAGTT
Organism: Bos javanicus; assembly: GCF_032452875.1. Lineage (NCBI taxonomy): Eukaryota > Metazoa > Chordata > Mammalia > Artiodactyla > Bovidae > Bos > Bos javanicus. The sequence continues at coordinate 25,097,336 of NC_083888.1, forward strand.
GCAGCTCCTGGGCCCTAGAGCACAGGCTCAATAGTTGTGGCACACAGGCTTAGTTTGCCCCATGGCATGTGGGATCTTCCCAGACTAGGGATTGAACCCGCATCTCCTGCATTGGCAGGCGGCTTCTTTACCACTAAGCCACAAGGGAAGTCCCAGAGCTGTGATTTAAGGGTGAGGGTTCTCAGGGAAGGGACCAACTGACTCTTCAGGAGGTTTGGGAAAGTCTTCACAGGGAGTCTTAGCTCACAGGCGACAGTGTGAGTGCTTGTCCAGGAGCGTGTCTGGCATGGGGGACGGAGGGCCCCCCAGGTGGCGAGAACAGCAGATGCAGGTATCAGGGCATCACTTTCCTCCTGGGCCCTGCTCTTAACTTTGCTCTCACTTTGCTCGGCACAGATTCCCTCTCTGCCTGCAGCTGTCGTGTCTCTTCCCATGAGGCTTCGTCCAGGTCAGCACTATGCCAGAGGCCGTGTGCTGTGGGACTAGTATCAGCCTCAGGGGAAAAGACCAGGATTCAGAGTGACCGAGTCCCAGGCTGGAGGGACTGTCTTCACCCTGAGTTCCAGAACGACCGGGCTCCTAGCAGAGGACACGGGCCAGGGTTCCTGCTGAGGGAGGCCAAGCTTGAAGCGCTCCCAGCATCCCTAGAGTCTGGGCAGGTCCTAGGGGAGGCTGGAGGCTTCTGACAGAGGTCCAAGGTCCGGGGCTGCCTCAGTGGTGGTCGAGGGAAGATTAAAGTTTCCCTGACTCTACTCTGAGGCCAGCTCACACGACACTCCCTTTGAGTTCTTCAAGAATTTAAAGAACCGAGTACAGTAAGTCTCCTATGTACAAACAAGTTTTGTTCCGAGAATGCATTCATAAGTCCAATTTGTTCCTAAGTCCAACAAAGTATCCAACTAACACAGTCATCTATATAGGTTTATAATACTCTTCACACAAATAATACATAAAACACAAACACAAAAAATAAAGGAAACATTTTTAATCCTACAGTACAGTACCTTGAAAAGTACAGGAGTACAGTACAGCAGCTGGCACACAGGGGCTGGCATCGAGTCAACAGGCAAGAAGAGTCACTGACTGGAGGAGGGAGAGGAGGTGGGAGATGGTAGAGCTGAAGGGTTGTCAGCATAGGAGATGGAGGGTAAGCTGCACTGTCACGCCTGATGTTGATGGCATGCACATTTACACCTTTGAAAGTTTGCAACTTGAAGGATCATACGTAGAGAACTTGCTTTTATCTTTGGAGGCTCTGAAGAGGTGAGGCTGAGTGAATTTCCTGACAGTTACAGAGTGAAGACCTGGGCACCAGCAGGTGGTGGAGATAGGATGGGAGTGGGCATGGGATGCAGGAAAGGGATGGTCCTGGGGGCAGAAGGATTGGTCAGTGTCTCCAGAGACCACCTGTCAGGATGGAGTAGTGCCCGCCGTCCCCGTGAGGCTCCAGGACACTGGGAATTAGCAGGGCTGGAGGTCTCAGCAGGGTGAAAGTCAGGCTCTGGGAGAGCTGGGGACCCCTGGCCCTGGGCAAACAGAGCTGTTTGCCAAAAAAAGGGCCTCTGCTGGCTTCCTGCTGGGCAGGAAGCAGGCTGCCCAACTGAAACTTTGTGGAAACAAGCGGAATTGGTGTCTTAGGCAAACAGACAGGTTGTTTTAGGCAACGTCTTAGGCAACGGCAGGTCCCTGAGAAAGGGGAGGAGGGATGTTTCTCCGGTAAGGGGCTGCTCCCAGTGTCTGTGGATCTTGGTGTCATGTTGCTCTTGGTCTCTGGGGGCCCATGCTAAGTTTCTGAATGGGTTTGCTGGTTCCAGATGCCAGGAAGACTGTAGAGCACCACCTCTTGCTCTGTTACCTCTGAGGACTGACCTCCTTCCCATCACTGATCAGGTCTGAGGTTGTTGCTGTAAAGGTCTCGGGCCTTCTTCAGAGACTCTCAGTGCTGGTCTCTGGCCGGGGACATGTGAGCCAAGCCTCTGAAACGATGCCTTCCACGGCAATGTGACATGTCTTCTGCCCGGGGTGTCTGCACCTGTGATTTCTGTGTCCTTCTCAGCCTCTCTTCCTCCCTGCCAACCCCGACCTCACTCCTTCTCCAGTGACCCTGGACTTTGGGAGGAGGGTGGAGGTATCAACCTATACTGCTGAATGCTCAGGCCAGGGCCCAGGGGTCCCAGGAGCACCCAGTTCAAGTGAATGAAATGTACACCTTGAGTTTCTGAATGAGTGTGCGGTGGAGGTAAACACAGGATGGAACTCCAGCCTGGAAAGCCAAGGAACCCTTCCCTTGTATTTAAAAAGCAAAGTGTGGATTTATACATATTGAACGTGTGTGTACATATATGTACACATGCATCTGTATGCATATACACACGGCCATTCATATGCAGATATACACATATATGTATATCTCTGTCCATCCCACTGATTTCATCCCACTGATTTTTAGAGACCTGTTACCAAGTCTCTAAATGGCTCCCAGATCCACTCGTCTTAAAAAAAAAAAAAAAAAAATTATTTCTTCGACTGTGCTGGTTCTTAGTTACAGCAAATAGGATCTTTAGTTTCAGCCTGTGGGATCTAGTTCCCTGACCAGGGATAGAATCCAGGCCCCCTGCGTTGTAAGCGCAAAGTCTTAACCACTGGACCACCAGGGAAGCCTTAGCTTCTAGCTTCTTACATTGAACTTTATGAATGGTTCACCTTTCCAGTATGGGAAGCAGTTGTCTGTCTGGTGCTTATGAACTTCTGTAGCACAGGAACCCATTGTCCATAGAGTTTTCTAGGTTTTGAATGTTCTAGAGGTTGCCAGTGAGTAAGGACATGTTCTTTCACAGGCATAATGTCTTAGTTTTCCATTGCTGAGTCAGTAATTACTGCAAATGGCTGAAAATAATAACAATTTATTATCTCACAGTTCTAGAGGCTTTGCTCAAGTTCTCGGGGCTGAAATCAAGATCCTGGTGGGGTCAGGCTGTCCTCTGGAGGCTCTGGGGCGTCTCACACTCACTTAGGTCCTTGGCGGAATTGAGTTCCTTGCAGTTGGTGGTCATGCTCTCTGCTCTTAGAGTTCTTTCTCTGCTCCTTGCATGTGACCTTCTCCATCTTCAGAGCCAGCATCAGCGTGCTGAATCCTCCTGTGTCCAGCCTCTCTGACTTCTCCTTCCACTGTCAGGTCGAGAAAGCTCCCTGTTTTGAGGGGCTCTCAGGCTCCCTGGACAGTCTCAGGTGTGACATATAATCGTCATAGTCACAGCTTGTATGCACAGCTTCCTGGGGTTGGTAGTGGTGGGACCTTGGTAGTGGTGGGACCCTGGTAGTGGTGGGACCCTGGTAGTGGTGGTGGGGACATAGTCAAAGATCTGCCTGCTATGCATGGTAGTGTAGCAAGTAAAGGAAGTTGTGAAGTAGCACGTGTTACATGTGAGTATATGCATGTGTATGTGCTGACAGGCACACGTGTCTGTGTCTTTGCCCTTGTTTGTATGCTGGTGTGGGTCTATGTACATGAGAAATGTATGTTTTCATGTATTTGTATGTATGCCTAGAAGTGTAGGCAGCAGTTTTGTAATAGAATGAGCAGTAGCTTCAGAAATAAAATGAAGGTGTCAGTCTCCCAATCATGTATGACTCTTTTGTGACTCCATGGCCTATAGCCTGCCAGGCTCCTCTGTCCAAGGCAAGAATAGTGGAGTGGGTAGCCATTCCCTTCTTCAGGGGATCTTCCTGACCCAGGAATTGAACCCTAGTCTTCTGCATTGCAGGCAGATTCTTTACCATCTGGGCCACCAGGGTAGATTCACAGTCTAGTGCAGTTGGAATTTACGCCACGCCCTGCCATTAATTTGCTGTGTGACCTTGGGCAAGTCACATAGCCTCTCTAAGACTCAATTTCGTCTTTAATATATGCAGTAAGCAATCAGTCAGCCCTCCTTAGCACCGGGGGTAATGATCCTTGCCTGTCAGGGATATGGTAAGTATTAAATAAGAGCTCAGGGAAAAAAAAAAAAAAAGAACTCAGGGCAGTGTTTGAAAGCAAAGTCTCAGGACTCGAACAGTTGAGTTTAAATATTATTTATTTATTTATTTGCCTGCACCAGATCTTAGTTGTGGCATGTGGGACCTAGTTCCCTGACCAGAGATTCAGCCCAGGTCCTCTGCATTGGGAGCAGCCCTGACAGTTGAGTTTACATCCGGGTTCCCTGGTGGCTCAGATGATAAAGAATCTGCCTACAATGCAGAAGACCCAGGTTTGATCCCTGGGTTGGGAAGATCACCAGGAGAAGAAAATGGCAACCCACTCCAGTATTCTTGCCTGGAGAATCCCATGGACAGAGAAGCCTGGAGGGCCACAGTCCATGGGTCGCAAAGAGTCGGACACGACGGAGATGCGACTAACACTTTCACACTTCTGCCATCTCCTAGCTCTGTGACTCTGGACAAGTTACTTGACCTTTCTGAACCTCAGTTAGGCTTATTATGAATAAAACCGTGTCAGACCCTTAGCTCAGAAGCATTGTTAGCACTTAGTAGTACGTAGGATGTTGATGACAGAGTTTGCTTTGTGTGTGCCAGTTTCCATTCTTTTCTGAGGGTCAGCAGTGACTACTTTTCTCTTCCTGCCCAGATGGAGTCCGCCTGTGTGACCATCCATGAGGCTCTGAAGACGGTGATCGACTCGCAGAAGCATTACCGGCTCCGGGAGGCACAGGACCGGGCCCGCGCAGAAGACCTCAACAGCCGAGTCTCTTACTGGTCCATTGGCGAGACCATCGCCCTGTTTGTGGTCAGCTTCAGCCAGGTGCTACTGCTAAAAAGCTTCTTCACAGAGAAACGGCCCATTGGCAGGACGGTCCACTCCTAGTTGGGGTGCTCTGCTCCCAAGCCCCTTGCACCCTGGGACAGAGCAGCCCCCTTGGGCCTCAGGCTCCTGCGGGCTGGTGGGTGTACCCCAGGGTGGATGCCCTGTCACCTCACCTTCTAATCAGATGCTTGGTCCTTGTCCTCCAGCAGCTGGAGCTCATAGAGCCCAGTTAGCAGGAGACATTGAGCTGCCTTATATGTGCAACAGTGAACGCAGAAAGGGTCTGACCAGGCAGGGACTGCCTGCTGTGGGGGGCAGGCAGGCCGCCATCCAGTGGCCTGGCCAGCAGGAGGAACCCCAAGTGCCCTGGCCTCCAGGGCACAGCTCAGGGCTCTCTCTCTTTGCTCCATGATGCACAGCTCATTTGGCTTCTGTGTCCTCTCCCCTGTGGAGAAGACTGGGCCCTGAGTCTGGGCTTCCCTCCCTTGAGCTCTCTGTACCTGTGGAAACCAGGCCCTGAAGCGGCTTTGCAGAAACCCCACCCCAGGGGAGCCCTGGAATCGGCCCTGGAAGCAAGAACAGGATGGTAGCTGGGTGCCTTGGCTGGCTGTGTATCTCCTCAGAGGTGGGACTCCGGCTAATAAAATCTGAGTGTGAGCACCATAGAGACTTGCGTCTTTCTTTCTTTTTTTTTAAATTAATTTTTTAGGTGTTGTTGTTCAGTTATTAAGTCATCTCCGACTCTTTGTGACCCCATGAACTGTAGCCTGCCAGGCTCCTCTGTCCCACACTATCTCCTGGAGTTTGCTCAAACTCATGTCCATTGAGTCAGTGATGCCATCCAAACATCTCGTGCTCTGCCTCACCCTTCTCCTTTTGCCCTAAGTCTTTCCCAGCACCAGAGCCTTTTCCCAGCATCAAGGTCTTTTTTTAGGGGTAATACTTTATTATTTTTAATTGGAGGATAATTGTTTTACAATGTTGTATTTGTTTCTGCTGTACAATAATGTGAATCAGCTGTAAAGTGTATATATATCCCAACCTTCTTGGACCTCCCTTCCCCGCCATCTCACCCCTCTAGGTGATCACAGAGCACTGAACTGAGCTCCTTGTCTACACAGCAGTTTCCCATCAGCTGCCTGTTTTACCCATGGCAATGTATATGTATCAGTGCTACTCTCCCAGTCTGTCCCATTCTCTCCTTCCCCTGCTGTGTCCACAAGTCTCTTCTCTAAGTCTGCTTCTCTGTTCCTGCCCTGCAAACAGGTTCACCTGTACCATTTTTCTAGATTCCACATATATGTGTTAATATATAATACTTGCTTTTCTCTTTCTGACTTCACTCTGTGTAACAGGCTCTAAGGTCATTTTTTTAATTCATTTTTTATTGGTGTATAATTGCGTTACAACATTGTGTTAGTTCCTCCTGTGCAGCAAAGTGAATCAGTTGTACATATACATATATCCACTCTTTGTGTCCCTAAAGGAGCTCACAGCTTAGTGGGGGAACACTGGCATGCATATAAATAATTGGAGTGTGACAGAGCAAGTGATGCTTCAGAGATGGGTCTGTGTAGATGTTTGTGGAGGGGGCAGTAAGTTACTCTCCTCTCAGCTGAATGAAAACAGTGAAGTAGGGAGCTGGAGACTTTGTGGTCTCAGACTCTAGTGGTTACTCTGAATGACTGAGTCATCATATCATTTAAATATAGGGGCTCAAAACAGAAAATGCAAAGACTGAGCAATACTGAGTGGCTGTCTCAGGGTCATGGCTGCAGCAGCCACAGTGGTCTCCTTAAAATGTAAGTCAGATCCTTCACTTCTGGTCAGAACCTTCCCCATGTCGTGCATGTTGCTCTCAGTTCATGGCTAAGTCCCCACCATGGTGGTGAAGTCCTAAAGCACCTGGTGCCTCCGCCCCTGGCCCTGGGAAGCCCCTACCGTATGCCATCCACTCTCTCTTTTCATGCCCTCCTGGCTTGCTATTCCCATCACACCAGGCCATGCCCCTACCCCAGGACCTTTGCACAGGCTGTTTCCTCCACAAGAACACCCTCTCCCTGTTGCCTGCATGAGCTCCTGACCAGTGTCATGTTAGCTATGAGGTCTCCCCTAATGACTTTATTTAACATGGCATCATCTCACCTGGCTGTGCATGTCTGTCTTGGCTTTACTTCTCTGTTATATCATGTATCGCCACCCACAGATGTGTTTACTTGTCTGGTTATTTTCCTGCTTACCTCATAAAGATGGAAACTCCATGAAGGCAGGGCCTTTGTTTACTGCTGTATTCCTAGTGTGTAGAATAACACCTGATAGATGCTAAGCTCTTAATATGTGTTAGTTGTTAGATGAACAGCCTTTCCCATTAGTAAGAAACAGATGCATACTGATCAAATATCTAAATAGTAGGTCTTGAGGGCAGATATCATGTCTTTCATAAAAATAAAACCCACAAATCTGAAATTCTAAGTTGTTTTAAGTGTTAATAGTGCCCTGTGCTACTGCTAAGTTGCTAAGTCGCTTCAGTCGTGTCCTACTCTGTGCAACCCCAGAGACGGCAGCCCACCAGGCTCCCCCGTCCCTGGGATTCTCCAGGCAAGAACACTGGAGTGGGTTGCCATTTTCTTCTCCAATGCATGAAAGTGAAAAGTGAAAGTGAAGTCGCTCAGTCGTTCCTGACACTTAGCGACCCCATGGACTGCAGCCTACCAGGCTCCTCTGTCCATGGATTTTCCAGGCAAGAGTACTGGAGTGGGGTGCCATTGCCTTCTCCGAATAGTGCCCCGTAGGGAACAAAATAGTCCCCCTAGAAAGAAACTCTGTAAGCCTTACTTAGCTTGCTGCTGCTGCTGCTGCTAAGTTGCTTCAGTCGTGTCCGACCGACTCTGTGATCCCATAGATGGCAGCCCACCAGGCTCCCGCGTCCCTGGGATTCTCCAGGCAAGAACACTGGAGTGGGTTGCCATTTCCTCCTCCAGGGCATCTTCCCGAACCAGGGATCAAACCTGTGTCTCCTGCACTGACAGGTGGATTCTTTACCACTGAACTGCCATGGACTTTCCCCATGTTTGGAGTATAGTGATAAACAGTGTAACACATCCTATGTTCCACTACCTGGATTAACCAATATAATGTGACTGGTTCCTCTTAGAAGCTCCCTGATGCTCTGTGCCCACCTCTCCTGCATTTTGCCTTGAGGCTCCCTTGCTCCCCACCCACCCTTTAACATGATTTCAATGGCAGCAGCCAGGCCACAGGTACTTTGTGTAGGGCATGATCAGGGCAGATTGGAGGCCCTGCCTCAGGATGTGGAGTGATGGTTGACCAGCTGCCCTAGGGCACCTCCTCTTCCCTGTCCTCCCCTCCTAAGACCTCTGGGTGATGGTTTAGAAATTAAGGCTGCTCTCATCCCCAGACTGTTCTTTCTGAGAGTTTAAAGTGAACATTGAGGGCTTCCCTGCAGGTCCAGTGGTTAAGAATCTGCCTGCCAATGCAGAGGACACAGGTTCCGTCTCTGGCCCAGGAAGATCCCTGTGCCATGGGACAACTAAGCCCATGCTCCACAACAGGAGAGGCGACCACAATGAAACGCCCATGCACCGCAACTAGAGAGTAGCTGCCCCCATTCGCCGTAATGCTGAAAGCTCGAATTCAGCAACAAAGACCCAGTGTGGCCAAAAATAAATTTAAAATAAAAGTGAACAGTGAACAAGCTGCCAAGTATTGGGTTGGCCAAAAATTCATTTGGATTTTTCCGTAAGATGTTTTGAAAACTCAAAAAAGCTTTTTGGCCAACCCAGTATCAGATAATGAGAGTTACTCATTGTGATACTCCATCCTGGGGAATATCCTTCCCCCAACACCTCCTTAACTTCTCTAGGGAGACACCAACCAGAGCCTGGTCTCTAGCACTTGCTCATAAAACATCCCAGACCCCAGAAGAACATGCATACCCAGGCAGAAACAACCAGACTCCCAAGATGAACGAAGAAGAGACACAGCCCCTTGAGTACCATCCAAACTATTGTTTGAAGCAAAATTGTTGGAACATGTGGAGCCAATTTGTTTTTTACACATTTTTCTTCTGATTATACCTTTTTCTGTTTTAATTTTTTTATTTTTAATTAGAGGATAATTACAATATTGTGATGGTTTCTGCCATACATCAACATGAATCAGCCATAAGTATACACATGTCCCCTCCCTCTTGAACCTCCCTCCTACCTCCCACCCCATCCCACCCCTCTAGGTTGTCACAGAGCTCCATTTTAAGTAACACAGTAAATATACTCTAAAAGAGAAAGTGTTAGTCACTCAGTCATATCCAACTCTTTGCGACCCCATGGACTGTAGCCTGTTGGGCTCCTCAGTCCATAGGATTCTCCAGGCAAGAATACTGGAGTGGGTTGCCATTTCCTCCTCCAGGAGATCTTCCCAATGAAGAGGAAAAGTTAAAATTTTACATAACCTCCTTCTCCTTCTGCCTCTGTAACTCAGCTTGCCCCTTGCAAAGTCTAGATCACGTAGGTCACATAGTCTCAAAAAGTGGGGATTTGCAATACTACGAACTAAATTTTATCTCACTCACCCTTGTCCTGCTTTTTGCAATTGCCCAGCCCCTGCAAACCTGCTTAATCATGCCTGCCCAGGTCAGGCATCCCCCTCCGCATTTTGACCACTGTTCCTGCGCGCATGAAACCCCTTAGTTTAAACCAGCCTGTTAACAGCTAGTGTTGCCCGCTTACAGTCTGTCTATAAAAATTCTGCTATCCCTTTGTTCGGGACTCAGAGCTTGGAGTGTTAACTCCTCTGGGCTCACTGGCGTAATAAACTTGAGTTCTCCAACTCTCCAAGTGTGGGGTGCTTGGTTTCTCAAGTACTGGTTTATGCATCGCTAACCCAGGAATCAAACCCAGGTCTCCTGCACTGCAGGCAGACTCTTTACTGTCTGATCCACCAGGGAAGCAACCTAAAAGAGAAAATGTTGGTAATGTTCAGCTGCAGCACGGAGTTGTAATAAAGAACAAGTGGAAATGTTACAGAGGAGAAATAAAAAGTAGAAACGAAGGCCACCCTCAGAGAGGACAAAAGCATGAAATAGAGCTGATGTGTATGAAAACCCTTCTAGAAGGCAAAAAGAAGGGGGGAAAAAGCTAAGAGATATGAAAAGTAAAAATGGTAGGAGATGGATAAGAGGTGAACCTGAAGCAGAAAAAATATACTAGAAGAAATAATAAAAATATGTTTATCAGAATTAAAGAAAGATGAAGGATCTCAGAGCAAAAGGCTCATGGAGTGACATGACAAACAGGGCTGAGGACTGAGCAGGTGAACCCCCACATGGACACGGACATGTAAGAATTCCAAAGGCAAAGAGGAGATTCTGAATGCCTCCAGAGAGAAGGAACAACTCCTCCATCAATCAGAGTGAAATGAGATTTCACAATAGCACCAACGCACGCAAGAAGAGGTCATATTTTTAAAATAGGAAAGGCAAGAACAAAATAACCCCTGAATTTGGACACTGATGTCTAACCAAATTGTAAACATGAAATTCCACTGAAGATCTCAGGCACGTGGGACCACAGCAGAGAAGAGAACTAAACCTCAGAGACAGCTGTAACGTGTATGAGAACTGATGTTAATTGTTGTATAAAAATCTAGGGCAGGGACTTCCCTGGTGGTCCAGTGGTTAAGGCTCCACACTTTCACTGCCAAAAAAGGCCAATCTGTAGATAGAGAAAAGAGGAAAGAAAATACACACATACATACCAACCAAGTTCTACCATTTTGAACAAGGTTGGAAAAGTTTAAAATGCATGCGGAGAGACAGAAGAGCATGAGGATGGTGAGTTTAAGAAATCAATAGACATAAGTAGATATAAGTTTGGGCCTTAAGTTAAAAGCAAGCAGCCACCATAAAAACAAAATTTGAAAAAATAATTTTGGAATTCGTGAAAGAAAACTTGATCTATCGGAGGAAAAATGGAAAGGAGGCAGAAAAAATTAGCATCAGTCAGTCAGTCAGTTCAGTCGCTCAGTCGTGTCTGACTTTTGCGACCCCATGAATCGCAACACGCCAGGCCTCCCTGTCCATCACCAACTCCCGGAGTTCACCCAGACTCATGTCCATCGAGTCAGTGATGCCATCCAGCCATCTCATCCTCTGTCATCCCCTTCTTCTCCTGCCCCCAATCTCTCCCAGCATCAGAGTCTTTTCCAATGAGTCAACTCTTCGCATGAGGTGGACAAAGTACTGGAGTTTCAGCTTTAGTATCATTCCTTCCAAAGAACACCCAGGACTGATCTCCCTCAGAATGGACTGGTTGGATCTCCTTGCAGTCCAAGGGACTCTCAAGAGTCTTCTTCAACACCACAGTTCAAAAGCATCAAGTCTTCGGCGCTCAGCCTTCTTCACAGTCTAACTCTCACATCCATACATGACCACTGGAAAAACCATAGCCTTGACTAGACAGACCTTTGTTGGCAAAGTAATGTCTCTGCTTTTCAATATGCTATCTAGGTTGGTCATAACTTTCCTTCCAAGGAGTAAGCATCTTTTAATTTCATGGCTGCAATGCTCAAAATTCTCCAAGCCAGGCTTCAGCAATACGTGATCTGTGAACTTCCAGATGTTCAAGCTGATTTTAGAAAAGGCAGAGGAACCAGAGATCAAATTGCCAACATCTGCTGGATCATGGAAAAAGGAAGAGAATTCCAGAAAAACATCTATTTCTGCTTTATTGACTATGCCAAAGCCTTTGACTGTGTGGATCACAATAAACTGTGGAAAAAAGTAGCATACTAAGTGAAAATAGGGAAAAAAAGAAGTACCTTTGTATATTTCTAATGAAAGAATGATTATAATAAATGTAGTTAATTAAATGGGAAACTGTGATTAGATAAAAATATAAGATCCAATAATATGTTTTGAGACATGCATTAAAAGACATAGGAATGTTAAAAATAAAACGATGAAGACTTGCCAGGAGAACAACTAAATTAAATCAAGGTAATTATCTCAGTATCTAACAAAACAGAATTGAAGGCCAATTATTGTAAGAATGATTATTATTGTAAGAATGCAGGTAGAACCTGCCTGACCAAACTCACAACTGAGTGCAGGCTAACACAGTTGGATGATTGTTCCTGGAACAAAGTTTGGGGATAACCTGTTTTTCCAGCTTTGTGGCAGTAGCAGGCTGTAGTTAGAACCTTCCTGGATGTGTGTGCTCCGTCGCTAAGTTGTGTCCAACTCTTAGCAACCCCATGGATGGTAGCCCACCAGGCTCCTCTGTCCATGGGATCATCTAGGCAAGAATACTGGAGTGGGTTGCCATTCCCTTCTCCAAGGATCTTCCTAACCCAGGGATTGAAACTGTCCCCATGTTTGGGCTTTTCTTAAAGAAGGAATATTGTATTGAATGGTCCAGCAGCAGCGCTTGGAATGGTGGCACCTCAGAGCCACGTAGAGTGGCAGGGGTGACTCCCACTCTCTTGCCCATCTCAGCGTGGTCGGGGAGGGGGTTGGAGGGGAAGCTCATCAGACAGATGGACAGGAGATGTGACAACTGGATGAGGGGTGTGGGGGACAGTCAGCTTTTTGATCCTGATGACACCAGATCTTACCCCCGACAGGCCTGCGGCTGGCGGGGTATTGCTGAAAACTGCTGTCTGCTTGATCACCTTGAAGGCTGCTGAGCAGAAGCCTGTTCCCAGCGTGTGCCCAAGAAAACTGATGGAAAAGCTTTTGGAGATGCCTTGCTCCAAGCCCCTACTGTCCCGAATCCTGCAAATCAGTGACCTGGATGACAAAAGGAGAGGCAACAAACAGGACCAGAAATAACAGCACAGTAACAATTAGAAGAGTGCATTTCAGGAGAATTACTCCAGGAAGCAGGACAGTGCAAACATAGTTTTCCCCCAGTTCTTTATATTTTTTGTTAGTAGTTTTAAAATTAATTTTTATTGGAGTATATAGTTCCTTTGCAATGTTGTGATATTTTCTGCTGTATAGTAAAATGAATCAGCCATATACACACATATGTCTCCTCCCTTTTGGACTTTCTTCCCGTTCAGGTCACCACAGAGCCTGAAGTAGAGTTCCTTGTGGTATACAATAGGTTCTCATTAGTTACCTATTTTATACATAGTATCAACAGTGTATGTAACAAATCTGCACATTTGTTCTCTACATCTGCCTCTCTATTTCTGTTTTGCAAATAAAATCATCTGTATCATTTTTCTAGATTCTATATATATACTTTAATATTTGTTTTTCTCTTTCTGACTTACTTCCCTCATATTTTCTTTTAAAAGGCACTAAGACTTCAGAAAAAGGTTACAAATAATTATAGAAGAGGTCATAATACAGCAGAAGAGATGAAAAAAAATTGTCAAATCTCAGGGAAGATGTGGAAGAAGAAAAAAAATGTTATGAAATGACTGTCAATTTGAAGATGCCAAAAAGAGAACAGATACACCTGAAATCACAGGTACGAACACTAAAGAAAGGCTTGGGGAAACCATCCAAATAAAATGGAAGAAGAACAAAGAATCCGAAGTTATCACGGAAAAGCTGAGAGATTTTTACAACAAAGGATATTCGTCATGCCGATAATTGGTGCCACTGAAGAAGAAAACAGAACCACCACAACAAATCTAAAGGCATAAAAAAGAGAAAGCTTTAATAAAAATTAAAGGAAGACCCAAATCCTCAGTTTTAAAGGGTACCTTGCAGTTCAGGAAAGATTGAAGCAGAATTGTCAACACAGACATATCCTAGTGAAGCTACTGAGTTTCAAAAAAAAAAAAAAAAAAAATGAAGACGTCATCAGCGTCTATGTTACATTAAAAACAAAGACAAAAAAGCAAGTTATCTGCAAGAAGAAATCATGTGATCTCCAACTTTTCTATGACGTTTACTGTGAGAAAGATAGCAGAGTAATGTCTCTAAGGAACTTAGGTAAAGGGAGTACAGACCAAAGATTATAAACTGTGAGCTTGTCATTCAAATACAAAGGCAGGAGGTGACCACTCTAAAGCTGGAAGGAACTCGGGTCAGAGCACTCACAAACCATTACCGAACACAGTTAAGTCCTCTACATATGAATTCCAAGTTTCAAACTTCCAAAGATATGAACAGTTGAATCTAGCAAGGAACCAGAACCCATGCCATCAACATCAGGCATGAGTGACAGCTCAGCTTGTCCTCCGTCTCCTATCGCTGACGACCCTTCGGCTCTACCATCTCCCACCTCTTCTCCTTCCTCCAGTCAATAATTCTTGCCTGTTCACTCGATGCCAGCCTGGTGTGCCTGCTGTTGTACTGTAACTAGTGTATTTCTCAAGGTACTGTACTGTAAGATTAAAAATGTTTTATTTTTGGGGTTTGTTATGTATTATTTGTGCAAAAAGTATTATAAATATAGCCGATTGTGTTAGTTGAGTACCTAGGATAACTTTGTTGGACTTAGGAACAAACTGGACTTACAGACATGCTCTCAGAATGGAACTCGTTTGTGTGTAAGGGGCTTACTCTAAGCTACCTCCAGAAAGACCTCTAGAGAGCAAGGAAAGAGAGAAGCCATCATATTAATAAAAAAGGCAGAAGTATTTCATCCACTAAGGTATACGCCTGAGATGAACCACTATGGACTCTAGCTAGAATAAATTTCATAAACTCTAATGATTTAAAAATAACAATACAATAAACGAGGAAGATAGGAGAAAGTGTAAGTTCTAATGTCTAATTGTCTTCTGGGCTTTTCTAAAAGAAAAGTCTCCAGTATATATGACAAAATATTAGCATTTGTTAATTCTGCGTGGCACATATGCGGATGTGTGTTATATTACCTTTTGCACTTTTCTGTATTAAAATTTTCAAGAGCAAAGTAAATACAAGGATGGCAATTGTACTTACTTCAATTCTTAAGACTGTTGCAAGGTTTCAGTGAGTATTTGTGAACGTTCTTTGCAAAATGAAAAGCTCTGGACAAACATGAGGTTTTATAGCTAATCTGCTCCGTTTGCTGTTGATTCTGTTAACTTCCGTTTCAAAAGTCCACGTGATCTGACAGCTTCCGCCTTTGGGTGGTGTTGGCGGCGGTGGTGCTGGGCATGATGCAGATGACAGAGATGGTGGTGACGGTGGTGGTGAGCGTGGTGCGTGTAAGGAGTGAAGTCAGACCTGTGATCCAGCTCTGTGACAGTACGTGCTGCTACAGAATACACTTCTGGGCTGAGTGTCTTACTTCTAAAGAAAGAGTGAACTCCACAGAGAAGAATGGCATGAAGGTGTATCTCCCACTGGGCTTTCCAGGTGGCACTTGTGGTAAAGAACCCGCCTGCCAATGCAAGAGATGCAAGAGACGTGGGTTGGATCCCTGGGTTGGGAAGATTCCCCTGGAGAAGGAAATGGTAACTTACGCCAGTAGTCCTGCCTGGAGAATTCCCATGGACAGAGGAGCTTGGTGGGCTATAGTCTATAGGGTCAAAGAGTCAGACACAACTAAAGTGACTTAGCACACACGCACATATCTCCCACTGTAGTGAAGTGAAGTGTTAGTTGCTCAGTCCTACCCAACTGTTTGCAATCCCATGGACTGCAGCCCACCAGGTTCCAAGAATAGTGGAGTGGGTTGCCATCTTCTTCTCCAGGGGATCTTCCCAACCTAGGGATCAAACCCGGGTCTCCTGCACTGCAAACAGATTCTTTACTGACTGAGCTACAAGGGAAGCCCCTACTCCTAGTAAACCCAGTTTAAAGTAATTAACACAACAAGAGATGGCAAGAGTGAATGTCGACATTCTAGGAATCAGCAAACTGAAATGGACTGGAATGGGTGAATTTAACTCAGATGACCATTATATCTACTACTGCAGGCAGGAATCCCTCAGAAGAAATGGAGTGGCCATCATGGTCAACAAAAGAGTCCGAAATGCAGTACTTGGATGCAATCTCAAAAACGACAGAATGATCTCTGTTCGTTTCCAAGGCAAACCATTCAATATCACAGTAATCCAAGTCTATGCCCCAACCAGTAACGCTGAAGAAGCTGAAGTTGAACAGTTCTATGAAGAACTACAAGACCTTTTAGAACTAACACCCAAAAAAGATGTCCTTTTCATTATAGGGGACTGGAATGCAAAAGTAGGAAGTCAAGAAACACCTGGAGTAACAGGCAAATTTGGCCTTGGAATACGGAATGAAGCAGGGCAAAGACTAACAGAGTTTTGCCAAGAAAATGCACTAGTCATAACAAACACCCTCTTCCAACAACACAAGAGAAGACTCTATACATGGACATCACCAGATGGTCAACACCAAAATCAGATTGATTATATTCTTTGCAGCCAAAGATGGAAAAGCTCTATACAGTCAGCAAAGACAAGACCAGGAGCTGACTGTGGCTCAGACCATGAACTCCGTATTGCCAAATTCAGACTTAAATTGAAGAAAGTAGGGAAAACCACTAGACCATTCAGGTATGACCTAAATCAAATCACTTATGATTATACAGTGGAAGTGAGAAATAGAATAAGGGCCGATATCTGATAGATAGAGTTCCTGATGAACTATGGAATGAGGTTCATGACATTGTACAGGAGACAGGGATCAAGACCATTCCCATAGAAAAGAAATGCAAAAAAGCAAAATGGCTGTCTGGGGAGGCCTTACAAATAGCTGTGAAAAGAAGAGAAGTGAAAAGCAAAGGAGAAAAGGAAAGATATAAACATCTGAATGCGGAGTTCCAAAAAATAGCAAGAAGAGATAAGAAAGCCTTCCTCAGCGATCAATGCAAAGAAATAGAGGAAAACAACAGAATGAGAAAGACTAGGGATCTCTTCAAGAAAATCAGAGACACTACAGGAACATTTCATGCAAAGATGGGCTCGATAAAGGACAGAAATGGTATGGACCTAACAGAAGCAGAAGATATTAAGAAGAGATGGCAAGAATACACAGAAGAACTGTACAAAAAGATCTTCACGACCCAGATAATCACGATGGTGTGATCACTGACCTAGAGCCAGACATCCTGGAATGTGAAGTCAAATGGGCCTTAGGAAGCATCACTATGAACAAAGCTAGTGGAGGTGATGGAATTCCAGTTGAGCTATTCCAAATCTTGAAAGATGATGCTGTGAAAGTGCTGCACTCAATATGCCAGCAAATTTGGAAAACTCAGCAGTGGCCACAGGACTGGAAAAGGTCAGTTTTCATTCCAATCCCAAAGAAAGGCAATTCCAAAGAATGCTCAAACTACTGCACAATTGTACTCATCTCACACGCCAGTGAAGTAATGCTCAAAATTCTCCAAGCCAGGCTTCAGCAATATGTGAACCGTGAACTTCCTGATGTTCAAGCTGGTTTTAGAAAAGGCAGAGGAACCAGAGATCAAATTGCCAACATCCGTTGGATCATGGAAAAAGCAAGAGAGTTCCAGGAAAACATGTATTTCTGCTTTATTGACTATGCCAAAGCCTTTCATTGTGTGGATCAAAATAAACTGTGGAAAATTCTGAAAGAGATAGGAATACCAGACCACCTGATCTGCCTCTTGAGAAATTTGTATGCAGGTCAGGAAGCAACAGTTACAACTGGACATGGAACGACAGACTGGTTCCAAATAGGAAAAGGAGTTCGTCAAGGCTGTATATTGTCACCCTGTTTATTTAACTTATATGCAGAATACATCATGAGAAACGCTGGACTGGAAGAAACACAAGCTGGAATCAAGATTGCCGGGAGAAATATCAGTAACCTCAGATATGCAGATGACGCCACCCTTATGGCAGAAAGTGAAGAGGAACTCAAAAGCCTCTCAATGAAAGTGAAAGAGGAGAGTGAAAAAGTTGGCTGAAAGCTCAACATTCAGAAAACGAAGATCATGGCATCTGGTCCCACCACTTCATGGGAAATAGATGGGGAAACAGTGGAAACAGTGTCAGACTTTATTTTTCTGGGCTCCAAAATCACTACAGATGGTGACTGCAGCCATGAAATTAAAAGATGCTTACTCCTTGGAAGGAAAGTTATGACCAACCTAGATAGCATATTCAAAAACAGAGACATTACTTTGCCAACAAAGGTCCGTCTAGTCAAGGCTATGGTTTTTCCTGTGGTCATGTATGGATGTGAGAGTTGGACTGTGAAGAAGGCTGAGCACCGAAGAATTGATGCTTTTGAACTGTGGTGTTGAAGAAGACTCTTGAGAGTCCCTTGGACTACAAGGAGATCCAACCAGTCCATTCTGAAGGAGATCAGCCCTGGGATTTCTTTGGAAGGAATGATGCTAAAGCTGAAACTCCAGTACTTTGGCCACCTCATGCGAAGAGTTGACTCATTGGAAAAGACTCTGATGCTGGGAGGGATTTGGGGGCAGGAGGAGAAGGGGACGACAGAGGATGAGATGGCTGGATGGCATCACTGACTCGATGGACGTGAGTCTGGGTGAACTCCGGGAGTTGGTGATGGACAGGGAGGCCTGGCGTGCTGCGATTCATGGGGTCGCAAAGAGTCGGACATGACTGAGCGACTGATCTGATACCCAATGAATTCCTTCTTAGAACTGCAGCAATATGGGGAATGACCACAAGAGGGCAGTTGAGGAACATCAATAAAGCTTACTTTTTGCCTGGAGGGTTGTGCTAGTCATTGCTTGTGATCAGAGAAAACCGTCCTGCAGGGGATCTCAGGTTGGGGGTTAATTATTTAGGGCTATTCAACGCACCATAGAATGTCATGGAATTTAAAAATTGTTGAGAACCACCTAGTTCAACATTCTCAGCTCAGCCAACATCTTGCCTACAACTTGATCAGACTCATCCAAGGAGATGAGGAGCTGTAGGCAGGTAGATAATGTTTTAAAAGGGTTTTGCTTTAAGGCTTTGCTGTTTTTGAGCTGTAACCAGATGGAGAAGTGGGGTGGATTGTTTTTAAAGAGGGTGGGTAGTGCAACACCATGGAAAAGCTAGAGTAGAGGGAGAAAAGGAGGAGATATTAAAGAGAGAGGGAGACTTCCCTGGTGGTCCAGTGGTTGAGACTTTGGCTTTCAATGCAGAGGGTGTGGGTTCGATCCCTGGTCTGGCAGTTTAGATCCCACCTTCCTCCTGGCCAAAAAACGGAAACACAAAACAGAAGCAATATTGTAACAGTTTCAATTAAGACTCCAAAATAGTCTACACCAAAAGAAAAAATATATAGAGAGCTACAAATCAAGAAGAAAAACACTACCAACTCCATAGAAAAAAATGGGTCAAGCGTCTAGAAAAAAATTAATTACTAGTGCTTCAAAACAGACTCCATCTCCACTCTTTCTGAATAAAATACTTCATAAAATTAAATGGGGAAATCAGGCTTTAAAAATCCTCTTTGACACACATTCATGTGGCACAGACCACTGGTTCCATTTCTGGACAATTAATAGCCATTCCCTTGACCCAGTCTCACCCCACGGTCAGCTCTCCAGAAAGTACAGGTCAGCATTCCGATTAGCTCTGGTGCCTGGTGAACATTCAAGCCGCTGCGCTAACCTGCCACAAGACTAGGGTCATTTTTTGGAGACAAACTCCAGTCCCAGAATGTAGGGTATCCTGTGGTCAACCCCGAACAGGGCTGTTGATTTGATCTCATTTACAGCAAGACAGCGGAATGCTTATGATGTTTATTTATGTGCCATGTTCCTTTGAGAATTGAGTTTTCTTTATGTGCTTAGGCCTTCAAAATATAATAAAAGTCATAATTTACAAATAACCTTTATTTGTAGCCAAGATGATTCTAACTGTAGGAATCCCAAGGTAATTAACTAAAAATCTGTTAGGACTAACAAGGGTACAGTAAGAAGGCTGGTTAAAAATATATACAAAATCAATATTTTCTTGCAAACCAAGAGCTGGCTAGAAAATTTAATGGAAAAAAAAGATCCCATTTGCTGTAATGGCAAAATTATATATATTTTACTGCTAGCGGAAAGAGCTTTCTTAAATGTGCAGGAATTTTATTAAGAATATAACTTCCTTGAGTTATAAAACATTATCTGTAGTATGGCCCCAGTGGGAGTTAAAATATGCAAACACACACACACACACACACACACACAACATGCACACACATTTTTGCTTTGATTAAAACCCCAGAAAGAATATTGTCAAAATTTCACCATGTATTTTTTTCTTAATGGCACATCAAGTGTGATATATAGGTTTTTTAAATACTTAAATTTTACTAAAATGTAGTTGATTTACAATATTGTGTTAGTTTTAGGTGTACAACAAAGTAATTTAGTTATACATATACATATATTCATGCTTTTTAAGATTCTTTTCTCATATAGTTTTTCACAGAATATTGAGCAAAGTTCTCTGTGCTATACAGTTGGTCCTTGTTGATTATCTATCTTATATATAGTGGTGTATGTCTGTTAATCTCAAGTTTCTGATTTACTCCCCCCTCCATGTTTCTCCTTTGGAAACAATAAGTTTGTTTTTGACATTTATACATCTGCTATTTTTTTTTTGTGAATAAGCTTATTTGTATCTTTAAAAAAAAATTAGATTCTGTATATAAGTGATATCATATGATATTTGTCTTTCTCTGTGTGACTTACTTCACTCAGTATGATTATCTCTAGTTGCATCCTTGTTACTGCAGATGGCATTATTTCATTCTTTTTTTATAGCTGAGTAATATTCTATTGTATATATGGATCAAATCTTTATCCATTCATCTGTCAGTGGATGTTTAGAATTGCTTCCATACCTTGGCTGTTGTAAATAGTGCTGCAATGTGATACGTAGATTTTGTTTTGGTTTTTGCCTATCCCTGTTTTCTTCTTTAAAAAAAAAAATATATATATATATATAATATATTCTATAATAAAACATCTAAAAATGAAAGAAATAAGCCACACTACCTTCAGCAAAATGGTGCTATTCTTTCATTTTTGCCTGTCCTCAAATACACACATTGATCCTTCCCACTGCTGACCTCTTGTTGGGGTCTGAGTGACCCCAGCTTTCCCATCAAGAGAGTCCTGGAGGTGGCTGGAGTTTCAAACCAGACCTCCAGCATAGCCAGTTATCTGACATGGCTGGACCACTCTCAGCATCCTTGCCTGGCTTGGGGCACACACTGTGCCTCTCCCCAAAGGGACAGCAGCAGATCAGACAGTGGGAGGAGAACAGGCTTCAGTCTTGGCCCCTCGTTCAGGCTTGGCTCAGTGTCTGGGGGACATGCTGGCAGATGCGAACCTCCAAGAAATCCAACTTCAAGAAGTCAGCCTTGACCTTCCCTTGCCTGGCTGGTCCTCCTTCTCTGAGCCCAACGTCTTCCTTTTCCAGTGGTGATTTTCTGGGCATCATTGGCTGTCCACTTTTATAGCTATTTTTTTTAATGGATTAACTGATGAAATGTTCAAGAAAATGCAGTTTACTTCTAAATTTTTATGTGAGAGGATTTCATTTGAAATGTTTTGGCCCACGCGAACATCCTTGTTTGAAATTAAATGTCAGAGACATCAGTAAAAGAACAGTCTTCTCGTCCAGCGCTTTGTCATTATTGGGTGATCCAGCCCTACTGGAACACTCTGTTGATCAGTATGCTAACCCCCCAGCACATGTCTGGTAGGCAAGTACACAGGAAGAGACCACCTCTGGACCCAGAATCAATGTGGGTCTGTGTCATGCTTTCCTGCAGGGATGCAGCAGTTCAACAGAGGAGAGGAAAAACAGCCTCCTTTGAAGACTTCAAAGTGTTCTCCAGCTCTACAAACTCCCCAACTAAAACAAGCCCTGCATTTGTTGAATATAGGGTGGGATTTTTGTTCACTTTCTGTTTTTAAATTTAATTAACTTATTTATTTGTTTATCTTGGTTGCGCCAGGTCTTTGTTCCTTCTTGCGGGCTTTCTCTAGTTGCAGCAGAGGGGGCTACCCTCTAGCTGTGGTGCTCAGGCTTCTCATTGCCGTGGCATCCCGTGCTGTGGAGCACAGGCTCTAGGACGCAAAGACTTCAGGAGCTGCGGCACATGGGCTTCATAGCTGTGCTTCCCAGGTTCTAGGGAGCGGGTTCAGGAGTTGTGGTGCACGGGCTTAGTTGCCCCATGGCATGTGGAATCTTCCCAGACCAGGGAAGACACAGGGACCGAACCTGGGTCCCCTGCATTGACAGGTAGATTCTTAACCACAAGACCACCAGGGAAGTCCGTGTCCACTTTCATTAGTGATGTATTCCCAGTGCTTAGAACAGTGTTGGCATGTAATAAGTGCTCAATATACATTTATGAAGGAATGAAGGGACAAATGAATAAAAAATTATCTAACACCTATTATGTGCTAGATACTCTCTAGGATCTGAGAGTATCACTGAACAGCTGCAGCTGTGGACAGACAGGCAAAGCCCTCTGGTCATGAGTTTCCAGAAGGGAAGATGAAAGATAAACAAATATACACCATCTCAGACAGTGACGAGTGCTGTGGAGAACAAAAAAGCAAAGTGAAGGTGTCATAGCCAAGTGCTCTGGGAAACAAACTCATTCAGAAGGACAGTGCGGATAGTGGAGTGCAGGTTATTACACTGGCGCGTCCGAAGCAGAGTATCCTCTTTAGCCTGGAACCCCGACTGAGTTTTGTGAAAGCCTTATAAACCTTAAGTGCACATGCTCAAGCCCACATCCCCAAATTCCTTAAACCTAGCCTGGAAAATGTTAAAGGGAGATACAATCAGGTTACAGCCATGATTCATAATCAGAAGGGTCAGCTGGTTATACATTGTAACCTATACCAATGAGTGGCATGAAGATAACAAAGGTGATCGACTATATAGGGGATTATTACATTCTTTCTGGTGAAGGGAAATCTTGGTATGGAATCTGGTGTCTATCAGTCCGGGAGGCCTGTTCAGTGGTAGGTATGTGATCTCCCTGGCTACCAGGCACATAGTTCAAAGTTCACTGGGAATGTAAAATGGAGTTTCCTTCTTTTTCAAGATGGAGTCAGCTCGGCCTGTCCGTTTCCTCCTTCAAAGGGATGGAGAAGGTCAACAGATGGTGACAGGGTGGAAAGGAAATCAGGAGAGGCCACTCTAAAAAACACAGCCTAAATGCTCATCCCCCATCGCTTGCATTTCTGGTTTTAGGAATTTATCTCACAGATTCTCAGCAGTGCACAAAGATCTGTAAGGAGATTCTGACTGCAGCAATTATTTATAACATCCTTAAACTAGGAACAATGCAAAGATCCATCAGTAAGTTAAATAAGTTACAATACAGCAACACTATGAGTTACTACTAGGCAGACATTCAAAAAGAGGGGCATTTGTATGTCTTGACATAGACAAAATGTACTGAATATATTATGTGAAATGGAAATGAAAATCTCAGAACAGAATGCATAATATGAGCTTTCTTTTATGAAAAAAATACATGTATTGTTGACTTAAATGTACAACGTAAGAGTTGCGAGTTAAGTTTTATTTGGGGCAAAATGAGGACTATCGCCCAGGAGACAGCACCTCAGAGAGTTTTGAGAAACTGCTTCAGAGAGATGTGGGGAGGGGGAGGTCAGTTTAGCTGTGATTTTGGTGAAGGGGGAATACATGCTATCAAGCGCATATTCTTCCAGAATGTTTCTGCTGGTCACAAGAAATAGTTGTCATGAAGGTTTTAGTGCTTTTCTAGATATGAGGAGATACAAGAAGTGGGCTCAAAAAAATCAGCTCCTGAAAATATCCAACTATCTGAAGACCTGTTCTGCCAGGTTTTCCTGGAGCAGAGTGCCTCGTTTCTGCTCTTCACCCTGAACTCCTTTCCCAGGGTGTTGAAGGTCAACAGCTGCAGCAGCACATGATTTCATCCTTGCAGAAGTGCATGGCAAGTGCCAAGTTGTAATTGACAGCACATGTATTGACATTTGTACCTAAATATACAAGCATATACAAATATCTGTGTTTATTTATGGATAAAAATGTTTGGAAGGATACACCAGCTTGATAGCAAGCGCCTCTGAGGAAGGGAAATCTATTTTCCATGTTATACTCTTCTTTATTAAAAAAAAAAAAAAAGAGTTCATTAATTTTATAATTTAAAGAGTTATTTAAAAAAACAAAAAACACATCTTCTTGAACTGATGTTTTACCTACTTCTGCTTAGGCTCTGGCTGTCTGTGGATGTATTTTCAGTTCCCACCCCCCACCTCCGGGGCATTCAGAACCCCGTCTGAGTTCTGTGGATATCTGAGGCAGGAAGGGGAGACCAGGTGGGTGAGGAGGCTTATGCAGCCAGAAGGGGGAAAAAAGCAATTGAAAACAAAAGTAGACTGTATTTGCATCTGTGTTCTTAGAAGTGGCATAATTTATGTAAAGGAGATGGATCTTTCCCCCAGAAAAATCACCTAATGGACCTCTGAGTTGAAAAAGGAGGTTTCCCCCTGGGCACGAGGGCATAAAAAGGAATAAACAGCTCCCCTAACAAATGATACAGTGTTTGGAGATGTTTCCTGGTAGCTGGAGAGATTGACAGACTTCCCTGGAGGAGGGCATGGGAACCCGCTCCAGTATGCTTGCCTGGGAAATCCTATGGACCTGTCCATAGGACAGAGGAGCCTAGTGGGCTACAGTCCACGGGGGTGCAAAAAGTTGGACATGACTGAGCAACTAAACAGCAACAACAAAACTCACAAAAGGGAGAGGAGGGGAGAGGAGAAGAGATGTGTATCAAAACGTGACAATCAGATGATCATACCCAGCAAGAGAAATACTTGAGTACATATGTGTAAAAAGCTTACTATAGTACACAGATCACCAGGATCCCTCAGGAGTGGCTGTTACGCCCCTTTATGTCCACACAGAGCAGGTCTCTTCCTTATGATTCAGGTGCGACCATCAGAGGAATACTTCATACATTTTTAGGACGTTAAAGTCTAGCATTAAATTTAACCTGGTGTCTGGACTTTACTGTGCTGTAATCTCCTTCCACTACTCCAAATCTTTAGCAAAATCTGGTCAAGGCAACCGGTGATGGTTGGTGAGAATGGAGTTAAGAGCTGGGATCAGTGTAGGGGGCAGCAATGGAGGACAGAGGACGGCAGCCCCTAAGAACAACTGGAACATTGCAAATGCGTGGGACTGTTGGGGTTTGAACGCATGGACCTTAGGAAGCATCACTACGAACAAAGCTAGGTGATGGAATTCCAGTTGAGCTATTTCAAAACCTAAAAGATGATGCTGTTAAAGTGCTGCACTCAACACGCCAGCAAATTTGAAAAGCTCAGCAGTGGCCACAGGACTGGAAAAGGTCAGTTTTCATCCCAATCCCAAAGAAAGGCAATGCTAAAGAATGTTCAAACTACTGCAGAATTGCACTCATCTCACATGTCAGCAAAGTAATGCTCAAAATTCTTCAAGCCAGGCTTCAACAGTACATGAACCATGAACTTCTAGATGTTCAAGCTGCATTTAGAAAAGCCAGAGGAACTAGAGATCAAATTGTCAACATCTGTCGGATTATCATAAAAGCAAGAAAGTTCCAGAAAAACATCTACTTCTGCTTTATTGACTATGCCAAAGCCTTTGACTGTGTGGATCACAACAAACTGTGAAAAATTCTTCAAGAGATGGGAATACCAGACCACCTTATCTGTCTCCTGAGAAATCTGTGTGCAGGTCAAGAAGCAGACATAGAACCAGACATGGAACAACAGACTGGCTCCAAATTGGGAAAGAGTACGTCAAGGCTGTATATCGTCACCCTGCTTATTTAACTTATATGCAGAGTACATCATGTGAAATGCCAGGCTGGATGAAGCACAAGATGGAATCAAGATTGCCAGGAGACAGAATATAGGAAATAAAAGCAAAAATAAACAAATGGGACCTAATTAAAATTAAAAGCTTTTGCACAACAAAGGAAACTATAAGCAAGGTGAAAAGACAGCCTTCAGAATGGGAGAAAATAATAGCAAATGAAGCAACTGACAAAGAATTAATCTCAAAAATACACAAGCAGCTCAATTCAAGAAAAAGAAATGACCCAATCAAAAAATGGGCCAAAGAACTAAAGAGACATTTCTCCAAAGAAGACATATAGATGGCTAACAAACACATGAAAAGATGCTCAAAATCACTCATTATCAGAGAAATGCAAATCAAAACCACAATGAGGTACCATTTCACGCCAGTCAGAATGGCTGCTATCCAAAAGTCTACAAGCAATAAATGCTGGAGAGGGTGTGGAGAAAAGAGAACCCTCTTACACTGTTGGTGGGAATGCAAACTTGTACAGCCACTATGGAGAACAGTGTGGAGATTCCTTAAAAAACTGGAAATAGAACTGCCATATGACCCAGCAATCCCACTGCTGGGTATACACACTGAAGAAACCAGAATTGAAAGAGAAACGTGTACCCCAATGTTCATCGCAGCACTGTTTTTAATAGCCAGGACATGGAAGCAACCGAGATGTCCATCAGCAGATGAATGGATAAGAAAGCTGTGGTACATATACACAATGGAATATTACTCAGCCATTAAAAAGAACACATTTGAATCAGTTCTAATGAGGTGGATGAAACTGGAGCCTATTATACAGAGTGAAGTAAGTCAGAAGGAAAAACACCAATGCAGTATACTAATGCATAGATATGGAATTTAGAAAGATGGTAACGATAACCCTGTATACGAGATAGCAGAAGAGACACAGATGTATAGAACAGTCTTTTGGACTCTGTGGGAGAGGGCGAGGGCAGGATGATTTGGGAGAATGGCACTGAAACATGTATATTATCATATGTGAAATGGATCACCAGTCCAGGTTCGATGCATGATACAGGGTGCTCAGGGCTGGTGCACTGGAATGACCCAGAGGGATGGGATGGGGAGGGAGGTGGAAGGGGGGTTCAGGATGGGGAACACATGTACACACGTGGCAGATTCATGTCAATGTATGACAAAACCAATGCAATATTGTATAGTAATTAGCCTCCATAAAAATAAATAAATAAAGTGAAAAAAAAAAGATTGCTGGGAGAAGTATCAATAACCTTAGATACGCAAATGACACAACCTTTACGGCAGAAAGCAAAGAAGAACTAAAGAACCTCTTGATGAAAGTGAAAAAGGAGTTGGCTTAAAACTCAATATTCAGAAAACTAAGATCATGGCATCCAACCCCATCACTTCATGGCAAATAGATGGGAAACAATGGAAACAATGAGAGACTTTATTTTGGAGGGCTCCAAAATCACTGCAGATGATGACTGCAGCCGTGAAATTAAAAGATGCTTGCTCCTTGGAAGAAAAGCTATGACCAACCTAGACAGCATATTAAAAAGCAGAGACTTTACTTTGCCAACAAAGGTCCGTCTAGTCAAAGCTATGGTTTTCCCAGTAGTCACGTATGGATGTGACTATAAGGAAAGTTGAGTGCCAAAGAATTGATGCTTTTGAACTGTGATGTTGGAGAAGACTCTTGAGAGTCCCTTGGACTACAAGGAGATCAAACCAGTCAATCCTAAAGGAAATCAGTCCTGAGTAGAGTATTCATTGGAAGAACTGATGCTGAAACTGAAGATCCAACATTTTGGCCACTGACTCGAAGAACTGATTCATTAGAAAAGACCCTGATGCTCAAAAGATTGAAGGCAGGAGGAGAAGGGGACGACAGAGGATGAAATGTTTGGATGGCATCACCCACTCAATGGACATGGGTTTGAGCAAGCTCCAGAAGTTGGTGATGGACAGGGAAGCCTGACGTGCTGCAGTCCATGGGGTTGCAAAGAGTCGGACACGACTGAGCAACTGAACTGAACTGAACCATTGGGGTGGGATCCACACATAACATGTGATGGAATTTGAGGCATCTTATACAGATGCTGAATTTGAGGGTCCAATATTTAAAGTACTGTTTTTATTGTCGTTCTTGAATCGCTCAGTCGAGTCCGACTCTTTGCAACCCTATGGACCATAGCCCACCAGGCTCCTCTGTCCATGGGATTCTCCAGGCAAGAATTTTGGAGTGAGTTGCCGTTTTCTCCTCCAGGGCATCTTTTTAAAAGTATAACTGTTTTTATCTTTAGTGATATCACTTTGAAAATTCTATGTCGTCTTTTTGTTGGAATGTAATTGCTTTACAATGTTGTGCTGGTTTCTACTGTGTAACAGTGTGAATCAGCTATGTGTTTACATGTATCCTTTCCCTCTTGATTCTTCCTCCCACCCACCCCATCCCACCACTCTAGGTCATCACAGGGCACCGAGATGAGCTCTCAATGCTATACTGCTTCCCACTAGTTGTCTGTTTTCACGTGGCAATGTATATATGTCAATCTTACTCTCTCAACTTGTCCCGACTCTTCACAACCCTATGGACTGTAGCATGTACATTTTCCACCTATGAGTCAATGAAGAGATTCTTTTGTATTTCCACTAAAAGCTTTATAAATTTGCATTTTATAGTTAAGTCTATAACCTAACTTTGTTGCTTTTTATATATTTTATAAGGGCCCAATGTTATTTGATTTCTCCCTACTTGTCCTGGTTCCATTCATTGAAAAGACCACCCTTGTCCTGAGTTCTGCTGTACCATCTTTGTAATCAATCAAACCTCCATATGTGTGTGGTTCTGTTTCCCCTGGTTCTGGTTGTGTCTCTGGCTAGGAAGGCCCAGAGCTGGATTCACCTTACATTGGCAACTGGAGATTTCCTAGAAAAGTACTCAGGGGGAGGGAAGTTTGCAAACAGATTTTGCTTCATGAAGCCTGGCTGTGATGGTGCAGCAGCTCTTAGACGCACAGGCTGGCACTCAAGCCTGGCTTCTGCTTCTTATTGTGAGATACCTGTGGAAGAGGTTCTCCACCATTCACAGCACGTTTGGGGACCAGCCTCCCTTGGACACGAAGGAGGGGCTACACATGGAGAAGGGCTTCTTGTACTGCCTGTCCCACTAGATTTATTTGGTGACTCAGTGGTAAAGAATCCACCTGCCAAGCAGGAGATGTGGGTTCCATCCTTGGGCCAGAAAGATCCCTTGGTGGAGGAAATGGCAACCCACTCCAATATTCTTGCCTGGGAAAGCCTATGGACAGAGGAGCCTGGTGGACTACAGCCCATGGGGTTGCAAAGAGTCAGACATGACTGAGTGACTAAACAACAATATTTCAAGCACACAGCAAAGCACAGAGAATGATAAGACGTGTGTACTTACTACCACATAACACAGTGCCTATTTCATTGAACTTTTAAAAATTTTATTTTTAGTTTTTCCTCTTTATTACGTCAAACCAGATATTTTTATTTTAAGCCAAACTCTTCTACGTCTACAAATAAATAAATGACACATAGGATTTCAGATAACTTTCTATATATAATAAATCTATTATCAATGTTCCAGAATTGGCTGGTATAAGATCTTAATGCAAACCAGCCAAGAATGATATTTTCCTTCTTAGTGGTTCTTGAGTATTTACCACCTGTGTCACCTATCACATAATGTTTGCAGTCATTCTTTATATGGTTATCTATTTTTAAATTAATTTTCATTGGGGTATAGTTGCTTTATGATGTTGTGTTAGTTTCTGCTTATAGCAAAGTGAATCAGTTATACGTATATATACATCCCTTCTTCTTTGGATTTCTTTCCCATTCAGGCCACCACAGTGCATTAAGTAGTCACTGAGCTTTGCTGAAAGAAATCAAATTGTTCAGAGAAATTGAGGGGCCCTGCTTACAAGTACAAAAGGCCAGTATCCTCTTCTTCCCCAGAAGTAAACACTGGGATGAATCTGAGTATCATTCCCGTGCATGGGCTTGTGCACTTCCACTGCACATTTGTGCCCTCATAAATATTATAAAGCACTTATTAGAGGCTTGCTGGCTATATAAATGGAATAATGTTACTGATACAATTGCATTTACTAATTTTTAAAAAATTTTATCGGAGTGTAGTTGCTTTACAATGTTGTGTTAGTTTCTACTGTACAGCAAAGTGAATCAGCTATACATATACATATATCCCTCTTTTTTGGATTTCCTTCCCATTTAGGTCACCACAGTGGAGTTCCCTATGCTATATAGTATGTTCTCATTAGTTATCTGTGTTATGTGCAGTGCTGTGCTTAGTTGCTCAGGAGTGTCCAACTCTTTGCGACCCTTTGGACTGTAGTCCACCAGGCTCCTTTGTCCATGGCATTTCCCAGGCCAGAATACTGAAGTGGGTTTCCATTCCTTCTTCAGGGGATCTTCCTAATCCAGGGATCAAACCGATGTCTTCTGTGTCTCCTGCATCGCAGGCAATTCTTTACCACTGAGCCATCGGGGAAGCCCATTGCATGAGTCCAAAAGAGCAAGGAAGAGGAGGAGGAGGGAAGAGCAGAGAAGTGGAGACGTGGAGCCTACATAACGTATTCAGGAGACCCAGGCGTTCAAGATTTGGGAGAGCAGTGGTGTGGCAGATTTGGGAGTGGTGGCAGCTAAGAGCAGGAATGGATGCAGGGCCACATCTCAAAGGGCCTTGAATTTAATGCCAGGCAGTGTGTCCTTTACTCAGTATGTAATGAAGGGTTTTAAGCCAGGCAGAGATACAACCTGATTTGCATTTTAGAAAGGTCTCCGACCTGCCTCCCAATATATTGGGCAGAGCACTCCTGGTATTCATTACTCAAATGCCAACCTAAATGGGCTCTGGAAAGGCTAAATAAAAATTGCATCTGTGGGAATTGTCAGACGTAATCCTTCTCTTATCTGCAGTGACAGCTGAGATCGGGGAGTGTGGATTCACGCCAGCTGAGCTGGTACATACTTCAGGATGCTTCCGGATGCTTCAGTCCCTGTGGGACAGGGCCTCCTCCACCCCTTGAGCTCTTGTTACAGCCAGTGAGCCCCTCTCTGCCTAGGGCCTCAGGTGATTTATGAGGTACCCCAGATCAGGAACCTGCTTCCTCTCCCTCCACCCCACACCAATGCCTTTCCACTTTCCACTGCACCCGGGATCAAATCGGAATACCTAACCCCATGTCAAAGCCTGGCATGGCTCCTGCCTTTCTCTCTAGCCCGTCTCACTGAACTCCAGTCACAGGAGCCTCAATTCTCCGTCAAACACGCCATCCTCCCCCCTCAGGACCTCTGCACCTGCTCTTTCTGTTGCAGGAGCATTTTGCTCTGACTCCTCACAGCACTGCTACTGCTCAGTCACTTCAGTCGTGTCCGACTCTGTGCGACCCCATAGATGGCAGCCCACCAGGCTCCCCTGTCCCTGGGATTCTCCAGGCAAGAACACTGGAGTGGGTTGCCATTTCCTTCTCCAAGGCATGAAAGTGAAAAGTGAAAGTGAAGTCACCCAGTCGTATCCAACTCTTAGCGACCCCATGTACTGCAGCCCACCAGGCTCCTCAGTCCATGGGATTTTCCAGGCAAGAGTACTGGAGTGGGTTGCCACTGCCTTCTCCGCCTCACAGCACTAGTACCTTCTAATTCTTCAGATCTCAGCTTGGACATCACTCCCACAAAGAGACCATTCTTTACCACCTCGTCCAAGTAAGTCACTCTGTGATTCTTTTTTTAAAATTCATTCTTTTTTAAAAAATTAATTTTATTTATTTATTTTTTTGGCCAAGCTGCATGGCATTCAAGATCTTAGTTCCCTGACTGGGGATTGAACCCATGTCCCCTGCAGTGGAAGCATGGAGTACCAACCACTGGGCTGCCAGGGAAGCATAGTCACTCTGCCATTCTTTTTCATAGCATCTGTGTTTCCCCTCCCCCCACCCCAGCTTCTTTGACAATCTGTGGTCATCTCTCCTATTACCATATTTTGTTATTTCTTGTCCATCTATCCTACTAAATTAAAGGTACCACCAAGGCAGGGATATGAACTATCCTGTTCACCACCAAGTTTCCAACACTTAGAACATTTCCTGGCACATAAAGGCATTTGGTAAATATCTGGTGATCAAATAAGGTATGCACAAATCATGTCCAGGGTCTAGAACTGATGTAAACTATGTAATTATCATTATGCTAGAATGTCCATCACTAGGCGTAATCAAGGCTGGTGCTTGCTACATCTACCTTTTGACCAATTATCCGTAGGTGAAAAGCACCCAGACCATCCCAAAGAGCCCCCAAAGATTCCTTACAGATGCCTTTCAGACCCTATTGTGCAGCAGCAACCCTAGTTTCTAGTGTTAATCAGAGACAATGATCCTACCCATGTGGTAGCTCTTTTCCTTGTCTGTGGGCTTACTGACCAAAGAAGCCGCACATGACCTGCTGCTGGTCACAGCTTCCAGGACATAGAACTTTACTGTTTTCCTGGTGGAAGTCCTCCCTTGCTGGGAATCACAACCCACGATCCAACAGAATTTAGTGTTATGGGGACAGAAGCGTAGGTTTTGTAAGAAAGTCACTGGGAAGGATGCTAAGAGAGGCCCTTGGTATTTCTGCCTTTTGATTGATTCCTGAACATACTCATTCCATCTACTGGGGACACAGCACCAGAATGGCCCTTGCTTCATTGCATATATTCCCCTCTGGGGGGAAGAGCACTAATTCTGCAGATGTTGCCCCCAATTTGGCATTTACTCTAAGCCTTTAATAGGAGTTTCATTGTTCTCTTCAGCTGGCATCTTCCAGGTGACGCAGTATGTGTTATACACGTGTCCATGCACTTCCTTTGTCATGAAATGTGCCTCTTGGTTTAAAGCAATATGGTTCAACCATTTGCAAAGCAAAAATAGAGACACAGACATAGAGAACAAATGTATGGACAACAAGGGGTGGAAAGGGTGAGGATGGGATAAACTGAGAGCTTGGGATTGACATATACACACTGCTATGTATAAAAGAGATAACTAATGAGAACCTGCTGCAGAGCACCGGGGTAGGGGGCAGAGAAGGTACAATCTGTTTGCAGGACATATAGTAAGTTAACCTTAAAAATGCACTTCAATGCGCATTGCTGCTGCTGCTGAGTCGCTTCAGTCGTGTCCAACTCTGTGCGACCCCAGAGATGGCAGCCCACCAGGCTTCGCCGTCCCTGGGATTCTCCAGGCAAGAACACTGGAGTGGGTTGCCATTTCCTTCTCCAATGCATGAAAGTGAAAAGTGAAAGGGAAGTCACTCAGTCGTGTCCGACTCTTAGAGACCCCATGGACCGCAGCCCACCAGACTTCTCCATCCATGGGATTTCCCAGGCAAGAGTACTGGAGTGGGGTGCCATTGCCTTCTCCATCAATGCACATTAAGTGCAGACAAATAGTTTTGGATTCCACCCATATGGTGGAATACCTAGAATAGTCAAATTCATAGAGTCAGAAAGTACATTGATAGCTACCAGGGGTTGAGGGGAAGGGGAAAGGGGAGTTCGTGTTTAATGAGGACAGAGTTTCAGTTCAGGAAGGTGGAAAATTTGGGAGATGGATGCTGATGAGAGTTGTACAAGTAAATGTATTTAGCGCCGCTGAGTTTTACAGTTAAATATGGTTACAATACTATGTTTTATATTATGTGACTTTTACCATAATGAAACAAAAATAAAGCAATATGGTTCAAGATTCTATGCCAGTCAGAGTGGCATTCTGTCAGTCCTTGTACGGAGGAGGTAGAAGAGCCCCAGACAGACGAGGTGATGATTCTAGTCAGGTGAGTCAGCTCACCCTGCAAGGGCTCTGTGGCTGGCAGATCTCTGTGGGCTCTACTGCGACAGGCAGGAAGGTCATCACAGCCCTTGAGCGAGGTGTTGAGTGTGTCTTCTCCTCCTTTCTACGTAAAGATGAGCTAGTTTTTATCCACTTTACTGATGGGGTTTGAATGGAACATATCTGCTGGATCAATAACCACATTCCTAGTGCCCAAGGCCATTCCAGTAAAAATAGCACAGTCAGCACTGAGGCTGCAATTGGGGTGATCATTTGACTTGGTTTATAGTCGTCCACCAGCACCTCCTAAATTCTTCTAGTTTTTGCAAAAGACACGCTAAACTGAATAACAGAGACAAGATGATAGCCACCACCCTTGCATCCTTAAAATCGTTGAAGGTGGTTCTAGTATTTGCTGATTCGTCCATGAGGTGGTATGGCTTCTAGTTCACTATCTTGGTTGGAGTGAAGGCCTGTTGCAGGGCCTTCTGCTTGCTCTTCCTATTTTCTCTCTTCCTCCACAGGTCAGAGAGTGAATGAGAATTCTGCCAACCATGCAGCATAATTACACACTTGCAACCAGGAAAGTAAACAAGGCTGAGCCCTGAAGAATTGATTTCACATTTTGATGCTGGAGAAGACTCTTGAGAGTCCCTTGGACAGCAAGAAGATCAAATCAATCAATCCTAAAGGATATCAACCCTGAATATTCATTGGAAGGACTGATGCTGAAGCTGAAGCTCCAATACTTTGGTCACCTGATGGGAAGAGCTGACTCACTGGATAAAATTGTGATGCTGGGAGGAGAAGGTGATGGCACCCCACTCCAGTACTCTTGCCTGGAAAATCCCATGGACGGAGGAGCCTGATGGGCTGCAGTCCATGGGGTCTCGAAGAGTCGGACACGACTGGGCGACTTCACTTTCACTTTTCATGCATTGGAGAAGGAAATGGCAACCCACTCCAGTGTTCTTGCCTGGAGAATCCCAGGGACGGGGAAGCCTGGTGGGCTGCCATCTATGGGGTCGCACAGAGTTGGACACAATTGAAGCGACTTAGCAGCAGCAGCAGCAGCAGCAGTGATGCTGGGAAAGATTGAAGACAGAAGGAGAAGGGGATGACAGAGGATGAGATGGTTGGATGGCATCACCGACTCTATGGATATGAGTTTGAGCAAGCTCCAGGAGTTGGTGATGGACAGCGGAGCCTGGCATGCTGCAGTTCATGGGATCGCAAAGAGTCGGACATGAATTAATGACTGAACAACAACAACAATCAGGAAGGTAACTGGAGGGTAGACCTCTGGATACAAGGGATCCCCCTTGAGAGGACTTAGGCTCCAACTAATCTATGTCCCTCACTGGGAAGGTAGGGACCCTTGATACATTTTGAGTTCCTCGGCATCTTTGTCAGCCCAGACATCATTAAAGAGTGCGTACACCGAGTTACTCTGGTAAACAAGCACAGGTTCCTTGGAGAAGGACAAGGGGAGACACTCATCTCACCCCTGACCACATGGTCCTTGCTATGTTGCAGTTCTGTCACCTCCATTTACTATGACCGTCACCAAGCTTCCCAGGCAGCTCAGTGGTAAAGAATCCACCTGCTAATGCAGGAGACACAGGTTTGATCCCTGAATTGGGAAGATCCCCCAGAGGAGGGCATGGTAACCCACTCCAGTATTCTTGCCTGGAGAACTCCATGGACAGAGTTACCTGGTGGGCTATCATCCAAAGGGTCGCAAAGAGCTGGACGCAACTGAGTGACTAAACAGCAGCAATGATGCCCATAGCCTTCGTTGTCTAGTTCTAAGGCAGAGTTAAAAAAAATTTTTTTTTTTTTGGCCATACCTAGTGGCATGTGGGATCTTAGTTCCCTGACCAGGGATCAAACCCTCACCCTCTGCACTGGAAGCAGAAAGTCTTAACCAGTAGACCACCAGGGAAGTCCCTATGGCAGAAATTTATACCATCAATCCAGGCCAAGAGATCACAGTGACCGCTGATCATCTCAAAGATGCTTCTGCCATCAATGGATTTTTGTTGCCTTCTGCACCTTTTGGGGCTTCCCTGGTGGCTCAAGTGGTAAAGAATCTGCCCGCCAATGCAGAAGACGCAGGATCAATCCCTGGGTTTTGTTGCCCGAGGAGAGGTGTGTCCAGGTGCAAGTATTGCAGCAAAGGGTCCTGGCTGCAGCCTGTGTCAAAGTGTCGATCTCAGGACCACCACCCCCTTTCTGTCCCCCTGCCACCTTGTTCAGGTTTGGAAAGTGAAAGTGAAGGTCAGAGGCCCTAATCGCAGGGCTGGAGACTTAGGTCTTCTGCCATACTGAGTCTCACCTTCTGCAGGCTCCCACCTGAATGTGAACCCCAGAATCTTCACAGAAACCCACAGAATCTATGATAGGGGTGCAGAGGAGGGGTTTGAGTTTCAGATACTGACTTGGGGGTGGTGGTAGTGATAGGGCCTTTGCAAAGAGGTGCTGTTGGAAATTTTAAGAGGAAAATTGGAAATTGTAAACAAAAACATAATGAGGAGAGGAAAGAGAAGTGTGCCAGGGAGAAAAACTTCAAGGATGCTTAAATTTCAGTGAGCATAAGGAGGAAAAGATTGAACCAAGGAGCTAGAGAAGGAGTGAAAAGGGGAATTGAAGGAAGGAGTGAAAAGGGAAATTGGAGGTGGAGATGGTGTTCAGAAAGAATGGCACCTGAAAGCCAGAAACCCTGCGTTTCATCCTGGGATTGTCATTTATTTGCTGTGTTACTTTGGCTAAGTCACTTGACCTCTCTGGGCTTTGGTTTTTCTCAGCTTTAAAACGGAAGTTGTGCCAATTCCTGCCTCTTAGGTTTGTTGTAAGATTCAAAAGAGAAAGGATCATAGAGGACCTTTTTTTTTTTAAAAATAAAAAAAAAAAAAAAGCACCTAGGAGCGTTTTTAAATGCTTAGTGTCTTCCCCAGGGCAGGGGAGGAGGGTCTGGCTTCACTGTATTTATGTTTTCATCTTGCTCTCAGTATCCCTTCAGATCCCTGTAATTACACTGTCTTAATGCAATCTAAATTAAAAAGATAAGAGAAAACTTCTTTCTCTCAAGCTTGATTCTGTGATTGTTTTTTTTTTTCCTCTGAAGCCTATAACTTACATTACCAAGAAGGCAACAAGCTGTCATGAATGCTTAGCAATCCATTTGTGACCACATGGTGCATCTTATAATAAGACTGGGTCAAGGAGTTCCAGTCTGCGGGTGCAGAAAAGGTTTTTCTGAAGGAGCAAAGGTTTATTTGTTCACAACTGGGAGGCAGGACATTGGAACAGTTCAAGGTTTTCAGCTATTCAATGCCAAGTCTTCTGGCCAAAAGATGTCCTCACAAGTTTCTATAGATAAAACCATTATAGGAAATCAATGTGCTCCTGCATTTTCCAATAGAACTCAGACATAATGCCACTGAAACAGCCAGGGGAATCCAGAGCTAATGATTTGGAGCTGGGATGAAGGGAACTCAGGCTGCATTTGCAAAATCAGAACACCACTAAGAGTTCATGAAAATAGGCCCATTCAACATTTATTTGATGGACAATCATTTCCCTTTCTGAGCCTCAGTTTCTTCCTCTGGCAACTGAAGCCACTAGAATAGAGACATAGGTGTAGAGAACACACATGAGAACACGGAGCAGGTGGGATGAACTGGGAGAATGGAACTGATGTATATATACTACATGTGTAAAACAGATAACTAATGAAAGCTGCTGTATAGCACAGGGAGCTCAGCTTGGAGCTCCGTGATGACCTAGAGGGGTGGGATGAGGGGAGGGAGGGAAGTCCAAGAGGGAGGGGAGATATATATATATATATATATATATATATACATTTCCATATGGCTAACACTGTTGTACAGCAGAACCTAACACATCATTGTAAAGCGACTATGAAAAGTGAAAGTGTCGGTCGCTCAGTTATGTGCGACTCTTTGTGACCCCATGAAGTGCAGCCTGCCAGGTTCCTCTGTCCATGGGATTGTCCATGTAAGAATACTGGAGTGGGTAGCCATTCCCTTCTCCAGGGGATCTTCCCTACCCAGGGATCGAATCCAAGTCTCCTGCATTGCAGGCAGATTCTTTACCATCTGAGACACCAGGGAAGCCCCATAAAGCAACTATACCCCAATTAAAAGAATAGATTTCCTACACTTCTCTTTCAGAATGAATATCTTGAGCCTTTATTGAATGTTCAGTTAAATAAAAGCACTTTGAATGATATTAGAAGGTTCTGGTTTGCCTGTTAAGAAAAGAATGGGCACTTCCCTGGTGTGCCAGTGATTAAGGGTCCACCTTCCCGTTCAAGGACCACAGGTTCAATCCCTGATCCGGGAAGATCCCACATGCCACAGAACAACCAAACCTGTGCACCACAACTACTGAAGCCGAAGCCGTAGAGCCCATGCTTCTCAGCAAGAGGAGCCCAGCGATGAGAAACCTGCTCACCACAGCTAGAGGGCAGCCCCAGACCCCACTCACTGCAACTAAGAGAAAAGCCCTCATGTAGCAACGGAGACCCAGCAGAACCAAAACTACATAAGTAAATACATAAAATTTAAAAAAAAAGAAAGGAACGTCTTTGGTTTGCCTCGGGCTTGCTGACAGCTACATACGCTGGCACATGTGCTCTAGAGGAGAAAGGCCAGTTCAAGCTGCAGCAAGTAACACTCTGTGTGACTTTAGACAGAGCATTTTCACTGTTCTGAGCCTTGCTTTCCTCCACTGTAAAATAAGCCATAGAATGCACGGGAAATTGGGAACCTTAGTTGCCCCTAGAGAAGTTGACTGATGAGCTGGGGATTAGTTTTAGGAAACTGTGGGCTGAATTTGGAGAAGAGCCATAGGCAGTTGGATAGGAACTTATTACTATACCTGTGTACCTTTGGTCCCTATGAATTTTACTCTCATTTATACCACCTATTCATTAAACGAAAACATGTTTAACATGAAATAAATCCACAACCAACAAGGACCTACTATATAGCACAGGGAACTCTTGCTCAATGTCATGTGGCAGCCTGTATGGGAGGGGAGCTGGGGGAGAGTGGATACACGTGTACGTATGGCTGAGTCCCTTGCTGTTTGCCCGAAGCTATTGCAATGTTGTTAATCAGCTCTACCCTAATATAAAATAAAAGTTTTAAAATAAATAGGTCCATAGACCTAGGGAGTTGGTGTATTTCCTCCTGGAAACAGAACATCCTATTGTATTTCTTGCCCTTGATGCTGTCTGCTGAGAATGGTATATAATGTTCTCTTCATTTATCACCTCATGATTTTATAAGCAAGACATTAAACATGATAGCTCTACAGCGAACCAAGTCAAATGACAAAGAACGCATCCTGTTCTAATTCAGGTTATTAATAAGTGTGAAAAAGCCTAGTTCTGTCTGTGAGAATAAAGTCTCTGTTCTCCTTTGCTAATAGCAGAGCTGAGGACAAAGCTGTCATTACATTGCATCTTCTTTTGTTATCGTTTTGGCTGTTCCACATAGCATGCAGGATCTTAGTTTCCCCACCAGGGATCAAACTCCCGCCCCCTGCAATGGAACTGTTGAATCTTTACAACTGAATCACCAGGGAAGTCCTGAATTGCTTCTTCCTAATTGGCAGGAACCCTTGCAGGGGTGACCGTGATGTGGTCAGACAAGTCCTGCCACCACTCCCAAGACAGAGTTTTCACTGTGATTGCAAGAAAATTGGTTTATTTAACATAATAAATTTCATCACCACTTAATTTAACAGGAAATGCCTGCTGTTTGGGGCCCATAAAATAATTCCTGATCCCTCAGGTGTTGAAGCTTCAAATTAGGGGGAAAAATATAAGATAGATGTGTGACATATATATTCTTACAAATGTGTATGTATGAATGAGTGAACCTGGGATAAAGGAGAAATACAATTATGAAAGTTGGCAGCAACATCTCGGAAGCAATGATTTACAAGAGATTCAATCTAAATTATAATTTTCCAAGTCGATCACAATAAATTTCCAGAAACAAGTCTTGCCTTTCGAATGCAGAGTGTGTTGACAGGAAGATCATGTCTTTACCATGACGTATTTCATGTAGGTCTTGTTGACCTGTGACCTTGAAGAATCCTCTGTGTATTTGTCTTTCGGATTTGAAACTTGAGTGCTGGAAACATGCTGGTTGTTCACACTTGGTAATAGCAAAGGGATTTGCAGGACTTCAGGCCGGAAAACTGTTTAATTACCTAATGTATGCAGAAAAAAACAGTCTCAGAGAGGTTGGGTAACTCACCTAAAGGGCACACAGCCAACAAGGACAAAGCAACCTGGAACCTGTTCAGATATATTTGATGGTTCCCAAGAGCCACTGTGAGGGTTTGACCTTCCTGGGTTGGGAAAGATAACTTGAGTCACCAATAAAGTAAATTATTCCCCAAAGAGACTGGGTAACCAAGAGAAATACAGCCTACAATGATGTGCGTGCTCAGTCTTGTCCGATTTTGTGACCCCATGGATTGTAGCCTGACAGGCTCCTCTGTCCATGGGACTCAAGGCAAGAATACTGAAGAGGGTCGCCATTTCTTCTTCCAGGGGATCTTCCCGCCCCAGGGACTGAACCTGCATCTTGGCGGGCGGGTTCTTTACCACTGCACCACTTGGGAAGCCGCAATATGCAAGTAGAAAGTTTTATCCTGGGCCATTCATGGCTCTGAATTTGGTCACTGAATCCTTTTATCCTTTTTAACAATCGTCAGATTCAGAGAAGGGCTGGTGTTGTAGACTCAGCTTCCCCAATGCACTAGTATCTCAATCACTTTGTAGCTGCACTTAGAGCTCCATGATTCATCCCACTGTTGACCCATCAAAGAGCATGACACATGCCAGCTGCTTTTCGGAACCCAGTGGAGGAAACCACCCCTCCATGGAAACAACCAGGAAGTTTTGATTCATTCTTTCACTGAACTTCTTGCTGGGAGTAGTCTTCTCAAAACAGACAGAGGATGAGGTTGGAAGAGGGGAAACTGCCACCCTGGTAAGCAACATTCATTTTGTCCCAGTTCAGCTGTGCCAAAGGCATGTTAATTGAGCACAGATTGTGTGCAGGATGCTGGAAGGACTCGGGAATGAACTTTATGCAGTTCCTGTTCTATTAGGAACTGCACTATCTAGCTGGGAGAAAGAGGGAGATGCCAGCTTTGGGCAGTGCCTGCCCCAGCCCCATGTAGGGGTAAGGACGACTTGACATTTAACATTTTCTTTTCTTTCTTTCTTTAGTTTGGAAGCATATTTCTTTAAGCAACCCCACAAAAATTAGCATGGTTGTATTAGCAGGGTTGTATTCCAGAGTAAAAGTTTGTTTTCTGTGCATCCCTCTCCTTCTATCCTCTCTGATGATTCCCCAGGGCTGGGGGAGAGACAGAAAGTGACTCAGAACCACGGATCTATGGGAGATGGTTAAGACGGATGCTTGCTTGAAAAGTCTGTATTTTTGCCTGTTTGGTTTTTTTTTTTTTTTTTTGGTCTCACCATGGGGCTTCCCTGGTGGTTCAGTTGGTAAAGAATCCACCTGCAATGCTGGAGACTTGGGTTCGATCCCTTGGTTAGGAAGATCCCCCGGATGAGGGCATGACAACCCACTCCAGTATTCTTACCTGGACAATCTCCATGGACAGAGGAGTCTGGTGGGCTACAGCCTATAGGGTCACAAAGAGTTGGACACAACTGAGCGATTAAGCACAGCACAAGGCATGTAGGATCTTAGCTCCCTGACCAGGAGATTGAACTGATACCCTTTGCAGTGAAGGCACAGAGTCTTAACCACTGGATTGCCAGGGAATTCCCAGCATTAGCCTCAGCATGACTGTCATAAGTGGCCAAACTCTTCAGTACCCATGCCACCTTCTATTGAAAACTCCAGCCAGGTTTTTACTTCTGTGCCACTGGATACTGTCCTGGGGGTTTATTTGCTTAGCGCTTGCCCTTCCCTTGTTGAGAAAGAATTCTTGCAAAGCTATTTATACACTCCCTCTTTGAAGGTGAATTATAAGGGGAGAAACAAAGAAATAAAAAAGTGGGAATCCCTTCATTGGTGATGCTGGACACTTGTATGGTCCTTGTTGATTGTCCAGTCTGTCTTTCTCTCCTTTAGGCAACCTCACAGACTTCTCCCCAAATTCTCTTTTCATTTAATTGAACCAGATTCAGATCCCATGACTGCATGCAAAGAACCCTCACAAATATATTGATTCCATCGTGTTGAATCTGTGCCTAACAAACAGCTTCTACTTATACACATGCCTTTGATCTTTCTACCTCCACTCATCTGGCACATGATAGATGCTTTTTAATTTTTGCTGAATAAACAATAAGTGTAGAGAAGTGATGGCACGTCAAGATACAGGATGCTGTCAGGACCTAAACTGCAAGAGTGGAGTGAAGAGGAGAGAAGGTTGTGAGGGGTGAGAGGTAGACCAGGAGGTGCTAAAGAGAAAGCATTTGAGCTGAGTTTTGATGGTTAGATCCAGGTTGGAGAAGGGTGAACATAAGACTGGGTTTCCCAAGTGGCACTGGTTGTGAAGAACTTGACTGCCATTGCAGGAGATGTAACAGATACAAGTTCGATTCCTGGGTTGGGAAGATCCCCTGCAGAGGGCATGGCAACCCACTCTAGTATTCTTGCCTGAAGAATCCCTTGGACAGAGGAGCCTGGTGGGCTACAGTCAGTCCACGAGGTCTCACTGAAGCAACTTAGCACTCACACACTTGTTCTTCCTGGATAGCTCAGTTGTTAAAGAATCTGCCTGCAATGCAGGAGACCCTGGTTCGATTCCTGGGTTGGGAAGATCTGCTGGAGAAGGGATAGGCTACCCACTCCAGTGTTCTTGGGCTTTTCTTGTGGCTTAGCTGGTAAAGAACCCACCTGCAATGCAGGAGACTTGAGTTTGATCCCTGGGTTGGGAAGACCCCCTGGAGAAGGTAAAGGATACCCACTCCAGGGGTTGCAAAGAGTCAGACCTGACCGAAAGACTTTTACTTCACTTCACCTTGTTATTAGCAATTTCCTGATCACGTGTGTCATTATGATTTGGGGGTGGATTTATTGCTGACTGTTTTTCTATCCATGGTGGCTGAATTCTTCTGAAGTCACAAATTGAAATCAATGGCCGTTGTGGAAACCCAATGCAGGCATGGCCACACCAGGTCACTTGGGATGGGCCGATCTTTCCTCTGTGTTATTCTAGGGTCTGATGTCTAAGAATCTCAAAGCCATATAAAAAGTAGTGCTCCCAGCAAGGTCAAGAAACACAAAACAAATTTTAATTACAGGCCTTATGCTGAGAACATAGAGACCAGGAAACAACTCAGGGAATTTAATAAACAAAGGCATCATGGTGTGACGGGAAAACTTTTTTTTTTTTTGGTAGTAAGGTAACACTTTTAGTGAAAACTTTATAGAAAAATACCAGCAACCCTTATTTTCCTTCCTACTCCTTACCTCCCAAACCTTGTCCTCGTGCAGAAGTATTTTCTTTGTTGTGACAGTAATATGTATAATTCCCATTGTAGTTTTAAATTTTTTTTATTTTTTGGCTGTGCCACATGACATATGGGATCTTAGTTCCCCGACCAGGGATCAAACTTGTGCCTCCTGGATTGAAAGCACAGAGTCTTAACCACTGGACCACCAGGGAAGTCTCCTTTAGCATATCATAAACTTGTTTCTTTTTCAGATACCACATTACTTTGATTTTAGTGATCAAAAGTGAAAGTGTTAGTTGCTCAGTTGTGTCCGACTCTTTTCGACTTCATGGACTGTAGCCCACCAGGCTCCTCCGTCCCCAGAATTCTCTAGGCAGGAATACTGGAGTGGGTTGTCATTTCCTTTTTCAGGGGATCTTCCCGGCCCAGGGATCGAACCCACGTCTCCTGTATTGCAAGCAGATTCTTTACTGTCTGAGGCACTAGGGAAACCCAGTGACTTAAGAACATGCCATCACACTTTTCAGAACCCTTCTCTTAACACTGGAAATGTTTTTGTACCGTAGATAAAGCGGCCGCTGGCATCATGGGGGACAGCTTTGTCACTCTTGGCTCCCTGCTCTGCCTTTTTGTAAATCAGACTAAAATTTTCAGTTTGGCCCATCATTGGGCAGCTGGTACTGAAATTTCAAGCATCTGGCAAGTTTCTGGCCTAGAACATCTGGGAAGGAGGGTCTGATTTGTGATAGAGCAGACTTATTGGCTCCAAATCCTGGCCAGTCAGGATCAGCTACCCATGATCAGAAATTCCTAGCTTCTCAGCTCTATGATCTCTTTCCAAGGACTTTATTATTTTTTTAATATATATAAACTTATTTATTTTAATTGGAGGCTAATTATTTTACAATATTGTATTGGTTTTGCCATACATCAACATGCATCCGCCACGGGTGTACATGTGTTCCCCATCCTTTTCAGGGACTTTAATCTTGCGTCACCAGGAAAAACTCACTTCCCTGATGATAGCGGTGTTCTCTGATGAGGTTGTCTCCTTCAGATTCATGGGACAGTAAAGGGATCATCAAGCAGCTGGCAAAATTTGATCTTTAAGGCAAGTCTGAAGGAGGAGGTGGGGGGCAGTGGGGGTGGGGAGGTTAGAGGATGGGGAAGGGAGAACCCCCATGGAAATAACCTGAGGCACTGAAGGAAGTTACAATGAAAAATGGGAAAAGTGAGAATAAATCTAACAATATACTCCTGGCTGTTTTAACAGTGGGACTGACTAGGGACATGGTGGCTGGCTAATTCGGACACTATGGGTCTACCTTCTCAGCTCACAAGTCTGCTCAGTCTAGTGGGGTCCATTGCCCTCTCCGAAGGACGTTGTCACTGTTGTTCAATTTCTCAGTTATGTCCAACTCTTTGTGCCTCCACAGACTGTAGCATGCCAGGATTCCCCATCCTTCACCATCTCCTGGAGGCTGCTCAAATTCATGTCCATTGAGTGAGTGATGCCATCCAACCATCTTATCCTCTGCTGCCCACGTCTCCTTTTGCCTTCGGTCTTTCCCAGCATCAGGGTCTTTTCCAATGAGTCAGCTCTTCTCATCAGGTGGCCAAAGTATTGGAGCTTCAGCTTCAGCATTAGCCCTTCCAATGAATATTCAGGGTTGATTTCCTTTAGGATTGAGTGGTTTGATTTCCTTGCTGTCCAAGGGAC
The DNA here is from genome assembly GCF_032452875.1 of Bos javanicus. Classification (NCBI taxonomy): domain Eukaryota; kingdom Metazoa; phylum Chordata; class Mammalia; order Artiodactyla; family Bovidae; genus Bos; species Bos javanicus. The sequence continues at coordinate 25,141,975 of NC_083888.1, forward strand.
TCTCAAGAATCTTCTCTAGCACCACAATTCAAAAGCATCAGTTCTTTGATGCTCAGTCTTCTTTATGGTCCAACTGTCACATCCGTACATGACTACTGGAAAAATCATAGCTTTGACTATACTTTGAACTTTGTTGGCAAAGTGATGTCTTTGCTTTTTAATACACTGTCTAGGTTTGTCATGGCTTTTCTTCCAAGGAGCAAGAGTTTTTCAAATTTCACAGCTGCAGTTACTGTCCGCAGTGATTTTGGAGCCCAAGAAAATCTAAGGATGTCCTCCCCCCAAACTCATACAGGAAGAGATGCCAAATGTCCAATGTGATCTCCCTCCACTTGGCATCCTTATCGCCACTATTCCCCATCCCCCGGTTCAGGATGACTTGTGATGCTAACTCACCATGAGTTCTTCCTCAAAAGGAATGTGGAAAATTTCCATCTTCCCAGGAAATTGTGCAAAGTTTCCTTTTAGGTGAACAGCTTGCCGGGCACCACATACACAGCACAGGTAAACTGGAATCAGCTCACCTGGCCTTGTCCTCCTGCCGGGAGGGCTGGCATGCTCCAAAAAAAGATGGAGGCTCCGTCCAAGTTCAGTGCTTGGCAGGGGGCTGCTTTGATCTTCCCTGTCCACCCCAGACATAAGGATCTGGGTGCAAATACTGTTTGAGTCCATACAGCTCAGCTGTATCTCATTAACAATAGTCAGAATGTAAATGACACAGTTTAGGGAACTATTAACTTAAGCCTCTGTGTATTAAATTCCAGATAAGTTCCAGTCATCACAGCGGGGCGTGTCTTATTAACCAGCAGTTAATAATACCTTCTTATCAGGGTCATATTTCTCAACTAGAGGTGGGCTTAGACATCACCTATAGTGCTTTGTAAATTATACAGATCCTTAAGACAAGACTCCCCATCAAAACTTCTGTGGCAGTGACTGGCCAGTGTCTGACGGTGATAGTGAATGCCACCTGGACGGGCTTCTCCCTCATTAATCAGAGATTCCCTCTTTGTCGACTGTACATACACATTCCATTAGACTGCAGCAGCTGCAGTTAGAAATTCTCTGCTTCTGCAGAACCAAAGAGTCTCCGTTTGACTATTTCATTTCTACTGCGATATGGGTGACTCCCTCTTTTATGAGGCACGGAATTTTTTCCATTTTCAAAACTATGAGCACAGTGTAGAGCCAATGGGAAAGAAGCCAGGCTTAGAGGAGACAAGAGTCCTGACCATCAGGCGATTTGGTTTGATGTTCTGGCTTACAAGCTGGTGCTGGGTAGATAGAAATGCATATGTTGAAAATGCTTGCAGGGGCTTGAAAAACAGCTTTTTCTTAAGGATTTTGAATACTGGTTTGGCAGTGCTACTGATACCATTTATCTGCACTTGCCACGAAGTCACGTTTTCCTAAACAGAGATGCAGTTTGGTCCAGTCATAGAATTATTGTAGATTCTAAATTAGCGTCATCCGAGTTAATGAGTTTCACTGTAATATGCCAAGTTCAAAAGCGGGGACTGGGGAGGGGTAGAATGAATCATGTGATTCTCCTTGGAGATAAAGAATGGGAAAGCTATGAATTGTTTATAGGAATCTGGAGGTGGGAAGCCTGAGTTGCATTGGTCACATGCAGCTGCCTTTAAAATATGAATACAGAAATTCTGATAGAGAGAAGCTTAAGGTCATTTTGTCCACACCCTTTATTTTACTGGTGAAAAAAAATGCAATTAAGTAGGTAAAATGATTTATCCTAAGTCACACAATAAAGCTAGTAAGGGGCCTAAACAGATGTTATTTAAATAAGACATTTGGGTTTAAACTGGCTTTCAAAAACACCTCTGTGAAGACTGATTTTAGCACCTTCAACACAGCATTCCTTTGTCCCAACACTGTTTCCATCCTGCCAATTGAGAGACTCCATAGAAATTATAGAAAAGATTAAAAAATGAAAGTAGTCACCCTTGTAAACAACATTAGATACTCTCAGCCTCAAATCTTTGAAGGGCCCCTGAACAATCAAATATGGTCCGGATGTATACACACTGCTGCTGCTGCTGCTAAGTCACTTCAGTCGTGTTCGACTCTGTGCGATCCCAAGGACTGCAGCCTACCAGGTTCCTCCATCCATGGGATTTTCCAGGCAAGAGTACTGGAGTGGGGTGCCATTGCCTTCTCCGATATACACATTACTATGTATAAAATAGGAAACCTTTTGTACAGCACAGGGAACTACTCAGTGTTCTGTCATGACCTACATGGGAAGGAAATCCAAAAGAAGAGAGAATGCATGTGTACCTATGGCTGATTCACTTGTCTGTAAAGCAGAAACTAATCTAACATTGTAAAGTAACTATACTCCAATACAAGTTACAAAGCAAAGGCAAAAGCAAAGCCGGTCAGGAAGCCAGCAAGGCAAGCCCGTGATAGCAGAAGAGATGGCTCAGAGCACCAGGGGTGAGAGAGTGCCAACCCAGAAAGGTGGGAGAGTGCTGAGGCTGCTTTTTGTCCAGAGGTGAGAGAAGATGGGGGCGGGGAGGAGGGTAGCTCACAGCCCTGATTGGCTGGGTTGATTCAGGGAGAGCAACCGGAGGGTTGACCCCATACAAACACTCTCTCCTTTCCCCAAGCAGCAAAAATTGTGTTTTCCTCCAGTGGGAAGAATGATCACAGGCAGGTGGACTGGAAAGGACAGCAGAGCCCTGGGAGAATTGGGGACACGCACACCTAGATGACCAAACTGCCCTGGGAGCTGGGCCAGCATGCCTAACTCCACCGAGCACAGTGCAGACTGCAGGAAGGCTTCCCTGCCCCCACCCCCTCCTGAGCCAGCAGCAGATCAACTAACTGGGAGTCTCAGCGAATAAGATGAGAATCAGCAAACATTTGGGGAGAGTCCTGCAATTTCAGCAAAAGATAAAAAACATTAAAATAAAAAAAGTAGAATTTAATCCCAAAGTGACAAATGCTGCCACGCTGTGACTCTGGATATAAAGTGACTGGCATGCATACACTATTGATAGTATATATAAAATAGCTAACTAATGAGAACACACTCTTCAGCACAGGAAACTCTACTCAATGCTCTGTGGTGACCTGAATGGGAAGGAAGTCCAAAAGAGAGGGATACATGTATATGCTGGAGTAGGAAATGGCAACCCACTTCAGTATTCTTGTCTGGGAAATCCCATGGACTGAGGATCCTGGAGGGCTACAGTCCATGGGATCACCAAAGAGCGACCGACACACAACCGAGTGATTGAGCAGATATGTGTATGTATGGCTGATTCATTTTGCTACATGGCAGAAACTACAATAGATAAAGGAGAAAGGGATAGGATAAAGGAAATATTCAAAGATATGAAGGATAAATCCAGAGATTAAAAAATCCTTCTAATAGTTTTAGAAGGAGAGAATAGAGAGAATATAGGTGGGGGGAATACAAGATTTGAAAAAGAAAAAAAAAAGCTAAGAATTTTCTACAACTGTAGAAAGACATTCATCTTCAGATTGACAGGGTCTACTGTTTATTGAGTAGGATGAATTTATAAAAACACAGATAGCACTTGGACAAATAATAGTGAAATTTCAAAACTTCATGGATAAGTAAGGAAAATTCTAGAAACCTCCAGGAAATAAAGATAGAACAGTTATGCAAGAATGAGAATCAAATTTACTTCAACAACACTGGATGAAAAGAAAATGAAGGGAAATCTTTAAGGTGCCAAAGGAGAGGAAGAAAGTCTTTTCATTCTAGAATGGTCTATTGAGTAGATTATCATTCTACAGGGAGAATAAAATATAGGCATTTTTCTAAGGGCTCAGATAAACTTACAACCCATAGACACTCCTGAAAGAATAGCTTTAGGATCTATTCCAGCAGGAATAAAGAAAAGTCTAGTAGAAAAAAATCAGTTATGAATGGAGACAACATTCATGCCTTACTTGTGTAATTTTTTAAGGTATTTTTAAAAAATTATTTTGAATTACATGGTAATGACAACCCTATACGTGAGACAGCAAAAGAGACACAGATGTATAGAACAGTCTTTTGGACTCTGTGGGAGAGGGAGAGGGGGATGATTTGGGAGAATGGCATTAAAACATGTATAATATCATATAAGAAATGAATCGCCAGTCCAGGTTCGATGCAGGATACAGGAAGCTTGGAGCTGGTGCACTAGGATGACCCAGAGGTATGGTATGGGGAGGGAGGTGTGAGGGGGTTCAGGATGGGGAACACGTGTACACCCGTGGCGGATGCATGTTGATGTATGGCAAAACCAATACAATATTGTAAAGTAAATAATAATAATAGAGTTTTAATTAAACTGAAAATGCTAAGTACATTATCATGGAAAAGGAAACAACCATATAGTCAATGTTTAAAGTCTAGGCAGTATATTTACAACACACAGTCATTTCAGAAAATATCTAAACCGATTTTAAGACTTTCAGTTCCCAAGGAACTCAGACAAAGATGGTACATTGACCATAGGAAGCTATCACCGATTTCTTATGAAATCCCCAAAAATGACGCTAAGGGAATTAAAAAAGACACAATTCCAAAGAACAGGATGAGTTTGAGAGGGGAAATCAGCTTAAAAACTACTTTTCTTATTGGAAAAAAGGAAATGGGGGAGTGGTAAGTGATGTAACCCAGAGAAGAGACTGTTGCTGCTGCTGCTAAGCCACTTCAGTTGTGTCCAACTCTGTGCAACCCCATAGATGGCAGCCCACCAGGCTTCCCTGTCCCTGGGATTCTCCAGGCAAGAACACTGGAGCAGGTTGCCATTTCCTTCTCCAGTGCAGGAAAGTGAAAAGTGAAAGTGAAGTCGCTCAGTCATGCCCAATTCTTAGCAACCCCATGGACTGCAGCCTACCAGGCTCCTCTGCCCATGGGATTTTCCAGGCAAGAGTACTGGAGTGGGGTGCCATTGCCTTCTCCACTACTCTCTTTTAAATATTTATTTTTATTTGTTTAATTTGGCTGCACCAGGTCTTGGTTGTAGCATATAGGATCTTTTAGATCTTCGATCTTTGTTGCAGCATGTGGGATCTTTCATTGTGGCATGTGATATCTAGTTCCCCCTGCATTGGGAGCCCGGAGTCTTAGCCACTGGACCACCAGGGAAGTACCAAAACTGCTCTGTTAAGATGGGTGCTAAGGTGAGAGCCAGTTTACCCAACAAAACCTGGAAAGTCTGACACTCAGAGACGTAAGAGAGGATGAGGAGGGCTGAAAAGATTGAAATGGGGGAAGACTCAGACTGCAGACAAGACATTCCTCCCCACCCTCTTTCCTGTTACTGAGTCCAAATTTGCTCTGCTTTTCACAAGATAAGTCAATGAATCTGAGAGAGTCAATTCCTAGGCAGACTGATAAGAAGTCCAGGATCCCCAAGGAGGAGAAAGGGGTCTGGGGCTCTTGAAGTGGAGATAGGGGTCTGGAATGCTAAGGAGGAGGAAAGGACAAACTTTTTTTGCGTACACTCCTTAGTCAATTACACAACTCAGTTTAAACTCTGTACTAGGGATTATACAACAACAGTGTATCCTGCTTGAGGACAGTTGCTCCTTCCTGAAAACCTTCTGACTAATCCTGATATCTTAGAATGTGTATTATGGGAGTGGGTCTGGTAAGATCTTTCTATTGTTAAATTCTAATCTTGTTATCCTAAAATGTAAATTGTGGGAGTGGGTCTGGTAAAATTTTCACAAACTTCAGACATTCTTTTGATTCATTGTAATAACTAATTGGAGAGTATAGAACTCCATTGCTAACACTAGCAAGGGGGTACTCTTTCTGCCCCCTTATGATGTCTATCTATGTCAGAAGCTTTCTCTATCCCTTTTATACTTTAATAAAACTCTATTATACAAAAGCTCTGAGCAATCAAGCCTCGTCTCTGGCCCTGGATTGAATTCTTCTCCGGAGGCCAAGAATCCCAGCATCTTCTATGGTTCAGCTACAACCTTTCAAATCCAAGGTAAGTCAATGAATCTGAGATGAGGTGTTGGGATCAGGAAGGTGTAAGGTGAGTGCAGAGAAAAAGAGAGAGAGCCAGGCAGTCAGGCAAGAAAAGGAAATTTATTAGAGGGAAATGAGAGGGTGACTGGCCCTTAAGGAGAACCAGCATCCTCCCTTTCTGATGGGGTCTTTCTTATATCCCGCCGGGAGAAATATCAATAATCTCAGGTATGCAGATGACACTACCCTTATGGCAGAAAGTGAGGAAGAACAAAAGAGCCTCTTGATGAAAGTGAAAGAGAGTGAAAAAGTTGGCTTAAAGCTCAACATTCGGAAAACTAAGATCATGGCATCCAGTCCCATCACTTCATGGCAAATAGATGTGGAAACAATGGAAAGTGAGACACTTTATTGTGGGGGGCTCCAAAATCACTGCAGATGGTGACTGCAGCCATGAAATTAAAAGACGCTTACTCTTTGGAAGGAAAGTTATGACCAATCTAGACAGCATATTAAAAAGCAGAGACATTACTTTGTCAACAAAGGTCCATGTAGTCAAGGCTATGGTTTTTCCAGGAGTCATGTATGGCTGTGAGAGTTGGGCTATAAAGAAAGCTGAGCACTGAAGAATTGATGCTTTTGAACTGTGATGTTGGAGAAGACTCTTGAGAGTCCCTTGGACTGCAAGGAGATACAGTCCATCCTAAAGGAGATCAGTCCTGGGTGTTCATTGGAAGGACTGATGCTGAAGCTGAAACTCCAGTACTTTGGCCACCTGATGAGAAGAGCTGACTCATTAGAAAAGACCCTGATGCTGGGGAAGATTGAGGGCAGGAAGAGAAGGGGATGACAGAGGATGAGATGGTTGGATGGCATCACTGACTCAATGGACATGGGTTTGGGTAGACTCCGGGAGTTGGGGATGAACAGGGAGGCCTGGTGTGCTGTGGTTCATGGGGTCGCAAATAGTCGGACACAACTGAGCGACTGAACTGAATTGAATGAAAAATTCTCTGAAGGTGTTAGAGAAAGCACCTGATTGAAACTGTCCACCCTGGCCTGACACCATAGTAACCATTTACACGAGTTGTTTTATGACAGGAGGTACTGGTAAAGAACACGGAACTAATGAGCCTCCACCAACTGAAAGAGTTCAGGAAAGGTCAAAATGAGACATCACGTGTCCAACCACTTCCCAGAATCCTTCTCTGTCATTCATCTTGGCTGAACAAGGCGTGCACCACCAGGAAGGACTCTTGAGTAAGAATGATTGGCTTAAGACAACCCAGAAACTAATCCCATCACCATAAAACCCGAAACTGCAAGCCATGTGACAGAGCTGTTCTCCTGGGTTCCCTTACGCTGTTGTTCTCCGCCCGAGTGTTCTTTCCCAATAAAATCTCTTGCTTTGTCAGCACATGTGTCTCCTTGGACAATTCATTTCCGAGTGTTAGACAAGAGCCCAGTTTCGGGCCCTGGAAGGGGTCCTCCTTCCTGCAACAAAAGGATGTTTAAATTTTAGCCTGTAGCTGAGTCCTGCGGTCATGTAGGTCATATAGCCAGAGGTCTGGAATCTGGTGGTGTTGTAGCCTTGAGAAGGTAGGCGCCAGTAAGAAAAGAGAATGTTATTTGGGCAATATGGTCAGTCTCAAGGGTCACTGTGATTTTACTGTTTGTTTGCGAGGTCAACATAACGAGCCATTTTAACAATGAGCCCCCATGTAGGCTCTAACAGAAGGGACTTTATTTGGGAGCCTGCTGCCCGAGAAGATGGCAGACAAGGACCTCAAAACAACTATCTTGTCAGGGTTTGGTTGCCAGGTTCTTTTATGCATTAGAGATGGGATGCGGGGAGGCGAGGAAACAAAGTAAAAACACTATTCAATCCTTGCAAATGTCCCCTAGAATGGGAAGCCTCAGGCAGGGGGAGGTGTTAGTCTCACTTCTTTACAGTCCTTCACAGGTGGGCAGCTCAGATTATCTCCCTGAGACAGGCCATTATGTATGTTTGTAAGAACAAAAAAGGGTTAACACAGGCAGCCAGGTCACCCCCTAGGACAACACAGGGAACAATCACTGAAGAAACTTGAGACTTGAGACTCCTAGAAGGCTGCTCAAGGAACATCCTTCCACTCATTATCCGTGGAGTCTGATGTGAATTCCTACACCCATCCTGGTGTGGACATTCATCCTCATTGGCACTGCAGGACAGGCTTAGATTCCCAGACTCTCAAAGGTGAGTCTCCTTCACTGCACGACACAGGGTAAGGCCAGCTATTACACATACTTCTGACCTGAGGGCAGTGTGTCTACCTCTGTTCACAGGTGGAACATCCTCTCTGGGCTCCTGGTTCTCTGCTGGGAACTCACATACAGACTCCAGCTGGGCTGGGGCCCTCAACAGAGACCATGCCCTTGAGGGTACCAGTAGATTGCAAGGCTGGGTCCTCGGACTTTTTTCTGTAAGGGGTTAAGTGGTAAACATTTTAGGCTTTTTGGACCAGGAAACAAAATTAAGGACAGCCTGCTGCTGCTGCTGCTAAATCACTTCAGTCGTGTCTGACTCTGTGCGATCCCATAGGCGGCAGCCCACCAGGCTCCGCCGTCCCTGGGATTCTCCAGGCAAGAACACTGGAGTGGGTTGCCATTTCCTTCTCCAATGCATGAAAGTGAAAAGTGAAAGTGAAGTCACTCAGTCGTGTCCGACTCTTCATGACCACAAATACTGCAGCCTACCAGGCTCCTCCGTCCATGGGATTTTCCAGGCAAGAACACTAGAGTGGGGTACCATCGCCTTCTCCAAAGGATAGCCTGGAGGTACTTATATAGCCATTTAAGTTGTATATTGCTCATTATTAGAGAAATGCAAACTAAACCTACAATGAGATACCTCACACTGGTCAGAATGGCCACTATCAAAAAATCTACAAACAATAAGTGCTGAAGAGGGTGTGAGAAATGGAAACCCTCTTGCACAGTTGGTGGGAATGTAAATGGATACAACCACTGTGGAGAACAGTATGGAGATTCCTTAAACAACTAGGAGTAAAGCTACTACATCACCCAGCAATCCCTGCTAGGCATATGCTCTGAGAAAATCATAATTGAAAAATACATATGCACCTCAATGTTCATTGCAAAACTATTTACAATAGGTAGGACGTGGAAGCAACCTAAATGTCCATCCACAGATGAATGGATAAAGAAGTTGTTGTTCATATACACAATGGGATATTTGTGGCTGTTGTTCAGTCATTCAGTCATGTCCGACTCTGTAAGCCCATGGACTGCAGCATGCCAGCCTTCCCTGTCCTTCACAATCTCCTGGAGTTTGCTCCAACTCAGGTCCCATTGATTCTGTGATGCCATGCAAACATCTCATCCTCTGCTGTCCCCTTCTTCTCCTGCCCACAATCTTTCCTTTACCAATCAGGGCCTTTACCAATGAGTCATCATAAAAAAAAAAAATGCATTTGACACTGTTCTAATGAGGTGGATGAACCTGGAGTCTGTTATACAGAGTGAAGTAAATCAGACAGAGAAAGACAAGTATCATATATTAATGCATACCTATGGAATCTAGAATGATAGTACTGATGAACCTATTTGCAGGGCAGCAATGGAGATGCAGACATGTGGAGAACAGAATTGTGGACACAGTGGGGGAAGGAGAGGGTGGGACAAGTTGAGAGAGTAGGATGGACATATATACATTACCATATGTAAAATAGATAGCAAATGGGAATTTCCTGTTTGACACAGGGAGCTCAAACCTGTGCTCTGTGACAACCTAGAGGTGTGGGATGAGGTGGAAGATAGGGATATTCAAGAGGGAGGGGACATACGTATAACTACGGCTGACTTATGCTGATATATTGCACAGTATTGTAAAACAATTATCCTCAATTAAAAATAAATAAATGTAAAAAATGTAAAATTTCTTACCTCCCAAACTGTACAGGAGCTGGCAGTGGGTTGAATTTGCCCCCCTGGGCCATGGTTTGCCATCCTCTGCTCTAAGGCATATATATTTAAGCCAGACTCCTTGGCAGACAATTTGCCTTACTCCAGCACATCATTTCAGCTCTCAGGTTCTTTTTCATTTCCAGTTGCTGGTGTTGCTTTTCCTTTTTGATCTTGAACTTGGCTTTATATTTCAAGAAAATTTTATTGTTATATTTTATGCAATATTTGTATGTCTTTGGAGCAAGAGGTGGGTCTTTCCACCTAAGCTTATTTTGCCATTCAGACAGAAGTCCAGGAACCATTTCCATAAGGAGAGCAAGGTGATGAAAGTTTTTAAAGAATGTTTTTGAACACGTAAGCATGAAATGGAACTAAACAATGTTCGAGCTGCTCTCCAATGGGCTAGCTACTCCCTTACCCCACCCATCTATCCCGTGGGTAAGTCATTGCTTCTTAGCATCTGGAATAACTGAACGAAGAGAGAAGAGGTGAAGTTCAGGTCAGAGTGGTCTCCAAACAACCTGGCCTACTCCGTGGGTTTGGTTATGTAGATCAAAGCAGAGAGTAGACAGAAAAGCGCTTTCAAAACAGAAAGTCCTTGATGCAGGGAGGTCATTTCACTATCAAAGTCAGTTCTGATACTTGAAAGGAGTTTTGGTAAAAATATTCAGTTGAATTTTTTTGCTCTACAAGTTTAAGTAAAGAAAGAGTCTCTATCCCAACTAAAATGTGTTTTATTCATTTTCCATGACAGATATTGTCAAATCTGGTTGTATTAACAGGTAAACTATGCATTTGTCAAAACCAATAACTTGGGACTTGCCTGGTGGTTCAGTGGTTAGGAGTCTGCCTTCCAGTGTAGGGGATGTGGGTTAGATCGCTGGTTGGGAACTAGATCCCACAGAACAACTAGAGAAGCCTGTGCAGAGCAACAAGAGAAAGCCCACATGCCTCAGAAGACCCACCATGGCCAAGATAAGCAAACAATAAAACTAAAAACTTTACATCACAGAGAGTGAACCTCAATGTATGAAAATCTAGAAAATCATTTAGGACTTTGGGGAATGCTAGGATGGAATGCTGAATGGGACCAAAGAATCTAACTTGGTAACAAACACACAAAATAATCTCATTGCAAAGAGGTAGGAGAAAAAAAGCATTAACCTAAATAACTTTGGAATTGAATGAGAAGGTAAGACTGAGGGCCCAGGGAACTGAATATAAACACTGTTCTCTACTTGATGAGGTGTTTCCTAGGGGTATAGGTTAATGGTTCTGAAACCACTGCATAGACATGCTGGAATAGAACAACTAAGGCCATGGATGGTGGGTAGCAGGGAACTCAATTCTCAGTGTTGAAATGAGGGGGTACAGGCAAACAAGGGGAATGCTGAAATGATCTATGGCTAATGGATGAGAGTTGGAAGTACCAGTAGGAGCTCATGTTTATCTTACTATAGATACAAATGCTTAGATAGAGAAATATTTATAGATACATGTATCTACACTCATTAGTATGCATGGGTATATTTCGTTGCTCTGTTATCTTCCCCTACCAATATTCTGTGTGTTTGGCCCTTCAGAGCTGAGGACAAGTGTGTGAGCAGCCTGCAACTGACCTTCTGTGGGCCAATTGCCTTACAGGGTCAGGGTTGAACAGTCTTAGAAAAGGGAACTTGTGGGGACTTCCCTGGTGGTCCAGTGGTTAGGACTCTGCCTTTTGATGTAGGGGATGCAGGATTAATCCCTGGTCTTGGAACTAAGATCCCGTATGCTGGCAGGGGAGCGGGGTGCTGCCAATTTTTTTTTTTAAAGGAATTTGCTTTTGAGGTTTGACAATCCCATCACTGAATTGGCAGTCACGGAAGTTCCTCGATTTACCAGGCACTTCTGATATGAAATGATAGATTCATGAGCCCAACAAAATAGTGAAGACAATAATATTAAAACAACACCCTACCTTGTATTGTGTTTTATGTTTTCAATGGTTTAATTTTCGCATGTGACCTTCCTAATCAGCCTCTGATGCAGGATGGGTTAGAAGTCACTTTGTTTTAGGAGTTTCCAGGTGTCTCCTGGGAGAATTGATGGTTGAATTTTGCATGGTGCTTGCATGCATGCTAAGTCGCTCTAGTTGTGTCTGACTCTGTGTGACCCCATGGATCATAACCCACCAGCCTCCTCTGTCCATGGGGTTCTCCAGGCAAGAATACTGGAGTGGGTTGCCATGCCCTCCTCCAGGGGATCTTTCTGATCGAGATAACCCAACCTTTAATAAATGAGTTTAAGATACTCACAAAGATGAAGATGACATAAGCTTTAGTTTTGATTCAGTTGTCATATTTTATGTCATACTTCCTATTATTAGAGTTTCTTTCACTGTATGATGTATTTTCTTATTTGGGGAGAAGCGACACTTGAAAACTCCTAAAACAAGGTGACTCCAAAAGTTGAAAATTAAAGGCTGCACAAACACATGCTGAGAAAATAGACACAAATCAACAAAAAGAGCAAAGGTTGCCATCTTAATTTCAAACAAGGTGGAATATCTCCACACCAAATAACGTGGAAGAGACACTCATAGAGCAAAAACTACAGAAACTGAACAGGAAAAAGACAAAAACATATTATTACTAAAAAAGCTTTCTTCAGTCAACAACAGAGCAAGGGAGCAAAAAATGAACCATTACAGAAAATCTTAATACACATCTGAAGGTATAAATCAATATAGGTTGAAGTCTATGTTCAACAAACAGAAATTCAGAAAATTTGACTGTTAATCTGGCTGTGAAGAAAATGTCAAATTGCCCCCCAAATTGAAATCATGCACATAAGTTTTTCTATTCTGTTGGGAGTGTGTATTGCTATAACCTCAATGAAGGGTAAATTTTTAATATCGTAAATTAAATTACATCTACTCTTTGACTTACCGGTTCTACTTTTAAGGATTTATGCCCCAGGTGTTTACTCTTAAAGGTGAGAAATGATGTGACCAATTATCTTAATTGCATCAATCTTTTAGTAGTAGAAATATGGAAATTACCTACATATTCATTCATAGAGGCTCATTAAATAAGTTATGGTAATCTGTGACTGTGTGGATCACAATAAACTGTGGAAAATTCTGAAAGAGATGAGAACACCAGACCACCTGACCTGCCTCTTGAGAAACCTGTACGCAGGTCAGGAAGTAACAGTTAGAATTGGACATGGAACAACACACTGGTTCCAAATAGGAAAAGGAGTGTGTCAAAGCTGTATATTGTCACTCTGCTTATTTAACTTACATGCAGAGTACATTATGAGAAATGCTGGGCTGAATGAAGCATAAGCTGGAATCAAGATTGCTGGGAAAAATATCAATAACCTCAGATACGCAGATGACACCACCCTTATAGCAGAAAGAAAAGAAGGACTAAAGAGCCTCTTGATGAAAGTGAAAGAGGAGAGTGAAAAAGCTGGCTTAAAATTCAGCATTCGGAAAACTAAGATCATGGCATTCAGTCCCATCACTTCATGGCAAATAGATGCGAAAACAATGGAAACAGTCACAGACTTTATTTTGGGGGGCTCCAAAATCACTGCAGATGGTGATTGCAGCCATGAAATTAAAAGACGCTTACTCTTTGGAACAAAAGTTATGACCAACCTAGATAGCATATTAAAAAGCAGAGACATTACTTTGCCAAAAAAGGTCTGTCTAATCAAGGCTATGGTTTTTCCAGTAGTCATGTATGAATGTGAGAGTAGGACTATAAAGAAAGCTGAGCGCCGAAGAATTGATGCTTTTGAACTGTGGTGCTGGAGAAGACTCTTGAGAGTCCCTTGGACTGCAAGGAGATCCAACCAGTCCATCCTAAAGGAGATCAGTCCTGAGTATTCTTTAGAAGGACTGATATTGAAGCTGAAACTCCAATATTTTGGCCACCTGATGCGAAGAGCTGACTCATTTGAAAAGACCCTGATGTTTGGAAAGATTGAGGGCAGGAGGAGAAGGGGATGACAGAGGATGAGATGGTTGGATGGCATCACCGACTCAATGGACATGAGTTTGAGCAAGCTCTGGGAGTTGGTGATGGACAGGGAGGCCTGGCATGCTGCAGTTCATGGGGTCACAAAGAGTCGGACACAACTGAGCAACTAAACTGAACTGAACTGAAATCTGCACAGTGGAATATTATGCAACCATAAAACAGAATAAGAGGACTGTATGCAAATCAATATGTATCTCAAAATAAAGTTTGCTTTTAAGAAAGAAGGCAGGTTTATAGATGGTGATATAGACTGATCCCCCAAATATCTTTTTCATGATGAAAAAAATTAATGTATAAAGTAACATGTATAGAATATTCAGTTCAGTTCAGTCACTCAGTCATGTCCAACTCTTTGCAACTCCATGGGCTGCAGCATGCCAGGCTTCCCTGTCCATCACCAACTCCCGGAGCTTGCTCAAATTCATGTCCATCAAGTTGATGATGCCACCTATGCCTTCATTCTTTCCCAGCATCAGGGTCTTTTCCAGTGTGTCAGTTCTTTGCATCAGGTGGCCAAAGTATTGGAGTTTCAGCTTCAACATCAGTCCTTCCAGCGAATATTCAGGATTTCCTTTAGGATTGGCTGGTTTGATCTCCTTGCAGTCCAAGGGACTCTCAAGAGTCTTCTCAAACACTGCAGTTCAAAAGCATCAATTCTTCGGTGCTCAGCTTTCTTTATAGTCCAACTCTCATATCCATACATGACTACTGGAAAAACCATAGCTTTGACTAGACAGACCTTTGTTGGCAAAGTAATGTCTCTACTTTTTAATATGCTGTCTAGGTTGGTCATGGTTTTTCTTTCAAGGAGCAAGCGTCTTTTAATTTCATGGCCTCAGTCACCATCTGTACTGATTTTGGAGCCCAAGAAAATAGTCTGTCACTGCTTCCATTGTTTCCCATCTATTTGCCATGAAGTCATGGGACTGGTTGCCATGATTTTTGTTTTTTGAATTTTGAGCTTTGAGCCAGCATTTTCACTATCCTCTTTCACTTTCATCAAGAGACTCTTCAGTTCCTCTTCACTTTCTGCTATAAGGGTGGTGTCATCTGCATATCTAAGGTTATTGATATTTCTCCTGGCAATCTTGATTCCAGCTTGTGCTTCATCCAGCCTGGCATTTCGCATGATGTACTCTGCATATAAGTTAAACGAGCAAGGTGACAATATACAGCCTTGACGAACTCCTTTCCCAATTTGGAACCAGTCTGTTGTTCCATGTCCAGTTCTAACTGTTGCTTTTTGACCTGCATACAGATTTCTCAGGAGGCAGGTAGGGTGGTCTGGTATTCCCATCTATTGAAGAATTTTCCAGTTGTGATCTATATAGTCAAAGGCTTTGGCATAGTCAATAAAGCAGACGTAGATGTTTTTCTGGAATTCTCTTGCTTTTTCTATGATTCAATGGATGTTGGCAATTTGATTTCTGGTTCCTCTGGCTTTTCTAAAACCAGCTTGAACATCTGGAAGTTCATGGTTCATGTACTATTGAAGCCTGGCTTGGAGAATTTTGAGCATTCCTTTGCTAGCAAGTGAGATAAGTGCAATTGTGTGGTAGTTTGAACATTCTTTGGCATTGCCCTTCTTTGGGATTGAAATGAAAACTGACCTTTTCCAGTCCTGTGACCACTGCTGAGCTTTCCAAATTTGCTGGCATATTGAGTGCAGCACTTTCACAGCACCATCTTTTAGGATTTGAAATAGCTCAACTGGAATTCCATCACCATAGATACTGATATAGACTGATTCCCCAAATATCTTGTTGATGATGAAAAGAATTAACATACAAAGTAACATGTATAGAATGTTACTATTGTGTAAAAAAACAAAAGGGGGCACTACTTTTATTTTCATAGTCTATCTTTGAAGGGACAAGTAAGAAACTAGTGAGACAGCGATCTCCAGACAGGGTAACAGGTTGGTATACTGTATATTTTGAATATTGCATAATTTTTCCCTGTTGTGTGTATTACTTATTTAAAACAATAATTAAGCTTATTTACCAATAAACAAATAATTAAGTTTATTTACCAATAAACAAAGTACCACTCCCATGACTGCTTGATTGCCTTGCCACCTTGGTGTTCCCATGCCATTCTGCACTCACTGATCACTCTGAGCTGTAAGGACTTCTTGGCATCTGCCTCTCCCAGTGGACAGTGAGACTTCTGAGGGCTGGATGTCACTCTTGTGTGCTCAGTCACTCAGTAGTGTCTGACTCTTTGTGACCGCATGGACTGTAGCCCTCCATGTTCCTCTGTCCATGGGATTCTCCAGGCAAGAATACTGCAGTGGGTACCATTTCCTCCTCCAGGAGGTCTTCCTGACCCAGGGATTGACCCTCGTCTCCTTCATCTCTTGCCTTGGCAGGCAGATTCTTTACCCACTGAACCATTTGGGAAGCCCATATATTACTCATCTCAGTATAAATAATCAAAACATCGGTTCTAGAGTTAGACTGCCTGGGCTCACATTCCTGGTCCAACTCTGTGACCTTAGGGAAGGAACTGAACCTCTATGTGCCTCCATTTTCCATCTTTAAAATGCAAATAATAGTATTAGCCATCTTATAGGATTCTGGTAAGGATTATGTAAGGTAAGTCTCAGAACTGATCCTTGGAGTGTAACAAGTTCCAACTGACTGACAGGTCTTGGTGACATCTCTGCATTCAGGTGCCACTAACAGAGGGCCTGGCACATGGTAGCACTCAGCATTTTCAAGTAATAAATAGATGCATACCCACTCACCTCCCTACCATGACCCAGTGCTAACAAAGCTGTCTTTCTTTTTGCTTAGCCAGTAGATAATTCTGGATGATTCAACTTGTCCAGCAATCTGACATCCCTGACATGATAAAGGAGATGGTTATTTCAGTCGAACTTGGATGCATGCCCATTTGTGCCAACCCTAAAAATATTTTTGTTTATCTCAGGGATCCAGATAACTCCAGGAAAATAATGGAATCTCAGAATGAGGCTTAGTTACCAGACTTTCAGTTAGAGACGCCAGGCTTTATCTGCTCACAAAATAGCATCTGAAACGCCAGCAACCCAAGTCTAGCATAAATGGATTTTTCTTAAGTACTCTTCTCCATCGAGTTTCCCTTCATTGAACTCCTCTTTGTCAGGAAATATTATTTGGGTTCGCTGAATTGAAATCCAATTTCTTTTTGAAGTTCAGTCTAGTGGAGAAAATGTTAGGTCAGCATTAGAGAATTCCTCCTCGCCGGATGACCTTGGTGAAGTCATTTCATTCATTCATAGTGCTGTGGCTTTGTTCTCCTGTCTGTTGAGTCATGATAAGACAATAAACATATAAACCAAACCCATGCTCCCTGATATCATGAGAATATTGGGAGGTTAACGTCAAGCTCGGGCTGGGAGCTGCCTGGATAAAACATGGTGGAAATACAGAGCTGATTCTACAAACAGGCTGAGCACCTACTTGGGCTTGGATCTAGGGGTTTAAAAATGAAGGAGATTCATGTTAAATAAGTTTTTCAAGAACACCTAAATCATTTGACAAATATTTACTGAGCTCCAAGCTATGTTTCAGACTTCTCAGGGGGCTCAGTGGTAAAGAACCCATCTGGCAATGCAGGAGATTCAGAAGACATGGGTTCGATCCCTGGTTCAGGAAGATCCCCTGGAAAAGGAAATGGCAACCCATGCCAGTATTCTTGTCTTGAGAATCCCAAGGACAGAGGAGCCTGGCAGGCTACAGTCCATGGGGTCCCAAAGAGTCAGACACAACTGAGTAACTAAGCAACAACAACAACAAACTATATTTCAGGCACTGTTTTAGTGCTTGGGATACATCCGTGATTAGAATCCACAAAAATGCATTCTTCTGCTTTCCAAGACACTTGGATGCTGTTGAATACTTGGGTGCTGTTGAAATAGAAAAAAGGCCTAGTTCTTTCTCTCTGGGAGGATTCGTGTTTCAATTCTCATCTTCTAACTTAAGCAATAACATCTATGGATTGTCTAAATTTTATTGTGTAATTGCAGTCTCAGAAAAGACTCATGCTTTTCCTGTAACAATGCACGTGGCTATTATGTATCTTGTTCCTGCAAATCAATAGGCAATTAGGAGGCTCTGTGTCCCCTAGACTGCCATGCCCAAAAGTTATTGATTTTCCCACTCACCTTTGTACCAGGGTACCTTGTCTCTCCCCTCTCCCATATCACACATGAACTGGAAAAAAAAAAAAAAAAAAGGACAAATCTCCTTTTCCCTTCACACCACCTTCCTCCCTTGGTCCTGGAAGCCTCACTCATCAGGAGGTTGATGCTAGTAGCTAGGATGGTGCTCAGGGACTCCCCTCAGTGCACCCCAGCATCTTTGCAAGCGTCTCATGGACCAGCTGAGGAAACCAAGGATCAGAGACTGCAAGTGCCTTTGTGTTAAAACTATATCATTTGTGTATCCAGCTTCATGACTCATCTCATCCTTCTCGGGGCTTGCACGTCTATAATCACATGAATCAATTCCTTATACTAAATCTCATTATGGTTCAGTGGTAAAGAATCCACCTGCCAATGAAAGAGACTCAGGAGATGCAGGTTTGAACCCTGGGTCAGGAAGATCCCCTGGAGAAGGAAATGGTAACCCACACCAGTATTCTTGCCTGGAAAATTCCATGGATAGAGGAGCCTGGTGGGTGACAGTCCATGGGGTCACAAAGAGTCAGGCATGACTGAGCATATACCATGACCAATACTGTATACATCCTATTGGTCTATTTCTCTAGAGAACACTGACTAATTTCCAACAGGGCTTGGAAAATGCCCTGAGGGAAATCAGGGGTGGGGTGAATTTGGAGTCCGTCAGGGGCCCTGCTATTCCCAGTACTGGACTCAGGCCATTGCACCCTAGATGTCACAACCCCAAAGGGTGGCACAATTTAAAGACTGTCACCAGCTTCTTTTCACCATTGCTGGCTTCAGTTTCACAGCTTCAGGCAAGAGCGCTGGGCTGGCCAAGCTTTGACCCTATCTGCAGGGGGTCCGCAAGGAGAGAGGGTATTGAAGTTTCACAAAGTATTGATTTCCTCCAAGATAGGAAGAGAATTCAGGATCTGAGCAGACAAGAAAATAAACAAATGTTCTTTGTGCCTTGTGGGCTTCCCTGGTGGCTCAGACAGTGGGGAAGGGCCCCTGGAGGAGGAAATGGTAACCCACTCTAGTTTTCTTGCCTGGAGATTCCCATGGACAGAGGAGTGTGGCAGGCTACAGTCCATGCGGTTGCAAAGAATCAGGCATGAATGAAGGAATAATACACACACTTTGTGCCTGGCAAACATCCCACCGCAACAGCTTCTGCTTGGAAAAGGCCAAGTGCAAAGCTGAAGAGTGGAACCCGAGGGTTCATATCTGATTGGGGTGTGTCCAGCCAAGGACCCGGCCTTCAGAAGATGACCTTGGTGCTGATAGACTCACCTTGGTCTAAACAGGCCCCTGGTCTGCAGGATATTTGAGTAGCAACCCAGGGACAGGGAAGCCTGGTGGGCTGCCATCTATGGGGTTGCAGAGTAGGACACAACTGAAGTGACTTAGCAGCAGCAGCAGCAGCCACTGTGAGGATCCGGGGAGAATTCACAAGACCTCAGTCCCCGTTTCAGATGTGTTTCTGATTCACATCTCCTTCCAGGCCTCATTTCATGACTGGCAAGCTGCTGACCCCAGTCTCTACCCATGTAACTCACAGGAAAGGAATTGGGGTTCGGAGTTGTTCTGTACCCCACTCCCACCTCCAATTTGTATTATAAACCTATGACTGTACCTGAAACCCCTGCCACTGCTGGAAGTTCACTGGGAACAGATATTGTCAGAAAGAGAAAAACAAATGTCATATATTAACTTATATATGTGGAATCTAGAAAAATGGTACAGATGAACCTATTTTCAGGGTAGAAATTGAGACACAGTCTATGGCCCACCTGAACACTCTCAATCTCATCTGATCTCGAATGCTAAGCAAGGTCGGGCCTAGTTAGTACTTGGATGAGAGAAAGACAGACACAGATGCAGAGAACAAATGTATGGATATTAAGGTGAGGACGAAGGGAAGTGGGATGTATTGGGAGATTGGGATTGACATATATATGCTATTGATTCTGTGTATAATAATGAGAACCTGTGTATAATTAATGAGAACCTACTGTACAGCACAGGGAACTCTACTCAATGCTCTGTGGTGACCTGAGTGGGAAGAAAGTCCAAAAAAGAGGGGATATATGTATATATATGGCTGATCCACTTTATTGTACAGCAGAAACTAACACAACATTATAAAGCAACTATGCAAGTGAAAGTGTTAGTTGCTCAGTTGTGTCTGACTCTTTGTGACCCCATGGACTGTAGCCCACCAGGCTCCTCTGTCCAAGCGATTCTCCAGGTAAGAATACTGGACTGGGTTGCCATTTTCTCCTCCAGGGGATCTTGCCCACCCAGGAACTGAAACTGTGTCTCCTGCACTGGCAGGCTGATTCTAAAGAATTCTAATTCTAAAGAAACGGAAGCCCCCTCCAATATTTTTTCTGGGAAATCCCATGGACAGAAGAGCCTGGCAGGCTGGCTACAAGTCCATGGGGTGACAGTAGTCAGATACAACTTAGCAACTAAATCATATATATACAACAATATTGTGTTAGTTTCTGCTGTACAACCAAGTGAATCAGCCATATGTATACATTTATCCCCTCTTTTTTGGACTTTCTTCCCATTCAGGTCACCACAGAGAGTTCCCTGTGCTATACAGTAGGTTCTCATTGGTTATCTATATATATGTATATATTTTTGCTTAAGTCTCAAATAATTATCCTTTGAACTCTAGGGTCACTGAGGATTCTGGGAGGCTCAGGGTCACTTAAGCTATCACTGAACTTCTTAGTCGACACCGTTTACACTAAGGAACAAGTGGATGATAAAACTCGGGCAGGGAGGAGCTCTGAGAACACCAAGCAGTCAACAGTTACCATCCCGATCAGGCATTATTTAAAGTATCCGTTTATTAGCAGGTTCACTTTTAGAGCGCTGTCACCAATTGCATCCAGGCAGCGCGTGAAGGAAGGCTGAGTCGGCTCCTCGTTGCCCCCGGGGCCGGCGCTCAGACCACAGGTAGCAGACGCCTGAGGTGGTACCCTGGCTGCGCTCCGGGAAAAGCCGCCCGCCGACTGCAGCCCTAGGAGGGGGCTCTGTCCCTACCGAGGCGCGCTCCGCAGCAGTTCTGTTCCGCGACTCGGTAGGGGGCTTGGCTTTCCTTCTGCAATGGGATCCTTGATTCTGAAACTACACTCTCTCTGCGCTATTCTGGCCGAGCGTACCGAAAGTGTGTTCGTGGGCGCTTCCCCACCGCAGGGCCAGGATCTGTAGAGATGGTGGCACCAGAGCCAGCTGCAGCGCTTCAGCCCCACCGCAGCGCGCGGGAGGAACTCGCGACAGGCCTCCAGTTCTGAAGGCTGTATCCAATTTGACTTTTGGAAACCCACCCTGGCTAGTTTCACTGGGCTTGGCGTTTGTGTGTGTGAGTGTGTGTGTGTGTGTGTGTGTGTGTGTGTGTGTGTGTGTGTGTGTGTGTTTGGGGAAGGGGTGGTCATGTGATCGCCAGTCGCTCCAATCTGGGTACCAATTAAGCTCAGACCAGCCAAGAGGGAAAATCAATGAGCGAAGTGACCACTCTGCCCTGGTCTTGCAAAGGATTGCGGAACTGGAGGCCGGGGAAGGGCGAGCCGAGTGCACCCGGGGAAGAGGCGAGGCGAGGACGCCGTTCGCCGCCCCGGCTCGGCCGCTGGGGGCCGCAGTCACCTTCAGCATAGGGGAGCGGGGAGACGCGAATCCCGGCGGTGGCTTCGGCCGCCGGGCTCCCTCCAGCGCGCAGCCTCTGCTCGCTCTTCCCCAGCGCTGCAGCTGCGACTCGGGACCGAGCGGACGTCGCCTTCTCCGAGCTCTGCTGGGGCCCCCATCCTGCCCTCCGCGGTCGCAGCTTCCAGCCAGGCAGCCCCTCGGCGCGTCCGCCGCGCCCCTCTCGGGCCCGCCCCCTCCGTCCCCCGGGGGCGCGCAGTCGCCGCCAGTGCGCCCTGCCTGCCAGCGCGCCCCGGGCGGGCGATGATGGGGAAGCCGAGCCCAGCTCTTTGCCGCCTAGGGCTTCACGGCCCGCGCAGCTCACCGCCCGCCAGCCCGTGACGCGGCGCCGCCGGCCGAGACACAAAGACCGCGGCTGGGGCCGCCCAGGGGGCGAGGCCGCGTCCCAGAGCCGCAGCCAGCCCGAGCGCCATGAGAGCCGGTGCCGGCCGCCGGCTGCCCGGGAAAAGCCCGAGCGGCCGCCTCCCCCGCGGTGCGCTGGCCCCGGCTGCAGCCCTGTGGGCGCAGCGCAGGTGAGGGCAGAGCCCGACCCAGGGCGCCGAGGCCACGGCCGCCCCAGACCCCGGGGTGCCGCCGCGAGTGCGGACCCCGGGGTGCCCGAAAGGAGGCGGGGACCGGCGGGCTCCGGAGCCTTCCCCGGGCGCGGCGATTGAGATCTGGCGGACCACGGCGGGAAAGAAGTGGGAGCCTGCAGGCCCGCGTGGGCCCGGCGCCGGTGGAGCCTCAGAGGTAACTTCGGAGAGCCAGCGACTGGCGGGGGGCGGGAGCGCACGCATGCTCGTGTGTACCGGTGCGAGGTGTGTGCGCCGTGTGCTCGTGGCTCGCCGCACACGCGCGCGGGATGTGAAGTCCCGGGCCGCGGGCACCCCTCCCCGCCTCCCCTCGGCTGCCTGCGGGGTGCCGCGCTGGGGGTTGTGATGGGAAAGGTGTGTCTGTGGTGTTGGGCTTGACCAGACCTGGTGGAGAGATCAGGGGTTCAGGAAGAGAGTCGACGCGAGAGGACCATGCGGTTTGGGTCAAGTTTTCATGGCTGAAAATTGAATCTGGTATCTTGAGGGTTAAATAGTCCAGCACTAATGTACAAAAAGCCCGACACATCAGAGGCTCCAGGTACCCACCCGAGCCGGACCGACGAGTGGATCCAATTCTTAAATTGAGATTTTCGGTCACGTCGACGTGGGATGGGATCGTTGGTTTTCCCGAGGAGATAAGATTGTTCAACTTCACCTGCCAGACGACACAGAAGCCAGGCCTGGCGGGCGGGGAGCGCGCGCTCACACGCGGCCGCCGCCGTCTAACTCGTACGCCTGCAGCATTCCTTGCCTGTTGGTCCTCTGAACGCGAGCGTTCCTCCGGGCTGACACATCCAGCCATCTAGCCAGAGTGATCGTTAGTCCACTCTCCCGAGGGTGTCGGGAGCTCCCTGTGTTTGAGCAGCTTCACTGTAACAGTGCCCACTCCAGCACCGTTGTGCTGGAAGACTGTAGCAATGTTCGACTGTTGTGTGCACGCTAGGAAGATGGTTGGTTCAGGAGCGCTTTTCAGGGGAAATTAAGGATCCTGTGGGGAAGACCTGAGCTGGGGGATCGAGAGTCTCTGCGATAAACAATAAAGATTTATCTCAGAGGTTTCCAAACCATTTCTCTTGAGGAAGTGGTGGTTTCCAGAGAGAGAGCAGAGTCCGTGCTTCTGCCCTCATGGCTGTGATGGGGACGGGCGGGTCCATAAGCTGCTCTCAGACAACTGGCAACTCTTGATGCCATGCATAAGACCTCAAGCTGTCACCACCGCCTCGCCCAGATGGAGATGTTTGGTTAATGACCCTTTTTTCCAGTCCTGTGACCACCACCATCCCTGATCAGGATGCTCTGCAGGTAGAAACTGGCAGGCTGCTGTGACCACAGTATATCTGTAGGAATGGCACCCTCACAGCAGTATTTTGAGGACAGTTGAGATAAGAGAAGGACGTTAAAGAGAATGGGGTGCCTGATGCTCTGATGCTGTAGGGAGAGTTGGACACCCCCCTTTTAGGGGCATCAGAGGAAGGAGGTGCAGGAGAGAGAAGGAGGGACCTTGCAGAATGAACAGATTGAGAGATTTTCTTAACTGGAAGGAAAACCTTGACTGTCTAGTAAAAAGAGTCTGATCTTTACTGTACTTATCTGAGAGGCTTGTATAATTCTGAGACTATGTGCAAATAAATTGCCAGGCAAATAATAGATCAAACAGTGTATTTGCATTTCTGATGAGTTTGGTGAGGAAGTGTTGTATAGCACTTAATACTTGGAAGACAGACAGAGGTTTGTCAGTGATGTGTTCTTTTTGAATTTTACAAATATAATATTCTACACCACCCCCCACCCGCCACTCTAGCCAATGCCAGAGGCAAAATTGATGTGGTTTTCCAGCTTCCAAAAGCCTTTGCCGCTTATTAACTCTCTGATACTCTCTCTGAAACATTCAGTCGCTCCTGCGAGGTTAAGATGTCTGTCCTCTCTGTCCACTGCACACAGAACGGGTCTCAGGCCAGCAGTTCTCACTCAGGAGCCCCCAGATAAGTCCTTTCTTAGATCCTGAAAAATGTGAAGCAGAAAGCAGTGTTGCAGCTATGGCTTGGTGCCTGCTGAGCTGGGACTTGATGACCAGGAGAAGAAAGGGGAAGGCCCTACTATCTGCTTCTGCCAAGTGGTGATGTGTGTTCTCAAAGTAGCCGGGAAAGATTCCAGGTTCCCCTGTGTCTGTGCCACTAAAGCCCACTGATTAGCTTTCCCCATCGACATGGGGAACTTAGCTGCAGACTTGGTATAAATTGAAAAATAAGGGGGTGGGGGTGGGTATGGAGTTTAGAGACAGGCAGAGGCAGTTGGCAGGCAGCCTCTGGCATGCATCTAACTCATGATATGACCTCAGTAAGTTACTTAAGTTTTCTGCGTGTTTCTATAAAATGAGAGAGTATCAGACTGGACCATCTATTTTTCTTTTGGACTGTGCTGGGTCTTCACTGCTGTGCTGGCTTTCTTTAGTTGTGGTGAGCAAGGGCTGCTCTTCGGTGCAGTACACAGGCTCCTCATTGCAGTGGCTTCTCTTATTGTGGAGCAAGGGCTCTAGAGGGAGTGGGCTTCAATATTTGCTGCACATGATCTCAGTAGCTGCGGCTCCTGGGCTCTAGAGCACGGGCTCAGTAGTTGTGACACATGGCCTTAGTTGCTCTGCAGCATATGTGATCTTCCCAGATCAGGGATCAAGCTCGCTTCTCCTGCATTAGCAGGTGGATTCTTTACCACTGAGCCACCAGGGAAGCCCCAGAAGGTAGGTTCTTAACCACTGGACCACCAGTGGCTAATGGTCCCATAGACCATTAGTTTTTTTCCCCTCTTCTAAGAGTAGAACTCTTTAAGTTGAATCTTATATGAAAATTAAGTACATGAAACAGATTATAGATGAAAGACTGACATGACAGCCTGTTCACTTCCCAAGGTAATTTCTAAAGCACTCTCTTGGAACCCCTAACAGCTCCAAGAATACAGTTTGAGAACCCCTAGAAGGCTTCTTTCTAGAATGTGCATATCCCCCCTCTGAGTGTCGGAAATGAAATACTGTGGTTCCCTGTTATTGTCGTTCAGTCGCTCAGTCATGTCCAACTTTTTGTGACCTATGAACTGCAGCATGCCATGTTTCCTTGTCCTTCACCATCGGAGTTTGCTCAAGTTCATGTCCACTGAGTCAGTGATGCTATCTAACCATCTCATCCTCTGTTGCCCCATTCTCCTTTTGTTTTCAATCTTTCCCAGCATCAGGGTCTTTTCCAGTGAGTTGGCTCTTCGCATCAGGTGACCAAATATTGGAGCTTAAGATGCTTTTGAACTGTGGTGTTGGAGAAGACTCTTGAGAGTCCCTTGGACTGCAAGGAGATCCAACCAGTCCATTCTGAAGGAGATCAGCCCTGGGATTTCTTTGGAAGGAATGATGCTAAAGCTGAAACTCCAGTACTTTGGCCACCTCATGCAAAGAGTTGACTCATTGGAAAAGACTCTGATGCTTGGAGGGATTGGGGGCAGGAGGAGAAGGGGACGACAGAGGATGAGATGGCTGGATGGCATCACTGACTCGATGGACGTGAGTCTGAGTGAACTCCGGGAGTTGGTGATGGACAGGGAGGCCTGGCATGCTGCGATTCATGGGTTCGCAAAGAGTCGGACACGATTGAGCGACTGATCTGATCTGAAGCTTTACCATCAGTCCTTTCAATGAATATTCAAGGTTGATTTCCTTTAGGATTGACTGGTTTGATTTCCTTGCTGTCCAAGGGATCCTCAAGAATCTTCTATAGCACCCCAATTTGAAAGCATCAATTCTTTGGTCTGAGCCTTCTTTATAGTCCATCTCTCACATCTGTACATGACTACTGGAAAACTGGAGCTTTGACCATATAGACCTTTGTCAGTAAAGTGATGTCTTTGCTTTTTAATATGCTCTCTAGGTTTGTCATAGTTTTCCTTCCAAGGAGCAAGCATCTTTTAATTTCACAGCTGCAGTCACTGTCCACAGTGATTTTGGAGACAAGAAAATAAAATCTGTCACCTTTCCCACTTTTTCCCTATCTATTTGCCATGTAGTGATGGGACTGGTTGTCATTTTCATTTTTTCAGTGTTGAATTTTAAGCTAGATTTTTCACTTCCCTCTTTTATCCTCATCTAGAGTCTCTTTAGTTGCTCTTTGCTTTTTGCCATGAGAGTGGTATCACCTCCATATCTGAGGTTCATATTCCTCCCATCAATCTTGATTCCAGCTTGTGACTCATCCAGCCTAGTATTTCATATGAGGTAGTTGCATAGAAGTAAGCAGGGAGACAATATACATCCTTGATGTACTCCTTTCCCAATTTGGAACCAGTCCATTGTTCCATGACCAGTTCTACCTGTTGCTTCTTGACTTGCATACAGGTTTCTCAGGAAGCAGGTAAGGTGGTGTGGTATTCCCGTCTTTTTGAGAATTTTCCGCAGTTTGTTGTGGTCCACACAGTCAAAGGCTTTCTTGTAGTCAATGAAGCAGAAGTAGATGTTTTTCTGGAATTCCTTTGCTTTCTCCATGATCCAGTGAATGTTGGCAATTTGATCTCTGGTTCCTCTGCCTTTTCTAAGCCCAGCTTCTGGCCTCCTAATTCCATGTCATTGACATGTCACCCACCTTTCCTGATCCTGGTAGCTGATTCTCTTTGATGTCTAGTTAACCCCCTACAATGTGGACTCCTGAAAGACCATGTCCTCTTCAGCCTGAAAGCTCCTGAAATCTAGCACTGTACCTGGCAGGGAATTAGGTACTCAGTAAATGCTTACTGAGTCAATGAGACAACAAAGGAGAAGAGTTATTTTGACTCAACAGGAGCTAATGGATGGAACCACTACAGTGTAAGTTGTAGGACAGGGACTTTGGTTTATTTGTTGTTGTTGTTTAATCACTAAATCCTGTCCAACTCTTTTGTGACTCCATGGTTTGTAGCCCACCAGGCTCCTCTGTCCATGGGATTTTCCAGGCAAGAGTACTAGAGTGGGTTGCCATTTCCTTCTCCAGGGAAATGTGGTTGTATATCAGTGCCTAGAACATGGCCTGGCACAGGCAGATTTTGGCTCATTGCAAGAAAAACCTTTAAATTGGTTAAAGTTGGGAACTGATTGCTCCAAGAGGTCATCAGCACCATGTGTGTGATGGTTATTCTTCTGCTAATAAAGATTCTCACTCTCCCTCCTTCTGGGAAAGTGGTGGATTTCAATTCCCTGAAATTGTTATTTATTTTACCTTTTAAATTAATTTTTTATTGGGGTGTAGTTGCTTTACAATGTCATGTTAGTTTCTGCTGTACAGCAAAATGAATCAGCTATACCTACACATATATCCACTCCCTTTTGGACTTCCTTCCCATTCAGGTTCTGTGCATGCGTGTGCTCAGTCGTGTCTGACCCTTTGAGACCCCTGGACTGTAGCCTGCTAGACTCCTCTGTCCATGGAATTCTCCAGGCGAGAATATTTGAGTGGGTTACCATTTCCTTCTCCCTTGTCACCAAGGTCTTGAGCCTTGTTTGGCTGGGAGCTTTCAGAGTTTTGGCAGGTGCCTCACTTTTTGTTCCTCCTTTTCTTCTGCTCCAGTGACAAAGCTCCATGGGAGTTCCCTGGAAGTCCAGTGGTTAGGACTTGGAGTTCTCACTGCTGTGCCCTGGATTCTACCCCTGGTCAAGGAACTAGGATCCTGCAAACATTTCAGGGCCTGCCCCTCAGCCTGGGTCCTAGGCTGAAGGTGGCAAGGAGCAGAACCCCTGGCTGACTCACACTGGTCACATCTGTGGATAAGAGATAAACTATTGGGGTTTTAAACTCTTGGAATCCAGGGATAGTCTTGCTACAGCATAACCTAGTCTGTCCTGATGGATGCAGCATGTAAAAGAGCTTAAGACAACACTGGTGTGTGATCAGAGCACATTGGGATCGAGTGTTATCCTCAAAGGCTAGAGGTTGCTGAGACAGAGCTTTATGAAGATTTGAACCTTGGTGTGGTTCCCACATTGAGGTGTGTAGCTGTCATTTTTGCTAGCTGGAGTGTTCCTTTGCTGATATACCCAGGCCAGTCTTTCAGAGAAGGACCCATGGTTAACCAAGGCTTCCTGGGTGGCTCAGTGGTAAAGAACCCACCTGCCAATACAGGAGACCTGAGTTCGATCCCTGGGTCAGAAAGATCCCTGCAGGAGGAAATGGAAATCCACTCCAGTATTCTGGCATGCTCAGTCAGTGGGGTCCCAGAGAGCTGGACACAACTGAGCACACATGCAAAAGCATGATAACCAGAGGCCTAATGCATAAGACACAAAGTGCTGGCTTAATAGTTTAGTGCAAATAAAGTGAATCTGATAAATGTGCTCACTGATCAGGGAGAAATGCCCATTAGAAGCTATTTTGTGAGCTTGGAGTGAAATGTAGGGGAGTCAGTGGAATGGCTGGTGTCCTATGGCTGGGACACGCAGGGATCCTCCCAGACGAGGGATTGAAACCGTGTCTCCTGCATTGGCAGGCGGATTCTTCACCACTGAGCCACCAGGGAAGCCCTGATGTTTCCTTCTTTATCCAAGTTTGAAAACTACTTGCTGAATGCACTCCATACACAAAGACACACAGATACGACCCCCCCGCCCCCCGCCATTTAATATCATCCTTAGCACGTGACTTGTCCAGCATGAATACTGTGTGATTTTTCTGGGGCTCTGTTGCCCGTGTTCTCAAGTGGGAACTTTCCTGGCAGCCTTTTTGACTGGCTTGGCCTGTGAGAACAGAGCACTATGGACGCTCCCAGCCTGCAGCCCTCCGCCTCCCCTCTGCTATGCATGTCTTCCTTGGTGTTCCTCTGTCTGCTGTGATCTTTCTTCCTGCCTCTTCCCTCGGGTCCTGGAGAGCAGTTCTGACTCCCAGAGGCTGATGTGCTGTGATGACCACGCTGTGGCCTCTGCAACATCACTGGGATTTTGAGAAAGAAAAATTTTAAGCAGGATGCTAAACATGCCTGTTTTATGGTTACTTAAGGAGACTTCAAGTAAACAGCTGAGAAAACAAACCAAAAGTCAGTAGGGATTCATGGGAATGTGAAGGGCTCTGGACCCTCCTGGAAGCCTGGAGAGTTGACAGCAGCCGTGAGAGGCCAGCTGAGACTCAGCAATGCAGCCTGTTTCTGGAGCTGGGGTTGAAGAGAATGCAGAGTCGTTTATCATTGTGGGTGCAGGATGGAGAGCAGGTATTGAGTGGGTGGGAGTGAATGGGGAGGGTAGTGAGTGGGTGGGGGTGGGGTGGGTAGTGAGTGAGCAGGAGTGCATGGGGGTGGGTAGTGAGTGGAGATGGACACTGAGTGCCCTGGGTGGTGGGCTCTCTCCCGCTCTGTCCCACGGCCATGGGCGCACTCTCTGCGCTGTGCTGTGATAGACCAGTGCTAGTCTGCACTTCCCTCTGATCCCTGAGCCCAGAAGGAGCGGGACAGTATCTTGTTCCCGTCTTGGCCATGGCCGGCAAGGAGCTGGCACGGAGCTGGGCAGTGCAGTAGCGCCGTTGTGTGAAGCAGGGACTGGGTGTCACTTCGGATGATTCAGAAGGCTCTCTGTGGGGCCGGGAAAGCCTGGCTCCAGAGCTGCTGCGTGATGGAAGAGTGGAATGATTCAGTGTCCCATCACCTCCGTGTGAGTCAACACTACGGCGTGGCCACCGGAAAGAGGCTCAGCTTAAGGACGGCATAGGGAAGGAGGAGGGGACTTGCGCTGTTTTCTGTACTTCAGTGTAAGGAGGCTTAGCTGGAGGAGCTCGTGAGCAGATTGAAGATTATTAAAAGTATCAGGGTCATCACTGCTAGGATACATCTAGTCCAGCATTCCCAAGCCACTGTCAGTGCCTCGAGGGTACCAGAGGCTCTTGGGGATCTTTATACAAGTAAATTTCAGGTTTTGCCCCACTCTGCCCGATCAGAATGTCTGGGCTCCAGTTTATTCTCCACATTTACAAGTGCTGTTTGGAGTTGCTAGAGGAAGGGGAAGATCCGAGTCAGAGAAAACATCCCCATCCACAGGAAGAATTCCGGGAGTCGCAGCCAGGTCCCGGATGGCTGAAGGACCTGGGCTGGACCAGTTCTTTGTCTTGGGTGCCCAGGCAGGCATGGGTCAGGGTTGCTGTGAGCTCAAAAAATGTGAGGTAGGGTCATGACAATGTGGCCTTCCACGTGTCCAGGATTTTAGGATAAATTCCAGGATTACAGTACAAGAGAGTCCTTATCAACATCACCAGTTATCTTTATCCTCAGCTGCTGGTCAACAGAGGGTTCTACCTGATAGGCTGGGCAAACCAGATCTTGTTTTATCAACTAGAGCAAAGCATTTGTCTTCCAAGAAGGACTGCCAGCTGTGTCTACTCTAAATATGAGAAAGTGAAGAGGACAGACCATCCTTCTTACTGCATGTGCGCTGGTTGTCAGGGGTTCAGGCCCTTTGCTAAAGAGGTTAGCCTTCACCCCACCCCCTGGATGGCCATGTCCTAATACCCAGGAATCTGTGAATATATGACCTGTCCTTTGCAGATGTGATTAAGTTCAGATCTTGAGATGGGGAGATTATGCTGGATGATCGAGGGGTTCAGAGCAAACACAAGAGCCTACAGATGGGGAAGAGGATTCAGAAGAGTTAGTGAAGGAGGCGTGGCCACTGGAGTAGAGCTCAAAATGATGTAATTGCTGGCTTTGAAGATGGACACAGGGGCCATGAGTCAGGGACTGTGGGCAGCTTCCCGGAGCTGAAAAATGCAAGGAAACAG
This sequence comes from Bos javanicus, assembly GCF_032452875.1. Lineage (NCBI taxonomy): Eukaryota > Metazoa > Chordata > Mammalia > Artiodactyla > Bovidae > Bos > Bos javanicus. The sequence goes on from NC_083888.1 coordinate 25,173,141, forward strand.
ATTGTCCCCTAGAGGAGCCTCTGGAAGGAATTCAGCCCTTGCTAATACCTGGATTAAAAAGTCCATTTGGACTTTAAGACTGTAAATCTGTATGGTTCTAAGCCACTATATTTATGGTATTTGTTATAGCAGCAATAAGAAGATCCCATATACGGGACTTCCCAGGTGGTGCTAGTGGTAAAGAACCCACCTGCGATTGCAGGAGACGTAAAAGACATGGGTTTGATCCCTGGGTTGGGAAGATCCACCGGAGAAGACAATGGCCCCCCGCTCTAGTCTTCTTGCCTGGAGAATCCATAGACAGAGGAGCCTGATGGGCTAAGTCCATAGGGTCGCAAAGAATCAGATATGACTGAAGCGATTTAGCACATAGGACAGCAATAAGAAACTATTAATAATACAGCACAACCTCTGAGGTGATGAGTATTTGCCACCTAAGTGTCGAGAGGCAACAGAATGTTGCAGACCCAGCGGCATAACTTTGACTTCTTCCGGTGGTAGTGGACTTTCTGGGCAATCTGATCAGACCTACACCTTGGTCAGTGTTTCTTGACTCCTAAAACTCTTCCCTCTCGGGGTTTCCCTGGTGGTCCAGTGGCTAAGACTCTGTGCTCCCAAAGCAAGAGGCCTGGGTTCAATCCCTGGTCAGGGACCTAAATCCCATGTGTTCCAACTAAGACCTGGTACAGCCAAATAAACAAATAAATATTAAAAAAAAACCTGTATCCTTTCTAAAATGAATCCATGAAACCCAAACTTTTCTCTTAGACTGCAGTTTTGGAAACACAGTGATAAAATTTCAACATTGTCCCCACAGTGCGTATAGTCCCTGAGACCACATAGCTATACCCAGTTATGAGATGACCACATGCAGGATCTAGAATATGCATTTACATTTATCACTGAAATGAAAACAAACAGTTAAATTAAAACAAAGTAGAAAAATGACATACCATTTCCGCCCCCCCCCGCCCCCCCGCAAATGTTATATATAGGAAAATACATGCAAAGAGGTTTGGAGAAAGTTTCCTAAATGAGAAATGAACCAGAGAGTTGTTTGTTTTTAATTTTTGGCTATACTGGGTCTTCATTGCTGTGCTCTGGCTTTCTCTAATTGCACCGAGTAGGGTTTACTCTCTAGTTGTTGTGTTTGGGCTTCTCATTGTGGTGGCTTACGGGCTTTAGAGCATGAGGGCTTTAGTAGTTGTGCATGCCTTTAGTCCAGAGAAGGCAATGGCACCCCACTCCAGTACTCTTGCCTGGAAAATCCCATGGACGGAGGAGCCTGGTAGGTTGCAGTCCATGGGTTCGCGAAGAGTCAAACAAGACTGAGCGACTTCACTTTCACTTTTCACTCTCATGCATTGGAGAAGGAAATGGCAACCCACTCCAGTATTCTTGCCTGGAAAATCCCAGGGACAGGGGAGCCTGGTGAGCTGCCGTCTATGGGGTCGCACAGAGTCGGACAGGACTGAAGTGACTTAGCAGGAGCAGCAGCAGCAGCAGCATGCCTTTAGTCGCCCTGAGGCGTGTGGAATCTTCCCAAACCAGGGATTGAACCCATGTACCCTGCATTGGCAGGCAGATGCTTCACCACTGGACCACAGGAAAGCCCAAACCAGAGGGTTCTTATCCTGTTTCCTGTCAGGAAACATTGTGACTTCCCCTCAGTGATATTTGTCTGTCCCTCTCCATCCCAACAGTCATCATCTGGTCTAGGGCCTCATCTCTTCCTAGGAAGTCAAAGGTTAGGAGGGAGGCTGACAGAGGGATGGTTTTAGGTGGAGAGAGGAGAAGTTGAGGGAGCTCCCAGGTCTCATTATTATTTCACTCTAAAATGAAATGTGAGAGGTGTCTGCTCTATTTTGGGGGGACATTTTGATAAAGATCATAGTCACCTTAGAGATAGATATTGTATCATTGACAGTAAAGTAGTAAATATTGTTTATTTGCACGTCATAATGTATAAAATGCCTTCCTGGCCAACCAAACACACCAATCATGCTTCAACCTCAGGACCTTTGCACTCACTATTTGCTCTGCCTGGGACGCTTGACTTCCTCTTCACGAAAGGCAGCTAGGCATGTGGTTGGCTGTTACCTATTTGGGGCTCCATTTAGATGTAATCTTTCCCCTGAGGACCTCTCTGAACATCTTTTAAACAATTGTAGTCCCTACCCCTGGTCCCCTACTTTCTAAAGTGAAGTGAAATCGCTCAGTCATGTCCGACTCTTTGTGACCCCGTGGACTGTAGCCCACCAGGCTTCTCCGTCCATGGGATTCTCCAGGCAAGAATACTGGAGTGGGTTACCATTTCCTTCTCCAGGGGATCTTCCCAACCCAGGGATTGAACCCGGATCTCTGGCATTGGAGGCATACACTTTAACCTCTGAGCCACCAGGGAAGCACCTACTTTCTAAACCCTCCTCTATTTTCCTCCATAGCATTTTCTACCATCTAATATACTATTCATTTTATTTGTCTATTTTGCTTATTATATGTCTCCTCACTAGCATATAAGCTCATGAGGGTAGTTTGGTTTGTTTTTTTTTTTTTAATCTGCTTGAATAGCCTGCTATATTTCCAGTAGTTATAGAAATAAAACCATGCCTGACACATGCCATTTATAAGATTTTTGAATGAAATCATGAATGTCTCCTTTGACCGTGTTAGAAATCCCAGGAAGAGGAATTGATATCTTCCTTTTCTAGCTGAGAACACCAAAGATCGGAGGTAATAATTTACTTCCCCAGGTTCCCCTTGCTGGGATTTCCTGCAAATCCTTGTTTCATTATTTTTTTATTAGAAAATCACATATTCAAAGCATTTAAGTAATACAGACCTAAAACAAAGGGAAGAAAAAAGCACCAAGGGATCATTTTTAATAACATTTTGGTATATAAGGTGTGCATATAGACAATTTTATATCATATTACAGTATGCCATTTACTGGCACACTTTTTAGCTTAAGAATACATCATTAAAAATTAAACATATCAATACATTTATTTCTTCAACATGGCTTATAGTGGCTGCATGATATTTCATCATGTTGAAGCACTACAGTTTTATATAACCAATCGTTAGCTACAAAGGTTATTGATGATATTTCTCTTATTATAAGCAACATTAAAGAGAATGTATTTGTAGCACTTTTTTTTACACGTATTTGACTGTTGCCTTGAGATAAGTACTTAGAAGTGTGGATTTATTTAAAGGATATGTGTGCTTCAGGTTTTATGCAGATTACTTCCTGTAATGATCACACAAATTTCCTATCTCTCCTTCTTTCATAATGCCTAGGAGTGCTCACTTTTCCACATTCTCCCCAACAGTGGTATGAGTCTTCTTAACCCATATCAGTTCAGCAGGCAAAACAAAACAAAAAAAGCCATAGTGTTTTGGTGCTTCTCCACCTTAGAAAGAAAATATCATTTTCCTTTTCTTTACATGTATACATCCTAAGGCAGTCAAACCCATGTGGTTTTAGTTTGCTTTCTTTGATTATCATGAAAGTGAAAGTCGCTTGGTATGTCCAACTCTTTGTGACCCCGTAGACTATAGAGTCCCTGGAATTCTCTAGGCCAGAATACTGGAGTGGCTAGCCTTTCCCTTCTTCAGGGGATCTTCCCAACCCAGGGATAGAACCCAAGTCTCCCACATTGCAGGAGGATTCTTTACCAGCTGAGCCACAAAGAATTTGTTTATTATAATTCTTTATATATTTATATAATATATAAATTATATATAATTTATATTTACATAAATTATATATATAAATTATGTAGTAAATTATATAATTGTTTCTTATAATGTTGCCCATTTTTTCCTTTGCCTTTCTCTCTTTGAATATTGTCTCTGGGACAGTTCATTCTTTCTTACTGATATTTAGAGTTTTCTATGATATGCAAAAAATTTTTGCACTCTATTTTTTTTTCAATTTCTGTGATGTTTATTGACATGGTAAGTCATTTTCATGTATCCACATTGATCAATCTATTTTATCATGGTTTTGAAATGTTGTGTGAAAATATCTTTTCCAAACCTCACCTGAGTCCTGACTCAGATTTTATTCTTTTCATTTAATCTGTTATTTATTTTTGTATATGGCAAGGAATGAATGCTAACTTAATTTTTTACAGTTGGTTAACCAATGTTTTTAATAATACTTAATTATTGACACATTTTACTGAATAAACCATTATTTTCTCACTGACTTAAAATGCCACCTTCATCATGGAATGAATCCTTAGCTACATTTGTGTATGCCTTTTGTTGGGAAGATCCCCTGGAGAAGGAAATGGCAACCCACTCCAGTACTCTTGCCTGGAGAATCCCATGGACCAAGGAGCCTGGTGGGCTACAGTCCATGGGGTTGCAAAGAGTTGGACATGACTGAGCAACTTCCCTTTGTTTCTTTCTTGTCTTTTTATTTGGCTTCATTGATTTATCTGTCAAATTATGGTTATAGGAGCTTTATAGGAAACTTTAGAATTTGTCCATCCAAATAGATCCAGAATTCTTAATTAATTAAAATAAAGCAAGTAACTATTCAGTGTTCCTTCTAAGACACAGACTTCTCACTGTAAAAATTCAAAAACAGCAAAACATAGTAACAAAAACCGGTTAATTAGTAGTTACCTTTTACAGCCTTATTTATGAAATTTTCTGCTCCATTTTGACAGGAGGTCTAAGTGGGAACTTATTTTTCCAGTTTTTAAAATTGACTTTCTTTTTAAATTAGTACCTGTTTTTAAAAATGCAGAAACGTACAGACAGTAACCCAAGAGACATCCATGTACCACTGAGATTAAATAGGCATTAACATTTTGTCATCTTTGCTTGTGTGCTAGTTTTTTTTTAAAGAATATGTGGTAGTTCAAGATCTACTTGTTCATCCTTTTGTTTAATTGCCAGCTATTCACCCCACTGGAGAAGGCAGATTCCTTCTCTAGGGTTATGGATATGGTCACCTGACATCTGACTCTGGACAGAGAAGATTGACAGCAGCTTATTTTTTTATTTTTTGTATTTATTTTTGGCCACACTTCACACATGTGGGATCTTAGTTCCCCTAGGAGGGATTGAATCCATGCCTTTTGCATTAGAAGCACAGAGTCTTAATCCTGTGCTTTCATGATCCCATGAAAGTTCTGACAGCAGCTTAATTTTTTTCTTTAAATTTACTTATTTTTAATTGAAGGATAATTGCTTTACAATATTGTGTTGGTTTCTGAGTCACCCATAGGTACACATATGTCCCCTCCCTCTTGAACCTCCCTCCTACCTCCCACCCCTTCCCACCCCTCTGTGCTTAGTTACTCAGTTGTGTCCAATCCTTTGTGACCCCATGGACTGTGCCCACCAGGCTCCTCTGTCCATGGGATTCTCTAGGCAAGAATACTGGAGTGGGTAGTCATTCCCTTCTCCAGGGGATCTTCCTGATCCAGGGATCAAACCTGGGTCTCCTGCATTGTAGGCAGATTCTCTACCATCTGAGCCACCAGGGAAGCCCTTTACATATGGCAGTGTATATATTTCCATGCTACTCTCTCCATTCATCCCACCTTCTCCTTCCTTACCCAACCTGTGTCCATAAGTCTGTTCTCTACCAACAGCAGCTCATTAACCACATAGTTCATAGTCTAGGGGGAGGATGCAACACATCATTCAGGGTCACACAGGGATTGACTCAGGAACAGAGTGAATTCGCATGGTCTGTTGAGGGCAGGCTTCACAGTAACAAAGGGCTGAGGGGACCCCTGGTTTCCATGGGAGGCTGTGATTGGCTTATTTGAATATCCCTGGGCTTGCAGGGTACCAACACTTGCTGCTTGGGGAAAAGTAGAAACTGCCAGATCCCCTTGACGAGGAGAGATCCTATCTGGGAGCAGAGTGGGGAGAGGAACTTGTGACTAGATCCTTACAGGCCCTCCAGTTGTCACCAGATGTCAGGACAGCTCTTAACATTGAGATTTAATTTTAGACCTTAAACTGCATTTTTCCTTCCCCTTCTTTCTCTCCAAAGGAAACCCTCTGCTAAACATGGTATGAATCATTTCCATATACGTTTGTGTACCTTCCTTTTTATATAAAATGTTAGTTGCTCTGTCATGTCCTTCTCTTTAGGGACCCCATTGACTGTAGCCTACCAGGATCCTCTGTCCATGGGATTCTCCAGGCAAGAATACTGGAGTGGGTTGCCATTCCTTTCTCCATGGGATCTTCCTGGACCAGGAATTAAACCCAGGTCTCCTGCGTTGCAAGCAGATTCTTTACTGTCTGAGCCACTAGGGAATCCCTTGTTTAACTTGAACCTTACCACTATTGCCAAATTGCTTAATGTTCACCAGACACTAATACATATAACCTCTTGATGAAAGTGAAAGAGGAGAGTGAAAAAGTTGGCTGAAAGCTCAACATTCAGAAAACGAAGATCATGGCATCTGGTCCCATCACTTCATGGGAAACAGATGGGGAAACAGTGTCAGACTTTATTTTTTTGGGCTCCAAAATCACTGCAGATGGTGACTGCAGCCATGAAATTAAAAGACGCTTACTCCTTGGAAGGAAAGTTATGACCAACCTAGACAGCATATTCAAAAGCAGAGACATTACTTTGCCAACAAAGGTCCGTCTAGTCAAGGCTATGGTTTTTCCAGTGATCATGTATGGATGTGAGAATTGGACTGTGAAGAAAGCTGAGCGCCGAAGAACTGATGATTTTGAACTGTGGTGTTGGAGAAGACTCTTGAGAGTCCCTTGAACTGCAAGGAGATCCAACCAGTCCATTCTGAAGGAGATCAGCCCTGGGATTTCTTTGGAAGGAATGATGCTAAAGCTGAAACTCCAGTACTTTGGCCACCTCATGCGAAGAGTTGACTCATTGGAAAAGACTCTGATGCTGGGAGGGATTGGGGGCAGGAGGAAAAGGGGACGACAGAGGATGAGATGGCTGGATGGCATCACTGACTCGATGGACGTGAGTCTGAGTGGACTCCGGGAATTGGTGATGGACAGGGAGGCCTGGCGTGCTGTGATTCATGGGGTCACAAAGAGTCGGACACGACTGAGCAACTGAACTGAACTGAACTGAATACATATAACAAGAGGTAGATACTATTATCATTCCCCTTTTATAGCTGAGGAAACTGAGACAAAGAGAATTTGTTCAAGTCACACAGCTAGTAAGTGGAAGAGCTTTAATTTGAACTTGAGCAACTGAGCTCCAGAGCCTATGACCTTTAACTATTATGCCAATCTGCCCGTAAAAGCTACCAACTATATTCTGATTTGGTTTTGACTGATATTTTCTTATCCCATTGGCATACTTGCATCCTTCCTGTGACAGCATTTAGATATGCCTGTTATAGGTAGCATTTGACTGCAGGTGTTTTTTTTTTTAATTTTTAAAAATCCACTTTGAGAGTCACAGTCTTTTAACCAGTAAATTTTCATACAGTTCATATTGTTCACAGGGTTCTCAAGGCAAGAATACTGAAGTGGTTTGCCATCCTCTTATCCAGTGGACCACTTTTTTGTCAGGAAAAGGACCACGTTTCACTGGGAAAGATTGAGGGCAGGAGGAGAAGGGGAAAACAGAGGGTGAGATGGTTAGGTGGCATTACTGACTTAATGAAAATGAGTTTGAGCAAATTCTGGGAGATGGTGAAGGACAGGGAATATTGGCATTTTGCAGTCCCTAGGGTCACAAAGCAACCTAGTGACTTAGCAACTGAACAACAACAACAAAACCAGTAAATTTAGCATGTTTACATTTATTCTGTATGATGTATTTGGAAACATTTCTGTCATCTTATTTGTAATTTTTACTTGCCCTCTTTAGCAGTTTTGTGGAGGAAAACTGCCGTGAAGGGAGAAAGGGGCCTTCTTTCAGTTAGAAATTTATTGCAGGTGACACAAGGGAGGTAGAAATTCCCATCCATAAATTTTAGATTCCTAGATGAATGCCTTCTTTTAATAGTTTCATTGAATCCAGAGGTACACTGAATCACAGTAGCATCCGTCATCCTGGGGAAAAAAAAAACACCAAAATCCAAAACAACAAGCCAGGCCAATACCCAGATGCTGCAGAGAAATTCTCTTTGTCGTGCTTTTCATGAGCGTAAAGTGATGACTGTGCCCACACTGCATCTTGGCACATTATTTCAGTGTTAGAAAGATCAATATATCATTGCATCTGGGAAAACATTAATAAGAACACCTTATAACCAAGTTTCGCTCATCCAGCTCAAGGTTTGTATCATTAGTCCTCATCAGACTTTTGGAGTGGTTGGCAAAAGGGAAGATGAAAGCTTTAAGGGAGTTGGTGGAGATGAAATTCAGAGAGCTTGTCTTCTGTCCGAAGATTCATGCGGCTGTTCTGCAAGTTATAGTCCTAAATCATGTCCTTTTCTTCTTCTCCATTTTGATCAACATCTGATGTCAACACTTTGAGCAGTTACAAATGCATAAGGTTATGAAAAGGTGGACATTCATTTGAGCCTGGCAGACTGGACAGCTGCATTAGTCAAGCTGGAGCACAATATGAGAATCACACATGGCATCATGAGGGAGTGGGGAAAAGTCCAGAATCTGATTCCAGACCTTCCCGAAGCTGTAGATGTTCAGTGGAAATAGCCATGTGTCTGGAGATGGAAAAGCCTGGAGTTCTTCTCCTGGCTGTGTGTATAAAGGAGGAGTTGCAGACAAGAGAATGTGGGCCCCAGTCTGTGTATCCCGTGAGCACATGCTCATCTGAGCTGCAGGTCCGGCCCTTCTGGCACTGTCGCTGCTCCCAGCTTCCACTGCCTGCAGAATCGAGTCCAGACACCTAGCCCAGATTGAGCACCCTGCCTTCTCTGGGTGCTCCCCTGCTTATCCTGACCACATAGACAGACTCTACCATGTCACCCCTTCATGCCTCTGCCCTCTGCCTTGGAATCTTCCCACTGTCTCCTTCCTCCAGACCATCACACACCCTCCCCTCTCCAGTCTTCAAGGCCATTGCCAATGGTGCCTCCTTGGGAAAACGCCTTTCCCAGTGGCTGGGACTCATCTCACTCTCCCGAGGTCCCCAGCCTCTGATTTCTGCTTCTCTGAGGCCTGACAGTTTCTATACAGACACTTGTGAAAATGGCAAGGTGTCAGGAGCCCTGTGACCTGGGGCTGATTATGCCACTAGCTCTCCATGTAGTTTTGAAAAATGATGGTTGCTTGCTAAGTCGCTTCAGTCGTGTCCGACTCTGTGCGACCCCAGAGACGGCAGCCCACCAGGCTCCCCCGTCCCTGGGATTCTCCAGGCAAGAACACTGGAGTGGATTGCCATTTCCTTCTCCAATGCATGAAAGTGAAAAGTGAAAGTGAAGTCGCTCAGTCGTTCCTGACTCTTAGCGACCCAATGGACTGCAGCCTACCAGGCTCCTCTGCCCATGGGATTTTCCAGGCAAGAGTACTAGAGTGGGGTGCCATTGCCTTCTCCAGAAAAATGATGGTGCTCAGCCCTATTTTCCAGTCTGTAAGGGGGAGGGGCTTGGCCTGGGGCTCACGGTGGTCCCTTGCTCAGTGTACATACTATTGCTCAGATGACTTGTATGTATGAATGTGTGTGAATGTATGAGTGTGTCTCTGTGTGTGTCTCTGGGTATGAACATGTGTGAGTATGTGAGTGTGTCTGTGAGTATATGTATCTATGTGAATGTGAGTGTATGAGTGTGTCTCTATGTGTGAACATGTATGATTGTATGAGTGTATCTGTATGAATGTGTGTTGAGTGTCTTGAGTGTGTGTCTCTGTGTGAATGTGTGTGAGTATATTGGTGTGTCTGTGTGAATGTGTATCTATTAGCATATGCCTCTGTGTGTGAACATATATGAGAGTGTCTATATGAATGTGTGTGAGTGTATGAATGTGTCTGTGTATCTCTGTGTGTGAACATGTATGAGTGTGTGTGTGAGTGTATGAGTCTGTCTGTGTGTGTCTCTATGTGTAACTGTATGTATGTCTGTGTGTGCACACACATATGCACCTGTGCACCTTCCACGGCAGATTCGCTTAGCCCCCAGAGATCTCAGGCTGATATTTCCTCCTTGCTCTGTCATCGCTAAGAGAAGCATCCAAGATCCAGCATTCAGCAAATTTGGCTTCAGACCTGGCATTTCCTTCTCTCTCTGGCCTCATTTCCGTCATCCTCCCGCACAGGTGTCCGAGTGGTGGTGCTGCACTCTCCAGGCTGCTGTGGACATTCTGTGTGAAGCCCCGGCACATAGTAGGTGGTCTGGCTGCAGTACCTGTCCTGCTCAGCACCCCACCACCACCAATTCACTTCTGTCCCTTGGCAGTGATGCTTTCCCTCCTCCTGGCACAAGACAGAGCCTGCTACTCTGCCCATAGTATCCTCAGCCCAGGCTGTGGTCCATTTGGGCCCCAGGCAGCTCACATTCCCTCCCCTCTCTTCAGTTTCCTCATCTGCTAAATGGGAGCACTCTTTCCACACCGCAGAGCTGTTTTGTGACCTGAGGAGGTAGCTGCCAGGGACTGTGTGCTGCAAGCCAGATCCTATTGCACTGTCACAGAGCCTAGAAATTGTTTGTCCATTGGCCTCTCTTTTGCTCCTTATTCCTCTCTGGCATTCATTGGCACATTGTAGAAAATCTACATGGGTTTCTCTGTGGTGATTAATCGTCTTAAGCACACAGCAGGCATGTGTCCATTGGCACAGGGGCACCTGCCTACCCTGCCAGCCGTTCATAATCCCCTAAATTTCAGTCTTAATAGAAAACAACTCAGGTTTAGACAGATCCCACTTGTGTTGCCTTTATTCACTTCAGGAGATGCTGGGGCTTGATTTTCCAAGTTCTTATTTGACCTGGGATTAGTAAAATTTTCACCACAGAAAGTAGAATAGAAAGTTGAGACAGTCTCGCAGGAAAGTGGGGTCTTGGGTTTGGGGGAGGTCCATGGGGTTGGACTGCAAGTCCAGCTCTGAGGATCCTTGCTCCCACTTGCTACTTGCAGGGCTCTGAACTTGTTTGCTGGTCTGTCAGAAACTGATAGTGAAAGAAGCCTCCTAAGACTGTTACAAGAATTCTAGAAATCTTTGAAATAATTCTAGAATTTCTGAAAGTGCTTTGTGTCCCCTGTATATAAAATCTGATGTGCCTGAGTTGTAATTGCTCTTCCCTCAGTATTTATATTCATTTGTCCTCTGCTCAGGTTTCTGTGCTTGTTTTCTTGAAGATTGAGCTTGGCAGGTTGTCCCCACCTGGAACAAACCAGAACATCCTGACACACAGCACTCTCATCAGACGAAGTGGGCAGATGGGGCAGGCAAGGAGAGCTGTGTGGGAAGATGGGGGTTTCCCTGTGACTTGTTCTGGGCAGGAGCAGAGCCTCTCAGGGCTCAGCTGCCTTTTCCATACAAGAAAATCCAGGCCACTCATCTCTGCATGTCCCTGCAGACGTTCATGGAGAGAGGGTATAGATTCTCATTGGGAGCACTGCCTTCAGGATGGAGAGAGAACCCGTGGTCCAGAGCAGCTGAAAGTTAACCCCTATAAAAAACACTGTTCCCCTAGAAAACAGGCTCTGTGTGTGTGCTCTCAGTTGTGTCCCACTCTTTGTGACCCCGTGGACTGTAACCCATCAGGCTCCTCTGTCCGTGGGATTTCCCAGGCAGGAATACTGGAGTGGGTTGCCGTTTCCTTCTCCAGGGAATCTTCCTGACCCAGGGATTGAATCCATGTCTCTTGCCTCTCCTGCACTGGCAGGTGGATTCTTTATCACTAGCGCCACTTGGGAAGCTCTGTGGCTGTGTACGGGCCAAGTCAACTTGACAATCTATAAGTCAGTCGTCAAAATGCCTTTGCTAAGTAGTGACTGGCAAGGTTCCCATGTGTAATTTGATATTTCCTTATAAATCTCAGAAATTGGGTCCAAATTTATCCATGAGAAGTTCACTTTCTCTTGTAATGCTTTGTTAAGCTTTTGGCTTGATGTTTTTCATTTTTCCATCCGAATTCATTAATGGAGATTTTTCTTTCCACTTCAAAATAAGATTAATTATTGTTTGTATGTGTGTGTCCTAAATCGCTTCAGCCATGTCTGACTCTTTGCAACCCTATGGACTGTAGCTCTCCAGGCTCCTCTGTCCATGGGATTTTCCAGGCAAGAATACTGGGGTGGGTTGCCATGCCCTCGTATAGGGAATCTTCCTGACCCAGGGATCGAACCCGCGTCTCTTAACGTCTCCTGTGTTGATTTGGTGATGGCAAAAGATAATGTGTGGTCATGGTAGGAATTTTGGAAAAGAAGGAAAATAATGAAGAAAATATTAATGTTACCTATAAAAAATAAGAACTGTCATTGAATGGGAAGGGATATGAGGGACTTTGGGGGCAATGGGAACATTCTAGATCTTATAGAGGTTTTGCTTTTAACACGGGCACACACATGTGTTACAACTTCAGCAAATACACACAAATTTTGTACACGTCATTGTATGTAAATCTTATTAATAAAAGAGAAACTGTAAACAATTATTGGACTTAGGTTAATTATAGGCACAGTGAAATCTTTAGGAGGAGGTGCACAAATGTTTGCAATTTGTTTTGAAGTGCATTTAAAAAAATAAGATGGCTTCATGAAGGGTAGATGGATAGATATGTGATAAAGCAAATATAGTAAAATGTTAATGGTGGAATCCAGATGGTGGTTATATGAGTGTTCACTGTAAAATTCTTTCAACTTCCCTGTATGTTTGAAAATTTGCATAATAAAATATTGAGAAACAAAGATGACTAATTCAGAATGAAAATCTATATTTGCAATCCAAAGGTAACAGCCATTAACATTTTAGTGTATATTATTTTCTTTCAGTTTCATTTCCAAGAAGATATAATTTTATATAATTAAGATCTTACTATAGATACAGATTCATTTTTACATTTTCACTCAGAATGTCATTCCTCAGTTTTCTTTTGTCATCAAAAGTCTCCAATGTGTAATTTTATAATTAAGATATAATTTACATAAGTAAAATTCACACGTTTTAGCACACAGTTCTGTGAGTTTTGACAAATGCAGAGAGACATGTAACCACCACTCCAATCGAGATGTGAAAGAGCTCCATCATCCAGGATGGAGTTTTGTCTACACCTTGCCATTTCGCCTACACCTAGCTTCACATCCAGTGTCTGGCAACCACGGATCTGTTTTTCAGAATATAATAAAAATGGAACCGTATAATAAGAGGGGCTTCCCTGGTGGCTCAGTTGGTAAAGAATCTGCCTGTAGTGAAGGAGGTTCGGGTTCAATCCCGGAGTCAGGAAGATCCCCTGGAGGAGGAAATGGCAACCCACTCCAGTATCCTTGCCTGGGAAATCCCATGGACAGAGGAGCCTGGCAGGCTACAGTCCATGGAATCACAAGAGTTGAACATGACTTAGCGACAAAATCACCATATGCTAGGTAGCCTTTCGAGTCTGGCTTCTTTCATTCAAGCACCATACATTTCAGATTCATTCATGTCATTTACTACATATATTAGTAATTTGTACCTTTTTATTGATGAGTTCACATTCACTTGTCACTTTCATGCATTGGAGAAGGACATGGCAACCCACTCCAGTGTTCTTGCCTGGAGAATCCCAGGGACAGGGGAGCCTGGTGGGCTGATGTCTATGGGGTCGCACAGAGTTGGACACGACTGAAGCGACTTAGCAGCAGTAGCAGCAGCAGTATTCCATTGTAAGGATATACATGAATGTAATTTATTTACTTTGGGGCTGCCCTGGGTCATTGTTGCTGTGCACAGGCTTTCTCTAGTTGCAGTGAGCAGGGTCTATTCTGCATTGTGGTGCACCGGCTTCTCATGCAGTAACGCCTCTTGTTGCTGAGCACAGTCTCTAGGGCATGGGGGCTCACTAGTTGTGGTGTGAGGGCTTAGTTGCTCCACAGCATGTGGAATCTTCCCGTACCAGGGATCTAACCTGTATCCCCTGCATTGATAGGAGGATTCTTATCCACTATACCACCAGGGAAGTCCTACATTAATGTAATTTTAATGTTTGTAAAAAATCACTGTATATCGTAACCTGCTTTATTTATGCATTACCCTAATATTCGGATATTTAAGATGTTTTATTTTTCACTATTGTTACCATTATAATGAGCATCTTTTTATGATTGTAACTATTTCAAAGAATATTCTAGGAGGGCATAGTTGATTTGCAATGTTGTGTTTCAGGTGTACAGCAAAGTGAATCAGTTGCACATATACACAGTGAACATTTTTATGCAAAATCAAAGTCATTCTTAATTTCTTTAGGTAGATTCCTTTAGTCATTCATAATTTATTTAGGTAGTTCCCCAGAAAGTTGAAAGCCTTTGCCCAGCATCTAAGTGCTAATCAGTAGGTTAAGATGAAAATCTAGATTTCCCAGTTTCCATGTCCAATGTTCCTTGGAAGGGAATTATGACATGGTATTTTATAAATATTTTTAAAGCATTTACAACATTTCTAAGTATTAAAAAGTCTTTCCTTGCATTTCTTTATGTGGTTCAGGACCAGCTTGACTTAAAACTCCACTGATGTTTCTAATCCTCTTTTCCCCTCCCTACTATTTTTCCATATTATCAGTCCCACAGAACTGACTTGAAGTTTCCAGTGTCGCCAGCTAGCCTGTAAAATTCTAAGCCATGGAGACCAACCAGGAAACGTCCCTCTTCTTGGTGAAGATCTTGGAGGAATTAGACAGCAAGCAAAATACTGTCTCCTACCAGGACCTCTGCAAATCCCTGTGCGCCCGCTTTGATCTGTCCCAGCTCGCCAAACTGCGAAGCGTGCTCTTCTATACGGCCTGTCTTGACCCCAACTTCCCAGCCACGTTATTCAAAGACAAGATGAAATGCGCTGTAAACAACCAGCAGTCCAAGAAAATCATGGTGGCCGCGGACATCGTGACCATATTCAACCTGATCCAGATGAATGGGGGTGCCGCCAAGGAGAAGCTGCCTGGAGGCCGGCAGAAGATGCGCAAGAAAGATGCCTCTTTTGACTCGTGCCGCTCAGACACGGAGATCTGCAGTGCAGCCGAGTGTGAGCCCCTCAACTGTGAGCTGAGTGACCGGCCTTTCAGCCGGGGCTACCCCACCCGCCAGTCATCCAAGTGCAGAAAGGTGGACTGCAAGGACTGTCCGCAGTTCATTCCTGCCTCTGAACCCAACTTCCTGCTGGGGGTCAGCAAAGATGTGAAAAACCGGGCAGCTTCCCTGGACAGGCTGCAGGCTCTGGCCCCATACTCCGTGGCCAGCCCTCAGCCCTGCGAGATGCAGAGAACCTACTTCCCCATGAACCTCGAGAGCGAGTCCATGTCTGATCAGGACTCCCTTCCTCTCCCCCAGGGCATCAAGCAGACCTTCATCTCCAACGACGAGCCCTTCGTGGTCCAGTCCTGTGTCCAGAAAAGGAACATCTTCAAAGAGGACTTTCACAATCTGATGGCTGTGTCCCCTGGGTTGGCCAGCCCAGCCAACAAGGCTGAGGGTGAGCACAGGAAATCCCAGGGCCGCAAGGAGTCCCACAAGACGCCCTTCCCCCATCACAGCTTTGAGATGCCCTACAGCAGCCAGTACCTGAACCCCGAGTACTCCCCGGTTCCTGACAAGAGGCGGGCAAAGCATGAGAGCTTAGATGACCTTCAAGCCTCCACATATTTTGGACCCACTCCAGTGATGGGGCCCCAGGAGGCCCGGCGCTGTCCTGGCAAAACAGGCAAGCAGACCCCCTGGCCGGCCAAAAGCTGGAGCCTCAACACCGAAGAAGTTCCTGACTTTGAACGTTCCTTTTTCAACAGAAACCCCTCCGAGGAGAAGCTCCGTTATCCAAATTCCAATAGTCAGACACCCAACTTCCCAACCCCGGACAGATGCCCTGCTTACCTGACACCACAGGATCAACAGCCCATCCTCCCAGTCGGCTACTCAGCAAAGCCCAATGGGCTCAAATCTAAAGAGATTCCATCCCCTGTGGACCTGGAGAAGCATGAACCAGTCAAAAAGTTTAAAGACAAGAGCATCAGCTGCACCAGTGGGCAGCTGAGCTCAGACACCAGCAGTGTGGGCACCCAGACTGACCTGCACGTTCTGGAGCCCAAAAAAGGCAAGGACCTGTGCACTCCCGGGCAGGGCAAGTACAGTGACCGGCATGCAGTGAAGCATTCCGATGATGATTCGGAGGTGGTCAGTGACGACATCAGCGACATCTTCCGGTTTCTTGACGACATGAGCATCAGTGGCTCAACGGGGGTCATGCAGTCATCCTGCTACAACAGCACGGGGTCCCTATCTCAGCTTCACAAGTCGGACTGTGACAGTTCGCCAGAGCACCACCTCACCAGAATCGCCAATGGGCTCCCCAGCAGCCAAGGGGAGAAGGGCAGCCGGCCAGAAAACAGCCACCACTCAGAAGAGGAGCTGAAGACCAGCGTGTGCAAGCTGGTGCTCAGGATCGGGGAGATTGAACGGAAGCTCGAGTCACTATCGGGTGTGCGTGAGGAGATCTCCCAGGTCCTGGGCAAGCTCAATAAACTAGACCAGAAGATGCA
Source organism: Bos javanicus (assembly GCF_032452875.1). Taxonomy (NCBI): domain Eukaryota; kingdom Metazoa; phylum Chordata; class Mammalia; order Artiodactyla; family Bovidae; genus Bos; species Bos javanicus. The sequence continues at coordinate 25,189,745 of NC_083888.1, forward strand.
GCAGCCCGAGAAGGTAAGCGTGCAGATAGACCTCAATTCTCTGACCAGTGAGGCTCCATCTGATGAGAGCACCTCGCCCCGGATGTTCCGTGCCCACAAGGGTGCCCATGGGCCCAAGCTGGAGAATACGGCTGACTGGTGCTGCTCAGATGCCAGTGGGAGCAACAGCGAAAGCCTTCGTGTCCAGGCCTTAAAAAAAAGCCTCTTCACCAGGCCGTCTTCCAGGTCCCTGACAGAGGAGAACAGTGCCACAGAATCCAAGATTGCCAGCATCTCCAACTCACCCAGGGACTGGCGCACCATCACTTACTCCAACCGCATGGGCATCAGTGAGGAGGAGATCAAAGAGCGAGGTCCTGGAGACAGTAAAGACTGGCATCGGAAGTCTAAAGAGGTAATGCCCACTTAAGGTCACGTAACTGGGTGCCAGCTTTGTTGTTTTTGTCAGTGTTTAGTTGCTCAGTCATGTCTGATTCTATTTGGCTCCATGGACTGTAGCCTGCCAGGCTCTTCTGTCTATAGGATTCTCCAGACAAGAATACTGGAGTGGGTTGCCATTCCTTTCTCCAGGGAATCTTCCCCGCCCAGGGATCGAACCTGGGTCTCCAGCATTGCAGGTAGATTCTTTACCTCTATGCCACCAGGGAAGCCCCGACACTGGAAAAGATTGAAGACAAAAAGATAACGGGGTGGCAGAGGATGAGATGGTTGGCTAGCCCCCAGAATTAAGGCCTCTTAATTCAAAAGCCTCTGAAAGCTTCCCAGGGGCTTCTTGCTGGTCTCTGATTTCCCTCCTTTAGTCATCTTTGTGCAGAGTAGATACCAGCTTTTATTTTTAAACTATCTTAGGTATACATATGAACTGCCAGATTAGAACACAAGCAGCTCCTTGGTAGGAGCAGTGGGGGCAAGTGTGGGCAGTGGGTAACTTTCCAGGTCAGAAAAGCTTGCTTGCATTATGTACTCAGTTGTGTCCAACTCTTTGCAACCCTCTGGACTGTAGCCCACCAGGCTCCTCTGTCATGGGATTCTCCAGGCAAGAATATTGGACTGGGTACCTATTCCCTTCTCCAGGGAATCTTCCCAACCCAGGGATTGAACCCATATTTCTTACATCTCCTGCACTGGCAGGCAGGTTCTTTGCCACTGGCACCACCTGGGAAACCGCATAGTGTTTGTATCCATCCCTTTTATAAAGCTTGGAGCGCCTTCTCCTTAGTGGTGTGACTTAGTGATCAGGATAGTCCTCTGCCCTTGAGGAACTCACAGTCCAGTGGAGGAGACAGTCAGACAGACAGACAGGCCATTATAGTTCAGTGGGACAGTGCTGGCTGTGAGCTCCGTACACAGTCTGAAGGGGTCTCATAGGTGGGCACTGACCTGGTCTTGGTGGGTCAGGGAGTGCTTCCTGGAGGAAGTGACATGTGTGTGGAGATCTGAGGGCCTGAAGTTAGAAGGTATCAGAAGGCCTGGGTTATAACAGGGTTCATGGAGAGCAGAGCCCCGGGTTCATAACTAGGGACTGAGAGCATCAGTGATGCCAGCGGTGTCAGGCAGGTTCCTGCCTCCACACTGTGATCCAGACCGTTCCCTGTCTTGGAGGCTGAGCAGATGTTCCTGAAAACCAGTGGAGGCTCTCACCATGTCCTTTCCGACTTGGCTTCCTCCATCCAAAGAAGCAGTGTGTCATCCATGGTTTCGGCCAGTTCCTTGGGGAAAATACCCGTATCTTTTACTCCTCAGGACCAGGTAGAAATTGGTAATAGAAAGAGGGGGCAGGGACTTCCCTGGTGGTCCACTGGTTAAGATTGCGCTTCCAATGCAAGTGGCATGGGTTTGATCCCTGGTTGGGGAGCTAAGATTTTGTCATACCACATAGTGTGGCAGAAATAAAGAAGGAAGGGAAGAAAGAGGGGGCGGCACTGTGCAGTGGTTAAGCAAGGCTTTTCTGAAGCCAGATGCTAAATTTAAATTCCGGCTCCCTGCCATTAGCAGCTGTGCTCCCTGGGGTAAATTACTGAGTCTTTCTGGTCTCCTTTTGCTTACCAGAATAATGTGTGTTAATAGTAGTAGTCATGGCATGAAGATTAGATAAAATCGTCTCTCTCTGGCACAGAAATGTTGGGTCGTATGAGTAGTATTAATGTCGTAAGCTTTTCCTAGTAAATGTCCCCCGGTACAGGCAATCCTATTTGCTCATGAATAACTGCATGTTGCTACCTGAGCAGCACCTAGTGATGAAAAGCTGGGGTCTGCCCAGTGTGACATCTGACCACATCTGTGTGGCCTCCCGGACTTCTCTGTGCCCCTCTGCAGGCAGACAGGCAGTACGACATCCCCCCTCAGCACCGCCTGCCCAAGCAGCCCAAGGACGGCTTCCTGGTGGAGCAGGTGTTCAGCCCTCACCCCTACCCCGCCTCTCTCAAGGCCCACATGAAGAGCAACCCTCTGTACACGGACATGCGGCTCACGGAGCTGGCAGAGGTGAAGCGGGGCCAGCCTTCCTGGACCATCGAGGAGTATGCACGCAATTCGGGTGACAAGGGCAAGCTGACAGCCCTGGACCTGCAGGTGAGCCTCTCTGCCCAGGGTGGGGTGAGGTAGGGGAAGCCTGGCCACACCCCGGTGGATGCAGAAATGGATGAAGGATGCCCTAGCCACTCACTCCCTCCCCTTCAGCCCCCTTGGTCCCCACCATGGAACACTGAACATGAATACATCATAAGGCAGAGATGTGTAACCAGGGGATTGCTATGTTGCTTATTGGCTTGTAAACATTTAGCAACAGGAATGCTTCATTGGTGGATTGACCTTGGGCATCAATTTGCTAACGTTGCATTTAAGACTCCGTACCAAGTGCAGATTCTCATGCTTGCTCCTAAGACCTGATCCCAACTGGTTAATGGAACACAAGCCTGATTTCTCCTTCCACATGTAGCCCGTGGGATAAGCATGTTTGTGGGAGCCAAGCTATGGATTATGTTTCCGTATGGAGCAGCCCCAGGTAAGCGCCACCCCTGGAAACTCTGTGAATGCAGTTGTGGCTAGAGGGTGTGTTTGCTGTTCCACCACAGGCAGGGCTGGGTTTCGGTCACGCTTGCATCTTGGTGGTTCCATCCACGCTGCGTCTATCTGTGTGTCTGCATCATCTTGGGAGCAAGGAAGCACCTTGCCTTCACCTGCTGGTTAGATCTGTGGGCAGCGAGGTTCATTGTCTTATTGCTGCCAGTCACGTATGTCCAGGTCCCTGAATGTCCCCACCACTTAAAGGGCAGCTGGGGAGATGCTGGTGGAGGCTGGTATGGCAAGGTATCCCTTGACATTGCCTTGCTCTGAAGCCAAGAGTCTGCAGGAGGGGCAGTACGGTGGTGAGAAAAGGAATGTGTTTTCCCACAGTGGAGGTTCTCATCCACTTTGCTGTGCAGCCTGGAACATTCACCTGTTTGAGCTGTGGTCCCCTCACCTGTTAACTCTCCATGATAACCTCTAATTTGTGGTGGTGGTGTGAGACATGAGAAGAATGTATTTCAAGTACCTGGCATTAATCAGGGACTGAAAAGGTATTTAGGCTGATGAAAGGATGCTGAAATCAATCAACTCCGTATGGTGTTTTTTTTTTTAATTATTTATAATATATATAATTATTTATAAATGTATTTTTGGCTGTGCTGGGTCCTTGCTGCACAGGCTTTTCTTCAGTTGTGGTGAGCGGGGGTTACTCTCTAGCTGTGGTGTACAGGCTTCTCGTCATGGTGGCTTTTCTTGTTGTGGAACCTGAAGTATAGGGTTTGCGGGTTTCAGTAGTTGAGATGCGTGGGCTTTAGAGCACAGGCTCAATAGTTGTGGCACACAGGCTCAGTTGCTCTGCACATATGGGATCTTCCCGAACCAGGGATTGAACCCACTTCTCCTGCATTAGCAGGTGGATTCTTTGCCACTGAGACACCAGGGAAGCCCCTGTGTGGTGCTTTTTTACCACAGTCTCTCAGTGGCCTGCAGGCAGGAGTGATGATGTTCATCTCAAGCAGGTAAATGAGGAAATCAAGGCCCGAGAAACTCAAGAACTTGCTGCAGGTCCGACAAGTCTGAATTCCTGTCGGACTCTCCAGCAGTAATACTTCTGTTCTTTCATCTTATGTTGCCTCGTCACCGTTTCATTTTTCTGGTGATGAGAGTATAGTGGGGCTTCGTGTCACTAAAGTGACCGCAATGACATTGGTTTATGTTGGTCCCTAACTGACAGCAGTTATGGGGAGGAGCATCTCCGGCCAAATCCTGAGAGTCAGGCAGGTGGTGCTATCAGGATGACCCTGGAGATATCGTGGCCCCTGTCCCCTCCCGCACCTTATGTCCGCATGCCTGCTGCTTATCATTTGACCCTTCAGGCCACGTCCTCTCCTGTCACCATCCTGCTGGCAAGCAGGCTATATAGGATTCTTTTCTCCTGGAGGTGGTCCTAACACTTTGCTGTGGGTACCGCACTGTGCTCTGTGAGTATTAGGATGCCACGAATCAGGGAAGACTTGGAGGTATGAATGGCTCACCTGGAGGAATAATCAGTGTCTCACCAGTATCATGGGATGACCTTGACATGGTCAGATTAACTGAATGAATCACAGATTGAGAAACATCTTTTTAACGTCTGGAAGGCTGAGTCTGAGAGAATTGCTCTTACAGATATATGCGATTTTGAAGTGGCAATATTTATAAGCACTAACGGTGAAATTATAAAAAGTTGAAGATCTTTAGAGAGCTTCATGTGACATCACTTAAAAAAGCAGAGGATAATATATCTAATCTCACAAAATGTAAGACAGCAAGGAGTTTCATAGCCTTTCGAGGGTGTTTGCAGCAAAGTAGAATAGGTATCGGGAACTTGGTAAAGGAAGAAAGGCACCACCCTCCTTGTTTCCATCACTTTGCAGAGATCCAGGTACTGTCTTAGGGCAGCCTCAGCATCTGGACCATCTTCTTGCTGTCTCTTGGCTTCGAGATATAAATTCACCAGCAATGGCACCTTGAGGATACGTCAAAGATACCATTTCCATTTCCAGTGTTCAGCAGGTGCAATTGTCAATCAAAGATGCTCCCTGAGTCCCGTGAAACCTTGGCATCACCTCTCTGCTACTGGGTGTCATGAGAGCTTGCAGTTATTGAAAAAAATAATTACAAATAGTTTATGTCACTGACTGAATCACAGTGCATAAAGCATATCTATTCAGGAAAGGGCTTCCCGGTTGGCTCAATGATAAAGAATCTGCCTGCCAGTGCAGGAGACATGGGTTCTATCCCTGGGTTGGGAAGATCCTGTGAAAGAGGAAATGGCAACCTACTCCAGTATTCTTGCCTGGGAAATCCCATGGATGGAGGAGCCTGGCAGGCTACAGTCCATGGGGTCACAAAAGAATGGGACATGCCTTAGTGACTAAACAACTGAATAGACTAGAACAAAGGTTGGCAAACTCTCCTCTAAAGGGCCAGAGAGTAACTACCTTAAGACCCAGAAGTCCTTACAATCTCTGTCATCACAACTGCTCAGTTCAGTTCAGTCTCTCAGTCGTGTCCGACTCTTTGCGACCCAATGGACTGCAGCACCCTAGGCTTCAACTGCTCAGCTCTGCCCATAATAGTCTTGAGCAGCCATGGACAATTTGTGTTAAATAAATGACTGGACATGGTTGTGTTTTGATAAAACATTCTCTTTTGATGCTGCGATTTGAATTTCCTATGATTTTCACGTATCCCTGACTGTTGTTTTTCTTTTCTTTTTTTTTCAGTGATTAAAAAATGTGAGGACCATTCTTAACTTGTACGCTGTACAGAGGCAGGTGTTGGGCTGAATTTAGCTCCTGGGCTGGTGTCTGCTGGCCCCAGTACTAGAAGGCCATTAGCAGCAGGAGAGCAATAGAGATGCCAGAGGGGTCCACGGCGTATGGACTGTCAGCATCCCATCAGGAAGCAGCTGGCGGACTCATGGAAGGATGGGAATGGGAGGAGGGGGCTGTTGGCATCAGTGTAGGTGGGGTTTAAAGCCCAGCAAGCACCCAGGGACCAGCATCGGTGAGAGGCTGATGCTGCCCTTGGATCTGAAGGCCCAGAGATGGGAGCTATTTATGAAACCCACCAGGACCCACAGCTGTGAAAGGAGGTGCCAGATAGAAATGTAGTCCATCAGAGACAGAGCCTGAGGACTGGTGCTCCACCAACTGAACCCACCAGTGTGTATGTTAGTCACTCAGTCATGTTGGACTCGTTGTGGCCCCCATGGACTGTAGCCTGCCAGGCTCCTGTGTCCATGGGATTCTCCAGGCAAGAATACTGGAGTGGGTAGCCATTTCCTTCTCTGGGGATCTTCCTGGCCTAGGGATCGAACCCACATCTCCTGCATTGCAGGCAGATTCTTTACCATCTGAGCCACCAGGGGACCCACCAGGGATGCGTCCATATGGACCAAGACCTGGGGGGACCACAGAAAGGTGGAGAAGAACAGAGAACTGCTCTGGAAGGACAGCTGGAGAATGACTAACGTGGATGAGAAAATCATCAATATTCCAATAACCTAGAACCACTGAGGGTTTTTTTTTTTTTTTAAGTTTTGGAAGTATTTGTTTTGTAATCCTCTGTGTGTGTGTGTACATAATTTGTAACACACCCATCTTTATCAATATTGACCAATCTGAGAACATCTTCAAAATGGATATTTTGCTTGTGTTTCAGAAATTTAGGAGACCTCAACTTGGAATTGCAATGTGTTGCCGCTTTTATGTGCCACTCACATTATTAAATGCTTGCTGTAAAATGAGAACACTGCTTCTCTTTATGGAAATAGATTATAGCCATCCATGGAGAACAGGATTCATGGGCAACACAGGTTAAATACGATATTTCTCTCACAGACAATCGTTAATCTCAGGAGGCCAGGAGACAAAATGTCAGGGAGGGGCCTCCCACTGGGGATGCTGCACCTGGCCTGGGGGTGGTCTGCCGCCAGTCTGTAGACCTGGCCTTTGAGCAGTGGCCTGACCTGCTCAGACAGATGTTTGAGATGGAAATATTTTATGTTTTGTTTGAGCTGCTTCTGTGGGACGTGCCTTTGATTTTTCAGTAGAGGCTTTTTCTGAAGAACTGGGAAGTGAATCAGAGTAATAGAACAGCCTTGCTTCAAACAGCTCTGTTCCTAGGGACTGTAAGTGGAGAATATCTGTCAGTGACCCTCCCTGCTTCCCCAACAGTGAGGCCAGCCTGTTCTTGGCTGTGCGCCCTTGAAGTGTAGACTCTTGCTTATCTCGGCCCTGTTTTGCTTGTCCCCAGAAAACCTCTGGGTTTTCCTGTGTTGAGACCATCATGACCTTTGTAGTAAGAGGGGGAAGGTGCAATCTGGGGTGTGCAGGACACTGAGTCCTTGGTGGTCCATCTCAGGAGGAGCTGCTGGGCAGCTTGGACACCACTGCCAACTGCAGACAGCTTCAAGGTGCTTCAAGCACCAGCTGAGATGCTTCAAGGGTGATGAGCCTGTTTACAAATATTCACCATCTTTCTAACATCTTCTCTTCACTTTTAGACTCAAGAATCTTTAAATCCAAACAACTTAGAGTACTGGATGGAAGACATTTATACTCCGGGCTACGACTCGTTGCTAAAACGGAAAGAAGCCGAATTCAGACGAGCCAAGGTCTGCAAGATAGCGGCTCTGATTGCTGCGGCTGCGTGCACAGTCATTCTGGTGATCGTTGTGCCCATCTGCACGATGAAATCATGAGCTGCTGGAGGCAATGTTGCCAATGGCTCGTGACCTCTGACATCTTTCTCTGTAGTCCAAAATCACGTGGCAGGTCAGGCACCATTTGTTAAAACAGGAATCATGGAGGCTTTTCTGCAAATGCTGATGATGGTCTTCAGAAAATATTCATTCTAGAAAGATGTCTACCTACCTATTAGCTTTGACTTAATGACACAGATGAATTTTAAGAAGTGCAATATCTTTTCCTACCAAAAGAATGTAATGGATGACCAGTAGATACAAACTGAATTCCAGGAAAAAAAACAAAAAAAAAAGGAAGAGGAAGATTAATTGGTTGGATTCTTTCCATTTCATGGTGGAGAATATGCTATAGAGGAGATGGTTAATACATACTTCTTTAAAGGAAAGCTAAGAGAGAGCAATATGAGAAAGAAAAGCCTGGGTTCTCTCTTCCTTAATGTTCCTAGACCATTGCAGGTGAAGTAACAGGGTATGTTTCCATAGGGGGTTACTGTTTACTTCTCTGCTGACTGTAATCAAGGGCTACTGACTTTTCATACTTGCCCTTCTGTCATCATGATGCTCTTTGTTGCAGATCTTCATGGAAACATTCCGGACCTTCTTCCTGGTGCCCAGGGTAGGAAGGTACTGGACTGCCAAGTCAGCCATGGCATGAAGTGACCTCTCTGCTTAATAGGCCAAGGTCTTCAGGCTAGGAGACCTTCCAGTGGCCACCCCAAGCCATGGGAGGGCTGCTCACTAATGATGTATGCTCAACATCTGAAAGTCAAGGTATCCCAAAGGACCTCCCATCCTTGCCTTGGTGTGTGGGTCATCTCCTCCATCTTCTATCTCCTGGTAGTACGGATACTCCACCTTTTACCATGAGTTGATTTTGGCACTTGTCCTTGTGCCTTGAAGAGTAGAGACAATGGCAGAACTTTGACCTTCCAACTATAAACCGTGGTTGCTGTGCACCAATAATACCAGCCATTTCCAATGGCTTTAAAAAGATTTTGAAAGCTTGTCGATAATATGATAAAGCCTCTGAGGTGTTCTCAACTACTCCAGCATCTACTCCATAGTTTCAAATATTTGTCAGCAGTGCAAAAAAATAATGATCTATTTAACCGTTTATCTATCTATATGTCTATCTAAATACCTGATTTTGGTTTATTGTCTTCTCTGTTAATTAACTTGAGAGCAAGATTTCTCCCGTATAAGGAAGCCGTTGTCATTCATGAGAATTTGATCTCAGTTTCCACCTGTTGAATGGTGCTTTGACATGAATGGACAGAAAGAATCCTTTTCAGTGTCAGATCCTAATGTCTTGTTATAGGATAAAGAAAAACAATGGACAAAAACTAGCTACCTTAGTTCTTCCGAAAACAAAGTGGAATATAAATAAATGGTAGTAAGAATCCTGTCACTCCAGTGAAAGAAAAGTGAAATTGTTAATCACTCAGCTACATCCAACTCTGGGATCCCATAGACTCTAGCCCGCCAGGCTCCTCTGTCCATGGAATTCTCCAGGCAAGAATACTGGAGTGGGTGGCCATTCCTTCTCCAGGGGATCTTCCTGACCCAGGGATTGAACCCAGGTCTCCCGCATTGCAGGCAGATTCTTTACTGTCTGAGCCTCCAGGGAAGCCTGATGATAGAAAAATTCCTAAAAGGGAGTTTTGGGAAGCATCTCAGATTTTAAAGCAATAGAAATTCAGCATCCATCCTAAAATCTTCCAAATACTGCTTAGCTTGCTGTGTCTAATTCTCTTGTTCCCCCAAAGGGGAGTCAGAACATTTTGTGTTGTTAATAAGTATAGGATGGATGCTCTCATCTGTAGTAAACCTTCGTTTTTAGAGGTCTTCATGTTCTCTATTTATAGTCTCATGTTTATGTATAGATTTTCAGCTAGGTGACTGAAATTTAAGCCTTAGTATGGAAACTTGAGGATTTATAATTGAAAATGAAAAATATATTAATATATATTACTGTCTATTGTCAGAATTTAGTCTTTTGGTGCTCTGTTTTGGGTTGGGCACATTAAATAAGGTTGTTTCTTTCAGCCCAAAGGGGATTCTAGATTAATACCCTCTGGAGTTGTGGGTTCCCAAGTCTCCTCCCCATCTATACCATTCAAGAAAACACCCTAGCTCTGACGCTCTCCCCTTTATCACAGGTTAAGCCATGAGAACAGCAGAGGTAGGTAGGTTGCCAACCTCTTGCCCTGTGATTTGCAGAGAAGTGGAGATGCAGTCACCCAGGCTAAGAAAAATTTGTCAAATCCCATTCGGACTCCTCCATTTGCCAGGTAGGATCACGCCGGATCGACCAAACCACTATGGCCACTGCCCTTGGGTGAGTTTCTTCTTAAAGGGCCCTCTTTGGGCCACGTGCCTAGCTCCCTGGGGAGGGCGTGAGTATAAGCACCCTCCCAACGCATAGAAGTGAAGAATTTTCTCCTACACTTTTCATATCTGGGGAGGTAGTCAAAGAAATTTAGTCTTGCTCTAAGTCCAGCATAGCTTTAAAATTCAGCTCCACTCATTGCTGCATCATGGAAACATCCAGACCTGGTCACCCCCCTGGGAGACCACACAACGATGACCCCCAGGCAAGGGGGTTTCCTCTGGAAAGCGATTGTCCTTAGCTTGGTAGCTCTGAGTCTGGTGTCATGTTATGCACTTTTGAAGTTATTGTCCTTAGCTTGGTAGCTCTGAGTCTGGTGTCAAGTTATGCACTTTTGAAGTTATGCACTTCACGCCATTGCCATGGCGTGAAGCCTGATGGATGCTTGGAGTCTTGGGGTCTAGAGAATGTGAAGTTCATAGTTGGCTTCTTTCTCTCCATTGATCCCAAGCTTGTTACACTTTCTTTCTCTGGACCTCTAGACTCACTCCAGCTCCTCCATCTTTCTGCAAACAGAGGGTCTTGACCAGAGTCTGGATGGGAATGAAGCATCTACCCATTCCTCTAAAATTTGCCTCTCATCTCCTGCTGCTATGAGCTCCCTGTGGGCGACCTAGGGTCAGGCCTGACTTCTGTAGTAGGCAACAGCCTCTACCACCATATCTGGCATATTCTGATGAAGTACCATTTCTTGTGCCTAAACTGAAGATCATTATATTATCAAAATTCACTTCGGTTCTCTTGCATTTTAAAGAAATGAACCATCGGACATTATCAAGGGATTATTTTAAAATAGATCTCTTTATCCAAATAAAGTCATAATCATCACATCCTCATTTTCAGTCTGAATTTGCTCTGAACACAGCCTTGCAGAGAAGCAAAGAGTATTTCCCAGCTCACAGTTTTCAGATATTTTACGCCAGTACCTTCTTTCAATGGAAAATACAGTAAAGCAAATCATACTTGTATCACCCATTACTAGCTGATCATAAATTGTTAGTATTTTAGGGCATGCAGCTATGTGGTTTGTATCTGCAAGGCTGGCTTAATAGATGTGCTGAAAGTCACTGTTTGGAACCTGCATAAGCTCTGATACCCTTATTGTAATCAAGGCAGTGCTGTCTTTGTTTATAGTTTATCAGTTTAAGAGCACGGCACCTCCTTTTTCTTAAAAAAAGCTCTGCCAAGAATACACAATTCTGTTAAGTCGTATAAAAATGTGTGAACATTGAAATCCAACCTGTTTCATATTATAACCAGCCTGCAAGAAGATTGTGCTCAATTGTGTGAATACCAAATCAGAGTATACTGTATATTGTACCTTGGAAATTTGTATTTAAAGGCAACAATGTTAATAATAGTTGGTATAACAGGGGAAAAGGGTATTCGATATTTATTAATAAGGAGAAATGCAACAAACTTCCTTATTTATGCCTTATGAATAAAGGGGTATGAAATATTAGGTGAAGTTTTATGTGCACGACTCTGAACTTTAGAGTCTAAAGGAGTGGGGATCCTCGAAGGCAGGGACTGTCTTTTCTATGTTTGTTCTGTAAAGCTCTCAGCGCACTCTTGGTGCTTGATCAATGTTATATAATACCAATAACTAAGCACATTTTTAGATCTTTTTTCAAATGGCTTGTGTAAAATTTGGTTAACGTATAATGGTTGGTTTGAAGCTATCATGTAAAATCTGCCTCTCCAAATATAATCGAGAATAAACTGGAAATGATGAAGTAGCATGCTGTGGGGTTTTGTTATATGCATGAATTATAAGTAGTTAATTTCATGCACAAATCATACATGACTGGCTGGATGCTTTTTCACAAATGGAACACATTCATGTAATTAGCATCCTGATTAAAAAAAAAAAAAACAGGACATACAAGCACCCCAGAAACCTCCCTCAAGCCCCCTTCCAGTAAAAATCTCACAAAGAAGAATGACTATCCTGACTTTTTAAAATTAATTTTTATTGGCAATATAGTTGCTTTACAACGTTGTGTTAGTTTCTGCTGTACAGCAGTGACTTAGCTATCCATGTGTGCATGCATGCTAAGTCGATTCAGTCGTGTCAGACTCCTTGTGACATGAAGAATACAGTGGGTTGCATGCCCTCCTCCCAGGGCATCTTCACAACCCAGGGATTGAACCCGTGTCTCTTATATATCCTGCATTGGCAGGCGGTTCTTTACCACTAGTGCCACCTGGGAAGCCCGTATGTATGCATGTATCCCCTCTTATTTGCATTTCCTTCCCATTTAGGTCATCACGGAGCATTGAGTAGAGTTCCCTGTGCTGAACAGTAGATTCTCATTGGTTATCTACTTTATACATAATGTCAGTAGTGTATGTGTGTCAATCCCAGTCTCCTAATTCCTCCCACTACCTCCCACAGGGGTAGTATTAAGTTCCCCTTAATACTCATATATTTGTTCTCTATGTCTGTGTCTCTATTTCTGCTTTGCAAATAAGGTCATCTATACTATTTACCAGGTAGCTTAGTGGTAAAGAGTATGCCTACCAGTGCAAGAGATATGGGTTCAATCCCTGAGTGGGGAGATCCTCAGAGGTGGAAATGGCCATCCACTCCAGTATTCTTGCCTGGGAAATCCGATGGACAGAGAAACCAGGTAGGCTACAGTCCATGGGGTTGCAGAGAGTTGGATATGACTGAGCACTCATGTGCACGTACACACACACACACACACACACACACTCTTTTTCCAGGGCATATATTAGTTTGTCCTGTTTTCAAGCTTTGTGTGAATGCATTCATACAGTATGTACTCTTGTGTCACTCAACATAATATTGTAAAAAAATATCCACGCTGTGGTGTGTGTTTGCAGTTTTCTCCTCCTCATTGCACTAACTGATTGCAAACATAGCACAACTTATTTATTCATTCTGGACTTCCCAGGTGGCGCTAGTAATAAAGAACACACTTGTCAATGCAGAACACGTAAGAGATGCAGGTTCAGTCCCTGGGGTCGAGAAGATCCACTAGAGGTAGGCATGGAAACCCACTGCAGTATTCTTGTCTGGAGAATCCCATAGATGGAGAAGCTTTGCAGGCTATAGTCCATTGAGTCACAAAGAGTTGGACACAACTGAAGCGACTTAGTTCTCATAATGTTCATTTATTCATGCTACTGTTGATGGACATTTGGGTAGCTTCCAGTTTGTGGCTATGAATATGCTTGTATGTGTCTTTTGGTGAGTGCTCTTGTTCAGTCGCCAAGTCATGTCCAACTCTTTAAGACCCCATGGACTGCAGCACGCCAGGCTTCCCTGTCCATCTCCAATTCCCAGAGTTTACTCAAACACATGTCCATTGAGTCAGTGATGCCATCCAACCAACTCATCCTCTGTCACCCCCTCCTCCTCCTGCCTTCAATCTTTCCCAGCATCAGGGTCTTTTCAAATGAATCAGTTCTTCGCATCAGGTGGCCAAAGTATTGGAGTTTCAGCTTCAGCATCAGTCCTTCCAATGAATATTCAGGACTGATTTCCTTTAGGATGGACTAGTTGGATCTTCTTGCAGTCCAAAGAGCTCTCAAGAATCTTCTCCAACACCACAGTTCAAAAGCATCAATTCTTCATCACTCAGTTTTCTTTGTAGTCCAACTCTCACATCCATACATGACCACTGGAAAAACCATAGCCTTGACTAGACAGACCTTTGTTGACAAAGTAATGTCTCTGCTTTTTAATATGCTATCTAGGTTGGTCATAACTTTTCTTCCAAGGAGTAAGCGTCTTTTAATTTCATAGTGGCCATCACCATCTTCAGTGATTTTGGAGCCCAATAAAATAAAGTCAGCCACTGTTTCCACTGTTTCCCCATCTATTTCCCATGAAGTGATGGGACTGGCTGCCATGATCTTAGTTTTCTGAATGTCGAGCTTTAAGCCAACTTTTTCACTCTCCTCTTTCACTTTCATCAAGAGGCTCTTTAGTTCTTCACTTTCTGCCGTAAGGGTGGTGTCATCTGCATATCTGAGGTTATTGATATTTCTCCTGGCAATCTTGATTCCAGCTTGTGCTTCATCCAGCCCAGCATTTCTCACGATGTACTCTGCATATAAGTTAAATAAGCAGGGTGACAATATACAGCCTTGATGTACTCCTTTCCTGATTTGGAACCAGTCTGTTGTTCCATGTCAATTTCTAACTGTTGCTTCCTGATCTGCATACAGATTTCTCAAGAGGCAGGTCAGGTGGTCTGGTATACCAAGGAGTAAAATTGCTGAATCATGAGATGTTCTTATCCTCTGCCAAACACTGCCAGACACTGCCAAAAAGTTTTCCAACACAGTTCTACCAACCTACAGCACCATCAGCAGTATATGTATAGGAGTTCCAGTTACTTTATATCCTACTGAAAATGGATATTTTCTGTCTCTCATTTGAGCCGTTCTGTTCTGTGTGTAGTGGTATCACATTGTGTATTTAGTTTGTGTTTTTATGGTCACTAATAAGACTTGCTATCTTTTTGTGTGTTTATTGACCATTTGGATCTCATATTTTGGAGTGCCTGTCCATATTTTTGCCAGTTTTTGCTCTACTTTTGTCTTTTTTCTTACCAATTTGTAGACATTCTCTGCAAATTCTGGAAATGAGTCATTTGTCATATATACATCACAAATATGATTTTCCATTCTGTGAGCTGCATTTTCTACTCTCTTAATGGTGTCTTTTTGATCAATAGAAGTTCTTTATTTTAATATAGAAATGTATCATTTTCTTCTGTTATGATTGGCAATTTGAGTTCTGTTTGAGAAATCTTTACAGACTCCAATGTCATGAACATGATGTATGCTTTCTTTAAGAAACTTTATTGTTTTATATTTCATGGTCATATCTGTACTCCTTTAAAAATTTTTTTTATTTTATATTGGAGTATAGTTGTTTAACAATAATTTGATAGTTTCAGGTGTAGAGCAAAGTGATTCAGTTATACATATACATCTATCTATTGTTTTTCAAATTCTTTTCCCATTTAGGTTGTTACAGAATATTGAGCAGAATTCCCTGTGCTATGCAATAGGTGTTTGTTGGTTATTTAATATAGCAGTGTGTACATGTTCATCCCAAACTCCCTAACTATCCCTTCCTTGTGATAACCATGAGTTTGTTCCCTAAGCCTATGAGTCTGTTTCTGTTTTGTAAAATAAGTTCATTGCAATATCATACAATATTTCTCCTTCTCTGTCTCACTTAATTCACTCAGTATGACAATCTCTAGGTCCATCCATAGTGCTGCAAATGGTATTATTAATAATGTATTCCCTTTGGAATTGATATTCATACCTGATATGAGGTCAAGAGTTAAGTTTTTTCCTCCCCATTTGTATATCTATTGATTGATGCCACTTATTAGAAAGATCGTCTTTCCCCTTTGACATTAGTCCATTGAAAGCACATATGGTTTTCTAGACCTTCTATTCTGCTTCATTCATCTAGTCATCTGTTCTTGTGTAACAACATCAACATCATTTTTTTCATCCTGGAGACATTAGGCATTCCTGGCCATGAAGTAAATGAATAATAGCTTACTTTGGCAGAAGTCTGAGCTTGCCAAATCATATAATATCATTGAGAATGGTGAAGAGGTAATCCACCTAGCTTCTTTCATCTCCTTCAGCCACTCACAGATGTCACTGAGTTCCCTGCTAGAGTCATTAAAGAAAACTGATTAAACCTGGGTCACAGCACATTGGAAAAAGCAATTAATATCTTGACACCTAAACACCGAAAGAAGTCTCTGATGAAATCTTGGAGAATATTAGAGTAATTATACCATGCTGGGTATAAGTGCTTTTTTAGTTTTACAATAAAATATGAATTAAGATCTACAAATCCAAAGTTTGCATATAGACAGACTGGACCTGGATTGAATTTTGCTAAGTGTTCTAAAAAAGTGAATTAAGAAAATAATAGAAGTAATCTTGTAGGGGGAAATGTTTACCCTCCCTAAGAGGACAAATCAATTGTAATATGCTGTTGTAAGTCTTTTTAATCTGACATTCATTTAGAGTCCTCCCCGGCAAGTACTAGCAAAAGTCAATACTTAGTTAACTTACTTTACACTATCAAATGTGTCTTTTTAAGAAGCAGGCACTGCTCTTTTTTTGTCTTTTTAAAATGTTCAAAATTAATTAATTTATTTTAATTGGAGGCTAATTAAAATATTATGTGGCTTTTGCCATACATCAACATGAATCAGCCACAGGTGCACATGTGTGCCCCCATCCTGAACCCCCCTTGTACCTCCCTCTCTACTCCATCCCTTTGGGTTGTCCCAGAGCACCAGCTTTGAGTGCCCTGTAAAAAGCAGACACTACTTTTGGTGACTGCTGTTGTTGTTCAGTCATCAAGTCACCAGTATCTGAAAGTCTTAGAACTCAGGTTTTGCAACAGGGTCCCACTGGCTTTCCCCATCATGAGCCTGAATTACTGAGATCTTGCTCTACCTGGAATTAGTTTTATATCTTCACTAGTTTTTCTAATGAAAAGAAGGGAGAGAAGGTACATATGACTTCACATAGAAGTGATAATAAAGGGAGACTTCCCTGGTGGTCCAGTGGTTAAGGATCTACATTCCAGTGCAAGGGGACATGGGTTCAATCCCTGGTCTGGGAATAAAGATACCACATGTCACAGGGCAACTAATCCTGCCTGCCTCAACTACTGAGCCTGCACACCCCCACGAAGATCCAGTGCAGCCAAAATAAAATTAAGAAAAGAAGTGATAGTATGTTATGTGAAAAATTACCAGTATCTGAAAGCAGAAGAACATTGGAGTTTCTGGCTGGAACCAGCCACTGTGTTTCAACCCATGCAAACACAGTTGCTTTGCTGTCTCAAAATTGACTTCAGCTTGTTGTAGTCTGAAATTCCTGAAAGATTCATTAAATCCTGGACACAAAATTATTGTTAGAAATCAGCAGTGCAAGTGTGGTTAATTACAATACAGTTTCCTTTCATTTGTCAGGGAAAGCACTTAATAAATTATTCCTAATAAGTTACTGTGTGGTTATCCTGCTAATAGAAGAACTGTGGATGGTATTTTCATGCTGGTTACTCACAGTCATGTTCTACATTTTAATGATTTTTGTATAATTTCAGAAGTCCCAAAGAGGTAGCCTTTCCCAGTTCACTTTCTCTGGGACCAATGCTGTTTGATCTGGGATGACTCAGCCAGTCTAAATTAGCATTTTGTTGCTTTATTATTAAAGTTCAGCTTTCTCATTAGCAATGTATATGTGACCTATATACCTCTTTCGTATTCAATCTTTTTTCTACCCTTCGGTTTATTCATTTATTTCTTTAGTCAACTGATATCTATTAAGAAACTTGCATGTTCAAGGTAGTGGCTTATGGCTGAAACATGGACTTTCCTGGTGGCTCAGCAGTAGAGAATCTGCCTGCAATTCAGGAGATATAGGAGACACAGGTTTGATCCTTGGGTTGGGAAGATCCCCTGGAGGAGGGCATGGCAACCCACTCTAGTATTCTTGCCTGGGAAATCCCACAGACAGAGAAACCTGGCAGGCTACCGTCTGTGGGGTCAAAAAGAGTTGGACACAACTGAAGAAGCTTAGCATACATAGCACAGCACATGGTTCCAAGAAGTAACAGTATTTTGTATGTATTATTTTCATGCTTAATAAGTAATTGTTGAGTCAATGAGTGAACACATGAGTGCATGAAAGTTTTAGATCTGATGTCTGATCTGAAGATCTGATGTCTGATCTGAAGATCCATGATGTCATGGAACTTCCATTCTAATGAATATGTAGATAGCAATCAAGTGAGCAAATAAAATAATTTCCAACAGCTATAGGCATAATGAAGAAAGATTTTTCAACTCAGAGAGGAACAGAGGTGCTGCCTGAGTTAGAGTAGCCAGGGAAGGGTTCCTGAGGATGTGGTGAGTGGAGAACTGAGGATGAACATTTCTGATAGAGGGAACATGCAGTGCAGAGGAAAGCCAGGGTGGCTTGAACTTGGTGAAATAGACTAGGGAATTCTGTCCAAGTAGAGATCAGTGAAATAGGCAGAGGCTAGATTGTGGAGGGATTATTGGCCACAGTAAGGACTTTTGGTTTTTATCATCGGTATAATGGGGAGCGTGGAAAGGTTGCAAGCAGAGAGATGACCTAATCCATAATCTGACTGATATACTTTTATTTTGTTTAATTAGAGGATAATTAGTTTACAATATTGTGATGGTTTCTGCAATATATCAGCCTGAATCAACCATTAGTATACGTAGGTCCCCTCCTTCTTGAACCTACCTCCCACCTCCCACCCTATCCCACCCCTCTAGGTTGTCACAGAGCACTGGCTTTGGGTTCCCTGCATCATACAGCAAATTCCCATTGGCTATATGTTTCACAAATAGCAATGTATATTCTAAAGGAAATCAACCCCAAATATTCACTGGAAGGACTGATGCTGAAGCTCTGATACTTTGGCCACTGGATGCAAACAGCTGACACATTGGAAAAGACCCTGAACATGGGAAAGGTTGAAGGCAGAAAGAGAAGAAGGCAATAGAAGAAGAGATGGTTGGATGGCATCACTGACTCAATGGACATGAGTTTGAACAAACTCCAGGAGATAGTGAAGGACAGGGAGGCCTGGTGTGCTGCAGTTCATGGGGTGTCAAAGAGTCAGACACGGTTTAGCAACTGAACAACAACAACAATGTATATTCTGATTGATATTTTTTAAGAGCTCACTCTGGCTGCAAGATAAAGACTGGACCACAGAGAAGCAAGGCTGGAAACAAGGAGACTGGTCAGGAGATGCTGTTGCTCTAGGGTGAGGAAGTGGAGGTGGAAAGGACTGAGCTTGTGTCTGTAGATGCAGTCGACCAGACATGCTGATAAGGGGGTGAGAGAATGACACAAGTGGATCCGGGACGACTGCTGAATTTTCGGCTCCTGGAGCAGGGTAAGTGATAGTGCTGTTGAATTGATTGGAGAAGACTTTAGGAAGAACAGTTTGGGGGTAGGGGATGGTACCTAAGGCTCTGTGTGCGGCATATTCTGTTTGAGATTTTCTCCATCTAGTCCCTACAGGGTGAAATTTGACACTTGAGATTCAATGGCTTGATACCTGCTTACCTCTTCCTCCATTTTCTTTCTTTTTTTTGAAGATTTTTTTAATGTGGACCATTGTTAAAGTCCTTATTGAATTTGTTACAATAGTGCTTCTGTTTCTTTCTTTATGTTTTGGTTTTTGTGCCACGAGTTATGTGGGATCTTAGCTCCTCAACTAGGGATCAAGCTGACAGTCCCTGCATTGGGTGGCAGTCTTAACCACTGGTCTACTAGGGAATTCCCTTGAGAACTGTGTTTTATATAAGATCAAGGGCTTCAAGATCTAAATTCTTGGAAGTCACTGTCTACACCCATCACTTACCTCAGTTCATTAGTAGAACTTTTCATTGTTGTTGTTTAGTCACTAAGTCACGTCTGACTTTCTGCGACCCTATGGACTGTAGCCCACCAGGCTCCTCTATCCATGGGATTTCCCAGGAAAGAATACTGGAGTGGGTTGCCATTTCCTCCTCCAGGGATCTTTTGGACCCAGGGATCAAATGTCTCTTGTGTCTCTGCATTAATTGGCAGGTGGATTCTTTACCACTAAGTGACCTGGAAAGCTAGAGCTTGCCATTATGCAGACAATTAATTAATACTAGAATGAAATCTCCAAAACACTGTAGTTTAAGCACCCAAAACAGTCAGTGCTAAGCCCAGAAATATTCAGAATAAGCCAGAATATTCAGTGAATATTTCTGGAAAGAATGAATGGATGATTTCTTCACATTTGCATTAAAAATGAAAAATCATACAAATTGCCTTTTTTAAAAGAAGGGAATCCACTATGAAAAGGATATTATTAATGTGGGGTTGGAATGCTCAGTGAACGTACAAAATCCTGAGGCTAGACTTCCGTAAATTAGCTGGAACATCCTCTATTTGTAATAGAAATGAGCATGAGATAAGATTTTTTAAAATGATACATGCAGTAATTATAATGGTCCTTTCCATAAACACAGCATGACAAAATCTACAAACAGTTTCATTCTGTTGTTAACAGTTTTCTCTGTATTTCAAGGCGGAGATTTTAGTTTCAAGAAAGTGTCTTGTGTTAGGCTCGCAGGAAACAGACAAGGGGGCAGAGATTTGTTTGCAGGGTTGACTGGGAAGTGTCTGTAGGGTCAGCAGCCTGGAGGAGGGGGGACTGATCAGGAGGAGGATGCGGACCATGCGTCAGCTGCAGCAGAGGCCAGTCAAGGGGGACTCTGAAGGTGGTGTCCTATCTTGAGGAAAGGGGCTGGTCTCTGCCTCTGCTGGAATGGAGTTCAGAGATGTTGCCTTTGGGGAGGCTTCCCAGGTGACTCAGTGGTAAAGAATACTCCTGCCAATGCAGGAGACTCAGGAGACATGGGTTCGATCCCTGGGTGGGAAAGATCCCCTGGAGGAGGGTGTGGCTACCCACTCCAGTATTCTTGCCTGGAGAATCCCATGGAGAGAGGAGCCTGGTGGGCTGCAGTCCGTGGACTCTCAGTGAGCAGGCATGCATGCCTCTGGGGAAATAGTTTGTCTTTGGAAGAGAAGCCTTTCATCACTTGAAAGTGACTCCCAGAGAGCAGCTCACCTGGGAGCCTCAGTCACCGATGCTCTAGCACCCAGAGCGGAGGCTGCGGTTTCCCTGCTCGTCTAGGGCAACACAGCCCAGCACCCGCCACTGACTGTTTCAGCCTCACCTGCGAATCTGTGAGATACACAACCTGAGATGCCACCTCAGGCCGACTCTGAATTATAACAAGCCCGCTCAAATGATGCCGGCGCGCGTGTCATCTGGAAAACCACTCGGCTGGAGAGGCAGCTGAGGGCTTTGGTCCCTGTAGAGGACACGAAGTTCCACTCGCTTCTCATTCTGTATGATGCCATTTGAAAGCCGATGACTTTCCTTTCAGGGGACCTGAATGTGACACTAGCTTGGCTCTCAAGGGCCTAAACCACACTTGGGGTCAGTTTGTAACGGAAATTAAAACAGAAAAAAAAGAATTGATTTTCCTGGTATTGCACAGTTTCCCAAGACAGAAAGAAAGCAAGAAAATCAAAGGAAGAGATATGAATGTGTGTATGTGTAGGAAATGGATTTCCTGAGGTGTAGATGAGCAAAGAATAAATCACTGGGGAAGAAATAAGAAGCAGAGACATCACTTTGCTGACAAAGGTCCATATAGTCAAAGCTATGGTTTTTCCAGTAGTCATGTACGGATGTGAGAGTTGGACCATAAAGAAGGCTGAGCCCCAAAGAATTGATGCTTTTGAACTGTGGTGCTGGAGAAGACTCATGAGAGTCCCTTGGACAGCAAGGAGATTGAACCAGTCAATCCTAAAGGAAATCAAGCCTGAATATTCACTGGAAGGACTGATGCTGCAGTGGAAGCTCCAATACTTTGGACACCTGATGGCAAAGAGCTGAGTCATTGGAAAAGACCTTGATGCTGGGAAAGATTGATGGCAGGAGGAGAAGAGGACCACAGAGGATGAGATGGTTGGATGGCATCACCAACTTGATGGACATGAGTTTGAGAAAACTCTGGGAGTTGGTGATGGACAGGGAAGCCTGGCGTGCTGCAGTCCATAGGGTTGCAAAGAGTTGGACATGACTTAGCAACTGAACAATAATAGATAGAATGCTGTCTTGATTTTTGGTGCAATGCGCCTTCTCTTTCAGTTCAGTTCAGTTGCTCAGTCATGTCCAACTCTTTGCGATCCCATGGACTGCAGCACACCAGGCCTCCCTGTCCATCACCAACTACCAGAGCTTACTCAAACTCATGGCCCTCAAGTTGGTGATGCCAGCTAACCATCTCATTGTAACTCCTTGCCTTCATGCATCACTTGCAAGTTTTAACACTCATATTAAGTGAAGAAAGCTGAGTGCAAAAATAGTGTCTAGCATGCTACTACTTATATAAAAACAAAGGTGCAAAAATGAATATGTCAGTGTATTGTTATATGTATACATAAGACATCTTTAGGAGGGTAACTAATCACAGTGATTACCCTTTGCAGAGGGATGGGATTTGGAGATGGGAAATAGAGTGGAAGGAAGAGTTTTCATTACTTATCCTTTGTACTTTTTGAAGTTCTAACCATGTGAATATATTGTTCTTGTTCAGTCGATAAGTCATGTCTGAGTCTTTGCAACCCCATGGACTGCAGCACACCAGGCTTCCCTGTCCTTCACCATCCCTGGAGTTTGTTCAAATTTATGTCCATTGAGTCAGTGATGCTATCTAACCATCTCATTCTTTACCATTCCCTTCTTTTGCCTTCATTCAAAAAAAATTTTTTTTTAAATTTTGAGTGTTTTCCTGTAGCCCCAGGAACCACGAGAAATAGATATTGCAGTTTCTTATTTTACAAAGAGTTGCATACCTAGGAGAGACGGAACTTTAACTCTGGGCTTCTCATTTCTGTAATGGTGTTCTTTCTGCAAACTATTTTGTCTCCAATTTCACCTAAATCTGAAATTGCTGGGTGCACTGTCATATCTTGGCAGCCACTTGTGCTGGGTTTCATCAGATGTAAACTCAGGCTCACTGAATCAGTAGTTGCGTTTTTACACTATTTTTATGGATCTGGAAGTCTGTTTCTTCAAAGAAAGTCCAAGCAAAATCTGTTTCATGAGCAAAGGAAAATTTCCTTGAAATTATCTCATACTATCTGCAGAAGATTGCAGTAAAGCATGGAATTCACTAGGTTATGAAATATAATTCTGCTTTCTTGGTTTGAAAAATTCTTGTAATTGGCCTAAAAGAAATACAGTCTAGAAGTCTAGGTTTCTCCTTAAGGATGGGTTTATTCCCAAATAAGGAATACTGGAGGAGGGCATGGCAACCCACTCCAGTATTCTTTCCTGGAGAATCCCATGGACAGAGGAGTCTGGTAGGCTATAGTCCATGGGGTTGCAAAGAGTCAGACATGACTGAAGTGACATAGTGCTAGCACATTCCCAAATTAAAAGTTGAAAGGATTAAAAAAAAAAAAAAAGACATGATGGGAAGGACTAGGAGAGGCTGGAGATTCAAGGTTCTGGAGTGAAGATTTGAAGGGTCAGAATAAGAAGAACGACTGAGAGAAGGGAGGCTCAAGAGTAAGGGGAAAATACTGGAGTGGGTTGCCATTTCCTTCTCCAGGGGATATTCCCAACCTAGGGATCAAACTGCACAAATAAATAAAAAGAGATAATGATGATTGAGAACTTATTACTTGGCAAACATCTAGCACAAATCATCTTGTATAGCTCTCACAGCCACTGCCCAGTACAGCAGGTGTTCCTCGAGGCCCTATTTTACAGATAGTGAAACTGAGGTTTAGAAAGTAAGTGTGCATGACCCAAGGCAGAACGGCTGGTGAGGGGCTGAGCTGGGCTTGGAAGTTAGGCCTCTGCTCCGGCTACCCCCCACTCCACCCCACCCTCAACTGAAGGGAGCATGCTGGAACCGGAACCAGGAGGCTGGAAGGGGGTGCAACTGACTTGGGTATGAAAGACCCCATAAGAACCGTGAGCAAGTGTCATTTAAAGAGGCAGGAGGATTTGCCTGGTGGTCCATTGGCTAAGACTGTGCTCCCAATGTAGGGGGCCCAGGTTCCATCCCTGGTCCGGGGGACTAAATCCCACATGCTATAACTAAGACTGGTGTGACTAAATAAATATTAAAAAACAAAGAGACTGGAGGTGGAGTAGGTGCAAGTTCACTGTGATGTATGGGAGAGGAAGAAGCAGATGAAGGGCAGTATTGTAAGTATCGTATTAATAATGTAAATGAAGAGAAGGGCTGGGCGATGGAGGGGTGTCGTCAAGAGGGATTTTTTTAGAAAACAAGAGACTCTTGCATGGTGACAGATCCAGGGGCAGAATCCCAAGGAGAGCGAAGGGTTCATGGTTTTTTCCTTTCCTGCTTTTTTCATCTCAGAAGTTTATTTTTTCCAAATTTTAAAATTCCTGCCCATATCCACATATACTTTATATATAGTCTTAGCCAGAGTTCATAAAATTTCAATTTTTCAAAGTTATTTACTGATAGTATTCCAAAATCTTTCTAATTATCATAATTATTGGTGGCACCTGTGTGTGTGCTCCTTTGTTCAGCCATGTCTGACTCTTTGTGACCCTATGGACTGTAGCCTGCTAGGCTCCTCTGTCCATGGAATTCTCCAGGCAAGAATGCTGAGGTGGGTTGCCATGCCCTTCTCCAGGGGCTCTTCCCAACCCAAGTATCGAACCGGGTCTCCTGCATTGCAGGCAGATTCTTTGCTGCTGAGCCATTGGGGAAGCCCGTTGGTGGCATGCTGCTACTGCTAGGTCACTTCAGTCGTGTCCAACTCTATGCAACCCCATAGACGGCAGCCCACCAGGTTCCCCCATCCCTGGGATTCTCCAGGCAAAAACACTGGAATTGGTTTGCCATTTCCTTCTCCAATGCATGAGAGTGAAAAGTGAAAGTGAAGTCTCTCAGTCGTGTCCGACTCTTAGCAACCCCATGGACTGCAGCCCACCAGGCTCCCGTCCATGGGATTTTCCAGGCAAGAGTACTGGAATGGGGTGCCATTGCCTTCTCTGATTGGTGGCATGACATGTCTTCAAATCTGTATATGTGGTGTACCTTGTAGGAGAGAAACCCAGGCCAGGTAGAGGCTCACCTGGGGAAGAGAGAGCAGAGTGAAGCAGTGGACAGGGCTGGAGTACCACTCCCTGCCCTCCGGCTCTCCTGCTCAGTCACTTACTGATTCCAGGTCCCAGGGATCTTGTGCTGCATTCAGCATCAGGACAGGCTGAGGGACCCACCCCAATCTGTACAGACAGGAAGTGAGCAGGCAGAAGCCAGACTTGTCTCTGTGGACGACTGTGAAGCCTGTGTGTGTGCCTCCTTCCTGCGGGTACTGCTCTGCTTATCCATATTCTGCCGAGACCAGAGAGGTGGAAGAGCTGGGGTCGGGTGGTACTGGGAGTAGGAAGGTCAGAAGGGGCTGCCATGGGGACTTCTGCTGGCAGGGACTGGGGAGGCCTGGCCATGATGCCCAAGGCCAGACTGACCTGGTCAACACTGGAGACTGCCTAATCGGAAAGGCCCAGAGACCAGGCAGGACCTGGGGGCCACACGCACAAGAGTGGGGTGAAAATCACAACACTGTTTTCTCTTCTCTCTCTTTAGTCAGGACAATCACATGCAACTGTGAGTATATGTGTGGTTGTGTAAAGTGTACACAAGGTGTGGGTAGGTTTCCGTGTGGGTGTATATGTGTGTGTGGGTGGGTGTAAGTGCACGGGCGTGGAGGTGTGCACGCATGTGATTGGCCAGTTGAGAGGAGCCATCTTCCTGGCTGTGCGGCTGGAATGCAAACACAGCCTCTGAAATTAATCACTGTCTGCAGCCCTGGCTGTGTGACTTGGGCTGGCTGCGCGCTACGTGCCAGGCTTCCTGAGCTCGGGCTCCGGCTGCTCACAGCTGACTCTCCATCTCCCCCCAGAGTGACCTCTGGGCACCAGGACGTTCTGTGCAGGTCTGGGGGGCACCTTCAGATGGGCCCCAACCACGGATAGGGTCTCTAGATGCTTCCGTTCCCAGCTGGGCTCTTCAGCGGGCATCCTGGCCTAAGTGCACCCACCTCCTGTGGATCTGGGTCTACATGGGAAACCCCAGGGGCGTGGGCTACACCTTCAGCTTTTATTGCTGAGATGCAAGTGGCAAGGATTGAATTAGAGACAGAGGCTGAGAAAGACAAAGAAGCACATTTGTGGCACAGCCATGTTGTGTGTTCAACCAAACATTGCGTGTTCATAGATTTTCCTTGTTTGCCTATGAAACTGATGCACTTCATTCCTTCTTTCTTTCCTCCCTCTCCTTTTTCCTTTCTCTCTTCCCTCCTCCCTCCCTTCCTTCTACAGATTGTTTCTTGAAGCTATCTGATGCACCTAGGATGATGCCAATGGCTGGGCCTAAAGCAGGGAAGAGTCAGACCTCAGCCTGAGCCTCTTGACCTGTCCGGAGACACACATGGAGCAAGTCACCACCCCCATGGCATGAGCATGTGGGACAGCATGTCCTAGAATCTGGTAATGAAAGGCTCTGACTTAGCCCTGGGGATGGGGTGGTGTTCTCAGTGACAAAAGCTTTTAAAGAAGCACTCCCTGGGAGCGAGAATCCTTTTTGTGCCCACCGTGGTGCTCACTTTGGCCTGACACCTTGTGCCTTCAAGGGGGCCTTGTCCACAGGGAAGTTTCCTCCCCCAGGCCCACCAGGGCAGTGGACCTGCAGTGGGCCTCCAGCCCAGGGTGTGACATGCAGGCCTGACACCCCCCAGGCCAGGTCTCAGATCTCGTCACTCTGGTTGGCAGTGACCTTTAGACCTCTATCTGGCAAGACCCCTGGGACTTGATGATTCCAGTTGTGTATTAGCCCTTCCTTGTGCCAGCTGACTGCATCCCTAGGCAGCTAAGGACAGTGGACTCCTACACTGAGCCAAGCATCACACCCAGGTTTACCACCACTCTTTGAAGTGGGTACTGTTGTAATTGCCAGACCAATTTTCACTTGAGACAGAGGCAAAGAGCGGTCAAGTAACTTGCCCGAGGTTGGATGATGGGGAACCTGCGATTTCAACTTAGGTGTTCTGGAATCAGGGTTCACTTTCTTATTGACTCTACTATGCTGCCTTTCAAAGTCAAATCTAAATTGGCCTCTCAAATCTCAAGACAAATATTCCTTCACCCATTCACCGAATTTTTGAAGGCCACTGTACCTTGAGATCTCACTATATAATGATAGATACTGTGCTAAATGCTTTGTTCATCCAATCAATTTTAATAAAGTGTGATCTCTGTGCTGGACAGAGTCCTAGGTACTGAGAATACAGGGGTGAAAAAAACATACCGTATCCCTACTCTAATTATAATCGAGTGGGGATACACAAAAGAGGCCAAAGATTATATAATATTGGATGACATTTAATGACATTTGTCTCACTTAATATTTACCTCATCTTTAGAAGCAGGTATTAGGACTTCCCTGGTGGTCCAGTGGCTAAGACTCCATGCTCCCAAAACTGGGGGCCTGGGGTTCCAACCCTGGTTGGGGAACTAGATCCCATATGCCACAACTAATATCCAGCACAGCCAAATAGATAAATACATATTTTTTTTCTAAAAGAAGCAGATACTGTTGTGCCCATTTTATTGATGTAGAAATAAATCTAAGGCTCAGAGCTATTCGTCAGTAGATGTAAAGTCACAAGTTATCAATTTTGAACTTGAACTTGATTTTGGATTCGAATCCAGATTTCTTCAACTTTGAAGATAAAGTTCTCAGCCATCACACACTCGAAGCATTGTCAAAGGATAGAACATAATACTACTTTTGCTTATCTTTGCTTCTCTCTTTCCATCATCTCTGCTAAAAAAAGAGGGGAGGGGACAGAATCTGAGGGCTGGAAGGACAAATTCAGGAGTCACCTCCAGAGGTCACTTGGCTATTTTGTCCTAGGGAAGGGGTCTCATAAGAGTCTATCTTGTCTTGTTCTAAACTAGAAAGTCATGCAGAACCGAATCCATAAGAGATCTCTTTGACATTAGAACTTCCTTTGTTTATTTTTCTCTCCTCCTCTTGTGCTGACAGATGTGTTCATGTGTAAAGACAGGGGAAAAAAGCCAAGCCATTTGTCACAGTGATATCTTCCCTCCTGGCCTTCATAATGAATTGTAGCAGTTCTAGTTAATCAGTCATTCCCATAACTGTGCCTATGGATGCTTCTCTTTTAAAGGGCCCCCAGACTGCATGCTTGAATGGACTGTTCCCAAAGACTTTACATGCACACATGTAAACCCAAGTGTTCCTTGAGGGAACTAGGCATTCATGTCAGGCACCAAGCTGACTGCTGTGGACACATTGCCCCATCTTCTCCCAGCAAAACTCCCAATCCTGGGAGGTTGGATTTTCCTCCCTTTTACAGGTGGTCTTATAGAGAAGCAATCAGGTGTGTTCTGTAGGTTCAGGGTCACAGATTGTGGGAAGCAGAGCTGCAGTATGAACCTAAGTTTATGTCTAATTAACAGGTTAACCTTGCCTACTAAAGATGCATTCCATGTCCTTACCAGATGTTCACAAGTTCATTCTCAAAGGTATAAGCATGTTTGTTTTGCTGTTCTCTGAATCCCCCCAATCCTAATTTCTCATCTGGCTTTGCCCGTATGCATGGGAATCCAACAACTCATCTTACCATGCAAGGCATTAGAATCATAGGTTCCATAGGCTCAGAGCCTGCCCCAAGCTCCCCTGAGTCCTCATACTGCAAAGCTTCACGTGTTCCCCCAAGTAGGAGACAGTGAGAAAATGTAAAGACTTGAAAAAATTCTACCGTGTGACATACATTCATCGATTGTGATGCTGCTGCTGTGGGGGAGATATTGAGTAGCTGCACCATGAAACCAGCCAGTGTTTGAAAGAACTGATGGAAGTATTTGTGTTGAGCATGTTCATTACTTGTTCTCAATCACACAGTTGCCAAAGTGGTTTGAAGAGGACTTGGCCATTGTTCTCGCGTATTTATTCATGTTCAACAAGGTTAAATACTGCCCTTGTGTCCACTCCTGATTTGTACAGGAAGCCAGAACAAAGGAACCCAAATGAATTGTCACACCTCACTTAATGTGGTTTTAATTCCGAGACAAATAGGATCACAGTGAACTTCAATGAACTGTCCAAATTCTTTTATGTGAGTTTGCACTGATGATGGGTGTGTGAAATTAGAGGGCTGTGGGCCGACATTCAGCAATTGTTTCATTAGGCGAAAATTCTGGTTGTCATAGTGCTTAGAGCAGAGTCTGAATTGCATGTCACATACTCTACACTAATGAAGAACAGAGCAGCACCCATCGATGCCAGCTAGAGATGGGTTGCAGGTTTCCTTGGAGCCTGTGGTTTTTAAATCTCCATCTCTATACCACATCTAATATTTAGCAGAAGTAACATCATCTTATTTTTTCATGATACCCCCATGCCTAGGGACTCTTACTTGGCTTCATGAAATCAATTGTAAGAATATCATAGGTTATAGCTAAGGGACTGGACTCCTTAATCTTTGAGGTTCTTTAGGTTCCAAAAAATCTGGGTTCATTTAAGATCTCAGTGATTCAGTTAGATAGGAAGACATGGCCCAATTATCGGCATAAGTCCAGAACTACCTAAACTTATCTATTCAACCATTAGATACTATTTTCTCACTCTGGGTTAGAGACTGAAGATACAGAGAAGAAACTTAGATGGTCCCTGCCCTACATCCCTCTGTCTAGTGAAAGAGATGATCATGGTGACTCCAGTAGGCTGTCTTATCATCACCTTGACTTTTCTGTATTGTCTGCTACAATATAAACCTCCTTAAAGGCAAGATTACCTCCTATTAACAGATCTGTCCTCCAAACCCAGAATAGGGCTCACCACTTAGAAGACAATCAAACAAAATCAATCAGATAAATAAATGGATGAATAGCATTAAGGAAATATGATTAAAGTACATTAAAGAGAGTAGATTTTCTTTTTTATTGGAATATAGTTGCTTTACAATGTTGTGTTGGTTTATGTTGTACAGCAAAGTGAATCAGCCTTATGTATACATATCTCCCCTCCCTCCTGAGCCTCGTCCCCACCCCTCCATCCCACTCCTCTAGCTCATCACAGAGACCAAGCTGAGCTCCCTGTGCTATACAGCAGCTTCCCACCAGCTATCTGTTTTATCTGGTAGTATATGGTAGTGTATACAGTCCACACAGTAGTGTATATGCAATCCCAATCTCCCAATTCTTCCCAACCTCGCTTTCCCCTGCTGTGTTCACATGCCCATTCTCTAAGTCTGCATTTCTATTCCCACCCTGCAAACAGGTTCATCTGTACCATTTTTCTAAATTCTACATATATGCATTAATATATGATGTTTGTTTTTCTCTTTCTGACTTCACTTAGTATGACACTCTCTAGGTTCATCCATGTCGCTACAAATGACCCAATTTCATTCCCTTTTCATAGCCGAGTAATATTTCATTGTAGATACACACCATAACTTCTTTGGTTAGGACTTGGGTTGGAGATGACTTCCTTTCTTCTTTTGAACTGTGTCTCTTTTAAACACAGCGGCAATGGGACCTCACACAGTGATGTAAAATTGGTCTTTAATCCTCATTTTCCCATGAGGAAACTCATAAAGGGGCAGGAATTTGCTGAAGGTCACACAGCTAAGTAAATGACCCAGATGAAAAGCTAAATATCCAATACTTAAATGGAACTTGATTTCAAGCTTATTTGCTTCTATAGGACCCTTCACCATAACTTGCTTTAACCACTTAATGAAAATCTTAAACACTAGGTCCTTTAAATAAGTCACCATACTTGATTCCTAAAGGAACCTGCATAGTGGCTTTTGATCCCCTTCTTGTCCTCATCACTTTTCTTCAACTTACTAAGGATTGACAATGACCTTGTAACTACTGACATTCTATAGATGAGAAAAGCAAAGGTGATCAGTCAGTAAATGTCAGATTATGTCAGTAAATGTCAGAACATTGGCCTCTCTCTTTTCGCACACACTCCACTGCACTTCTACACCATGAGGGTGCCTTCAGAATCCAATCACTTGTTTACCTGTTAAATGTCCCGATGGTGCCTGAAGGAGATCAGCCCTGGGTGTTCTTTGGAAGGAATGATGCTAAAGCTGAAACTCCAGTACTTTGGCCACCTCATGCGAAGAGTTGACTCATTGGAAAAGACTCTGATGCTGGGAGGGATTGGGGGCAGGAGGAGAAGGGGACGACAGAGGATGAGATGGCTGGATAGCATCACTGACTCGATGGATGTGAGTCTGAGTGAACTCCGGGAGTTGGTGATGGACAGGGAGGCCTGGCGTGCTGTGATTCATGGGGCCACGGGGAGTTGGACACGACTGAGCAACTGATCTGATATGATCTGATTCTTATTAAAATTCTTTTCCCAGTTAGGTTCTTATAAGATATTGAGCAGAGTTCCCTGTAGTACACAATAGGATCTTGTGTGTTATCCATTTTAAATATAGTAGTGTGTACATGTAAGTCCCAAACTCCCTAGTTATCCTTTCCCTTGGATCACCGTAAGTTCTTTCTCTAAATCTGTGAGTCTGTTTCTGTTTTGTAAATAAGTTCATTTGTATTTTTTTTCAGATTCCACATATAAGCCATATCATAAGGTATTTCTTTCTCTATCTGACTTACTTCACTCAGTAGGACATTCTAGGTCCATCCGTGGTGCTACAAATGGCATTATTTCATTCTTTTTAATGGCTGAGTAATATTCCATTGTCTATATGTATCACATCTTCTTTATCCATTCTTCTATTGATGGACACTTAGGTTTCTTCCATATCTTGGCTGTTGTAAACAGTGCTGCAATGAACACTGGGGTGCATGTATCTTTTCAGATCATGTTTTTCTCCTACAAGGAGTTGGATTGCATGATCATATGATAGTGTATGGGCTTTCCTGGTGGCTCATATGGTAAAGAATCTGCCAGCCATGTGGGAGACCTGAGTTTGATCCCTGGGTTGAGAAGATCTCCTGGAGGAGGGCATGGTGTGGCATGGCAACCCACTCCAGTATTCTTGCCTTAAGAATCCCCATGGACAGAGGAGCCTGGCAGGCTACAGTCCACAGAGTCGCAAAGAGTCAGATATGGCTGTGCAACTAAGCACAGCATATGAGAATGTATATTTACCTTTTTGGACCTGGCTATAGGGCTTCATTGTTTTTTTATGGTGAGGTGGAACATATCAGACTTGAACCAGCTCCTACAGTGTGGTCATCAGCACACTTTGTCCTGCAGAATGAGGAGTACAGCAGCCAAGCTCAAGCACACGAGAACTGAAGAGCATCAGTTCCTCACTCTGAGTCTCCCTGGCTCCTTGGGGAGGTGGAGGAGCAAGTTTCTGAATGACTGGGGAAAATTGTAGAAATGATTGATGACCAGAAAAATACAACTTGTATTTTTATCATTGACAATGGAGATAATGCCTTATCTTGGCAGTTTTCCTGGGTTCACCTGTCCTCAGCCCTTCCTGATGCAGGTCACCAATATTGGCAATCTAGACCCTCCCCCAGCCCCCATTCGCCTAAGCAGGCGATGTCCATGGAAGAAATGGCTACTGTAACTGGACTACGTCACAGCGTATGGCCCATGAGGCAGATACAACAAAGAAAACAGGAAGCTTCCTCTCCTCCATCACTCATTCATCTAATTTACAAAACAGAGCATGTACGTAAGGCCACACACTTGCCATGGTCATGCTATAAGAGATGATCAGGGATAGGACCTGCCCTCAACTGTGCCCAGATGTTTTGGGACCTTGAGATTTCACCTCCTTCCTCTGGGCCTCAGCTTCTCCATTAAAAACAAACAAACAAACACACAAAGAACCACCAACAAGATCCTCAAGATGACTTAACTTGATCTCCCACTTTGTCCCCCCGTCCGCTTCCCTCTCTGTGTCCACGTGTCTGTATATTCTCTATGTCTGGAAACCTGCTATATAGCACAGGAAGCTCAGCTGGGTGCTGTGTGATGACCTAGAGGGATGGGTTGGGAGGGGATGAAGGAGGGAGGTGCAAGAGCGAGGGGGTGTATGTACACATATGGCTGATTCACTTGGTTGTAAGCAGAAAGGAATACCACATTGTTAAGCACTTACACTACACTTTAAAAAAAAAGATGATTTAACTTGATAATCATCAACTTCTTTCTAAATTTTTATATTCCATGAGAATATTGAATATGTCTATGTTAGAATTTTCCAGGAAATTTGAAGTCCATCATGAATTATACAGGGTGTCACATCCATTCTTGGGGAGATGGTGGTCCCATGGGAGACTCACTTTCTAGTCAACAGACTTGGGAAGAGAAATATCATTATTGCACAGTGTACCCAAAGAACAGAGCTGCTGAAATGTGCAACTGTGCAGACTGCCCCCAGTGACACCCTCATGAAGTTTCTCACCCATTTCCTCACAGGGTTAAGACAAGAGGTTCCTGTGCACACATTTGAATAAGGAAAAGGCAAACACCTGAGCTGCTTAAATTCAGAAGCACTTTTCTTTTGTCCTCACTTGAATTTAATTTCCAAATCACAATATTACAGATTGAAAGAGAAGGTCCAGAGGTGCCAGGGCAGAGTAAAAATAGAAGCCAGAATGACAGAGGGGACAGTCCTCCAGGAAGTGGTAGCTGATTTATTAACGGAAAAGAAAATTGATGTATAAATGATCTTGGCAAGGTAGACTGCTGCCTACATTTTTAAATTAATGTGTGATTATATATGAAATTCTTAATTACATTTGTAATCCTTAATTACACAAGCAGTATAGGAATACATTTTTTCTTTGCAAAAATTAAAACACTCCAGATAAAACTGACGTCCCCTCTAAGCAAACCTCATTCTCTCTCCATCCTGAGTTTCTGTATGATGCAGATCCTTTCAGCTCATTTTCCTTGATTTTACATAATTTTGATATATATTGATAGATCCATAAAATCATATTATATCATTTAGTAGTACGATCACTGGGCTTCCCCAGTGGCTCAGTGGTAAAGAAATCTGTCTGCCAATGCAGGAGACTCAAGTTTGATCCCTGGTCCAGGAAGATCCCCTGGAGAAGGAGATGGAAACCCACTCCAGTATTTTTGCCTGGAGAATTCTATGGACAGAGAAGCCTGGTGGGCTACAGTCTGTAGGGCTGGAAAGAGTCAGGTTCGACTGAGCTCAAACACACATGCACGCGCGCACACACACATTCAGCAAAGTTTCTTGTGGTCAAAAATCTGACGCTAAAATCATAACAGCCTTGTCTAGTGGAATCCCCTTCAAGCTTCTTCCTTTGTCCTTTTGACATACCCGCATCATTAAATTAATTTATTTTTTAAGCCTTTCATGACATTCTGGCACAAGATATTTCAGGCTCATATAGGACCTTCTCTTCCCCAGCTCAGAAGCAGTCATTTCTCCAAGAAACCTAGCTCCTTTAAGTGAAGAATAATATTGAGGGAAGTGAGTGGGAAATTCAAGAGAGCAGGGATGTATGTAAACACATAGCTCGTTCACTTTGCTGTCCAGCAGAAACTAAGGCAACATTGTAAAGCAATTACACTTCAGTTTTAAAATAAAAATAAACATAAAATAAAGGCTAATAGTTTCACTAATACGTGTCTTGGAGTTGATCATTCCAGGTGAATTTTCCAAAGTATACAGTCGTCCTTCTCAATATGTAGATTTGAGTTCTCTCTCAGATCCACAAAATTTTCTTAGATTATAGTTTTGAATTTTAATTCTGTTTCATTGTTTTGCTTTGTTTCTTCCAGGACAGAAATCATAGGTATATTGTATTAACTTCCATTTTAATCACTTTCTCTTTGACCCTTTTGTATGTATTTCTATAACTCAATTTTATTCTCTTGGCTATTTTTCTGCCTGTCTTCAATGTCCCCTGTTAAAATTTCATTGGACTTTATTACTTTTTGACTTTGTTCTCCCCTAGGCATTTTATGATTTATTTTTTATTTTTGAGAAGATCTTGTCTTTTTATTCTATTTCCCCTCAAGTTCTCACTGCCTATCTTTCTCTCGCTCTTACATTTCTGCTGTTAGTCTTTGAGTTTCTATGTGTTTTTCATTACCTCCAAATGCTAGTTTGAGGATATTTGATTTAGTCTAAACTGAACTCTGTTGCATTGCAGTTTTACTTGGCTTCATGGTTTTTTTGAGGAGAATGATCATCAGCTAAAATCTTATGACTTATTTTTTGTCTTCTTGTTGTAGCTTTGTATAGGGTTGGTTTGATTTTTTTAAAAATAGCTAGATATTTCAAGGAGAAGTGGCATAGTTCAAGAGAGCTTTGTCTTCTGTCAATATAGGAAAATGTGACTTTAACTAACTATTAATATGGGGAGAGGGATAGATGGGGCTGATTGGAATTATTCCTTCTTCATTCCTTTAGAATCTTTTATGTGGACCATTTTTAAAGTTTTAGTTGAATTTGTTGCAATATTGCTTCCGTCTTGGTTTTGGTTTTGGGGGCTGCAAGGCATCTGGGATCTTAGTTCCTGGACCAGGGATCAAACCTACACCCTCTGCATCAGAAGGTGCAGTCTTAACCACTGGACCACCAGGGAAATTCCTCCTTTAGAATCTTTGCATCTTCTTCATTAGTTCCTTCTTCCCTTATCCTGCCACATCTCCTTCTCTGTGTAGTTATAAGCATCCAGAATCAATGTTTCTGCAAGCCTACCCCTTATGGTCCTACTCACTTTAAGCTCTGTCTCTGTAGCCTGTGTATGAGCCAGTAAGCCCCATTACTGTGCTCACTGCTTTAGCATTTAGGGCTGGGCTTTCTCTTTCTCAAGTGGATGATCTTTATACTTTATCTCTGTCCTTCATTCACTTCTCCTTCTTTCACAGTCTCTTCAGTTCAGTTCAGTCACTCAGTCGTGTCCGACTCTTTGCGACCCCATGAATCCCAGCACGCCAGACCTCCCTGTCCATCACCAACTCCCAGAGTTTATTCAAACTCATGTCCATCGAGTCGGTGATGCTATCCAGCCATCTCATCCTCTGTCATCCCCTTCTCCTCCTGCCCCCAATCCCTCCCAACATCAGGGTCTTTTCCAATGAGTCAATTCTTTGCATGAGGTGGCCAAAGTATTGGAGTTTCAGCCTCAACGTCAGTCCTTCCAATGAACACCCAGGACTGATCTTCTCTAGGATGGACTGGTTGGATCTCCTTGCAGTCCAAGGGACTCTCAAGAGTCTTCTCCAACACCACAGTTCAAAAGCATCAATTCTTTGGCACTCAGCCTTCTTCACAGTCCAACTCTCACATCCATACATGATCACAGGAAAAACCATAGCCTTGACTAGACGAACCTTTGTTGGCAAAGTAATGTCTCTGCTTTTGAATATGCTATCTAGGTTGGTCATAACTTTCCTTCCAAGGAGTAAGCATCTTTTCATTTCATGGCTGCAATCACCATCTGCAGTGATTTTGGAGCCCTCAAAAATAAAGTCTGACACTGTTTCCACTGTTTCCCCATCTATTTCCCATGAACTGATGAGACCAGATGCCATGATCTTAGTTTTCTGAATGTTGAGCTTTTGGCCAACTTTGTCACTCTCTTCTTTCACTTTCATCAAGAGGCTCTTTAGTTCTTCTTCACTTTCTGCCATAAGGGTGGTGTCATCTGCATATGAAGTTATTGGTATTTCTCCCGGCAATCTTGATTCCGGCTTGTGCTTCTTCCAGCCCAGCGTTTCTCATGATGTACTCTTAACTCTCCCCAAACCTGCTGGCCACATTCTCAGCTTTGCAGGGGTGATGGAGGACTCCATTGGAATGGTTCAGACGGTAAAGAATCTGACTGCAGTGCAGGAGATCTGGGCTCAGTCCCTGGATTGGGAAGATCCCCTGGAGAAAGAAATGGCAATCCACTCCAGTTTTCTTGCCTTGGAAATCCCATAGACAGAGAAGCCTGGCAGGCTCTAGTCATGGGGTCACAAGAGTTGGACATGACTTAGCCCCTAAACCTATCGACCTAATTCATTATTAGCTATTTTTAATAGTGTTTTATGTTAATCTAATGCACCATTACTTTCATAAGGAAACTGGAACATTAAAGGAAAAGTGACACTTGAGAGATGAGGTGGTAAATGTTTTGGATGCCAAGCCCTGCTTCACATCCTAATTCCCTCTTCCAGGCCCTGATAGATTCTGCTGTGTCCAGGCCTCCTGATCAGGTTAGGAAAATGAGTAGCAGCCTTGACAAGAAACAGTGCTGTGATTGATTAGCAATGTCTGGTTTGGGTGCAAGATGGTGTGAGAGGTGGTATACAGAACACAGAGTCTACCTACTCTGATGTAGCCTTGTATTTCCACTCTGTCCTTACACCTAATTTCCTTAAAAAAAAAAAATTTCCATTGGAGTATAGCTACTTTACAATGTTGTGTTAGTTTCTGCTGTACAGTAAAGTAAATCACTTATATGTATACATATATCCCCTCTTTTTTTTAGATTTCCTCCTCATTTAGGTCACCACACAGCAATGAGTAGAGTTCCCTGTGCTATTCATATTCGGTATATGAGTCAGTGACTCAGTCGGTTCTCATTAGTTATCTCTTTACACCTAATTTCTTATCAGAATTCATACCAATATTAAATTGGAGCTCCCAACACCTATCCCTTTAAAAAAAAATCAGCTTCTAGATTCTACATCTTCTTACCTACTGCCCAAGCTCCTTGACAAACATTCTTATTTGAGTTTACCAGATTGTTGAAGTCTTCTACATTTTCTAGTTTCTTTCATTTTTCTCTTTCTAATATTCTGTCACCATGAAGTAGACATTTCTAGGAATGCAGGAAAAGAAAATATCATTTTCCTGAACTGTACAGCCATCACATTCATCTACCCTGGAGGGTGTTTCAACCAGAGAAGCAGAATCATAGTGTTAGTCCAACTCTCTGCGACCTCATGAACTTTAGCCCACCAGGCTCCTCTGTTTATGGGATTCTTCAGGCAAGAACATGGAGTCAGCTGCCATTTCCTCCTCCAGGGGAATCTTCCTGACCCAGGGATGGAAACTGGGTCTCCTACATTACAAGCAGATTCTTTACCGTCTAAGCCAGCAGGGAAGCAGAATAACAGGATACATGTAAAAAGAGAGTCCATCACTGACTCACTTGGGCAAACCATGGGAGATGGTGAGGAACAAGGAAGCCTGGCATGCTGCAGTCCATGGGGTCTCAAAGAATCGGACACAACTTGGTGACTGAGCAAGGACAACGTAAAGAGAGAGAGACAGAGAAACAGAGAGAAGGCGAGACTGAGATTTCCTGCAGGGAATTTGCTTTCAGAAATCAGGGAGTTAGTTAAGAGTATTTTTCTGCATATCCCATGCTCAAGCTGCACACCCACAGGGTACGCAATCCGGAAGTGTGATGTTGTGATACAATGAGAAAGAAACATTTGGTCTTCATCCCAGTGGTTGGCACAGAGCTTTTCTAAGACCCTTGGAATTGCTGGAGCTTTGTTTTCTATGCTAATGAAGGGAATCTCAGAGGGTGCAGGCTGCCTGCCAGAGGAGTGAAAACACAGGAGTTGGAGCCATTGGAGGGCTGGAATTTTTAGTCTCTCCACCTCCATCTTCCCAACCTCCAGGGAGGGAGTGAGATTGGGGTTAATTTCCAAGTGTCACTGATATCATCAAGTATGCCTATGTGATGGAACTGCCATGAAAACACTGAATACTGGGGTTCAGAAAGCTTTCAAGCTGTGACTGCTTGGAGGTGCTGGAGAGCTGGTGCTCAGAGGGAGCATGGAAGCTCCACCCGTCCCCACATATCTCATCTGTGCATCTCTTCCATTATCTGTTTCTGAGTTGTTTCCTTTATTGTCATTGTTATTCAGTTGCTAGGTCGTGTCCGACTCTTTGTGACCCTGTGGATGGTAGACCACCAGACTCCTCTGTCCATGGGATTTTCCCAGGCAAGAATACTTCAGTGGGCTGCCATTTCCTCCTCCAGGGGATCTTCCCAACCCAGGGACCGAACTCACATCTCCTACATTAGCAGGCAGATTATTTACCACTGTGCCACCTGGGAAGCCTTTGTATCCTTTATAATAAACTGGTAAAAGCAAGTAAGAGCTTCCCAAGTTCTGTAAGTCATTTTAGAAAATTATCAAACCTGAGGAAGGGGTCCTGAGAACCCCTGGTTTGTAGCCAGTTGGTCAAAAGTATTGGAGGCCCAGGCTTAGGACTGGCATTTTAAGTGAAAGGCAATCTTCTGGGACTGAGCTTTGAATCTGTGGGCTCTATGCTAACTCTAGGAAGTCAGTGTCAGAATTATTTCATGCAGAAAACCCACACACTTGGTGTTAGGAGTGCTGAGAGGAGAGAGACGAAGTTTTTCCTTTAGGGAAGGGAGAGTCTTGAGTAGGCTGGAACCCAAGAGCATGAGTTGAAAGTCACGAGGACAGACGAGAATCATCTCTAATTTTCAGGATGTAGATGCCCTGCAGAAGTTGGGGCCCTTAGTCACAGAGCTCAACATACATACCTGACCCAGGAATCGAAGAAGCTGAAGGGAGGACCTAGGAGACATTAGAGCAACTGTCTCTCCACATCACTATGGCAACACCTAGAACAAGCAAGGCAATGTGGAGGTGAAGGATCTGTCTTATGGGAGTGCCCCAAATCCCTAGTTGGCAAATACTCTGTGAGATGATGTTCAATAGGTCACCTACCACACCACCATTCATTACTCTATTTAATTTACAATGTGTTTTCCTTCCTAGTAGGGGGAGGGAGCGCCATTGCCAGGGCAACTTGAAGTAATATAAGCCAATCTCAGTCTTTACCAAAATCTTAACTCTACTTGGTCAAACATCCATTGTCCCTTTCTCCTGAGGTCCAGAGAGCAAAAACTTTCTTTAGTCCTGCCTGTGTTCTCTCCAGGGATCCCATCAACTTCTGTATGATTTTCTAAAGTTAATATTTTAATGCAAGGATATATTGTACAACATAAAGAATATACCAAATATTTTAAAATATTAATAACTATAAATGTACACAATCTTTAAATTGTGAATCACTGTTTTGTACACATGTAATATGTAATATTGTACATCAACTATACTTCAATAAGCAATAAAAGCAGGGGCTTCCCTGATGGTGCAGTGGATAGGAATCCACTTGCCAAGGCAAGGCACATGGGTTTGATCCTTGTCCAGGAAGTTTCCATATGCCACAGAACAATTAAGACCATGTGCCACAACTACTGAGCCCAAACTCTACGGCTTGGGAGATGCAACTACTGAAGCCTGTGTGCCTAGAGCCCGTGCTTCCAAACAAGAGAAGCCACTACCATGAGAAGCTCATGAATGCAACTAGAGAGTAGATGCCACTCACCACAACCAGGAAAGGCCTGAGTGCGGCAATGAAGACACAGTGCA
Organism: Bos javanicus; assembly: GCF_032452875.1. Lineage (NCBI taxonomy): Eukaryota > Metazoa > Chordata > Mammalia > Artiodactyla > Bovidae > Bos > Bos javanicus. The sequence goes on from NC_083888.1 coordinate 25,230,003, forward strand.
GCCAAATAAATAAATAAAATAGTGAAAACAAACAAAAGTCATATGTTAATTCATTTCATTAGTATTAAGTAACCTTGATACTTTTCTTGCCTCTAGTACAATAGATTCACCCTCTGATCAATACTGTTACTCAAGAACAAACATTCAATAATTGCTTGCTGAATGAATAAACCTCAGTCTATTATCAGTTCATCATTTGTACCTACCTTGGCTTTGGCCATCTGGAAAACAAGGTCCATTTCCTGTTTCCCATTATGACACAGATAAATTAGTCCAGACAAGTGGCAGATTGTGAAATTATGAGAATGAATAAATTATCTGGGCAACAATAAATCACATTAAGGTATAGAATCGCAAAGCTTTATTTCAATCAGCCCTACGGCCCTCCACTCTCCCTGCATCAGCCTGGTCTAATAATTAGCACTGCTTGCAAAACAAAGCAAGCAAACAAACCCATAGGATTAGTTGTCTCGGATGGTTAATCTACATTCATATGCTGGATGTCCCCAGCTAAAAGTGAAGTCTTGCTTTCCTAAATGCCTGTATTTCTAATTTTTTATTGATTTGAGTCAGAATTTCTTCTTTTCTTCTTCTAAGCTGAAAAATGTTTCTACTAGACACAGGGAAGCAGAGTACTGGGGGCAGTTATTGATTAGTAGCCAGGGACGGCTCTCTGAGGAGAGATGGGAGAAGGCAGCTACAAGTCCCCTGGGGATAAGCATTTTGGGCAGGGAGAAGGACAAATTCCAAGGATCTTGTCATGGCTAACACAAGGAAAGGGGGACAGTTTGGAAAACCAAATAAAAGAAATAGAAACCAATGAACAGTCTCCCTCCTCAAACATAACCAATTATCTTTCCTTTCTACATAGTTTTTCCAATCAAAACTCTGGCTAGGCTTTTTCTTAACCCTGGCCAGTATTTACCGTTGGCCACAAGTAGATGCAACATTGGTCTTCCCTGGTGGGCCAATGCAGGAGAGACAGATTTGATCCCTGGGTCGGGAAAATCCCCTGGAGGAGGAAATAGCAAGTGTTCTTGCCTGGGAAATCCCATGGCCAGAGGAGCCTGGAGGGATACAGTCCATAGGGTCACAAAGAGTCGGGCCCAACTGAGAACACACATACACACAGATACACTATCATCACTTAAACATTCTCTTACTGTTGGACACACCCACACCATAAAATGTGGTGGCATCTCCCCAAGCCCTTCTTCTCTGCATCCTCCAAAACAAGTCCTCAGCCCCTCTCTTTGCAGAATTCCATTGAGAAATAAGACAGTGTCCAAGAGGCCTCATCGGGAAGACTAAGATCCCAGCTTTACATGAAGTCCTCAAGATCTCTGCTCCTGAGATCTCTGGGTCCTCAGGCCCACACACTCCCTGTGATTCTCATGCTAACCTCCTCCCCCAGTGAGTCTGCCTCGATGTAAAGTCAAGATAGAGACATAAAAGCCAGGCAGCCTTCTGTTTGAGATCTGGTCAACTTCACCTACCCCGCCCCTGCCCCAAGGCCTCTCCAGCAATCTGACTCTCCACATCCAGGCACTGAGCCAGGAATGATCGCTGGGCATAAGTGTTTCTGCTTTCCAAGAGTATTCTGGTCTCCTCGCCCACTTGCTCTAGGAGGAAACCTCACCCTAGGGTGCTAACTCACCCACATCACCTATCCTGAAGGAGGACAGCCAGAGGAGGTGAAGAGTTGGGTGCAGGCTAGCCTTCTGGCCATAACTATGAAAAGAAGCTACCAAAGTGGGCACAGCCCTTACCTCCTATTGCCTGGGAGGAAGCAAGAAGCTCTTCCAGTCTGGCAGGTGTTATTTGCACTTCCTATAACGTGTGAGGTAGGAGTGTAGAAACAGTAGTAGACGACTCCCAAGAATAGGGAACTGAGGCCTGTGACAAACATGTATACTATTTATGTGAAACCTGATGCCTCTGCTAAAAATAGAGCCCCCCACCAAATGCTCCATCCTGATATAGCAGGGGGTATGCTCAGTCACTCAGTCATAGCCGACTCTTTGCGAACCCATGGACTGTGGCCCGCCAGACTTCTCTGTCTATGGGATTCTCCAGGCAGAAATGCTGGAGTGGGTTGCCATTTCCTACTCCAGGAGTTCTTCCCAATGTAGGAAACAAACCTGCATCTCCTGCATTGGCAGGTGGATTCTTTACCACTGAGCCACCAGGGAAGCCCAATACTAACACTACGAAGATAATAAAGTTATTGTACATCTAACTTTTGTCCAGGCTGCTGGCCTACGTTTTTGTCATCTAACAGCATCTGCATTTTCCTGGGGCCAGTTTCAGGGTAATATCACAGAAGCAGCACACAGTCCAAGCCCCAGCTCCTCTGCTAGCTAATTGTTCCAGATCGACGTTATTGGTAAAATGAAAGTGGAGGAGGTCTATTCATTTGAAAGTGGAGGTCCTCCTTGACGGCTCAGTGGGTAAAGAATCTTCCCTCAGCGCAGGAGACACAGAAGACATGGGTTCGATTTTTGGGTTGGAAAGATGCCCTGGAGAAGGGCACGGCAACCCACTCCAGTATTCTTGCCTGGAGAATCCCATGGACAGAGGAACCTGGCAGGCTACAGCCCATTGGATTGCAGAGTCAGACACAACTGAGCAACTACACACAAGGGGATAAGATGGAGTTTAAGACTAGCTTCCAGTTCCATACTTAATGAATCTAAGAAATCATTTGGGTAGTTGAAGTCTTGATGGGAATGTGGCATTTTCACTTCCAGAAATTGCTTGGAATTTCTTGTAAGAAGTCATGTAATCCATGTCAAATGAATGGCTTTATGCACCCAGCCATTTAACTTGAATTTCTGAAATTATGAAATTTTATCCACACAGTCTCAGTTCAACAAACCCAACCAGATGCAGGGGGAAAATCCTCATGACTGTGAATAAATATCAACACTTACCTGCAAGTGAAGAAACCTAACTAGAGTGAGCAAATAAGAGAAAACAAGGGTTTACAAAAATTTATATGATTTAAATGTATAAAGTGCTTTTCCCCAAACTCCCACCAGGTTGTTTCTCTCTCAAGGTGACTGGTGGGATTCGGAGCAGGGAACAGAGGGAAGAACCTGGCAGCTGGAAGTTCCATATCCACATCTTTATAGACCCAGGTCTTTAAAAGAAAAGAGGCTACTCTTCTGTCAGCTCCAATTTGAAAAATCTCAGGGGAGGACTGTGATTGGCTTGCTTTGGACCACAGGCCTTTCAATTGGTCCAGCTATTTGTTCAAAGAGTAAAGGATATGATTGGCTGAGCTTGGGTCACGTGCCTGCCCCTGAGGGGAATGGACTGAGACTTTGTTACTATAGGAAGTGGAGAAGTGGAGTACCACTCATATGGCCATTGAGGGGATTTGTAACTGAACAGGGAGGAATTGAAACACACATGGCTCTTATGTGGCCTCTATTTAGAGTCAGAGTAGGAACATGTCACAAAGTGGATCTGAGAGTTGTAATAATATGAGTGTCTGAAGATGTTTAAAAAAGCAGAATCTCTTCAGAACAATCCTGCCCACTTTTTGGCAGGTGCAAGAAGGAACTGATATTTTGGGGGAAATGTAATTTTTAAGGGAGCAAAAAGGATTTCTCTTTAAGAAAATTATTTTACCTGTTGTAAAAATTCACTAGATCCCACAATATTTACTAAAAAAAGGTGTAATGATACTTGTCTTTTAACTTCATACAGAGAAAAAAAAGGAGCTCCGTGTAGATAAGGTGAAGTGTCAGGACTAAAATAAGCAGTTACCAAGACTTGAGGATAGGGCTTTAAAGGAACCATAGGCAAATTAAGACAATTCTTTACCCTTTAACACCTATTAAATTCTGGGAAGTTTTTTTTTTTTTTAATTATACCTACTTTTGGTAAGGTTCCAGTGAAACAGGTACAATTAATTGCTCATTGCTAGAGAACTATGAATTGGAAAGTGACTTGAAAATCTACACTTACCACCATTAAAGTGCTTGGTGTTTTGATCCAGTAATCTCTCTTCAAGGAATTTCTCCTTAGGAATTAAACTAAATGAAGGTAAAATAAAGAAGCTCCCTGAGTTTTAACTTTTACTGAAGCATAGTGAAGACCAATGGAGAAGGCACTGGAGACCCACTCCAGTACTCTTGCCTGGAAAATCCCATGGACGGAGAAGCCTGGTAGGCTGCAGTCCACGGGATTGCTAAGAGTTGGACATGACTGAGTGACTTCACTTTCACTTTTCACTTTAATGCATTGGAGAAGGACACGGCAACCCACTCCAGTGTTCTTGCCTGGAGAATCCCAGGGACGGAGGAGCCTGGTGGCTTCCATCTATAGGGTCACACAGAGTCGGACACAACTGATGCGACTTAGCAGCAGAAGCGGCAGTGAAGACCAAGGTCATGTTTTATTTATTCTTTGTGTCTCTAACACAATCTCCAACAGGTATGACACTGAGTTGGCACTTTCAAGTTTGTTAAAATAAGGAAACACAATGTTCACAGAAGGATATTTCCAAAGTGAATGCTATAAGATCATTTAAATGTGAGAGGATGCTGCCATTAAAATTAAGTATGAAAACAACATTGTAGTTGGGGAGAGAGCTTATCTTACAGGTCTGGGAGGTGTGGTGGAGAAACTAGAGTGTATATAGCATTTCTGTGTGTGCTCAGTCATGTCCGACGCTTTGCAACCCCATGGACTGCCTGTTTTGATTACCAGTGTGTAAATTTTATCTGTGAATCTGGACATGGAGTCGATAGGAAGCAGAAGAAAGCAAACAATAGCTAGTTGGGGGTGAATTCTTTATTATATAACCTCTCAATTTAGATTAACTGATAATGTTTGTGAAGTGTAACTCTGGTGGCAGAATGGCCAGCAAGTCCTATCCAGATGCAACAAAGCCCTCAGGAGCCTGCCAAGAAGGAATTCTCTGTTCTGGTCCTTACCCTGTGTCTTGGTGGACCTTAGAAATGAAATCTCCCAAAGCAATCATGGGAATCCCTGTTGGCTCAGAAAGACCCTTGGAGAGCAAGGGGATCAAAAAAGTCAATCCTATAGGAAACCAATCCTGAATATTCATTGGAAGGACTGATGCTGAAGCTCCAATACTTTGGCCACCTGATGCAAAGAGCTGACTCATTGCAAAAGACCTTGATGCTGGGAAGATTGAGGGTAGGAGAAGGGGGTGACAGAGGATGAGAGGTTGGATAGCATTACTTATTCAATGGACAGGAGTTTGAGCAAAGTTTGGGAGACGATGAAGGACAGAAGAGCCTGGTCTGGGGTTAAAAAGAATTGGACACAACTTAAAGAACAAAAGAATGGACAGGGAGGCCTGGCATGCTGTGATTCATGGGGTCGCAAAGAGTTGGACACGACTGAGCGACTGATCTGATCTAGTGACTGAATAACAACAACAAAAGCATTTACAAATATATTCACAAATATATAGACTTGATGCTTGACAGGCATGTAGAAGTATTCCATAGAATATCAATCAAAGGTAGACATTTTCTTATTGTGATATCACGGTTTATGTTAATACATATGTAATTGTAACCAAGCAGGACCCCATGGGGCCTTATCCCATATCCTCTGCTTTAGCCCCTCTCTGAAGTACCTAGATAATAGTATTTGATTCATATTTCCTGAGTTGTTTTTTTTCTTTCTCCAACAAATAGAACATGTTAACTACTTGGTAACCAGGAGCTCATAGCCCCAGGCCTTTTGCAACCTAAGGACTGATAATGTTAACTTCTGTGATACCACCTGTTAACTCATCATCAGCCAGTCAGAGAGCTGTGCACAAGCTGATCAAAGACTCTGTGACCCCTCTGCTGCTGGCCACTCACCACCATCGGCTTTTAAAAGTGTTTTGCAAAACCCCTTCAGGGAGCTTGGGGTTTTTTAGTGCAGGACTCTGCCAAGAATAAGTCAATAGCCGTGAAATCAGCCCTGGTTTCATGTATTTGTGAATTTGGGCTCTAGTGTCAATTTTCTCTCTCACTAGAGGTGCTATGTGTGTGCTCAGTCATGTCTGATTCTTTGGGACTCCATGGACTGTAGCCCCTCAGGCTCCCTGGCCCATGGAATTTTCCAGGCAAAAATACTGGAGCGAGGAATCATTCCCTTCTCCAGGGGATCTTCCCGACCCAGGGATCAAACTCAGGTCTCTTATGTCTTCTGCATTGGCAGACAGATTCCTTACAGGTAGGGCAACCTGGGAGTCCCTGTCAGAGCTGCAGCCTTGAGCAGATGCGCCATTCACTCTCTCTGTGCACCCCCACCATCTCTGCTTCCCTGGGCGGGATTTGATCCTACGGTCAGTCTTCTCCTCCGTCTCTGACTCAGCACCCCTCCTACCAGCCGCAGCACCTGCTGTTTCAGTGGGTTTCGTGAGACCGTGAAAGGCTCTGCTCTTTCAAACACCATGTCCCACCTCAGGGAAACATTTCTTACAATTACCCACCTTCAGATTCAGCTTGATGCACCTTCACCCTAACTTCTCAGGAAAACACTCATAAAAAATGAAAGGAGAAAATTCACAACAGCAGGGACATGATGGATAACCACTGACCATAAGGCATCATCCAGGGGAGCGAAGAGGGTGCCACGTCTACTGGGCCACAGGGAGAACAGCAGCCATGGCTGCCGCTAAACCCCTCCAGCGAGGCCCGGGGCTCTACATCCACCCAGAGCTTCAGGCATTCAGACTGCAGAGTCCACCAGGAACGTGTGTACTGTCAGCTTGGGCTCTGCCTCCCCTCAAAAGCCACGAGTTCATTTCTTCTACTTCCTTCCCAGGCCCTCCACGTCTGCCCCCTTGACATTGGAGAGTGAGTAGGACTGATCTTTTTGGAAATTTTGTAGTTCAGTTTATTCTTCTGTGTGTGTGTGTGTGTGTGTGCTTAGTCATGTCTGACTCTTTGCAATGCCATGGACTATAGCCCATCAGGCTCCTCTGTCCATGTGATTTCCCAGGCAAGAAAACTGGAGTAGGCTGCCATTACTTTCTCCAGGGGATCCTCCCCTCCCAGGGATCAAACCTGTGTCTCCTACATTGGCCGATGGATTCTTCACTGCTAAGCCCTAGTTTTTCTATCCTACTCCATATCCCTCATATCCTTAACCACTGTCTTAATGTCGTTGTCCTCACTCTGTCCCCTCCTGTGCCCTCATCCTCAGGCTGCTCTGGACTACCTCTCGCTGACTCAGTTTGCCAATGTTTTCCTGTGCCCTTTAGAATTTCATTCCCTTAATTGCAAAGAAAAATAAAGACACAGATGTAGAGAACAAACTTAAGAACACCAAGGGGGGAAGGAGGGTGGGATGCATTGGGAGACTGGGATTGACATATATACACTCTGTTCAGTCCAGTTCAGTCACTCAGTCATGTCCAACTCTTTGAGACCCCATGGACTGCAGCACACCAGGCTTCCCTGTCCATCACCAACTCCCAGAGCTTGCTCAAACTCATGTCCATCGAGTCAGTGATGCCATCCAACCATCTCAATCTCTGTCATCCCCTTTTCCTCTTGCTTTCAATCTTCTCCAGCCTCAGAGTCTTTTCCAACGACTTGGCTCTTTGCATCAGGTGGCCAAAGTATTGGAATTTCAGCTTCAATGTCAGTCCTTCCAATGAATATTCAGGACTGATTTCCTTTAGGATTAACTGGTTGGATCTCCTTGCTGTCCAGTTCAGTTCAGTTCAGTTCAGTTGCTCAGTCCTGTCTGACTCTTTGTGAGCCCATGAACCGCAGCATGCCAGGCCTCCCTGTCCATCACCAACTCCCAGAGTCCACCCAAACCCATGTCCACTGAGTCGGTGATGCTATCCAACCATCTCATCCTCGGTTGTCCCCTTCTCCTCCTGACCCCAATCCCTCCCAGCATCAGGGTCTTTTCCAGTGAGTCAGCTCTTCGCATCAGGTAGCCAAAGTATTGGACTTTCAGCTTCAACATCAGTCCTTCCAATGAACACCCAGGACTGATCTTCTCTAGGATGGACTGGTTGGATCTCCTTGCAGTCCAAGGGACTCTCAAGAGTCTTCTCCAACACCACAGTTCAAAAGCATCAATTCTTCGGTGCTCAGTTTTCTTCACAGTCCAACTCTCACATCCATACATGACTACTGGAAAAACCATAGCCTTGATTAGCTGGACCTTTGTTGGCAAAGTTAAGTTTCTGCTTTTTAATACACTGTCCTGGAGAATCCCATGGACGGAGGAACCTGGTAGGCTGCAGTCCATGGGGTCGCTAAGAGTCAGACATGAATGAGCGACTTCACTTTCATTTCTCATTTTCATGCACTGGAGAAGGAAATGGCAACCCACTCCAGTGTCCTTGCCTGGAGAATCCCAGAGACGGGGGAGCCTGGTGGGCTGCCGTCTATGGGGTCTCACAGAGTCGGACACGACTGAAGCGACTTAGCAGCAGCAGCAGCAGCTAGGTTGGTTATAACCTTCCTTCCAAGGAGTAAGCTTCTTTTAATTTCATGGCTGTAATCACCATCTGCAGTGATTTTGGAACCCAGAAAAATAAAGTCAGCCACTGTTTCCACTGTTTCCCCATCTATTTCCCATGAAGTGATGGGACCAGATGCCATGATCTTCGTTTTCTGAATGTTGAGCTTTAAGCCAACTTTTTCACTTTCCTCTTTCACTTTCATCAAGAGGCTCTTTAGTTCTTCTTCACTTTCTGCCGTAAGGGTGGTGTCATCTGCATATCTGAGGTTATTGATATTTCTCCTGGAAATCTTGATTCTAGCTTGTGCTTCCTCCAGCCCAGCATTTCTCATGCTGTCCAAGGGGCTCTCAAAAGTCTTCTCCAATGCTACAGTTCAAAAGCATCAGTTCTTCGGCGCTCAGCTTTCTTTATAGTCCAACTCGCACATCCATTCATGACTACTGCAAAGACCATTGCTTTGACTAGATGGACCTTTGTCAGCAAAGTAATGTCTCTGCTTTTTAATATGCTGTCTAGGTTGGTCATAACTTTTCTTCCAAGGAGCAAGCATCTTACTACTATGTATAAAATAAATAACTAATAAGAACCTACAGTATAGCACAGGGAACTCTACTCAGTGCTCTGTGGTGACCTAAATGGGGAGGAAATCCAAAAACAGAAGGGATATATGTATACATGTGGCTGATTCACTTTAAATATACAGAGGAAACTAACACAGCATTGTACAGCAAAAACACTCCTATAAAGATTAATTTAAAAAGAATTCCACACTTTTTTTTCTTTAAAAATTTTTTTATTGAAGTTGAGTTGATTTTGGAGAAGGAAACGGCAACCCACTCCAGTATTCTTGCCTGGAGAATCCCATGGACAGAGGAGTCTGGCAGGGTACAGTCCATGGGGTCAAAAAGAGTAAAACATGACTTATTGACTGAGCAACAGAGTGGCCCTTAGCAGAAGTAGCATCTGGGAGAGGCCAGGGGAGTCTGGGTATCCTGGCATTTCCCACTGCCCCCTTCATTCCTTCAAAAGAAAATGTGTGGATGAAGGGGTAATACCCAAAGACTGAACTTGGAGAAGAAAGGTCCAACATCATGTTAGAACTCATTGCCAGACAGACTTCCTTGTCTACTATAAAGGAAAAAGAATTTGGAGGACCACAGGACGCAGAGGTCTCTTTGGGTGTGTGGGGGGAAAAGAATGTGTGCATGTGTGTGTGTATGGTGGGCAGTCAAGGGGAAGAAGGTAGTAAACACTATTGCTTGATTCACTCACCTCTTATTTTCCTGGAAAAGAATTTTGTGCTCTTCCAGTTATATGAAGAAGAAGAAGCCATGTTTATACAACGTTGTCCTGGCTTTCTAACTCTATCGGATTCAAGCTGAATTAAAGTCCTTTCTCACAAATTTCAAATTGAGATACTGATTTAAAGCCTTCTCTGATGGCTCATTGGTGAAGAATCTGCCTGCCAGTGCAGGAGACACAGCTTCAGTCCCTGGTCCAGGAAGATCCCACATGCTGGGAACAACTAAGCCCATGTGCCACAACTATTGAGCCCATGCTCTAGAGCCTGCGGGCAACAACTGCTGAGCCACGTGCTGCAACTGCTGAAGCCCAAGAGCCATAGAACCCGTGCTCCGAACCTGTACACGACAACTAGAGAGTAGTCCCCCCTCTCGGCAACTAGAGGAAAAGCCTGTGCAGCAACGAAGACCCAGCACAGCCAAAAATGAAATAAATTTTCTAAAAATATTGAATTAAGATATTGAAACATTGGCCTGTCCACTCTCTGAGTCTGGATGGCACATCCTGGAGCCATCACCAATGACCGAATTCTTTCTTATGAACTGGAAAAAGCAAACTGAATGGCAGTGGTGGAACACCATCAAAACGTGTGCAAAGCAGAATGCACAAGACAGATCTGCTGGAGTCTCTAATGTCGCCCCAGTCTGTCTGCATCCTCACCTGGACATAGGACTTCCTCCATTTGCGTGATTCCCCTAAATTCTTAGTATAACACCCTTAGTCCTCACCCTTTGGCTTAAGCTGGCTTAAGGTTTCTATTTCTAGCAACCAAGAGAATCCTAATATCCATTACTGTCTAGAGAATTTATATTTTTAACGTTATCTTACATATATCACTCTTTTTTCAAGTTTCATCAACTTTTTTTCTGAATTTTTAAAAATTTTAATTTTTAAATTAGGTTTTATTGGAGTATAGTTGTTTTATAATGTTGTGTTAGTTTCTTCTGTACTGTGAATGAATCAGCCATACATACACATATATCCCCTCTTTTTGGATTTCCTTCCCATTTAGGGCTTTCCTTGTGGCTCAGCAGTAAAGAATCCACTTCCAATGCAGGAGATGTGGGTTTGATCCCTGGGTTGGGAAGATCCTCTGGAGAAGGAAATGGCAACACACACCAGTACTCTTGCCTGGAAATCCCATGGATAGAAGAGCCAAGCAGGCTACAGTCCTTGGGATCACAAAGAGTTGGACATGACTTAGCGACTAAACCACCATGTTAGGTCACCATAAAGCATTATCAGCAACTTTAAGAAACTTTCATCACAGCTCTTATGACAGTGAACAGTAATTATTTTGCACACAGACCACCACTACACTATGAATTCATTAAGAGTCAGGGTGGTGTCTTTCTTATTCATCTCTTGATCCCCAGACCCATCAGTCAAGGGCTAAGCTGTCTCATTGGGCAGGTAATAGCAACCGTGGGCACAGGGTCTGCAGTGGGAAATGGTACCTCCTGCCTTGGCTGCTGTTTCAGAGAGTAGCTCCTGACTTATCAGCTGCCTTTACACCTGAGAGTCATGATGCATCCTTGTCATCCCAGCACAAGAAGCCTAGGGGATTGTGTTAATGCTGACAAGTGGGCAGGTTCTAGGAGAATCACAAGCTCCAGCACATCCAGGGCTGTGCAATCCAGCATCCCAGCACGAGCCTCAAGTGGCTCATGGAACACTTGATATGTGGCCAGTTCCAAAGTGAGATACACTGTTGGTGTAACGTGCACACTGGCTTGTGAAGACACAGAAGGAGAAATACAATGTAAAATGTCCTGTTAATAATATTTACTTTGGGGGCTTTTCTGGTGGCTCAGTGATGAAGAATCTGCCTGCTAATGCAGGAGACACAGGTTCGATCCCTGGTCTGAGAATATCCCACATTACTCATAACAACTAAACCCGTGTGCCACAACTATTGAGTCTGTGCTCTGGAGCCCAGGAGCCTCAACTACTGAAGCCCAAGTATACTAGAGCCGTGCTCCACAACAAGAGACGACACCACAAGAAGAAACCTGAGCATTGAAAACGAGAGAGTAGCCCCTGCTCACCGCAACTAGAGAAAGCCCCAGCAGGAAGGAAGCTGCAGGGGACTTCCCTGGTGGTCCAGTGGCTGAGTTTTTGCTACTAATGCAGGGCACCCAGGTTCGATCCCTAGTCAGGCAACTAGATCCTACATGCTGCAACTAGAAATGTGTTGCAACAAAATAAATAAAAATAAACATTTAAAACAAGGAATGAAGACTCAGCATAGTCACAAATAAATAAATAAATAATTTTAAAATGTTTCCATTGATTACATGATCTACACTATATTGCTTTATATAAAATATGTTATTGAAATTAATTTGACCTATTTCTTTATACCATTTTTCCAAATTCTTTTTTCTAATTAAGGTATAATTGACATATGGCATTATGTTCATTTTAGGTATATTACTTGATGATTCACTATTTCCAAGTATTACAAAATGATCACCACAGTAAGTCAAGTTAGCATCCATTGCCATACTTAGTCATTATTTTTTTTTCTTGTGATAAGAATTGTTGACATCTAGTCTCTGAAACAACTTTCAAATATGCAATACAATATCATTAACTATAGTCACCACATCATTTCTTTAAAAAAAAAAAGTATAGTTGCTTTACTATGTTGTGCTGATGTACCAGCCATATGAATACATGTATCCCCTCCCTCTTAAACCTCCCTCCCACCCCCACCCCCCGTCTAGTCATCACAGAGCACCAAGCTGAGCTCCCTGAGCTACGCAGCAGCTTCCCACTAGCCATCTATTTTACACGTGGTAGTGTGTATGAGTCAGTCCTAATCTCCCAGTCCATCCCACCCTCCACTACCTTCCTGTGTCCACATGCCCATGCTCTACATCTGCGTCTCTATTTCTGCACTGCAGGTAGGTTTACCTGTACCATTTTCCTAGACCCCACATAAATGCATTAATATATGATATTTGTTTTTGTGCTTTTTAAACATAGCTACCAAAAACAAAATGATGCATGTGTCTCTCCCTGTCTTTCTCCTGGATAGTGCTGCAGACTCTCTCTGACTGAGGACAAAGAACAGGGAAGAAGGAGATGCAGAAAGAGGCAGATGAAGGAAGAGAAACTGTCTTTTTCCTGAGGAATTTGGCTGCAAAATTAGCATTCTTTGGACATGTAATATGTAACATTTCACACGTAATATTTCATTTAATCTTCGAAACAACCCTATAAAGTTTCTGTGAGTAGGATTTTCATGTTAGTGATGAGGAAACTTGGGAAAGTGTGAGTAACTGGCCAAAGGTCCTATAGACAGTTAAATGGTTCTGCTGGTGTGTGCACAGAAGCCACATCCACCCTCTCATTCTTTATTCTCCATCCCCTAGCCACTGGGTAGCACAAGCTAGAAGCTCTGTGTACATTCTCACTGACTTCTCCCAGAATCTCTAGACCAAACCTGCCTTGTGTCACTTTTTTTTTAAGTATAATAGAGTTCACTGTGTGCTCCTTGAGCAAACATAAAAGGAGTCTTGGTGGGTTCAGTGGTTCTGGATATTAGAGCTAAAACCCAGCCTCCCCAGGAACATCCCCACCCCACACCCCTTTGGATAGAGCTTGAAGAAGCCCAGTACTCTGCAACCCTTGCTCAAGAAAATTGGACGGGACCTAATCAGCTGAAAAAAAACAAGGCTGCAAATTGATCTTGACGTGGGAAGTCATCAAGAATCTGCAATGAAATTTCCAAGCTGTCAAAACAGTTCAATATGCATTCACTTAGAGCATGGGGGATTAAGAATTCCAATTCTCTGCCAGACACCAATGACAAGTGGAGACAATGGATGGGCCATCATGAATTTAATCTTCTGATGCTAATTGTCCCTGAAACATCGCAAGACACAAACACCATCCTCCCCGCCAGCCGCCTTGAGAGTGCAACTGGATTTCCACCTGGGTCTTCCAAGGATCCCATTCCTTGGAAGATGAGCTGCCAGCCTTACTTAGCACAGCAGGGGGCCAGTCCTGGATGAGGCCATGCACTCGTTAGCCTCTCTTGGCACCAGACAGCAATGCCGGGTCCCTTTGAGTCAGGCAGTGACACCAGGGCTCCCTGGAGTTCCTCAGCCCAGGCCTGAAAGCAGGATGCACACCCCAGGAGCTCTGGTGTATCCGTGTCTTAGGGCTGTCAGAACAAAGCACCACAGACTGGGTGGCTTAAACAACAGAGATGTACTGTGTTGTCATAGTTCTGGAGGCTAAAAACCCCAAATCAAGGTCTTGTCAGGATTGATTCCTTTTTTAAAAATTTATTTTACTTTTACTATGCTGGGTCTTCATTGCTGCACAGGCTTTTCTCTAGTTTCGTTGGGTGGGAGCTGCTCTTTAGCTGCAGTGCGTGGGCTTCTCATTGTGGTAGCCTCACTTGTTGCAGAACACCGGCTTTTGGGTGCATGGGCTTCAGTGGTTGTGGCACACGTGCTTAGTTGCCCCGAGGCATGTGGAATCTTCTTCGACCAGGGATCGAACCCCTGTTCCCTGCATTGGCAGTCAGACTCTCAACCACTGTCCCACCAGGGAAGTCCAGGATGGGTTTCTTTTGAGGGCTGTGATGGAGAATCTGTCCCACACCTCTCTTCCAGCTTCTTCTGGTTTGTTGACAATCTTTGGGGCTCCTTGGCTTATACAAGCATCACCCCATCTCTGCTCTCAAGTTCACACAGTATACATCTTGTTGTGAGGTTTGGTCTCTGTGTCCAAATTTCTTCTTTTCTTACAAATACAGCCATACTGGATCAGGGTCCACCCTGACAACCTCATCTTTACTGGAAGGTCTGCAAAGACCTCATTTCCAAATAAAGTCACATTACCTTTCCTGGGGTTAGTACTTTAGCATCTCTTTTTTTTGTTTGTTTTTAGAATATTTATTTTAATTGGAGATTAATTACTTTACAATATTGTAGCAGTTTTTCCCATACATTGACATGAATCAGCCATGGGTGTACATGTGTACTTGTGTTCCCCATCCTGAACCCCCTCCCACCTCCCTCCCCATCCCATCCCTCAGGATCATCCCAGTGCTGATAGCCCTGAGCACCCTGTCTCATGCATTGAACCTGGACTGGCGATCTGTTTCACATATGATAATATACATGTTTCAACACTATTCTCTCAAATCATTCCACCCTCGCCTCCCACAGAGTCCAAAAGTCTGTTCTTTACATCTGTGTCTCTTTTGCTGTCTCGCATATAGGGTCATCGTTACACCATCTTTCTAAATTCCATATATATGTGTTAATATACTGTATTGGTGTTTTTCTTTCTGACTTACTTCACTCTGTGAATAGGCTCCAGTTTCATCCACCTCATTAGAACTGATTCAAATGCATTCTTTTTAATGGCTGAGTAATATTCCATTGTGTATATATACCACAGCTTTCTTATCCATTCGTCTGCTGATGGACATCTAGGTTGCTTCCATGTCCTGGCCGCTGTAAACAGTGGGTACTTCAGCATCTCTTGAGGAAACACAGTTCAGTCCAGAGCACCCAGAGTGGCTGGTGTCCCCTAGAAGGACAAGTCTGTCCCTAAACAACTGTCCAGCCTGGGGGCAGAGTCATCAGTTCCATTGATATTCCTTGTCACAGATTCAATTCTTCCCAGGGGCCCCCACTTTGGGTGCTGGGAGCAGGCCGTACCCTGCTCTCTCTTGAGCCCTTGGGAGAAGAAGTTCTAGAGCCATGACTGTCTTACTCTGTCTTGCTTCGGGCACCCAGGGGTGGGGGGTGGGGCAGGGTGTGTGCTGTCTCTGGCCTTATTCCTCACCTGCGCCTGGAATAGTCAGGGCATCATCTGGATCCACAGTCAGGTCTATGCTCTGCCATTTACTGGCCGAGTGACCTTGGCATGTTCTTTGACCTCATTCAGACTCATCCTTCACATCTGTCAGTGGAGACTGGGATGCTTGCTTCCTTTCACCTGTTGTGGGGTGGGAGTAGAGGAGGCGGTTCCGGTGAGGCAAGAAGCAAGAATTTGATGCAGAGTTGGTGGATAATAAACAGTAGCTTCGGAGCTTCCTTGGTGACTCAGTGGTAAAGAATCCACCTGTCAACTCAGGAGACTCAGGTTTCATCCCTGATCCTGCTTGATCCCACATGCTGCAGGGCAACTAAGCCTGTGTGCCACAACTACTGAGCCTGTGCTCTAGAGCCCAGGAGCCACAACTACTGAAGTCTTCATGTCCTAGAGCTTGTGCTCCACAAGAGAAGCCACCGCAATGAGAAGCCTGCGCATCACAGCCAGAGAGTAGCCCCTGCTCGCCACAACTAGAGAAAGCCTGTGCAGCAACGAAAACCCAGCACAGCCAAACATAAATTTAAAAAGTAAATAAACAGTAGCTTCCAACTCTGAGCTTAGTCAGAGCCTGACCTGGGGGAAAGCACTCTTACCCTCTGAGAGGCCATTCAGCAGACGCCACTCTGAGGACTGAGGACGAGCTTTTCCAGGCTGACCATTTCCTCTGACTCATGACGTGCTTGCCTGGCTTTCCACACCCTCAGAGATCCTCACTGTACATTCCTGTTGGCATTTAAGTTCCAGAGACAAATGCAGGGCTTGGCAGCCTGGGAGTCAGGAGCAGGTGTGCAGAAAGGGAACGGAAACGCATATTAATGAAAGAAATTGGAAGGCTAATAAAGAATTCCATTCGTGAGGATCTACCTGAAACACAAAGCACCCTTTGACCAATCTCCCAGGGCCCAATTAGACCACCACTCTAGTGACCTTGATTCTGAGATGCAAGTATGCTTTCCTCCGAGGCTTAGAGAAGAAAGGAGAGAAAGAGGGAGGAAGGGGGGAAAGAACACAGGAAGAGATGGGGAAGTGGATGGGAGGAGAGGGGAAGGGAGGAGAAGGGAGAGGCACAGAGAAGGGAAGAAGAGCAGATGGGAAAATCCATGCTTCTCTGCCCAGAAGACACATTCATTGTTTCTGATGAACTACCTCAAAAGGCTGATTGTTGTCCTATCAAGGTAATTACCTGTTATATCCTATGGAAATGAAGGGTTTGGGTTGGAGGGCTCATTCCTTTCTATACATTTCCCACCAGTGGTCAGTAGACATCTTTGTTAGTTCTCCCCACCACTCTCCAGGGGACAAGCCTGTTGCCTTCAAGTGAAGAAGCCATTAGAGATGGAAAACTGTGGTTCTTAGAAAATTTCCGTATCACCTATGGTTGGTTCTGGAAGGATAAGCCCCTGTAGGAAACATGAGGTCTCCTAAGCCCACCTGCATCTGGTCAGGCCAGCCATCAGCAGCAACATGGTGACCCATTGGAGAGCCCTGGGGTCAGTGGCCCTGGCCTTGGAAACCAAGAGGAGAAGCCTCAAGGCTGTAAGAGACTTGGTTCCAGGAAGCACTGCAGAAACAAACAAATAAAACAAGATTGATTCATGAGTGACTCTGATTCCCTCTGGTGCCCGAGATGGATCAGCTAAAGGCTCATCACCTCCATGATGCTCCCTACGTCTCCTTGCAAGTCCGTGCCATTCTTGTCTCTACATGTGTCTGCCTCCTCCACTGCCCGAGGACTTCCCGGGTGGCAAAGACCCTGCCTTATTCACTTTGGAGTCCCAGGCAAACAGTAGGTGATCAAAAGTTTTGTAGGACAAGTCAATGCGCTCCCATGGGTCCATGAGACGTGTCCAATACCATGTACATATAGGGAGGAAAATAACCATCTTCAAAGATTCCACTCCCCCAAATCCTCTATTCCAGCCTGCATCTTGTCAACAGCCATGATTCAATTCAGGCCTGGAGTCCTGGGAGGGGATCTCCTTCCAGCTGGCTTCTCGCCCTGAGGTAGATGGGCCAGGCTGGTGGGAGGGAGGGCTCTCCTTCTGGGAGGGGTGGTGTGCTCTGCTGAAGAGACAGTGCATGAATGGAATCACCCCCTTGTCCCTCTCTGGGACTCAGTGCTCCCTTCTCCAAGATAGGACTGGGTGGACCAGACCATATCTAGGTGTCCTTTCACCATCGGCTGGTCTCTGTACCAACCAGGGCCACCATGTTCACTGATGAAGGTCACACTGGGTACAAAAGTTACCCAACTGAGGAAGCAGGTCACTCTTGGAAATCAGCATGCACTCCATCTCCTTCCCTGGTGGGTCAGAGGTAAAGAATACACCTGCCAATGTAGGGGACATGGGTTCTATCCCTGGGTCAGGAAGATCCCATGGAGCAGCTAAGCCCTCATATCACAACTACGGAGCCCACGTGCCACAAGTACTGAAGCCTGCGTGCTCTGCAACAAGAGAAGCCACCACAATAAAGAGCAGCTCTCGCTCACTGCAACCAGAGAAAGCCCAAGTGCAGCAACAAAGACCCAGCACAGCCTTAAACAAATTAATAAACTAAGGGAAAACAGCCTGGCAGGAGAAGGCAGAACCATGCCTGAGAGTCTCTGGGAGGTTCCTGGAGGGGAGACGTTGTATCTAGTGTTTTTTGTTTTCTTTTGTTTTGTCTGTGCCCCACATCATGTGGGATCTTAGTTCCCCAACCAGGGATCAAACTCATGTCCCCTGCAGTGGAAGTTGGGAGTCTTAACCACTGGACAGCCAGGGAAGTCCTGAGACATTGTATCTAATTGGCCTCAAGAGCTCCAGGACCCAGTATAGGCCTTGATACAAATGAACAAACCTCTGCTCAGCGGAAAGCCAGAACAGTGCCTGGAGGGAAATTCCACCTGCAGGACCCGCAGGATGCAGAGAAGAAACTGCAGGAGTAGGCAGGCATCTGGGAGGTTGGAATGGGCATGGGACTGGGGAAAAAGGACTTTTTCTGTCCCCCTCACCCCTGCTCTTCCTGCAGCCAGAGGATCAGGGGTATGCATGTCTCAATCGTAATTTATTAGAGAGGAGCTCAGGGAAGTCTGTGGACTTGTGCACCCAGTCAGAATCAGAGCTGGAACTTGGACCACCTCCTTCTGGATCCCAAACCCTGTAGAGGGGGGCAGGTCCCAAGAAAGGAGCTGGGGTGTTCTTGAAGAGATGCCTTCTGCCTGTCATCATAACAAATCAGCTTGGGGCAGAACTAGATGAAAGCTACCTCCAGGCCAATTATTTTTCCCACCGAAGAGAAACAGCTCTCCATAGATATAGTCTCGTGCCCCTATTCTCGTCCCTCTCAATTCCCAAGCAGGAGACACCAACAACTCAGCTCAGACCATCCTCGCTCTGTGTCATGCCTTCCTGCAGCTGAAAGTGTCATCTTTGTGCATCAGCTTGTATCAGGATTGCAAATTTAGCAGTCACACTCAGAATTGCAAAGAAAACATATTTATTTTCCACAATTGATGTAAGGAAATTCAATCTGATCTAATAATGTATAACAGTCTCTTTAGAGAATTCAGTCTTTTTTGGATAAATGCTTTGTATTTTTCCCCTAGTTTTTGGCTGCGCTGTTTGGCAAGCAGGATCTTTGTTCCCGGAGAAGGGATCAAACCCATTTCCCCTGCAGTGGCAGTGCAGAGTCTTAACCACTGGAGTGCCAGGAAAGTCCCATAAATGTTTTGTATTTTTAAATTCTTTTTAATCCCTCTTCACCTTGCTTGGCTTCCCTGGTGGCTCTGAAGGTAAAGAATCTGCCTCCATTGTAAGAGACCCTGGCTCAATCCCTGGGTCAGGAAGATCCCCTGGAGAAGGAAATGGCAACCCACTCCAGTATTCGTACCTGGAAAATCCCATGGACAGAGGAGCTTGGCAGGCTACGGTCCATGGGATCACAGTGTTGGACACAACTGAGCGACTTTCACTTCCTTCACCTTGCTTATCTCCAGGATGGCATCTAGCTATACGAGAGAGCTCGTTTGTGTGACTGTGATGCTGCCACAGTCCATTCCAGCTCTGCTGATCTCTATGAGGATGCCCCTGTCCACCTGATTGTCAGGAGCCCAGCTGGCACCTGAGGCTGAATTGTGTCCTCTTGGGTTCTGTCTGGGCTCAGTAGTCCTGCTGCCTTGATTCCAGCTCAACCCTCTCCAGGATTACATGTCCAGAAGGTCTAGCTGTGATGTCTGGTGAGTGATTTATTTGGCTGTGCCAGATCCTAACTGCAGCATGTGGGATCTGGGATTAAACCCTAGGCCCCCTGCATTGGGAGTGTGAGTCCTAACCCCTGGAACACCAGGAAGTCGTACCTAGCCAGCTCTTGGTCAGGATGGCCTGCCCTCCAGCTCGCAGCTCTAGCACTCCCTCACCACAACACAGCAATATCTTTTTCCCCAGGTAAATCTCCCAGCCAACTCCATCCATCTCTGATCTTTTAGGGGCACCAGGAAACAATGGACAGTGTTCCTGCCCCCTCCCCAGCAGCTGAGGAAGCCTCTGGAGTCTTAGCTGGGAGGATTCCCACTTAAGCTGGGAAAGTCAGAACACACCTCTTTCTCTACTGACTTCCTGCTTTCGACCCTCGCCTTCCTCCCACGGTTCTTTGTGGCCAGAAGGGGCGACTTCTCCCTTCCTCTTCCTTTGATGGAGACACCTCTTATTCTGTATTTCTACAGGAGGCACTTGCCCTTCCCTCTCCTGTATGCTTTGATGGAGGAATGGCTGCCAGTACACGTGGTGTCTGGGTGAGAGAGATGAAAAACACATCAGTCTGGTACTTCTGGAAGATGACCTCACTGCACAAGAACACCAGCTCCTTGGGCCAAGCTTCCAGACCCGGCAGAAGACCTCTCTTCCGGCCACAGGTGCTCTTAACATCACAGAGATAGGTGAGCAGAAGGGAATGGAAATCTCTTAGACCAGAAAGAGAATTGATGTTTTATAGCAAAGTGAACATTTGTTCCAATGCAGAGCAGAAAGCAAACTTTCAAGTTTGGTCAAGGGAGCCTTGTGGCTGAAATCTGAACCTCGAGCCCTTAAAGACACAGACTGACCTTGAAAAATGTTCCTTTTCCAGGAACATTTTGCTGGCAGCATTTGGGGCAAAATGCTCAATACCTGGCAATATCTGAGGTGTCCAGCCTAAGTGTTTGACATGGCAGACTCATCTGCCAAGGTCGAGCCTCTGGTTTCCATATGGAATGAGAGCAATCTGGTTCCAAGACCACAGGCTGGCTCCCAGGTGTGGGCGAGTTGGAGCAGGAGTCTGAGCTTTTGGTGTCAACGGGAAACAATATGAGTGAGTGTGGCTGACTCAGCACTGTAACTTATCTCTTTGGGAAAAACAAAAATGTATCTTAAAGCTCACATTTTACCAGTGTAAGAACCATGGTTCATAAACCTCCTGAATCTGCCAACACATCACAAAATGTGTGTGTGACAGAGAGAGAGTGAGGGATGGAGGGGTGTCGTTGCTTTTTTTTGTTTTGTTTTCCAAACACTCAAAGAAATCTTTGACTTGTATCAGCGTACGATGGAATGAATTTAGCGCAGGGATGTGGTGACACTAGTGAATATGATCAGGAGGAAATAGTTAATAATAGGAATTAATGAAATAGATGCCAAAATCTGTAATAGAATCAACAAAGCAAAATAGTGGTTCTTTGCAAGCTCTAATGAAATTGCTATCTTTCTATATGCCTGCATGCATGTTAAGTTGCTTCAGTTGTGTCCAGCTCTTTGTGATCCCATGGATTGCATAGCCTGCCCGGCTCCTCTGTCCATGGGCTTTTGTCTATCCACTCCAGAATGTCATTTCCTTCTCCAGGGGATCTTCCTGATGCAGGGCTGAACCTGCACCTTTTATGTCTCCTGCTTTGGCAAGTGGGTTCTGTACCACTAGTGCCACCTGGGAAACCCCATCTTTCTGTATGAAAGTGAAAATGTTAGTCACTTAGTCATGTCCAACTCTGTGACCCCATGAACTGTAGCCTGCCAGGCTCCTCTGTCCATGGGATTCTCCAGGCAAGAATACTGAAGTACCCTGGGTCTCCTTCATTGCAGGCAGATTCTTAACTGTCTGAGCCACCAAGGAAACCCATCTTTCTGTATATGTGTCCACAAATTTTTTTTTTTATCTTAACTCCCCAATCAGGGATTGAATCGGTGCTGGTAATAATTTAAAAATTAAAAAAAGAAAAATTCTTAGAAGAACAAAATTCACCCAAATTGAACCAAAAGAAATGGAAGACCTACATAAAGAAAATTCCAAACCCAGTTCCAAAGAATTCCATCTCAGTTTACAAGGCCGGTAAACCTGTGACAGAAATCAGAGAACAATGTTACAAGAAAAATCAAATATAAGCCAGACTCTTTATGAATGTAGATGTAAAATTCCTAAATAAAATAAAGTAGTTCAAATCCAGTGACACATGATAAGAATTTTTTTAACTTTAGTAATGCATGGTTGCTTTAACACTCAAAAATCAATTGTCATTATTATTATTTTTCAAAAAAGAGAATGTAAATTTTTAATTCAGAATACAGTTGCAAAACCAGTGATTTAATTCTGAACATGTGGAAAATATTAAAAATCTCAAAGAAAAAATGAAGTTATAGGAGAGAGGTCATATGATCATTTCAAGTATGTGCAGGAAAAGTATTTGATGAAATGCAATATCTGTTTATGTTAAAAACCTTTATAAAGATAGGAATGAAAGAAGACTTCCTTAATCTGATAAAAGTTATCTATGAAAAGTCTGTCACAGTCATTACAATTACAGAGCTCTCCCCTGATTTTGATAGCATCAGAGTGTCTTGCTACCTTCAGTTGACTCAACACTTCACAGGAGATTCTCAATAAGAAGATAAAGGAATTAGAAAGGAAAGAAAAAAATTATGCTTAGTCATAGATGGCCTGATCATGTAAGAGGAATCCAGAGAAAACAGCTCTTTTCCTTGACTTGGTAAGTACGCTTGGCCCCATCCAATCTCCCTTGTCTGGCCCCTGGGCCCAGGCTTCCAGATCAGTTGCTTTCTGGAATGCCATCACGATGAGGAAAAGGAGGTGATGAACCGTGCTCTGATTTGGAAATCTTTTGCATGATGTAACCTGCATCACCTGCAGTCACATGTCTTTGGACAAAGCTTGTGACACAGCCACCCCTGGGTTCAACAGGGTAGGGTATGTCATCCTCCTCCAGGGAAGGGCACGGTGGAGGGGGACATGATGATGTTGCCTGTCCTAAGAGTGAAAGGCAAACGAGTGGAGGACAGAGAAAGAAGCTGGGAGAGGTACAGGTGTGGTGGCAGGTTACAAGAAACCAGGATTGCAGAAGAAAAGAAGCAAGTGAAAGCTTCCAGTGCAGAGTTCCCAAAAGAGCAGGTAGGTCTCATCTTCATCTTTATAGTATTTGTTTGCTTTGCGATAACCTACTCCTAATTCTGGAACATCTGAGTCCAACACATACTTAAATGCTTTGTGTGTTTTTGCAGGAAATCAGGAAAAGGAGATGAATTTCATACTTGTGCACAACGCAGGGAAGAGACCAGCCATGGGAGGAAGAAACCCATGAGAACAGAAGTTGAGCAAAAGCAGAAAACTAGAGAGGGACATGACTGAGAATTTATGCCCCTGGGAGGTCTCAGAAATCTAGAGAGGGGCATTGGAATTCCCATGGATATGGAATTAGAAGCTTGAACTAATTTCTCTACATCTCAGCCTTCTTGGCTAAGATCCAGGCTACATCTATGACAAGCGTGCATTTCTTAAATTGTAAACTAATTAGCAAATATTATGGTTGTTTTAAGAACTCCAGGCATGGCCGTCAGGTGTGAGACAGCTAAAGCCGGGCAGGTACATGGAGGAATGGTGTTCTTCTGAGTTCTTCTTAGTGTTGCCACAAAGTTACTCAGGAGATCATTAAATATTTTTAACCCCTGTGTATTGCAAAGAGTTGGATTTTTTTTTAGCTAATAAAGGCAATGGAATTAATAAATATAACCCAAAATTTTACTTCAAATCTCAGAGACATAATTTTTAATGTTAAATATAAGCAATTCTCTAAGAAAAAAAAAAGGCTCAAGATAAAGATTTAACCCAGAGGCAACATCACTGTCGGGTATCACCCCCACACAGGGACTTCAGTCAGTTCCACGACATCAGCAAGAACTGTATACCAATGCATACACTGAAATGAGAGCGTTTAAAATGTGTTGGCACATAAACCAATGCAAATGAGAACGCACAAGTCTGCACAAAGTCTTTGCCATCTAGAGCTGGTGCAGATGGTGACTGATGCCACAAAATTAAAAGATGTTCACTCCTTGGAAAGAAAGTTATGATAAACCTAGACAGCGTAGCTGGAGAAGGCAATGGCACCCCACTCCAGTGCTCTTGCTTGGAACATACTATGGACGGAGGAGCCTGGTGGGCTGCAATCCATGGGGTCGCTAAGAGTCAGACACGACTTCACTTTCACTTTTCACTTTCATGCATTGGAGAAGGAAATGGCAACCCACTCCAGTGTTCTTGCTTGGAGAATCCCAGGGATGGGGGAGCCTGGTGGGCTGCCGTCTATGGGGTCGCACAGAGTCGGACATGACTGAAGCGACTTAGCAGCAGCAGCAGCAGCAGACAGCGTAGTAAAAACCAGAGACATCACTTTGCTGACAAAGGTCTGTATAGTCAAAGCTATGGTTTTCCCAGTAGTCGTGTACAGATGTGAGAGTTGGACCAAAAAGAAGGCTGAGTGCCACAGAATTGATGCTTTTGAGTTGTGGTGCTAGAGAAAATTCTTAAGAGACCCTTGGACACAAGGAGATCAAACCAGTCAATCCTAAAGGAAATCAACCCTAAACATTAATTGGAAAGACTGATGCTGAAGCTCCAATACTTTGGCCCCCTGATGGGAAGAACTGACTCACTGGAAAAGACCCTAATGATGGGAAAGATTGAATGCAGGAGGTGAAGGGGGTGACAGAGGATGAAATTGTTGGATGGCATCATCGACTCAATGGACATGAGTTTGGGCAAACTCAGGGAGGTAGTGGAGGACAGGAAAGCCTGGTGTGCTGCAGTACATGGGTTCTCAAAGAGTCAAACCTGACTTAGTGACTGGACCATAAGTGAGAAATCAAGCCAACAAGTCTCAAAATGAAATGTGAGGAAATTAAATTTTGCATGGGGCCACCAAGAGACCCCTCCTCTGAATTTGGAAGTTCAACATGTGCCATGTGCCAATGATGCATTTGACATTGCATATCTGTGTGCACCCTTCTGTCAACATACAGACACAGCCTTAGAGCAGGTAAATACCATGTCCTCATCTGTTAGTATTCAGTCAGTGGTTTCAGTTCAGTTCAGTTCAGTCGCTCAGTTGTGTCCAACTCTTTGCAACCCCATGAACTGCAGCATGCCAGACCTCCCTGTCCATCATCAACTCCTGGAGTTTACCCAAACTCATGTCCATTGAGTTGGTGATGCCATCTAACCATCTCATCTTCTGTCATCCCCTTCTCCTGCCTTCAATCTTTCCTAGCATCAGGGTCTTTTCAAATGAGTCAGCTCTTCGCATCAGGTGGCCAAAATACTGGAGTTTCAGCTTCATCATCAGTCCTTCCAATGAACACCCAGGACTGATCTCCTTTAGGATGGACTGGTTGGATCTCCTTGCAGTCCAGGGGACTCTCAAGAGTCTTCTCCAACACCACAGTTCAAAAGCATCAATTCTTCATCACTCAGCTTTCTTTATAGTCCAACTCTCACATCCATACATGACTAATGGAAAAACCATAGCCTTGACCTTTGTTGACAAAGTAATGTCTCTGCTTTTTAATATGCTATCTAGGTGGGACATAACTTTCCTTCCAAGGAGTAAGCTTCTTTTAATTTCATGGCTGCAATCACCATCGTCAGTGATTTTGGAACCCCCAAAAATAAAGTCAGCCACTGTTTCCTGTTTCCCCATCTATTTGCCATGAAGTGATAGGACCAGGCGCTATGATCTTTGTTTTCTGAATGTTGAGTTTTAAGCCAGCTTTTTCACTCTCCTCTTTCACTTTCATCAAGAGGCTCTTTAGTTCTTCACTTTCTGCCATAAGGGTGGTGTCATCTGCATATCTGTGGTTATTGATATTTCTCCCGGCAATCTTGATTCCAGCTTGTGCTTCTTCCAGTCCAGCGTTTCTCATGATGTACTCTGCATATAAGTTAAATAAGCAGGGTGACAATATACAACCTTGACGTACTCCTTTTCCTATTTGGAACCAGTCTGTTGTTCCATGGCCAGTTCTAACTGTTGCTTCCTGACCTGCATACAACGGTTTGAGTTTCCTCAAAGATAAACTTTATTGATACATTGAGGATTTGAGAATAGATGGTTTACTTAGGAGGTGATTCCAATATGCATTCATATGAGGGAGGAAGTGAGATAGGAGAGAAAAAGTAGCCAATATGCAGTGTGTCAGAAAGCAAAAAAAAAAAAAAACTCTACTGAGATAAGGAGATAGTTGGAGCATAATCCTAACCCAGAAACACGGAGCTGATGTAGAATACTTGTGTCAAGAGTATAAGCAGAAGGGGCAAGGGAGCTGGGGTATTGCTACCCCAACTGCCTTCGACCATTCATTACATGCTCCTGGAGGCAGAGGACTAATTTTCCAGTACTTCCTCCTTGCTGCAGGCTCTGCCACCTCCAAAGCCCTCAGGCAGAGAGATGCAGAGACTGGCATAAATCAGCCATGGTGGACCATAATGTCCTGAACAAAAGAGACACAGTTGGGGTGCTGACAGCCACCTCTGCTTCCACTGCACCTCTTGTCTTCCAAACAGTCTGTTTGTCTGGTCCTTTATGTTCTAGTATGTCTTGCTGACTTTTATGCAGATTTTGACAAGGGCTAGGAAACCACAATGGTGGGGTCTTGTTCCCCCAGCTTATGTCTTTCATCCTCTGCTCTGCACTGTCTTGTTTCAAGAACTGACATCAGGTGCCTACCAACCAATAGGGTCTGAAGCAGGTGCCACAGAATAACCAAGACAGAAGCTGTAAGTGATCAAAGTGTTTCCCCTCCTGATCCACAAGGAGGAAGATGCCGCTGTAATTAGCCCCACCGTGGAACAACTGTCAGCCAGCCAGCTGCTTCATTCTGCCAATGTCGTCTCCACCCTTATTCTGAGATGCTCACTCCCTGCAAGAGAAGAGCCCCATCTGCTCTCTAGAAAAGCCTCATCAGAGACCTTCAGATGTAAATAAAGCCTTGGCTGAAGCAAGCCCCACTCAGAATAGTAAGTATCGAAGAAGCAGATCTACACGGCTCTGTCTTCTCAGCAAGTAAACTGCTGCTACAGTGCCCACCACACCAGCCCTTAGTTATCTCAGGGCAGCACAGAAGCCAGAAAGCCCCAGTCATGAACTTTTATGGTGGATGTTTTCCAAGTGGCTGACCATGCCCCACCCCACTCTTCAGAGCTGGCAAGTGATACACCCAGAACCTGCAAAGCATTTGAAAAGTGGAAGGTGGTCACGATCCATCTAAGACAGTGATTCTCAACCAGGGGTGTTTTTGCTCCTCCCTGGGGCTTCCCAGGTGTCACAGTGATAAAAAAAATCCACCTGCCAATGCAGGAGATTTGGGTTGAAACCATGGGTCAGGAAGATCCCCTGGAGGAGGAAATGGCAATGCACTCCAGTATTCTTGCCTGGAAATCCCATGGACAGAGGAGCCTGGTGGGCTACAGTCCAGGGAGTTGCAGAGAGTGAGACATGACTGAGTGACTGGGAACACAGGCACCCACCAGGAGACACTTGGAAATGGAGATGTCTGGAGAAACAGATGATAGTGGCATCTAGCAGGCAGAAGCCATGAAAGCTGCTGAGTATTCCCCCAAAGACCTTCTGTCCACACAGCAGACATCTGAGGGTCTGGCAAAGAAGATTCTGGGAACAGGCTTGGGTTCTCTGTTCTCTGACACTGACAGCTGGAGCACCATTGCTGGTGTCCCGGCCACCTGGCAATGGTGAGACGGAGGCTTCTCTGTTTGCTGGCTCACATGGCAGACAAGTTCCATGTTGGAGTACCGCTTCCCCACAGCAGGGTCATCTCTATGCTTGGGGTTAGAATGAACAATCTGAAAGTTTGGGAACTGAAATCTGGGGATGGTTGACTTGGGACTGTCCTGGTTTTCTTTTTTTATCTTTTTTTTATTGGAGGATAATTGCTTTACAATGTTGTGCTGGTTTCTGCTATACAGCAATGTGTAAATCAGTTGTGTGTGTGTGTGTGTGTGTGTGCTCAGTCACTCAGTCATGTCCAACTCTTTGCAGCAGCATGGACTGTAACCCACCAGGCTTCTCTGTCCATGGAATTTTTCAGACACAAATACAGAAATGGGTTGCCATTTCCTCCTCCAAGGGATCTTCCTGACCCAAGGATTGAAATTGCATCTCTTTCATCTCTTGCTTTGGCAGACAGGTTCTTTACCACTAGCACCACCTGATAATCAGGTATATGTATACATAGATCCCCTCCCTCTCGAGCCTCCCTCCCACCCCCACCCCACCTCTGTAGGTTGTCCTAGTTTTAAAAATGAAAGTCCTGCACCCTAGGAAGACCCCCAGGAGGGTGTCCCACCTACCTGGGTGAGTGAGGTGGAAGCAGCTGGAGAAAGGAGGGCAGAGCGGAGTTGTTGTCTTTGCTCTTCACTCTGGTTCACTCGGGACAGCCTGTTTCTTCCTGAGAGGGAGAGTTGCTTCTTGGGTTTGGGTCTGGAAGTCCATCTAGGAAACTCAGACTCGATAGTTTCATGCCACGTTCTTAGGTTCAACAGGCCTCCTCAGAGCATTGCAACATACATCCCACTCCTGGCCAGGGGTACAGAAGACACTAGACCACGGCTCCTCACCTCTGGGTCTGGTGATGTGTGAAAATACAGAGACAGTGCCATGCAGCAAGAGTTTTGACAGAGGCCTGGGCTGTGAAGGAGATGGAAGAGGCAGTCAGGAAAGGTTTCCTGAAGGAGTTGGTGCCTGAGAATGTGGGTTTAAGGGACAGAGAAATTTGCCAGATAGAAAGGGAGGTTTAAGGAAATATTTTCCTGCTGACGAAACAAGAAGATAAAAACATTGCGAAGCCTTGGTGATGCTTAAGAGTGGAGAGAAGTGTAATTCTCTTTGGCCATGAAGTGAAAGTACATCTGTATATTTAGAATGTGGGCTTACAAGTTTTTCAGATGGATCTTCAGCTACTGCCCCATTTTTCTTTTTCATAACCTCCACTTTAGGGTAGCGAAACAGAGATTATTATTCCAGTTAACATTTGGGGGAGCTGGCCCCACAGATTTAAGCAATGTGTGCAGCTCACATGTCTAGTTAAAGTCTCCAGGGCTTTTTTTTTTTTTTTTAGTTTTGATAATCTTATAAATGATTTTAATTTTACCATAAGCATGCATTTCTTTTGTAAAACAAAATAAGGCAAATAAACTGCAATGTGAAATCTAGAAAAAATGGTATAGACGATCTTTCCTGCAAAGCAGAAATAGAGACTCAGACGTGGAGAACAAACAGATGGACACTAAGTGGGAAGAGAGGGCTGGGATGAATTAGGAGGTTGGGATTGACAGGTACACTACTATGTAAAAAAATATACAACTAATGAGAACCTACTGTATAGCTCAGGGAACTCTACTCCATGCTCTGTCGTGACCTGAATGGGAAGGAAATCCAAAATAGAGGGGATGTATGTATACATATAGCTGCTCCACTTTGCTGCACAGAAGGTCTCCAAGTTTTGACCTTGAGGGAGGCTGCTGAGGGCAATGTGGATCTCCTGGACTTTGGAACTAGAAAGACCTTGCAGGATTTCTTGACTTATTAACTCCATGAACTAAAGCAAAATTCTGAGTCACAGTTCTCTCTTAGAAATCCAAAACAGAGGGGACATATGTATACGTATGGCTGATTCACTTTGCTGCACAGCAGAAACTAACACAACATTGTAAAGCAACTATACTCCAATAAAAAGAGAGAGGGAGAAACCAAAAAACAAAATGATCTTTATAAGTTTGAGTTCTTAATTATGAATTTCAAAGGATAAGTTTGTTGTCAGACTGAAGTTTTCCACTGTTAAGATCTTTTTTTGTGGTTTTGCTTGCTTGTGTTTCTACAACTTGATTCTCAGTGTGCTCAAACTAATTAAACGACCTTTCTTCAAGAATGAGAAAGCCGACATGCTTTTGAGGGGATGCTAATTACACTTGATATCTCCTTTAATAATATGAGATTAAAAAGAACTGAAAGTAAGGTCTTTAAGTGCACAAGACAACCATGGCGATGACACACCGATCTAGACCAGATCTATAGACTTGTTTACTTGGATCCTATCTTTGTGGGGTGTTTATATATATATATATTGAAACCAAGGAGCAGAAGATGTTATCAGTGATGAGCCATTTCAAATTGGATCATGTTTTTCTACAGGTATATTGGGCTGGGGTTTGCTTATGTGCCCTGCAGTGTTCCACTCCTATGCCATCTCATCTGCACCAGACTCTTGCCCTAAAATTTTCCATTTTAGTCTCAATCTGTATTCATGCTTTGCTCCGAATACAAACTGAATTCTAGGCCTTTCTTTTAAAAGCCCTGGAGTAGTATGTATTCTCTATAACTGGACAATTTTTTGCAGCTGTGTTCCTCTGTATTTTTGTCCTGAAGGGTGGTTGCCTTCCGTTGTCCACAATCATTTATGGACCAACCGTTAGTTGAACGTTTCAGCCCTTTTCGTCTACAGCACCTGGACCTGTCGAACTCTGTGATCGATGTGTCTACCCTGCAAGGTCTTCTGTCTCACTGCTCCAAGTTGCAGAATCTCAGCCTGGAAGGCCTCTGACTTTCAGATCCCATTGTTGATAATCTTGCTCAGAACACACATTTACTGCAACTAAACATTTCTGGGTGTTCTGGATTCTCTGAATCTGCCCTGAAGACTTCGCTGAGCAGTTCTTCCAGATTGGATGAATTGAACCTCTATGATTTCACTGAAAAGCATGTACAGGTAGCTGTTGCACATGTATCAGAGACCATCACCCAGCTGAATCTCAGCGAGTACCGAAAGAATCTGCAGAGATCAGATGTCTCTACCTTAGTTGGAAGATGTCCCAATCTTGTCCACCTAGACTTAAGCGATGGTGTCATGCTGAAAAATTACTGCTTTCCAGAATTTTACCGACTCAACTATCTCCAACACCTATCACTCAGTCGATGCTACGACATAATACCTGAAACTTTACTTGAACTTGGAGAAATTCCCACATTAAAAACACTACAAGTCTTTGGAATTGTGGCAGACGGTACCCTTCAACTGTTAAAGGAAGCCCCCCCTCATCTACAGATTAATTGTTCCCATTTCACCACCATCACCAGGCCGACCATTGGCAACAGAAGAACCAAGAGATATGGGGCATCAAATGCCGACTGTCACTGGAGAAGCCCAGTTGTCTATGAAGCCTCTATTGCAAGACGGTGTCTCCTCTTTTCTTTGAACAGGGAAAGTAAGCAGGAAGCCCAATTGTGGAGAGCTCAGCTATTTTTATTCTTGGTTTTCTGTTGCCTTCCTTCTACAAGTATATTAGAGAACCATTGGAGACAGAAAACTATGAAGTGTTGCTTTTTAGACATGACTATGAAAGCTTTTTATCACTGCTATACCCTTAAGAGCCTAAGCTCTATGCTTTTTGAAATTTTAGGGAGAATGAGCCTATGATTTCAGGATACCTTAAATAGCAAAATTTGAACCACGTCTTCCAAGGGCCATTCTTCATAATCTATTTAGAATCAAGCTTAAAAATCACCACCAGCATATCATTTTCGTAGCCTATATGGCAACTGAACATTCTTCTATTTAATGTTTCAGCACTGCTTTATTATAAGACATAGGTTGCAAAAAATAATAAGCTATTTGTATTGTAAGCTGAAAAGAATGAGAATCATAGAGTAGATCTGTGCAATCTCTTCTGAGGATGGCAAGAAAAATAGACATTTCAACTGCACCTTTAGATTCGCAATCAGGTTGATGGAAACGAATAGCCCCAGGTCATTCACCTTAAAACCTAAATAAGGAAACAAACAATTGGCCAACCAGAGGTGTAGAATTGGTATAGAATTTAAAGGCTCAAGAGACAGTTTTCTATGACAGTTAACCTGGGGTATCCTCTAATGCACATTAATGAAGTCCCCTTTATGTACAGTTGGGAAGGTCCCCTGGAGGAGGAAATGGCAACCCACTCCAGTAGTTTTGCCTAGAGAATCCCATGGACAGAGGAGCCTGGAGGGCTACAGTTCATGGGGTCGCAAAAAGTCACACACGACTGAGCGACTAATATTAATACTTCCTCTGTATTAATACCCATCTCGACCCATGAGGGAGAATTTATAGCCCTTGGAAGGAAAAAAATCTCTTACTTCTGGTCAGTTCTAAAAACTTGATCCCCTAGTTGCTCAATCCCAGGCCTGCCTGGGAACACTGTTAACCAGTCTTTTGGCCAGTATGGTCAGAACAGGAAGGTTTAATCATTCATGCCTGTGGCTTTTGTGTTACCACAGCAACCATTTTGTATGTCAATCATCTGTCAACATCTCTCTCCCCTAGAGGTTGCATACTCTTAAGAACACCAATGAGGTGTTCCATTTTTTCATTCCTAGCACCAACACAGAGACCAACACAGAATAGACACTTGGAGTTTGTTGAGTGACTGAGGAAAGGCGTTTGTGTTCAAGAAGATGTACATCATGAAGATGTACCACGTTATTCATCTCTGCATCTTATTGACTAGCATAGCACCTGGCTGGGACACAAACATGAATGCCTTCTGGACCAGGAAGATGGTTAAAATGAATGAAGACCATTTTAGAGTGGTGGGATGTTCAGAGCAGGAGGCCACCTGCCCTTCTAAAAAGGAGAAAGAAGGCATTCTCTGGTGGTCTACTGGCTCAGACTCCTTGCTCCAGGAGGCCCAGGTTTGATCCTTGGTCAGGGAACTTGATCCTGCATGCCTCAACTAAGAGTTCAAAAGCCACAACTAAAAAATCCTGCAAGCTGCATCTAGGACCCTGCAGTCAAATAAATAAATACTTTTTTAAAAAATAAAGAGAAAAATGGCCCTCATCTCCTGCTGATTGTTGGCCCCTAAAAACACAGGCCCACTGTGGCCAAATCATCTTTTTCTTTTTCAAGAAAATAAAGAAATTTCCCTGTACACACACATCCTATCGACTGGTCTGCTCTGTGCCTCCAGCAGATGATCCACAATTCAGTTCAGTTCAGTTCAGTCACTCAGTCATGTCCGACTCTTTGTGACTCCATGGACCACAGCACACCAGGCCTCCCTGTCCATCACCAACTCCCAGAGTTTACTCAAACTCATCTCCATTGAGTTGGTGATGCCATCCAACCATCTCATCCTCTGCCTTTCCCTTCTCCTCCTGCCTTCAATCTTTCCCAGCATCAGGGTCTTTTCAAATGAGTCAGTTCTTCACAGCAGGTGGCCAAAGTATTGGAGTTTCAGCTTCAACATCAGTACTTCCAATGGATACTCCGGACTGATCTCCTTTAGGATGGGCTGGTTGGATCTCCTTGTTGTCCAAGGGACTCTCAAGAGTCCTCTCCAACACCACAGTTCAGAAGCATCAATTCTGCTCTCAGCTTTCTTTATAGTCCAACTCTCACATCCATACATGACTACTGGAAAAACCATAGCCTTGACTAGACAGACCTTTGTTGGCAAAGTAATGTCTCTGCTTTTGAATATGCTATCTAGGTTGATCATAACTTTCCTTCCAAGGAGTAAGCGTCTTTTAATTTCATGGCTGCAGTTACCATCTGCAGTGATTTTGGAGCCCCCAAAATAAAGTCAGCCACTGTTTCCACTGTTTCCCCATCTATTTGCCATGAAGTGATGGGACCAGATGCCATGATCTTAGTTTTTGAATGTTGAGTTTTAAGCCAATGTTTTCACTCTCCTCTTTCACTTTCATCAAGAGGCTCTTTAGTTCTTCTTCACTTTCTGCCATAAGGGTGGTGTTATCTAAAACATATCTGAGGTTATTGGTATTTCTCCCGGCAATCTTGATTCCAGCTTGTGATTCATCCAGCCCAGCATTTCTCATGATGTACTCTGCATATAAGTTAAATAAACAAGGTGACAATATACAGCCTTGACATAATCCTTTCCTGATTTGGAACCAGTCTGTTGTTCCATGTCCAGTTCTAACTGTTGCTTCCTGACCTGCATACAGATATCTCAAGAGGCAGGTCAGATGGTCTGGTATTCCCATCTCCTGAAGATTTTTCCACAGTTTGTGGTGATCCACACAGTCAAAGGCTTTGGCATAGTCAATAAAGCAGAAGTAAATATTTTTCTGGTACTCTCTTGCTTTTTTGATGATCCAGTAGATGTTGGCAATTTGATCTCTGGTTCTGCTGCCTTTTCTAAAACCAGCTTGAACATCTGGAAGTTCACGGTTCATGTATTGCTGAAGCCTGGCTTGGAGAATTTTGAGCATTACTTTACTAGCATGTGAGATGAGTGCAATTGAGCGGTAGTTTGAACATTCTTTGACATTGCTTTTCTTTGGGATTGGAATGAAAACTGACCTTTTCCAGTCCTGTGACCACTGCTGAGTTTTCCAAATTTGCTGGCCTATTGAGTGCAACACTTTCACAGCATCATCTTTTAGGATTTGAAATAGCTCCACTGGAATTCCATCACCTCCACTAGCTTTGTTCATAGTGATGCTTCCTAAGGCCCACTTGACTTCACACTCCAGGATGTCTGGCTCTAGGTGAGTGATCACACCATCATGATTATCTGGGTCGTGAAGATCTTTTGTTGTACAGATTTTCTGTGTATTCCTGCCACCTCTTTTTAATATCTCCTGCATTTGTTAGGTCCATACCATTTCTGTCCTTTATTGAGCCCAACTTTGCATGAAATGTTCCCTGGGTATCTCTAGTCTTTCCCATTCTGTTGTTTTCCTCTATTTCTCTGCACTTATCACTGAGGAAGTCTTTATTATCTCTCCATCCACAATTGGCCAATGACTAAGAGGCAAGGATCCCAGGTGCTATGTCATCCCAGCTTAAACGGTGACTTGGTCCTGGGACCACCCCTCCAACCCCTGCCCTGAGCTGCCTGCATTTCCACAGAGTTTGCCCTGGCTCCAGAAGCGTGGACTCCAGGGGGTTCCCATCTCTCTTCCCCTCTCTCAGAGTCTATGAGTAGTTTACATCATTGTTCTAATCCAGGGTCTAACACCCGGGCTTCTAGTCCCTTAAGACCAGCTGCAGCTTTATAAGCTAGCAGGCTATATTTCAAAGCTGGTTCCTGAAGTTAAAGCGTATCTTTTGCATCAGGACATATGTCTACTGTATCCATTTGTGAAGCCCTCATTCCAGTGGATGGGCCCTTGCTCATTATCCACCAACAGCCTTGTTTGTGGTGGTTGTTGTTGTTCAGTTGCTAAGTCATGTCTGACTTTTTCTACCACATGGACTGCAGCACACATACCAGGCCTTCCTGTTCCTCACTGTCTCCAGGAGTTTGCCCAAGTTCATGTCCATTGAGTTGGCGATGCCATCCTACCATCTCATCCTTTGCCACCCTCGTCTCCTGCCCTCAGTCTTTCCCAACATTAGGGTCTTTTCCAATGAGATGGCCGTTTGCATCATGTGGCCAAAGTATGGGGCTTCAGGTTCAGCACCACTCCTTTTAATGAATATTGAGGGTTTATCTGTGTGTTAGGTGGGCCCAGTTGTAAGATGAATGTGTGTGTTCACTGTTGGCAAGTTGATGCCTCAAAGACCCCCTTGTGCTCTGAGACACAAAATCTCTCTCTTATTAAAGCTGAGGGCAGACCTCTTCATGTCACAAGCATTCCCAAGGAATCAGAAGCTACTGATGTGTATCAGCAATTTAAATGGTTTTGTCTATAGGCATTAAGTTGCAATTATCTGCATTAAATTCATTAACTATTGTACCACCTAATTATCCCATGTTTGCGAAGGTTTGAAAATTCACAGTCTTTCCCTTCCTAAGCAAAATCATTTTGCACGGGCCGTGTATCTGTCTCCATGCCTCGCCAATGCTTCCAGGTGACAGGCATGCCGGGTCATGGCAGAATGGCCTTGGAAGCTCAGGAACTGACTCAACCTGAACAGGGGAGAATCAATTAAAAGAAGGCAGCCTGGGGTCCAGAGACACCAGAGGGGCTGTACCATCCCGGCTCTTGCCTTCAGATCAAGCCCAGCTTCCCTCTTCCCTGGACAGTTGATACATTTAAGCCTGGCTACCACCCCAGCAGTCCCATGTGCTGTGAGGACCTTCACATCAGAAGTAAAGACCTATGAGTAACCTTCACAGGGTATGGAAAAATGATTGGGAAAGTCTATATGCCCAGCTGTTCATTTTTTTTAAAAATAATGGCAGTAAGGATGTCTAGAATATAGTAATAACAGAACTGGAGAAAATAGAACTGACTGTTGAAAATTAATTTAACTTGAATAAATTTGTAGTCCACAAATAAGCTAGAGATAACTAAAACTGGGGGAGGGGGAGGGAAGGTGAAGTAAAATAAAGTAGCATCAAAACCCAGATTTTTACCAATGAAGAAAGGGCTGAGAAAGGACAAAGAGAAAGAAGCCAAACCTGTAAAAATCTTCCATCAGCTCTGAAGGGGAGTTAAAAGTTGTGCTTGTTTAGAAAGATTAAAAAAGATGATTGTAGCTTTAAGAAGGTTCACAGAATGTCTCATTCATTGATTGTAAATGAGTTTTTAAGAATCAGAGAGTTACTTTTTAAAATTCTATAAGACAGAAAATGAAGTATAAAACAATTATTCATCAAAACACACATCAAAACTCAAAAGGAGGACAAGTAGACATAAAGTGGGATGACAGATGGTAAACACAGTGTGGTGTTTATAAAAATGAATGTAAGTAGAGACTTCCCTGGTGGTCCAGTGATTAGCCATCCTTCCAATGTAGGGGGCATGGGTTCAATCCCTAGTTGGGGAACTAAGATTCTACATGTGTTGTGGCATGGCAAAAAAAAAAAAAAAAGTAAGTGGCCTATCAAGCTATTTAAGTGTTTTTCCCCCACCTCTTTTTGGCCCTGCTACTTGGCTTGTGGGACCTTAGTCCCCTGATCAGCAACTGAACCCAGGCCACGGCAGAGTGCAGGGTCCTAACCATAGGACTGCCAGGGAATTCTCTGCTGCTGCTAAGTCACTTCAGTTGTGTCCGATTCTGTGCAATCCCAGAGATGGCAGCCCACCAGGCTCCCCCATCCCTGGGATTCTCCAGGCAAGAACACTGGAGTGGCTTGCCATTTCCTTCTCCAATGCATGAAAGTGAAAAGTGAAAGTGAAGTCGCTCAGGTTGTCTACTTGAAAGTTATACAGTCGTGTCCGACTCCTAGTGACCCTGTGGACTTCGGTCTACCAGGCTCCCCCGTCCATGGGATTTTCCAGGCAAGAGTACTGGAGTGGGGTGCCATTGCCTTTTCCGGGGAATTCTCTAAAGGTTGTATTTGTTTAAAGGTTTCTGTTAAGTTGCCCGTAAGATATGTTTCTTCAGCAGAAAGATTCTAGAAGTTAAAAATGAATTCATGGACCAGAATACACCTGTCAAATTCAAACCAAGGAACAGCCAGATTAATTCTGGACAGCACAGTGTTAAGTAGAAGTTTTACCTAAGACCTGCAAGCACATAAAGCAAAAAGCTATAAAAATACACAAGAAATGAAACAAAGATAGGCTTTTTTGTTTTTCTTGAGAAGAAGAAAGTAATTTAGCATTATCAGTCTATTACAGATCCAAGTAGACAGAGATTAAATAAGGATGTAGAAAAAAATGAGACACAATAAATGCAGTCCATCTAACAGACTTAAACTAAATTTCATAATCCACAAATATGGATTACTTTTTCTTTTGAAGTATATATACCTGGTCTATAAGCAAAAAAAAAAATCACATACTAAATCATATCTATAAACACAAGAGCAGAAGTTTTAGAGAGAATACTTTAAGATCACAATGCAGTAAGTTAAAAAATTCAAATAGATATTAAAAAGAAAAAATACTCAGATATCTAGAAACTAAGAAAAATGATTTACACATTGCTCGGATGGAGAGAAAGTTGAAACCAGGAAAGAGATAGTGAAAAATGGGAGAATGAAAAGTGAGAATGAACTTAGCACTTTTGGAACAGAAAATCACAACAAGAGAAAAATAAAAGAAATAAAACAATACCAGAAAAATTTGAAAGAAAGTGTGGAATGAGAAGAAAAAAAACAAAAAACAAAAAACAAGAAAAGCAGTTAACTGTAGGGTATAAAGCATTCCAACACTGAAGTCAAGTGAACCTGGCTTACTTATCTTCCCTCCAACATACACAGCTCTGTAATCTTGGAACATTTTGTTAATTTCTCTGTGACCCACTTTCCCATGTTTCTCATCTGTAAAATATGGGTAACAGTGCCATTTTTATAGGGTTGTTGTAAAAATTAATTTCAATAATGTCTGATAAAGCTTAAAGCACAATGTCTGGTGGAATACTGATATAGGCTGAATGAATGTTAAGTGGTTGAAGTGGTAGTTACCGTGTATGTAAGAATGGTAGCAGTAATAGCAGTGTTATTGATACTAAAAGCTATGACTTTGAAAGGCAAACAGGACAATCAAACAAAGTCCCTGGTCAACCTCTTAACAATATAAGAAATACAAAATAGATCATTAAAGATGAGAATGAGAATCTAGTAACTGACAGTAAAAGAAAAATTTTAAGTTATGACACTATTACATGTAGTTGTAAGATAATAAATTTATCATCCTTTTCTCCACATCCTCACTAACATTTGTTATTTCTGGTCTTTTTTATAATAACCATTCTGACAAGTGTGAGGTGATAGCTCATTGTGGTTTTGGTTTGCATTTCCCTAACCTAGATAGCATATTGAAAAGCAGAGACATTACTTTGCCAACAAAGGTCCGTCTAGTCAAGGCTATGGTTTTTCCTATGGTCATGTATGGATGTGAGAGTTGGACTGTGAAGAAAGCTGACCACCGAAGAATTGATGCTTTTGAACTGTGGTGTTGGAGAAGACTCTTGAGAGTCCCTTGGACTGCAAGGAGATCCAACCAGTCCATTCTGAAGGAGATCAGCCCTGGGATTTCTTTGGAAGGAATGATGCTAAAACTGAAACTCCAGTACTTTGGCCACCTCATGCGAAGAGTTAACTCATTGGAAAAGACTCTGATGCTGGGAGGGATTGGGGGCAGGAGGAGAAGGGGACGACAGAGGATGAGATGGCTGGATGGCATCACTGACTCAATGGACGTGAGTTTGAATGAACTCCGGGAGTTGGTGACGGACAGGGAGGCCTGGCGTGCTGCAATTCATGGGGTCACAAAGAGTCGGACACAACTGAGCAACTGAACTGAACTGAATAGTGATGTTGGACATCTTTTCACACACCTGCTGGCCATCTTAATGTCTTCTTTGGGGAAATGTCTATGCAGGTCTTCTGCCCATTTTTAACAAAGTTGTTTGGTTTTTTGCTATTGAGTTTTATGAACTATTTACATATTTTGAATATTAACCCTTTATCTGTCACATCACTTGCAAATATTTTCTCTCATTTCATAGGTTGAATTTTTGTTTTGCTGATGGTTTCCTTTTCTATGCAAAGGCTTATAAGTTTGATTAGGTTCCATTTGTTTATTTTTGCTTTTATTTCCTTTACTTTAGGAGACAGAGCCACAAAAACAGTCCTGTGATTTATGTCAAAGGGTGTTCTGCCTACGTTTTCTTCTAGGAGCCTTACATTTAGGTTTTGGTTTTGGTCTTACCTTTAGGTCTTTAATCCATTTTGAGTTTATTTTATATGATATTAGAGAATGTTCTGAAAATGACCGTTTTTGGTATGGTAAAAATGCAAGGAAGTTAAATAAAAAAATTAGAAAATATATGTGTGACACTTCTAAAGACAAAGAATTAACTTCCAAAATACTTAAAAAGCCTCTACAAATTACTAAAGAAAAGAAAAAGAGAAGGAAAGAAAAGAGAATGAGCAAAGATAACAACTGGGCAATTCTGAGATATATAATGTACAACATAAAAAAGTAGAAATACCTCTATGCTCTCTAAAAACAGAGAAATTTTTTTCACAGCAGAACCAGGGAAAATATTCTAGAAGTATCCATATCAGTTATATCTCAATGAAGTGATATTTTGGTTTTGACTCTCTCTCTCCACCCAATCTCTGCACTGTATCAGGAAATGGAATACGCCTATATCTGTATGTGCTGAGTTGTGTGTGACTTTTGGGATCCCATGGACTGCAGCCCACCAGGCTCCTCTGTCCCATGGGATTCTCCAGGCAAGAAAACTAGGGTGGATTGCCATTTCCTTCCCCAGGGGATCTTCCCAACCCAGAGATCGAACCCTCATCTGCTTTGTCTCCTGCATTGCAAGGGGATTCTTTACCCGCCAAGCCCTATCTGTGTATCTTAACACTAAATGCGCTGAGCACGTAGGGCCACAGTAAATCGGAACTGCTGAACTGAATTATAAATTATACTAGGGGCATGAGTAAAAGTGGTTATTTACAAGAGAGGAAATCCAGCTAGAAAACTGACATATGGAAAAAGATCTGGTCTCCCCAGTGATCAAAAACACTGCAAATTAAAACAGCCGGGCGTTGCCATCTTTCACCTACTTCATTAGCAAGAAGTCAAACAAGATCACAGCCTGGTGGCCTCAAGCAACAGGGCAGCTAGGTTGTGACCACTCTCGCCCCTTCATTGGAACAGAAGTTGCTGAAGATTTACTGTGATGGTTTCAGCACTGCTGTTCCTTTGATTTGCTTACAAAAAGGTGCAGTGAAAACGAGACGTAAGCATCTTGGCTGCTGGAGACCCTGAATGCCCCATCGTTCTCTCCTGCAGTTACCCAAAAACCTCAAAAGGCAGTTTTAATTTCCTCTTGCTGTTCATCTGAGATCTGGTTTCCCAGGCAGC
Organism: Bos javanicus; assembly: GCF_032452875.1. Lineage (NCBI taxonomy): Eukaryota > Metazoa > Chordata > Mammalia > Artiodactyla > Bovidae > Bos > Bos javanicus. The sequence goes on from NC_083888.1 coordinate 25,270,712, forward strand.
CGAGGCGCTGGGGGAACGCAGGAAAACCCATCCATCAATTTTGTGGCTGCCATAGCATGGCGATTTCGAATCTTGCAATAAAACAAGATTAATGGGCTTGACTTCAGTTGCTCTGACATTTCAGCAATGAGGGCTGTGTTTGCCAGGTTTCTACACCGCGTTCCTTCTTGTCTCCAAGCCATTTTGTCATCACCAGCCGGGTCTCTCCCACTCCCTAGGATTCCTGAAGAGAATTGTGGAAAAGGAGCATGTATTGAGAGCTCAGAGGAGGCAAATAGCTCCCATTTTTGCTCATCTTCAAAGGCCAACAGGGATTTCAGTGGGAGATGGACCCTCAGAGCCATGGTTATGGGACCAAGTATTAATTATTTCATTGGTTGAGTGATCATTTCATTTAACAAAATGCACCTACCGTGTATCCAGCACCACGCAGACCCTGGGAGAAGCAGGAGGGGATATACAAAGAATTCCAAGGTGTCTTCTCTCAAGGAGTCTGAGGGTTGCTGGCATAGTTAGAGCTCGGGGACATGGTTCTAAATAAAAGTACAAGGACATAGAGAACAAATGTATGGACACCAAGGGGCAAGTAGGGGAAGGAATTGGGAGATTGGGATAGACATATATGTATATACTACTATGTATAAAATAGATAACTAATGAGAACCTACAGTACTGTATGGGCTTCCCTGGTGGCTCAGATGGTAAAGCATCTGCCTGTAATGAGGGAGACTTGGGTTCGATCCCTGGGTCGGAAAGATCCCCTGGAGAAGGAAATGGTAACCCACTCCAGTACTCTTGTCTGGAAAATCTCATGGACAGAGGAGCCTGGTAGGCTACAGCCCATGGGGTCACAAAGAGTCAGACACGACTGAGCGACTTCACTTTCTTCTTTCTTTACAGTGCAGTACAGGGAACTCTACTCAATGCTCCTTGGTGACCTAAATGGGAAGGAAGTCCTAAAGGGAGGGAATGTATTATAGATATGGCTGATTCATTTTCTTATACAGAGGAAACTACCAAAATGCTGTAAAGCATCTCCAATAAAAATTAATTATAAAAAAAAGTACAAGGAAAGAGCACCTGAGTTAGAGAATTTGAGACATGTTTCTTGGGAAAAGCAGGGCTTGAGCTAGGCTTTATTTTTTTATTTTCTTGGCTGTGCCACAAGGTATGCAGGCTCTTAGTTCCCTGACCAGCGATTGAACCTGTGCCCTCTGCATTGGAAGCACAGTGTCTTAACCACTGGACCACCACGGAAGTCCCTTGAGCTGGACTTTAAAAGAAGTTGAGGGGATGTTCTACAGGGAGGTAAACAGCATGGGGAGTTGCTCGGAAGTGAAAGGCAAGACACAGGCATGATGGGCCTGGAAATGCCTCTATGCCTTTTCATGTCCTGTGTCCTGGTCTGTAAATTTAGCTCAGATACTGAATCCAGCATCCATCAGGAACTCCGCTCTTCCTCCGGAGCCTGTCCTTCTCGGCTCTCCCTTTTCTCTTCTTCTTTCTCCCTCTTCCCCACCTGACTTATGTTGATGTGGTTCTAGTTGTTACACTGCTTTATAGCATTTTTTAAAAATTACTTTATATTCATAGTAAATTACTATTCATACTGCCTTATCATTCTTATATTGAAATATCCATCTCCTGCAATAGTTATTGAGCAGCATGTATCTGGAACATAGATATTGCTGTTGTTCAGTCCCTAAGTTGTGTCTGACTCTGTAACACCCTGGACTGCAGCACGCCAGGCTTTTCTGTCCTTTACTATCTCATAGAGTTTGCTCAAACTCAAGTCTATTAAGACAGTGATGCCATCCAACCACCTCATCCTCTGCTGCCCCCTTCTCCTTTTGCCCTCAATCTTTTCCAGCATCAGGGTCTTTTCCAATGAGTCAGCTCTTCGCATCAGGTAGCCAAAGTGTTGCAGCTTCAGCATCAGTCCTTCCAATGAATATTCAATTTTTCCAATGAATATATATACTATTAACATATATGCACACAGACATACATATTTGTATATGTACATCTAATCTGGATATTCATGCAATATCCCAGGAAAGATAAAGAAGATGTCAGTGTTGGTAGTTGCCTCTAGAGAGGGGCAGTGAGTGACTGGGGGCAGAGGAAGAAGGGACCCTTTCTTTTAACTCTGATCCCTTTGGTACATTTTTAATTTTTTAGATAAGCGTATACTGCCCACTTAAAAGCAAACAGGGAGGGACTTCCCTGGCGGTCCAGGTTAGAATTCTGTACTGACAATGCAGGGGGCACGGATTCCATCCTTGGGTGGGGAGCTAAGATCCCACAGGCCATGCTGCACAACCAGAAGATTTTTAAAAAAGAAAAGAACTGTTTTTTAAAAATGCAAATGGAAAATTCCTGAAAAGTAGGTCAGAAACTATTTCCTCTAAAACAACTACAAAAAACTATTACAAACAAAAAGCAAACACTCTAAAGAAGAAGTTGATTGGGCAAAAGACAAGATGGAACAATTAACAAGAGAAGAATGGTCAGTCTACAACTAATTGTTCAGTCTCACAAAGAAACAGCCCTTCCCAAACCCAGTTCCTCAACAGAAAGTGCAGGCTGGGCAATGATGTGCTTAGATTCTCTAGCATGGACCTCCAGTGGGAGGAGGTAAAGAGGAAGGGAGGCAGTCAGGAGAGATGGAGGGATGGAAGGGGGTATGTCTGATCTGGCCCTTAGGTGGGAGCACTACATCGGAGACTGGGACAGTTTTCTTCCTTGAGCAGGAAACAGGATCCCAGGCTACATGTTCAGTTTCCCAATCTAAGGCTTATCATCCTTCGCAGTGTTTATCATCACAGCCCCATGCAAATTTCTGTGAATTTTCTTCCCCTTCCCTGTTTTAAAGTAAAGATCTTAATGAGTCAAAGTACAGAGCCTGAGGAAGAGACTCTGAATGAGCTAACTGCCTCATTCAAAAGTTAACTGTTTCTAGACCAGTTGTAATGGCAACAGAAACCACCCAAATGTTCAACAATTACAAGCTGTTGTTTGCTCTCCTCGACTTTTAATATCTCACCTCATTTAATTCCCCCAATAACCCTATAAGTTAATTTCCACTTTGTAGGTGAAGTCATGGAGGCTCGGAGCATTTAAATAACTTTCTGAACATCTCACATGCCAAAGGTGGGGTGGCCAGGACTTAAAACCAGGCTGCACAGTCCTCTTACATGATGTCCAGATGGAGACCATTGTCTCTCATTCTCACAAGGCCGAGAATAGTGTGGACAAGATGGTCAACTTTATAGTCAGGAATGGGTAGGTCTCACCCCACCTGTCACCCTCTGGACCCCCAGACATGGATGGAGTGAGGAGAAGGAGCCAGGAAAGTTCACTTGCTGACGTGAGCACAGAGATGATTATGGAAACCATCCACCTAAAGTGATACCAAAGAGTTCCTGGATGGATGAAGGACCTTCTGAAATTGTAATAACCAGCTTGAAGGAAGGCAAACTGTCAGGCTATAAGTGGAAGAATCCCCTTGTTCAACCCTTTTTTAAACACCACTTGACCAGGCCACAAAGTGGACAAGAAACTCTTGCAGCCAAAAAACTTTTATTGATTAATAAGGAATTTCAGAAAAGTGAAGTTGGATGAGTCACTAGTACTTGTCCATAACTATCCAGAAGTGAGACCTATCTGAAAAGCATCACCCCAGACAATTAATGGCATCTCTCTTCCGTCAGTCCTTATCTCACTGCTTGATCACTACTTGATCACACCGGCCTTCCTGTCTTCCTTTCTTGCCTCTCTGCATCACTGTCTCAGTGTCCTCACCTGGGATATCTTCTCTGAACACCCCAATTGTTTGTCTGTCTTCTACCTTCTCTAGTGACCAAGCAGCTTGTCCAATCCTTACCCCACTTTGAGTAACTATAACCCCTCCATCCAAGCTCAAATCACCTCCCCTTCCTCCACTTCCACCTCCTCCTTCAATGCCTTTCTTGGGTCAAGAGACCACCAACCCTCCAAGCACCTTAAGAAACAGACTCAACCATTCCTTTCATTCACCTCCAGGGTTTAATCAGTAATCATTTTTTAATTGATCTGCTTTCTCAATATCTCATAAATTTAGCTTCTCTTTTCCATTTCCTTTTATACTACCTTGATGTGGGGTCCCCATATCTTGAACTTAAAAAAAAAAAAAACTTTATTGGAGTTTAGTTGCGTTACAATGTTGTGTTAGTTTCTGCTGTACAGCAAGTGAATCAGCTATGTGCACACATGCTCAGTCACTTCAGTCATGTCAACTCTGTGCGACCTTATGAGCTGTAGCCTGCCAGTCTCCTCTGTACATGGGATTCTCCAGACAAGAATATTAGAGTGGCTTGCCGTTTCCTCCCCCAGGGGTTCTTCCTGATCTAGAGCTCAAATCCACCTCTCTTACATCTCCTGCATTGGCAGGCAGGTTCTTTACTACTAGCACCACCTGGGAAACCCTTCCCATTCAGGTCACCTGTGCTATACAGGAGGTTCTTATTAGTAATCCTTTTTTTTTTTTAAATCAATAGTGTAAATGTGTCAGTCCCAATCTCCCAACTCATCCCATCCTCTCTTCCCGTCTTGGTTTGTTCTCTACGTCTGTGTCTCTATTTCTGCTTTGCAAATAAGATAATCTATACCATTTTTCTAGATTCCACGCTGGCTCTGATCCCCCTACCCATAGAGGTTAAGCTTTCCCTGACTTCCTGGAAAACACTCTTTCTCCTCAGCTATGTGTTCATAGCTCTTTTTTTCATCAAAAAGAAGAGGGATAACAGTAACAGTAGCCAGCATTTACTGGGTGCTCCTGAGTCATGCCCTGGGCTCATAACTACTCTGGTGCATTATTTCAGTGAATCCTCACCACAGTCCTCTGAGCTCACCTACTTTAAAGGCAAAGAAGCCATCATCAACACGTTTATTCTGTATTGCCTGGTTTTTTGTTTTGTGTAGACATTTTTTTCATGTGGATCATTTTTTAAAAGTCTTTATTGAATTCTGTCTCTCAAACCATCTTCCCCAGAATAGATGAGCAATGCACTAAGACCTGACTTTTCCTTTATTTCAGTTTCCCTCCCATCTAGCCATTTCTTAGAGCCTAAGTTTGATCTCATGTTCAGATCTATGTATGTCATGTTGACAGGTGGGCTGGCTCAACAAACCAAGTCTTTCTTGCATTAAGGCAAAAAGGGTCCTTCCCTGGCAGTCCAGTGGATAAGATACTGCCCTTCCACTGCAGAGGGCATGGTTTCCATCCCAGGTCAGGAAACTAAGATCCCACATTCCATTAGGTACAGCCAAAAAATAGGAAAGGAAAGAAAGAAAACAACAAAGAAACTGGCTTATGATTAACAAGGAAATGACTACATGGGAGAAATTTTCCAGACTGCCATCCAACAATTTATATATGGGCAGACGAGGGTACTGTTTAGATGGCCACACCACAACATTGACTTCCTGAGATGAAATATCAGAGCTAGACGCAGGACTTAAAGAGATCAATCTCACTGAGCCTGGCTGCACAGAACTGTTTTGTAGTGTGATTCAGCCCCAAAAGCTCGGTTACTTCTTTAATGCATCTGAGTCTGTGCTTCGTTTTTCATTAAATCTGTCATTTGACAAATGCAGGCTTCAACGTGGCCAGCCACGGAGGCGGCTGGCTGAGAGAAGGCCTGTCTGGAATGGCCATTTTTGGAATCTGAGGGAAAAGAAAGTATACCAAGGCCATAAAAGATGCCCTGGGCAGCCTGGACCTGGGGTAGGGATACAGGGTCAGGCTTGGTCATTGTCCCACATCAGGGGATCCTGTTCAAGTGTCCATGACCAGACCAAGAACACAGAGGAGTAAGATCTATTCCAGTCCCTGCCTTTAGCTGATGTGGTTGCTTTTCTCCAAGGAAACGAAAGGGGTAAAGATTCAGCACTTATTAAGCACTGACTGTTTGCCAGCCAATGGGCATTGTACTCTGTATTTTGTTCTCTTCAGTTGCTAAGTCATGTCTGTACATGACCACTGGAAAAATCATAGCTTTGACTATACAGGTCAATGTTAATCTCTCAATTAACTTAAAAGCTTTTGTACAGCAAAGGAACCCATAAGTAAGATGAAAAGATAACACTCAGAATGGGAGATGATATTTGCAAATGAAGCAATGGACAAAGGATTAACCTCCAAAATATACAAACAGCTCAATATCAGAAAAACAATCCAATCAAAAAATGGAAAGAATATCTAAAAGGCTGTCTCTCCAAAGAAGACATAAAAAAGGGCCAAGAGGCATGTGCAAAGGTGCTCAACATGTATGTGTGGATGTGGGAATTGGACCATAAAGAAGGCTAAGCACTGAAGAATTGATGCTTTTGAACTGTGGTACTGGAGAAGACTCTTGAGGGCCCCTTGGACTGCAAGAAGATCAAACCAGTTGATTCTAAAGGAAATCAACCCTGACTATTCATTCGAAGGACTGATGCTGAAGCTGAAGCCCTGATACTTTGGCCACCTGATATGAAGAGCTGACTCATTGGAAAAGACCCTGATGCTGGGAAAGAGTGAGGGCAGGAGGAGAAGGGGGTGACAGAGGATGAGATGATTGGATGGCATCACTGACTCAATGGACATGAGTTTGAACAAACTCTGGGAGATAAAGAAGGTCAGGGAAACCTGGTGTGCTGCACTCCATGTGAAGTGAAGTCGCTCAGTCATGTCCAACTCTTTGCGACCCACTGGACTGTAGCCTATCAGGCTTCTCAGTCCATGGGATTTTCCAGGCAAGAGTACTGGAGTGGGTTGCCATTGCCTTCTCCAGGGGATCTTCCCAACCCAGGGATCGTACCCAGGTCTCCCTCATTGTAGGCCAATGCTTTACCCTCTGAGCCACCAGGGAAGCTGCACTCCATGGGGGTTGCAAAAAGTTGGACATGACTGAGCGACTGAACAACAACCAAAAGCATTGACATATACATTACCATGTGTAAAATAGGTAGCTAGATGGAAGCTTCTGTATAGCACAGGGAGCTCAGCTTCATGCTCTGAGATGACCTGGTGGGGGGGAGGGGGGGGCAGGGAGAGAGCCTCAGGAGGGACAGGATATATGTACACATATAGTTTATTCAATCTGCTGAACAGCAGAAACCAACACAGTGTTGTAAAGCAACTATAATAAAAAATAAAAATAATTTCCAAAAAGAGGAAGAGGAGAAAAAGGATTCTACCAGAGAGGAGTCAGGAGGTGACAAAGACTTTCTGCTTCACCAAACTTGAGTCAGGCTCCTCTGAGTCCTCATTCTAACCTTGAGCTCAGTTCCTGGCCTGCTTATTCCAATTTTAGCAAGAATCTTGCCAGCTTAGTTTAAAGAAAATCCCCCATCCTTGATCCTATCTGATCAAATTCCTTACTTTTCACCCTTGAGAGCTTATTGCCCTGGCCTGCCCTCAGCAAATATCCTGTCAAATTGGTTTAGACAGGGTCCTCCTTAATTCTGCTATTTCGTCTTAGTAATTTTCCATCTACAGCCCTTACCTGCTCTTTGGTTATAAATCTCCACTTGCCCTTATTATGTTCATAGATGAGCGCAGTCTTCCTCCCCTGCAAGAGCTGTTGTAGCAGGGTTTCCTTCATGGTCCAGTGGTTAAGACCCTGCCTTCCAATTCAGGGAATGAGGGTTCAATCCCTGGTCAGGGAACTAAGATCCCACATGCCACAGGGCAACAAAATCCAAGTACCAAAGTGAAGACCCAATGTAGCCTAAATAAAATAAATAAACTCTTTAAAAAATTGCAGTAATCCTACCTTGAGTAAAGTCTTCCTTACCATTTTTAATAAGTACCATTTGAGGAGGCAGCCAGTTCCCAGAAACAGAATGGGTATAAAGTGCATCTAAGTAGATGAAGAGCCGACTCATTGGAAAAGACCCTGATGCTGGGAAAGATTGAAGGCAAAAGGAAAAGAGGGCAACAGAGGGTGAGACGGTTAGATAGCAACACTGACTCAATTAACATGAATATGAGCAAACTCCAGGGAGATAGTGGAAGACAGAGGAGCCTGGCATGCTGCAGTTCATGGGGTTGCAAAGAGTTGGACTTGACTTAGCGACTGAACAACAACAGTAAAGTAGATGAAACCTTATCTAGCCTCCTAAAGACATCCTTGGCAACTTCCCCACACCTCCACAAGCACACACCTGTGGACAGAAGGAGTGGAAATGTCCCCAGTCCCCCAAGTATGAAATGGAAACAGCTTAGCAAGGGACCATTTGGACAGAAATAAAAGATGACTCTGCTCTTGCCTGCATAAGTGCTAAGTCACATCAGTTATGTCCAACTCTCTGTGACCCTATGAACCATAGACCACCAGGCTCTTCTGTCCATGGGATTCTCCAGGCAAGAATATGGGAATGGGTTGCCATGTCCTCCTCCAGGGGATCTTCCCAACCCAAGGATCGAACCTGTGTCTCTTAAGTCTTCTGCATTAGTAGGTGGGTTCTTTACCACTAGCACTACTTGGGTGTGGACCCACCATTAAAACTCTTCACCCCAGCACCTACCAACATGCAAGACTCTTGACACTACCCTTCACTGAGGTCAAGTTTCCTTGGTTCTCCCATGACGTGAGCCAAAACAGAATTAAGTTGCATTATAGACAGCCAGGAATGTTTCTTGCACGCAGCAGAAGATGTATTGCCTTTCTATGCCCCTCACTAGCTAGACTGGGATACTTAACAGAGGTGTCCATGTCTTATTCACTTTCATGTCTCTAGTGTCTCTTATGGAATTGCACTTATACAAGTGCTCAATGGATGTGTATGAAATAACGGTTTAGAATTTTAAAAAATCGTTCTCAATTATCTTAACATATTGAGTTGACATTCTTGATTGCCCCTCTGACTTCTCCATCAGATGAGGAAGTCCTCAAAGGCAAGCACCATGTTTAACTCAAGCCTGGGAATGTAGAAGACAGACACCCAGAGATGGTGGCCAATCAAAGCAATGGGCGAAGGAGTATATGAATGCTGGTAGGAGACAGAGAAAAGGAAAGCTGCCTCTTTCTGAAACGTACTGATCTCTTCAAAGATAACAATATCTATTACACAGGCATGTTTTGAAGATGAAGTTAAAGGTGACAGTATTAGCGAAAAGACTGCAATGCAAAGCATGCAGGAAACCTCTTAAAAATGTGAAAAACAATCAAAATTCACACTCATTGATTACATACAGATATGCCATTTGAAATAATTCATTTCTCCTCCCAGATCCAAAACAAGAATAGTAGTTACTGACTCTGTGGAATGGTATCTGCTTGGAATTCCTTATATGTGCACAGATTTAAATTGCAATTTGGGTTAAAAAAAAAAAGGAAATAAAACAGAAGAAATTCCCCAAAGAATAGCATTATTTAAAAAAATGAAACCTCGAGTCAACCTCTTAAATGTTTATTTAGAAAATTGGAAATGTTGAGCCCTATCACAAATACATTATCATTTTAGATTATCTGACATTATGATTAATAAAATGTCAAAACCAGGCTGCTCAAATACATGCTATAAATCATCTTCCAGACACCAGGATGGGTACTGCTTCTGACAGGTACTCCCAGATCCAGGACTGTTGTCCAAATGGGTAGGCACATCACCTAGGAAGCTCTGACTCATAGATTCAAGCTCTGAATCCTGAGAGATTCAGTCATTAGGAGCAGTCATGGGTGGCTCAGTGGTAAAGAATCTGCCTGCCAATGCAGGAGACGCAGGTTTGATCCTTGGGTTGGGAAGATCTCCTGGAGGAGGAAATGGCAACCCACTCCAGTATTCTCGCCTGGGAAATCCCATGGACAGAGGAGCCTGGAGGGCTACAGTCTATGGGGTCACAAGGAGTCGGACACGAATGAGCAACTAAACAGCAGCAGCATTAAGGCTACAGAATGGCAGTGCAAGGGTCCCCTTGGAGAACTTCTCAATGCTTCCAGCAAGGGGTGAAGTGCATTCTATGGCATCTCAGGTCACATCACTGAGGTCAGGGAGCAGAGCCTCCCAACCAGCATGCTTCCTTTTCTGCACCATAGCCTCCAGTGGGGACTGATTACTTTGTTCAGAAGGCAGAATCAGCAGATGTTACTGATATGGGACTGGAATGTCTGCACTGCGGCTACCACACAAAGCTTTCTTTCTTTCTTTCTTTCTTTTTTCAAGCCAAAGCAGCATTAGTAAAGGCTCAGACATAAAAAGGAATGAAGTTGGGTCATTTGCAGAGATGTGAATGGACCTAGAGTCTGCCACACAGAGTAAATTAAGTCATAAAGAGATTTAATATTGTACATTAACTCATGTATATATGGAATCTAGAAAAATGGTACAGATGAACCTATTTGCAGGGCAAGAATAGAGACACAGACATGAAGAATGGACTTGTGGATACAGGGAGGAAGGGAGTGTGGGACAAATTGAGAGAGTAGCATTGACATATATATACCACTGAGTGTAAAATAGATAGCTAGGGGGAAGCTGCTGTATAGCACAGGGAGCTCAGCTCAGTGCTCTGTGATGACCTAGAGGGGTGGGATGGACAGTGGGAGGGAGACTCAAGAGAGGGGATATATATGTGTGTGAACTAAGTTACTCAGTTGTGTCTGACTCTGTGACCCCATGGACTTTAGACCACCAGGTTCCTCTGTCCATGGAATTCTCCAGGCAAGAATACTGGAGTGGGTTCCCATTTCCTCCTCCAGGATATACGTATACATATAGCCAATTCATATTGTTGTACAGAAGAAACATAATGTACAGCATTGTACATTACAACATAATGTTGTAAAGCAACAATTCCCCAATAAATAAATAAACTTTAATAAAAGAAGTAAGCTTTCCTGTTTTAATAGATTCAGTGTTGGATCATATGCGAGATCTGCTATTTAAGATGTGCATTTACAGGCCACTGTTGAAAATAGCTGCTTTTAAAATTCCTTGGGCTGCAGACTTGCTACACGCAGCAAGACTCTGTCATCAGAGTTGTCATTTTTACCAGCATCTGTCTGCCCTGCTCTGGTGGAGATACAGGCATCTCTACTAGGGCATCAGTTCAATTCAGTTCAGTCACTCAGTCGTGTATGACTCTTTGCGACCCCATGGACTACAGCACGCCAGGCCTCCCTGTCTATCACCAACTGCCAGAGCTTGCTCAAACTCATGTCCTTCGAGTCGGTGATGCCATAAACCATCTCATCCTCTGTCATCCCCTGCCTTCAATCTTTCCCAGCATCAGGGTCTTTTCCAATGACTCAGCTCTTCACATCAGGTGGCCAGAGTATTGGAGCTTCAGCATCGGTCCTTCCAATGAATATTCAGGACTGATCTCCTTTAGAATTGACTGGTTTGCGCTCCTTGCAGTCCAAGGGACTCTCAATAGTCTCCTCCAACACCACAGTTCAAAAGCATCAATTCTTCAGTGCTCAGTTTTCTTTATAGTCCAACTCTCACATCCATACATGACTACTGGAAAAAAACATAGCTTTGACTAGACAGACCTTTGTCAGCAAAGTAATGTCTCTGCTTTTTAACATGCTGTCTAGGTTTATCATAGCTTTTCTTCCAAGGAGCTTTTAATTTCAAGGCTGCGGTCACCATCTGCAGTGATTTTGAAGCCCAAGAAAATAAAGCCTATCACTGTTTCCATTGTTTCCCCATCTATTTGCCATGAAGTGATGGGACTGCGTGCCATGATCTTTGTTTTTTGAATGTTGAGTTTTAAGCCAGTTTTTTCACTCTTCTCTTTCACTTTCATCAAGAGACTCTTTAGTTCCTCTTTGCTTTCTGTCATAAGGGTGGTGTCATCTACATATCTGAGATTATTTCTGATATTTCTCCCGACAATCTTGATTCCAGCTTGTTGCTTTCCAGCCTGGCATTTTCAATGACGTACTCTGCATATAAGTTAAATAAGCAGAGTGACAATATACAGCCTTGACGTACTTCTTTCCAATTTGAACCAGTCTGTTGTTCCATGTGTGGCTCTAACTGCTGCTTCTTGACCTTGACCCTATGAGGGCATAACATACAACATTTGCTCCCCTTTTGTCCCCAATAGCAAATGAGAGAGCAAGGACACTGGGCACTGGTGAATGAGAGTGAAACAATCTAAAAAGAAATAGAATTTAAACAAACCTCTTTCCCTGAACACTCTGCTCCTAAGAGAATGCTCCAGTCATGCAACCTTGCCTTTGAATCCTCAGTTTTTCTTTCCAAGCCCTACCCATGTGTCATTTTGAGCTCCCCCTAGAGGCTGGAGCACATTAGGATCAGGAATTGCAGCTCCACCTTGAGAGGACTGGACCTAACTCTGTCTCTCTCTTTTTTAAGTGTGTGTGAGTGTTCGGTTGCTCAGTCCTATCGGACTCTTTGAAACCCCATGGACTGTAGTCTAGTAGGCTCCTCTGTCCATGGGATTTCCCAAGCAAGGATACTGAAGTGAGTTGCCACTTCCTCCTCCAGGGGATCTTCCCAACCCAGGGATTGAACCTGAGTCTCCTGCATTTCCTGCATTGCAGGCAGATTCTTTACCCCATGAGGCCCTGGGGAAGCCCCATCAAATATATGAGAAACTATATATTTACTGTCCTCTCTCTTTGTTTAACCTTAAACAATATCTATAATTGGCTTCCCTTTTGGCTCAGATGGTAAAGAATCTGCCTGTAACGCGGGAGACCTGGGTTCTATCTCTGGATGAGGAAGATCCCCTGGAGGAGAAATGGCAACCCACTCCAGTATTCTTGCTTGGGAAACCCCATGGACAGAGGAGCTGGGCAGGCTATAATAGGGTCGCAAAGAGTCAGACACCACTGAGCGACTAACACATACACACCCCTAATAAACCATCTGCCATCCAGGTTCCTCTTGCAGGTCCCCCAGTACTCAGGCTCACATTAATGTGGTGATCATGTGCAGTGTTGGCTGGGTTTGTGGACATCCACCATGAACCTCAGGAGTTAAGCCAGTCCGTCTGCTCCATCATCAGAGCTGGTCACTCAGAGCTATGTCTGCAGAAACCTATGGTCCATGAACAGATGGGAGTTTCCTCTGTGAACTCCTTCCACACCACTTGGCAGCCTCTTTTCTCATCCAGACCCTGAGGGTCAATTTGGAGGCAAATGATGCCCATATGGACAATGTTTGAATGGAAAGCATGTGCAGCTGTTGGGGCTGCCAGGACCAGATGTTTAGCTGATGATCTTCTTGGGCTCAAGATGAACTTGTCTGAAGTGGTGTTCACAGGAGACTGCCTGCTGAGAAACTACTGCTCTACCTTAGAAAACAGTTGTCTTTCAGGGAGTCTAAAATAGCCTGAGATTCAAGGAACTTGGTAAGAGAGACAGGCAAAGGTTTTGTAAAGCAGAGGTCCCCCACTAGTAGGTGTGTGTTTTGCAGCTATTGCTGTGTTTGGCCTCCCAGACTTTTTAAAAAATTAATTGCCATGATCTTATGAATTGCTCACGTAGGTACCACCTCCAACATTGCACACCTGGCTTGCTTTCCTATTTCACTATACCTGCCTGGCTAGAGCATGCCGCTCAGTTCTGTTTTTCCCAGTTTTATGACTCTGAGGCAAGGTAGGATTCAGGGACTTTTCTGAGTTGCTGTTCTTGGCTGAGTGTTGAAGAGTAGCTCATAGAGTAATCGTGTCTTGTCTTTGTTTCTCTAAAGTGGGGGAAATTAGTTTTTAGCTCCCTATTGAAGAATACAATGATACTTTTTACTGAAAGGAGTTTTGAAGCTCTCACCCACTGCTGGAATGGGCCAAGAACACAGCCATGTCAGAGATCCTAGAGGCCCACGGGCTGCTTAGATAAGGGATCCTGAGGTCTGAGACCTCAGCATGACCAGCATCAGATGATGTCACCAGATGACATCATCTGTCGAAGGGAACAGAAGTTTCATAGTCTCCACTGATGTAACCGAGTCCATTGAGATGGTTCTTGGAGTAAGGGCATGCCACAGACTTTCCTACCCCACTTTCTTATCTTTCTAGGTGTTCAGAGGCCACAACTGCCAGCCTCTTTTACACATTGGTGGGGCATGTGGCTGAGTTCTAGCCAGCTGGGTGGAAGCAAGGTGTTTCACATGCTCAGAGCTTCATCATCTCTCCCTTTCCATGGGTGGCATGGGAGGAGCTTTGATGTTCAACAGAGCCACAAAACAGAAGAAGGATCCTGGGTTCCTGAGTCACCGCTACCTCCCACTGAAATGACTTTTCTTCCTTTCCCTCTTCTGCTGCTCTTCTCCCTCATCCCCTGCTTTGAATCTCAGTGTTCTCCAGGATGGAATACAGAGAAAACCCTAAAGACGCCACACACACACACACACACACACACACACACACAAACCCCTTAGAACAAATCGATGAATTCAATAAAGCTAAGCTTCAGGATACAAAATGAATATACAGAAATCTGTTGCATTTCTATATACTAATAGTGAGCTATCAGAGAGACAAATTAAGAAAACAATCCCATTTACAATTTCAACAGAGAATAAAATATCTAGGAATAAATTTAATCAAGGAGGTGAAAGATCTGTACACTGAAAACTATAAGACACTGATGAAAAAAGTTGAAGAAGACACACATATATGGAAAGGTATTTCATTCTCATGAATTGGAAGAATTAGTATTGTTAAAAGATCCTTGCACAAATTCAAAGCAATCCATGTAAAATTTCCATGGCATATTTCACAGAATTTATAACAAATAATTCTAAAATTTGTATGGAACCACATCAGTTGTGTTAACATACTCAAACCTATCAGGTAAATTTCCTTTAAGCCATATCCCTCTCATTCTTTAAAAAAATTTTAAAATAATTTTATCTATTTATTTTTGGCTGCACTGGGTCTTCGTTGCTGTCCTCAGGCTTTCTCTAGTTGCAGTGAGTGGAGGCTACTCTCTAGCTGTGGTGCTCAGGCTTCTCACTGCAGTGGCTTCTTTTGTTGCAGAGCATGGGCTCTAGGGTGCACGAGATTCAGTAGTTGTGTCACATGGGCTTATTTGCCCCAAGGCATGTGGGATCATCCTGGACCAGGGATGAAACCCATGTCCCCTTCATTAGCAGGCAGATTCTTAACTACTGGACCACCGGGGAAATCCCTAAATCCTTGCTTTAATTAAGTGATTTGGTGTCTGGCTAATGATCAAACACCAAAAACTAGTTTTATCCAATAAAGAGCATCTTCAAAATATGCTACTCCAAAGTTAAAAATATATATATACCTACCTAACACCCCATTACCTGGAACACCAATCTGGAGTTCACAGATAGGACTCACAAGCCCCCGAGTCTCTATGGAGATTCATCAAATTCTGCATCAGCCTGCCTGGCCAGTGATGTTTGCCAACTTTTCACATATTTCTTCATCTTCAAAATGGAAACAAGGCTATTTCTCAGCTGGAGATATTGAGAAGAATAAATAATAAGCAAGTGTTTGTAAAGTAGTTGACGCCAGCTAAAGGGCTTGCTGACCAAGAAAAAGTGAAAGAACTCATAAATCCCATTAGCATCATCCTATCTGTCTCGACCTCTCCCTGTCCACTTACTTACCATCATTCATTTTTAATCAGAAAATAAGTTACCTTAGTACAGAGGAATTTTTAAAGAGCACACAGAAAATACAACTGAAAGAGATAAGGTGCAGGTTTTGAAAAACTGGCATTGACTGCCAGCAAACACAGAGAAGGCAATGGCACCCCACTCCAGTACTTTTGCCTAGAAAATCCCATGGACAGAGGAGCCTGGTAGGCTGCAGTCCATGGGGTGGCTAGAGTCGGACAACGACTGAGCGACTTCACTTTCACTTTTCACTTTCATGCATTGGAGAAGGAAATGGCAACTCACTCCAGTGTTCTTGCCTGGAGAATCCCAGGGACAGGGAAGCCTGGTGGGTTGCCGTCTATGGGGTCACACAGAGTCGGACACTACTGAAGCGACTTAGCAGCAGCAGCAGCAGCCAGCAAACAAGTGATCCACATTACTCAAGCCCAAGCTAGTTGCACGTACCCTTGGCTCCTGCTACCTGTATTCAATCAAGGCACTTGAGAGCAAATGGATGATATGCTTTCCTGTCAAGGCCCTGTATTTGGTTGCAATCAGCACCTTGAGCCAGGGAAAAAAGAGAAGAAAATCAAGAGCGAAATGAAAAGAGAGAACACATAAGCCTGAGAGTACGGGTGTCCATGTGTGACCAATACATATGACTTTTCAAATGTTTATTACTATCTAATTGACCTACTGTGGACATGCCAGAGAATGGCTGATACGCTCACATATCTAGGTAGGTGTCTGGTGTTGAGCATGCATTCAGTAAATCATTGTCACACATGGAATTTGCTTCAAACGAAGCAGCAGTTAAAACTAGATCTTTTTTTAAGTTCTTCAAAGTTTTATCATACTTGATAGCAACTTTTTCATTGGTTACAAAGCCTTAGCCCATATACAAAATTAGGAACACACTTAGAAGCCTCTTTTAAAGAACACTTTGTTCAGTCGCTAAGTCGTGTCTGACTCTGTGTGACCCCATGGACTGCAGCACGCCAGGCTTCCCTGTCTTCCACTACCTCCCAGAGTTTGCTCAAACTCATGTCCATTGAGTCGGTGATGCTATCCAACCATCTCATCCTCTGTCACCCGCTTCTCCTGACCTCAATCTTTCCCAGCTTCAGGGTCATTAAAATGCCTTACTCTTTTTTTTAACTGAGTTTTTAAAAAATAAAAACAATGCAATATTTCAACACTGCTTTGAAAACTTAAATGTGCAGCCATAGGATGTCAGCTCGTTGCTCTGTGATGACCTAGAAGGGTGGGATGGCAACAGGGTGGAGGGTGGGAGGGAGGCTCAGGAGGGAGGGGATATACATATACATATACCTGGTTCACTTCGTTGGCACGATGAGGGAAACAGTAGACAAATTCATTTCTGTGTAACAACAATGCAAATCAAAACTCTGTGGTGTCCCCCTAGCATAAAATTTAACTTCTGCTTTGAGTCAAGGACACAATCTTAAATGTTATCACATGCCAGAGAAAACCAGAACACACAGGTGAGAGGACCAAATTGTGGCTGGACATTCAACATCATGCACTAGTCCCACGCAGACTGATGGAGGTGTTCAGGGGCTGGTAGCTTAGTTCATCTGGGCCAAAGGACAGGAGCAAGACTATGAACAAATGTTCTGGTTTTCCCTCCCTTACCTAATATGGACTTCCATGACAGCAGTGAAGACTGAGGTTCAAATATTCTCCCACTTTTTAAATTAACAATTTGTGTTTTTCTTTTTTTTTTCTTTTTGAGCCATATTGTGCAGCCTGTGGGATCTTAGTTTCCTGACTAGGGATCAAACCCGTAACTGATGCATTGGAAATTTGGAGTCCTAACCACCGGACTGCCCGGGCATTCCCTAAATATTCTTCCACTTAAAAGTGCTAATAAACTATGGAAAGCACTCTTTCTGTGTATCTTTACATACATATAACTGAAACCACTGATGTAAAATTCATGTGTTGGGGTGGTCCTAAGATGGCAGAGGAATAGGACAGGGAGACCAATTTCTCCCCAACAAATTCATCAAAAAATCTCAACTTCTACAAAACAACTTCTGAATGCTGGCAGAAGACCCCAGGCACCCAGAAAGGCAGCCCATTCTCTTTGAAAGGAGGTAGGACAAAATCTAAAAGACAAAAAGAGAGACAAAAGAGTTAGGGACAGAGACCCATCCTTTAGAGGGAATCGTGAAGGAGGAGAAGTTTCCAAACTGTAGGAAACCCTCTCACAGGTGGGTCTGTGGGGAATTTCGGAATCTCAGAGGGCAACATAATCAGGATAAGCAAAAAAAGAAAAAACACAGAATACACGCCTAACTGCAGCTGCCAGCGGAGAAGTAGCCCAGATGCTTTTGTTGGCCACCAGCGAGCAGGGGCTGGACAGGGAGGCGTGGGCTGCATAATCAGTGCTTAGGGTAAGGACCTGGACTGAATGCCCTGAGGACAATCCGAGGGAGCAAATATGAGACAGCAGTCTAAACTGTGGGATCGCCAGAGAGGAAAAAAAAGAGAGAGAGAGAGAACTTTCCCGCGAAAGGCTCTAACGTGCAGACCGGCCTGCTCACACAACAAAGGATTGAGCGAATACCAAACAGGCTGCTCCCGCCGCCAGAGGCATAGAGGCAGGTGTGCGACGGCCAGAGCCGGAAGGCAAGGGGCTGCTGCAATCTCAGTCACAGAGACCGGCATCCTCCACCAAAATGTGAGCAGGCTCCCAGATGCTAACCACGTCTTCCTGGGATCCTGGATGGTTGACATCTGCCAGGAGGGTCGCACTCAGAGATCAGCTCCCCAGAGGAGACACATGGCACACCTGAGACGGTGCTCTTGCGGTGCGCCCGGGAAACCGAGTGGCTCAGACTGGGGAGGTGATTAAGATACACGGCCCACGTGGGACAGTGCACTTGCCAAACACCTGGTTGTCTGAGCTGCTCAGACCTGGGAAGGGCACAAAACGCATGCCCAACCGAGTCTGTGCCATTGCAGAGTAACCATGAACCTGAGCGGCTTAGATCTGGGAGGTGCACGAAATGCAGGGTCCTCTTTGGACAATGCCCCCGCAGAGCACCCTGGAGACTGAGCAGTGTAGACCCAGGAAGCACATCCTGCCTTGAGCTGGGGCAAACCCAATCCATACATGTGAGTACTCCCCACACACACCAGCGATATTTGTTTGAGGTGTTCCTTCCTCCCCACAACACAACTGAACAGGTGAGTCTGACCCTTGTGTCAGGGCAGAAATTAGACAATGAAGAGGCTTGCAAACAGGAAGCCAAAATAAACAAAGAAGGGGGAATCACTCTGGAAGTGACTGGTGCAACAGATTAAAACCCTGTAGTTAGCACTGAATAAGCATGGAAGGGGCCTATAGACCTTGAGAACAAGTACAAGCTGGAACAAGGAACTATCTGAAACTGAAATGACCCCACACTGCCCACAACAGCTCCAGGGAAATTCCTAGATATATTTTTACTATTATCACTTTTTAATTTTTTAATTTAACTTCTTTATTACCCTTTTAATTTTCATTTTTATAACCTACTATTATCTTGCAAAAGAAGACTTTATTTTAAAGTAAATTTCATATATATATATATATTTATAATTTTTGTGATTTTTAAAATATTTTTAATATTTTTTTTGAGAGTCTAACCTCTACTCTAATATCCATTTTGGATACTGAAGATTAGGTTCTTAAAAGTACAAAATTGATAACAAATACCAAAAAGCAAAAATTACTGGCTTAATTTCTCTCTCCCCTTTTGACTCTCCCTTTTCTCCTCCAGGTCAACTCTAGCTCCTCCCTCCCCCTTCTCTTCTCTACTTAACTCTGTGAATCTCTCTGGGTGTTCCAGGCTGTGGAGTACACTTAGGAAACTGATTACTGGCTAGATTGATCTCTCCCTTTTTGACTCCCCCTCTTCTCCTCCTGGTCACCTCTCTCTCCCTCCTCCCTCTTCTCTTCTCTATGTAACTCTGTAACTCTCTCTGGGTGTTCCAAACTGTGGAGAGCACTTAGGGAATTGATTACTGGCTATATTACTCTTTCCCCTTTTGACTCCCACTCTTCTCCTCCTGATCACCTCTATCTCCCTTCTGCTTCTTCTCTTCTCTATGTAACTCTGTGAACCTCTCTGGGTGTCCCTCACTATGGAGAATTTTCACCATTAACCTAAATGTTTTACCATCTGTGCTGTATGGATGGAGAAGTCTTTGAGGCTACTGTAAGAATAAGACTGAAAGCCAGAGGCAGGAGGCTTAACTCCAAACCTAGAGAATATCAGAGAACTTCTGATTCCAGGGAATATTAATTGACAAGAGCTCACACAAAAGCCTCCATACCTACACTGAAACCAAGCTCCACCCAAGAACCAACAAGTTCCAGAGCAAGACATACCACACTAATTCTACAGCAAAGCAGGAACACAGCCCTAAGCATTAAAAGACAGGCTTCCCAAAGCCATGCCAAACCCATAGACACCCCAAAACTCACTACTGGACACTTCATTGCACTCCAGAGAGAAGAGATCCAACTCCATCCACCAGAACACAGACACAGGCTCCCCTAACTAGGAAACCTTGACAAGTCACTAGTCCAACCCCACCCACAGGGAGCAGGCTCCACAATAAAGAGGAACCATGAACTTCCAGCCTACAGAAAGGACACCCCAAACACAGCAATCTAAACAAAATGAAAAGGCAGAGAAATATTCAGCAGATAAAGGAACATGATAAATGCCCACCAAACCAAACAAAAGAGGAAGAGATAGGGAGTCTACTTGAAAAAGAATTCAGAATAATGATAGTACAGATGATCCAAAATCTTGAAAACAAAATGGAGTTACAGATAAATAGGCCAGAGACAAGGACTGAGAAGATGCAAGAAATGTTTAACAAGGACCCAGAAGAAATAAAGAAGAGTCACTCAATAATGAATAATGTGATAACTGAGATCAAAAGCACTGTGGAGGGAACCAACATTAGAATAACTGAGGCAGAAGGTAGGATAAGTGAGGTAGAAGATAGAATGGTGGAAATAAATGAAGCAGAGAGGAAAAAAGAAAAAAGAATTAAAGGAAATGAGGACAACCTCAGAGAAATCTGGGACAATGTTAAATGCCCCAATATTTGAATCATAGGAGTTCCAGAAGAAGAAGACAAAAAGAAAGACCATGAGAAGATACTTGAGGAGATAATAGTTGAAAGCTTCCCTAAAATGAGGAAGGAAATAGCTACCTAATTCTAAGAAACCCAGAGAACCCCAAACAGGATAAACCCAAGGCAAAACACCCCAAGACACATATTAATCAAACTAAGATCAAATGCAAAGGGCAAATATGAAAAGCAGCAAGGGAAAAGCAACAAATAACACACAAGGGGATCCCCATAAGCATAACAGCTGATCTTTCAACAGAAACTCTTCAGGCCAGAAGGGAATGGCAGGACATACTTAAAGTGATGAAAGAGAAAAACCTACAACCCAGATTACTATATCCAGCAAGGATCTCATCCAAATATGAAGGAGAAATCAAAAGCTTTACAGACAAGCAAAAGCTGAGAGAGTTCAGCCCTGCCAAACCAACTTTTCAACAAATGCTAAAGGATCTTCTCTAGACAGGAAACACAGAACAGGTTTATAAACTCAAACCCAAAACAGCAAAGTAAATGGCAACGGGATCATACTTATCAATACCTACCTTAAATGTAAATGGGTTGAATGCCCCAACCAAAAGACAAAGACTGGCTGAATGAATACAAAAACAAGACCCCTATATATGCTGTCTACAAGAGACCCACCTCAAACCAAGGGACACATACAGACTGAAAGTGAAGGCCTGGAAAAAGATATTTCATGCAAATGGAGACCAAAAGAAAGCAGGAGTAGCAATACTCATATCAGATAAAATAGACTTTGAAATAAAGAGCATGAAAAGAGACAAAGAAGGACACTACATAATGTTCAAAGGATCAATCCAAGAAGAAGATATAACAATTATAAATATATATAAACCCAACATAGAAGCACCTCAATACATAAGGCTGCTGCTGCTACTGCTAAGTCACTTCAGTCGTGTCCAACTCTGTGTGACCCCATAGACAGCAGCCCACCAGGAATATGTAAGGCAAATGCTAACAAATATGAAAGAGAAAATTAACAGTAACACAATAATAGTGGGAAACTTTAATACCCCACTCACACCTATGGATAGATCAACAAAACAGAAAATTAGCAAGGAAACACAAACTTTAAATGATACAATGGAACAGTTAGACCTAATTGATATCTATAGGACATTTCAGCCCAAAGCAATGAATTTCACCTTTTTGTCAAGTGCACATGGAACAGAACATTCTCCAGGATAGACCACATCTTAGGCCATAAATCTATCCTTGGTAAATTTTTTAAAAAATTGAAATCATTTCAAGCATCTATTCTGATCACAATGTAGATTAGATGTCAACTACAGGAAAAAAACTATTAAAAATACAAACATATGGAAGCTAAACAACATGCTTCTGAATAACCAACGAATCACAGAAGAAATAAAAAAGGAAATCAAAATATGCATAGAAACAAATGAGAATGAAAACATGACAACCCAAAACCTATGGGATTCAGTAAAAGCAGTGCTAAAGGGAAGGTTCATAGCAATACAAGTTTACCTCAAGAAACAAGAGAAAAATCAAATAAATAACTTAAATTTACACCTAAATCAACTAGAAAAAGAAGAAATTAAGAACTCTAGGGTTAGTAGAAGGAAAGAAATCATAAAAATTAGAGCAGAAATAAGTGAAAAAGAAACAAAGGATACTATAGCAAAAATCAACAAAACTAAAAGCTGGTTCTTTGAGAAGATAAATAAAATAGAGAAACATTAGCCAGACTCATCAGGAAAAATAGGGAGAAGGATAAAATCAACAAAATTAGAAATGAAAATGGGGAAATCACAACAGACAACACAGAAATACAAAGAATCATAAGAGACTACTATCAGCAACCATATGCCAATAAAATGGACAACTTGGAAGAAATGGATGAATTCTTAGAAAAGTATAACCTTCCAAAACTGAACCAGGAAGAAATAAAAAATCTTAACAGACCCATCACAAGCATGGAAATTGAAACTGTAATAAAAAATCTTCCAACAAACAAAAGCCCAAGACCAGATGGCTTCACAGGTGAATTCCGTCAAAAATTTAAACAAGAGCTAACACCTATCCTACTCAAACTCTTCCAGAAAATTGCAGAGGAAGGTAAACTCCCAAACTCATTCTATGAGACCACCATCACCCTAATACCAAAACCAGACAAAGAAGCCAACAAAAAAAAAAAGAAAGAAAGAAAACTACAGGTCAATATCACTGATGAACATAGATGCAAAAATCCTCAACAAAATTCTAGCAAACAGAATCCAACAACATATTAAAAAGATCATACATCATGACCAAGTGGACTTTATCCCAGGGATGCAAGGATTCTTCAATATTTGCAAATCAATCAATGTGATACACCACATTAACAAATTGAAAGATAAAAACCATATGATTATCTCAATAGATTCAGAGAAAGCCTTTGACAAAATTCAACACCCATTTATGATAAAAACTCTCCAGGAAGTAGGCATAGAAGGAACATACCTCAACATAATAAAAGCCATATATGATAAACCCACAGCAAACATTATCCTCAATGGTGAAAAACTTAAAGCATCTCCCCTAAAGTCAAGAACAAGACAAGGGCTCCCACTCTCACCACTACTATTCAACATAGTTTTGGAAGTTTTGGTCACAGCAATCAAAGAAGAGAAAGAAATAAAAGGAATCCAGATTCAAAATGAAGTAAAAACTCTCACTGTTTGCAGATGACATGATTCTCTACATAGAAAACCCTAAAAACTCTACGAGAAAATTACTAGAGCTAATCAATGAATATAGTAAAGTTGCAGGATATAAAATTAATACACAGAAATCCCTTGCATTCCTATACACTAACAATGAGAAAACAGAGAAATTAAGGAAACAATCCCATTCACCATTGCAACAAAAAGAATAAAATACTTAGGAATAAATTTACCTAAAGAAACAAAAGACCTATACATAGAAAACTATAAAACGCTGATTAAAAAAATCAAAGATGACACAAATAGATGGAGAAATATACCATATTCATGGATCAGAAGACTCAATATAGTGAAAATGAGTATACTACCCAAAGCAATCTGCATTCAATGCAATCCCTATCAAGCTACCTGGTATTTTTCACAGAACTAGAACAAATAATTTCACATTTGTATGGAATACAAAAAACCTCACATAGCCAAAGCAAACTTGAGAAAGAAAACTGGAACTGGAGGAATCAACCTGCCTGACTTCAGACTATATTACAAAGTTATAGTCATCAAGACAGTATGGTACTGACATAAAGACAGAAATGTAGATCAGTGGAACAAAATAGAAAGCCCAGAGATAAATTCATGCACCTTGTGGATAGCCTATCTTTGAGAAAAGGGGCAAAAATATACAATGGAGAAAATATAATCTCTTTAACAAGTGGTGCTGGGAAAATTGGTCAACCACTTGTAAAAGAATGAAACTAGAACACTTTCTAACATCATGCACAAAAATAAACTCAAAATGGATTAAAAATCTAAATATAAGACTAGAAACTATAAAACTCCTAGAGGAAAACACAGGCAAAACACTCTCTAACATAAATTATAGCAAGATCCTCTATGACCCAGCTCCCAGCATAATGGAAATAAAAGCAAAAATAAACAAATGGGACCTAATTAAACTTAAAAGCTTTTGCACAATGAAGGAAACTATAAGCAAGGTGAAAAGACAGCCTTCAGAATGGGAGAAAATAACAGCAAACAAAGCAACTGACAAAGAATTAATTTCCAAAATGTACAAGCAGCTCATGCAGCTCAATACCAGAAAAATAAATGACCCATTCAAAAAATGGGCCAAAGAACTAAACAGACATTTCTCCAAAGAAGACATACAGATGACTAACAAACACATTAAAAGATGCTCAATATCTCTCATTATCAGAGAAATGCAAATCAAAACCACAATGAAGTACCATCTCACGTTGGTCAGAATGGCTGTTATCAAAAAGTCTACAAACTATAAACGCTGGAGAGGGTGTAGAGAAAAAGGAACCCTCTTACACTGTTGGTGGGAATGCTAACTAGTACAGCCACTATGGAGAACAGTGTGGAGATTCCTTAAGTGAAGTGAAGTGAAGTGAAGTCGTTCAGTCGTGTCCAATGCTTTGTGACCCCATGGACTATAGCCCACCAGGCTCCTCCATCCATGGAATTTTCTAGGCAAGAGTACTGGCATGGGTTGCCATTTCCTTCTCCATGGGATCTTTCCAACCCAGGGATTGAACCTGGGTCTCCCTCATTTTGGGCAGACGCTTTACCGTCTGAGCCACCAGGAAAGCTCCAGAGATTTCTTAAAAAACTGGAAATAGAACTGCCATATGACCCAGCTGGGCATACACACCAAGGAAACCAGAATTGAAAGTGACATGTTTTCCCCCTGTGTTCATTGCAGCACTGTTTCCAATAGCTAGGACATGGAAGCAGCCTAGATGTCCATCAGCAGACGAATGGATAAGAAAGCTGTGGTACATATACACAATGGAATATTACTCGGCTATTAAAAAGAACACATTTGAAACAGTTGTAATGAGGTGGATGGAACTGGAGCCTATTATACAGAGTGAAAGAAGTCAGAAAGAAAAACATCCATATAGTATATTAACACATATACATGGAATTTAGAAAGATGGTAATGATGACTCTATACGTGAGATAGCAAAAGAGACACAGACATAAAGAACAGAATTTTGGACTCTGTGGGAGAAGGCCAGGGAGGGGTGATTTGAGAAAATACCATTGAAACATGTATATTACCATATGTGAAATAGATGACCAGTCCAAGTTTGATGCATGAAACAGGGCACTCAAAGCCAGTGCACTGGGACAACCCTGAGGGATGGGATGGGGAGGGAGGTGGGAGGGGGATTCAGGATGGGGGACACATGTACACCCATGGCTGATTCATGTCAATGTATGGCAAAAACCACCACAATATTGTAAAGTAATTAGCCTGCAATTAAAATAAACTAATTAATTTTAAAATTAAAAAACTAGATGTCCATCAGCAGACGAATGGATAAGAAAGCTGTGGTACATATACACAATGGAGTATTACTCAGCCATTAGAAAGAATACATTTGAATCAGTTCTAATGAGGTGGATGAAACTGGAGCCGATTATACAGAGCGAAGTAAGCCAGAAAGAAAAACACCAATATAGTATACTAACGCATATATGGAATTTAGAAAGATGGTAACGATAACCCTCTATGTGAGACAGCAAAAGAGACACAGTCTTTTGGACTCTGTTGCAGGGTGGGGATAATTTGGGAGAATGGCACTGAAACATGTATAATATCATATAAGAAATGAATCGCCAGTCCAGGTTCAATGTAGATGACTGAAAAGGGTTGCCATTCACTTCTGCAGGGGAATTTCCAGACCCAGGGATAGAATCCAGTTCTCCCCCATTGCAGGCAGATTCTTTACCATATGAGCCACAGGGAAGCCTTAAAATTCATAGATAGCACTGAGTTCTACCTACTTCACTAGTTTAAATGAATGCAACTTACCTTTAGCATTATATTCAGAAAAAATACATAAGTTTCAAGTCCCCAGTAATCAAAAGTACTAAACTAGATAACCACCGGAAAGATTCTTTTACCAGAGGTAATGCAGTGCATAAAAAGAGGATTTCCAGAACTTGCTGTTAGAACCTAGGCACACACGGACCACACTGACATCAGCCACTCTTCACGACGGTTTGCTCTGCCGACAGTCCATCAGTCAACTCTACTAGCCTGAGTCCAGCAGGAAAGTTCATGGTGCACCAGAGTCACCAGCTTAAGCTGTTACTGTTTTCTCTTCTTTACTGAAAGGCTGTCCTTAGCTAGGATTTACCCATTACAGGCCAAGATGGACACTTTTATTATGCTGTTCTTCAGGCTTTGTCTGAGTCAGCATCTTCTCTCTAGCTTCAGCATGTACAGAAGGATTCCATAGAGAAAAGCTAATTATGTAGGGGTCTTCTATTTTAGGTTGGCCAAACAAATGAGCAATGCACACCTTAACACTGCCAACCACTTTACTTTTCAAAAGCTAAATAGATTTTACACCCAGTATTGCAGTCTCTGGGTTTAGGGGACTTGTTGGATCAATCTTGTAGAAAACTCACCTTGCACACATCAATACTTGCCAAATACAATTATTATTCCGCCTCCACTTTGCAATGGAGAAGGAAATGGCAACCCACTCTAGTGTTCTTGCCTGGAGAATCACAGGGACGGAGGAGCCTGGTGGGCTGCCATCTATGGTGTCACACAGAGTTGGACACCACTGAAGTGACTTAGCAGCAGCAGCAGCCACTTTGCAAATACTCTCTTCACATCTATTTCACCTTTTTGTGTTCTCAGTGTGTGCTCAGTCACTGATTCATGTCCAGCTCTTTGCAACCCCATGGACTGTAGCCCTCTAGGCTCCTCTGTCCATGGGATTCTTCAGCCAAGAATACTGGAATGGGTAGCCATTTCCTTCTCCAGGGGATCTTCCCAACCCAGGGATCGAACCCACGTCTCCTGCATTGATAGGCAGGTTCTTTACCACTGAGTCACCTGGGAAGCCCCCAGTTCACATGAGATGGGATCAACTAGCGGGTGAAAGATGGGAATATCAAACACCAAATGTGGACAGTCACCATCTGGGTAGTTATCAGGGATGTAAACTTAAATACACCACCTTGATAGAGTCCATGCCCTGCAAACATGACTCCAAACCGCAGTAATGCAGATTAATAGGAAGGCAGCACATAGACACCTGGTGACTTCTGCTTCATACTCAAGGTAAAATCCACAAGAAGGAAGTATTCCAAGTAGAAAGGTCCGTAAGAAGCATGGATGCCATTTGTGTTGCTGGGGCAGGAGATGTAGGTTTAATTATGGGCAGAGCATTTTGTGGGGAAGAGAAGGCAGCTGTTTATTTGGAGCAGTGTGTGGAGGACCAGTTTTCACATCCCAGCACTGTCTGTTCTTCACCATCAGATCGTTTGCATACAGAACTTGTAAACGTGCTCGGTTTACAAGCAAGCTTCGGGAGTTGGTGATGGACAGGGAAGCCTGGCATGCCGCAGTCCAGGGGTCGCAAAGAGTCGGACACAACTGAACTGAAATGAATTGAAGCATGCTCCAGAAAGGGTGATAACTTGTACTCCAAACAAAGAAATTCAGTGCTCTGTGTCATCAAACTCTTTCATGTTCAGAATTCACTTTACATTGGTGTTTTCAAGGCAGTGCTCCTGGCTGCCCAACGAGCCAGCATTGTCACAGTCCTACAGCATCTCTGGTTGTCTGGCCCCTACAAGTGGGATCTTAGTTCCCCGATCAGGGATGGAACCCTGGAGTAGAAGTACGGAGTTTCAGCCACTGGGCCACCAGGGGAAGTCCCAGACCCGCTCTGAACTTTACTTGGCTTCTTCAAGAGCTAAAAAGATGTAAACACCTGGCATTCTGTTCAAAATGGAACATGGTAGTAGTCACCACTCATGAAAAACAGGGAAGGCCCTGAATGACATTGTTTGGAACACAATCCCCGACCCTATCTGCCCCCTACCCCTACCCTCTATAGGAACCCCGCCCCATTACAGAGATAGGAAACTGGGGTGTGGATTCCACAAACCTGAGTTGGCAGCCCTGTGGGATTCTCAGCAAGGGCACTAGGGAGGAACTAGAGAACCAAGGAAAGAATAAGTTGTATTCTTATGAACAAGCGCCAGCCCAGTGAGACTCATCTAGAAACCTGGGGCCCAGCAGGTTCATTGTGGGTAATAAACAGGGGGGCTCACTGCCATAGTGCCTCCCAGATCACTAACCAGGTTCATAAACAGAAGAAGCCTGGAGGCAGAAAGCAGCTGGGCTTGGCTTCCCCCATGCCCTCTATGAGGGCTCTGGTCTAGGCCAGTCTGCACAGCTTGTTGATGACTGCTCTCCTGACCCTTCCAAGCATCCAGGAATTGATGACCCAGAAGAGGGAGTGAATAATAATCAGAATTTTACACAGAGGCTCAGAGAGGTTGTATAAGTTACCCAGAGTCATACAGCCCACTAGTAAAAGACTGGGGTTTCAATGTCAGACGTCTGCTCTTCGAAATACCCCAGCTTCCTGAGACAGCAGCACTTAGACCTACTCCATCACCCGACATGCTGATCCATTTGGCATTTTGGTATCAACAGGTGTGGAAGGAAGACGCCTGTCAGAAGCCACCAGAGTCTATGCCCTGGATTTTGCAGTGAAATGAAGCCAGGTGGGTTGGAGAAAGGAAGCAGCATGTTTGGTAAGGTATTACACAGGGTGGGGCGGCAGAGGGGCACACCGATGGAGCAGTCATTAAGTTGTCTCCCAGGAGACTTGAAGCTCTAAAGAGAGCAGCTCCAAGTGCTTTCTAGGAAAGGAGAATTTTTGAAGGACTTGATGCTACATTTCTCCCTTCCCCTCTTGTCAAACATCTTTTGCTAAACTCTGATTTTTAGCAAAAGCAGGAGTTTTATACTCAGCGTCCCTTCTCACATTAAATATAGCCCTGATTCTTATCTTTCTAGCCCTGGAAGAATTTGACATGTTATTGACATTAGGGAAATCAGTTGAGGAGACAATGTCAGAGACAAATCGTCTGGGCTGAGAGCTTGAAGAAGTTATTTTCAAACAAAACAGCAGCCATAAAAGGGAAATGGGAAGCTGTGTGTGAGGAAGCTGGGGAAAGGAAGAGACCAGCTCAGCCCCTCCACCCCTTGCCCAGCAATAGGGGGAAAATACATCACAAAGAGGTGTCAGACAGTCTATACAGGAGGATTCTGAGCTTCAGACCATCACCTGCTTCCAGACATCAAATGAAATCATAGAGCACTTTGAAGACATAAAATATTCAGGGGCCATAAGTGTCATAATTATTGTTACTCTTGTTGCTTAATCAGTGGAGCTGGGTGTCTGTCTTGGGGAGGATACTTTCAGACACAGGTGAATGAGAAATGTCTTTACTACACATTCAGGCTGTCTTCTCTATATCTGTCAGCTCCCACATAAGAGTCAGACTATAAACAGAGAACAACAGAAGGATGCTGCTGTGTATTCATAACAGCCATCCATCAGGTGTGCACAACTGCTCACAGCCTGCACAGCATTTCAATTCCCATCAGCTCACACGTCCCCAGCACTGTCCCCTGGTCATGGAGTTGGGACTTGAGTCCTCTCCCCAAGGTCAAGGACAGGACTCGGCCTTTCTGCCTTTGCCTCTGTGACATAAGAACTCTGCCCTCCATATACCCTAAAGTGAAAGTGAAGTCGCCCAGTCATGTCCAACTCCTTGCAACCCCATGGACTGTAGCCCACCAGGCTCCTCCATCCATAGGATTCTCCAGGCAAGAATACTGGAGTGGGTTGCCATTTCCCACTCCACCATATACCCTAAGGAAATCGTAATAGAAAAAGACACATGTACCCCAATGTTCACTGCCACAGTATTTACAATAGCTAGGACATGGAAGCAACCAAGATGTCGATTGACAGAGGAATGGATAAAGATGTGGTATATACATATATAGAATGGAATATTAGTTATAAGAAGGAACACATTTGAATCAATTCTAATGAGGTGGGTGAACCTAGAGCCTATTATACAGAGTAAGTCAGGAAGAGAAAAACAAATATCGTGTATTAACGCATATATGTGGAATCTAGGAAGATGGTACCAATGAAACTATTTGCAGGGCAGCAGTAGAGATGCAGACAGAGAGAACAGACATATGGACACTACCCACAGGGGGAAGCAGCCGAAGATCCAGCCACCCACTCACTGGGGTGGGCAAAGGAGAGACAGAGACAGTGTGTCCTTGATGACCATCCCGGGACCCTGAATCAGCCAACCCCAGAGCCTGTGCTAAGTTCAGCTTCTCAAGACATAAGATGATAGATGTCTTTATTGCATAAGCGGCTGTGGGTCAAGTGTTCTGCTTCTTGCCGAGAGCATCCTGATTAATTCAGCTCCTGGCAGGCAGCAGCTGGACATATCTGAGCTGTCCACTCAAGCAGCCGAAATCCAAACTAATAAAAGCAGTTAACACAGACTGCATTCACTATGCCAGGCTCTCTGCCAAATGGTTTATATGGATTATTTCTATCATTCCTCATAGCCATCCTATCAGATGGTTACTTACGGGGAAGATTCATTTACAGATGTGGAAACTGAGGAGGAGACTGTTTAAAAAACTCCTTCAAAGATAGTGACAGAACCAGAATATGAATCCAGGAATCTGACCCCAACATTTACGGTATCAAAGTCACACTGAGATGCTGTGTGTTGAAGACTTGTTGTTGTTCAGTTGCTAAGTTGTGTCTCACTCTTTTCGACCCCATGGACTACAGCATGCCAGACTTCCCTGTCCTTCACCATCTCCTGGAGTTTGCTTAAACTCATCGAGTCCATTGAGTCAATGATGCCATCCAACCATCTCATCCTCTGTTGTCCCCCTTCTCCTGTCCTCGATCTTTCCCAGCATCAGGGTCTTTTCCAATGAATCAGCTATTCGCACCAGATGGCCAAAGTATTGGAGTGTGTTGAACCCTGCTGGTGTTCAAACAGGCCCTCCTCCTTCAAGAAGGGTGGGGCTGAATTTGGTCAATAGGTTTTTACCATCCAGGACAATGTGTTCATATCCACCAACCAAGGTACTAACCCATCCTGAAAGCATCTGCCAAGAAAGAAATGCCAACTTCCCACTGGGGGATCAGTGGCAGGGTTGGCAGCCTCAGGTGGGGCTTCTGGTCAGCCTCAGAGATCTTGAATATGTCCTATTCTCAGAGGGAGGTGGGGCCCAAGGAAGAAGCAGTTGGTTATCTTTTCTGTTCAGATTCTCCTGCCCTGTGAACTACACTGCAGTAACCCCAGCTGCAAATCAGGACCCATCTGCTCATTTTAAATTCACCTGGACAAGAGCAGGGGATTTAAATGGCAACTCCTCATGTTCCAGTCACTTTACAGTGCTCATCTCTGCTTCCTTTAGTTCTTGAAATGCAGAAATTCTGCATAGATTTTAGAGAGGACTGTGTTTTAAAAATTGAACAGGTATAAAATATCAGCCTTCATACATACAATACATAGACTTTGTCCAGATGAATTCCAAACTCCAGGGCCATAATATAAAGTCAATTCAATCAGTTAATGAAATAAGAAAAAAAATGTCATCCAGATTTTGTTGTTTTTTTGTTTTAATTTATATAGATAACTAGTCTGTAGACTTTACTTTTCTTTTCCTTTTTAAAAAATTTTTATTGAAATATAGTTGACTTATAATGTTGTGTTAGTTTCAGGTGCACAGCAAAGTGACTCAGTTATATATGTATGTGTGTGTGTATATATATATATATATATATATATAGTTCTTCCTTCTTTACATTCTCTTCCATTTTAGGTTATTAACAAGATATTTAGTAGAGTTCCCTGGGCTATACAGTAGGTCCTTGTTGGTTAATGATTTTATATATAGTGTTGTTGTTTTTCAGTCGCTTAGTCATGTGCATATTTAATTTATTTATTTACATAAATTTTACTTTTCAGCTTCCTATTCTAGCTAGGGCTTTCCCTGGTTGCTCACATGGTAAAGAATCTGTTTGTAATATGGGAGACCTGGGTTCAATCCTGGGGTTGGGAAGATCCCCTGGAGAAGGGAATGGCTACCCACTCCAGTATTCTTGCCTGGAGAATCCCATGGACAGAGGAACCTGGTGAGCTATAGTCCATGGGGCTGCAAAGAGTTGGACATGACTGAGTGACTAACACACACACATTCTAGCAAGTAGCTAAAAGCATGGTAACATGTCTATTTATTTAAAATATGTGTGTATATATATATATATATGTATGTATGTATGTATGTATAGACACACAGCCACATCTGCTCCTAATATGCTCACAGTCTCAAAATCTTTGTGACATTTTCCTTGATCCCAGAATATGTATGCTTTTGACAAATACTGAATGAGATTCTGTGTTAGCCGGGGCTTGTGTTAGGCATCAAGACTCTGCCACCCTGGGCAGAGTGATGCAGTTTCGGCATCACCTGAAAGCTGTCTAGAAACACAGCATCTCAGCCCTACCCCAGCCCTGTTGACTCAGACTCAGGTGGCTCCACTTCATTGCTCTAGAGGATAAGATGACAGATGAGACCCGGTCCATGTCCTCAATGAGTTCAGACACTAGAGGAAGAGAGGAACATGAAACTGGGGACTTGCAATCCGCAGTGCTAACTGCCATGAGGGAATCAAGCTAAGCAGGTTCTGAATGTCCAGAGGAGGGATGTGCTGGCTCTGAGACGTCAGGCAAGGCTCCTGGCAGGAAGTGAACCCGAGCTGGCCACAGTGGAGTGGCAGGTGCCCTCCTGAGAAGATACGGGCAATGGTTCACAAGAAGAGGAGCCCCTGGGACTTCCCTAGTGGTCCAGTGCCTAAGACTCTGTGCTCCCAATACAAGGAACCCAGGTTCGATCCTTGGTCGGGGAACTAAGATCCTGCATGATGCATTGCAGGGCCAAAAAAAGTCTCTGGAGGCTCCTGGATGCTCATCTCTGACAATACAAACAACAGTCCCTAGAGAAAGGCCAGACATGGTGGGGTGCAAGGAAAATGGCTTGGCTACCCCATGCACAAGAAGCTTCCACAAAGGGACCCTGTTATGACTTCTCCAGCAGTCCAGTGGCTAAGACTCCATGCTCCCAGTGCAGGGGGTCTGAGTTCCATCCCTGGTCAGAGAACTAGGTCCCACATGCTACAGCTGAGAGTTCACATACTGCAACTAAGACCTGGCATGGTCAAATAAATAAGTAAAGATAATCTTTCTTTTTTTTTTAAGAAGAGGGTCCCCCCCATTGAAAGAGTGATGCTATCTAGGACATTTTCCACATCCAAAGCCTTGGTGGTAAACACTAGCAATGATACTCTTTAGGCAACAATGGCCTTTGCATACCACAGATAGAGAGGGGACTTCATTTGCATCTCTGAACCTGGGAAGCATGGATGAGTAGCGGTAGAAGGCTGTGTGTACACCAATAGAGATGTGGTCCCTGTGATTGGCCCTAATGTTTTCATTTTCACTAATAATCATGTAGTTTGCACATGCTCCTTGGGTAATCCTTCATCGCACCTTAGTAGGACGCAGGCACATCTGAGTCCCCTATAGAAGAAGCAAATGAGATAAAAAAATGCCTCTCTTTTGACCCATCACATGGAAGAGATCATTGACACCAAGTAATATCATTTCTGGTACCTTCCAGGAAGGCACACTGGCATAGGACTGACATCAGAGTCAATGGACTCAGCCTGAGACTGAACAGGCTCTGTGAGCAGCCTGGAGGTGATACGTCACAAACTGTGATGTGAGAGGTAGATGAAGTTGACATTGCGGGGGCGGCGGGGGGCGGGAGGGTGGGGAGGTCTGCTGTATGCCTAGGGCTGTGCTAGGTGCCTTTCTTTTTTAAAACTTATCTTTTTATGGCTGTGCGGAATCTTCATTGCTGCACATGGACTTTCTCTAGTTGTGGCGAGCAGGAGCTACTCCAGTTGTGGTGCATGGGCTTCTCATTGTAATGGCTTCTATTGTTGCAGAGTACAGGCTCTAGAGCACATGGCCTTCAGTAGGTGGGCTCAGTAGTTGCAGCTCCCAGGACCTATAGTACAGACTCAATAGTTGTGGCACATGGGCATAGTTGCTCCACAGGGAATTTTCCTGGACCAGGGATTGAACCCATGTCTCCTGCATTGGCAGGTAGATTCTTAACCACTGGACCACCAGGAAAGTCCCACTAGTTGCCTTTCTTTCTGTGATCCTCACAGCATCCCTGGGTGTCACTTCCCCTCATGACAAATAACAAATCAGAGGTGAGGAAGCCCTCTGTTGGTGCCTGAATCAGACTCCAAACTTCTCCTTCTCCACTCCTGACTATTTCTCACCAAAGGTACTCCCTTCCCCAAAGATTTCTTTTTCCTTCTGCATCCATTCACATCTCTGTTCCTCCCCTTCTCTCTCTCAGCTTCCCTCTCCCGGCCCCCAGACTCTGCATTTCAGGCTTTCAATAACAGTACTCATCACCATGGTGCCCGTGGGTCCCGCAGACATCCCATTAGTGCATGCTTCAAGATGCATTTAAATCTACAATTCTACTGCTGGTTATTTTCTGCCTTTTAAAAGCCTTGATCTTGATCTGCACATCAGGTCTTTTCTGTCTTGCAACCCTCTTTCTGAGAGACACTGTGGGGCTTTTACCTCTAACATCCTGTATCTTACTTTCTAGCAAATCCTTAATTTGCAGTTTCCCCCTCAAGGACATATGGGAAGACTTACGGGACCCTAATACTGGGAGGGTAGCAATGCTGAAGCAGGGCCAGGGTGGAAGTGAAACAGGCAGGGGGCTGAAACCATGTGGCCTGGGGGAGAAAAGCTAGTGAGAGCTTAAATGGTGGTGAAGGAGGACACCAAGGTGGTTCATAGAAAGACCGTGCCCAACGTCCAATACAAGAACAAAGTTTCAACACAAATGAGATGAACGAGTTACTTGAGGCAAGTTGTTCCAGAGTTATCCTTTTATGCAGTGCCACGGACAGTTTCTGCAAGTGGAACTTGAAGGAACCTGCAGATCTGATTACATATGGCTTCAAAAGCTCTTTCCCCAGGTACGGAAAGCTGGATGGCCCACCCATAGGCAACACTGCCTACGGTTCGAAACATAATTTTTCTGTCTAATTCTCCTTGCATGGTTTAATCAAAACAACAAAGGCAGAATGCTGCTCCGCTTCTTCTAAGAGCCCTGGTAACCATTTTCTGAACCTTCTTTGGGTGCATCTGTTTTTGTATTTTGTGGAATAAAGAGAAACATATTCAGACTTCACAGCAGGGTGGATTATTTTCACCTACAAACTAAGGAAGAATGATCTTCTCCCTTCATACACCCCTACACTGATGGCTAAGCAGCTACTGTCAAGTCAATGGCAAGAGAGAGAAGTAGTCTAGAACAGGGTCACAAACCTTCTGTAAAGGTCAGAGAGTAAGTAGTTGAGGCCACAGACACATGGTCTTGATCACAATTACTCAATCCCACAGCTGCAAGAAAGCAACCATAGATAAACTATAATTGAATGAGCATAGCTGGGTTTCGGGAGAAGGCAATGGCACCCCACTCCAGTACTGTTGCCCGGAAAATCCCATGGATGGAGGAGCCTGGTAGGCTGCAGTCCATGGGGTCGCTAAGAGTCGGACACAACTGAGCGACTTCACTTTCACTTTTCACTTTCATGCATTGGAGAAGGAAATGGCAACCCACTCCAGTGTTCTTGCCTGGAGAATCCCTGGGACGGGGGAGCCTGGTGGGCTGCTGTCTATGGGGTCGCACAGAGTCGTACACGACTGAAGCGACTTAGCAGCAGCAGCAGAAGCAGCAGCTGGGTTTCACCCACTCCAGTGTTCTTGCCTGGAGAATCCCTGGGACGGGGGAGCCTGGTGGGCTGCTGTCTATGGGGTCGCACAGAGTTGGACACGATTGAAGCAACTTAGCAGCAGCAGCAGCAGCAGCAGCTGGGTTTCAATATTTGAATTTCATATAATTTTCACATATCATAAAATATTATTCTCCCTTTGCTTTTTTGCTGTTTAGTCTCTAAGTCATGTCTGATTCTTTTGTGACCCTGTGGACTGTAGCCCACCAGGCTCCTCAGTCCACAGGATTTTCCAGGTAAGAATACAGAAGTGGGTTGCCATGCCCTCTGGGTTGGGATCTTCCCAACCCAGAGATTGAACCCCTGTCTCCTGCATTGGCAGGTGGCTTTTACCACGGAGCCACCAGGGAAGTTTTTTTAACTGTTTCAAAATGTAAAGTACAGTCTAGCTCATAGGCCAACAAAAGCAGGCAGCAGGATGGATTTAGACTTTGGGCCATAAGTTTGGCAAACCCTGACTTAGTCCCACCCCTCTGATGACCTACAGGGGTAGGATGGAGGGGTGGGAGGAAGATTCAAGAGCAGGGGGATGTATGTATTTGTATACATATAGCTGATTCACTTTGCTGTACAGCAGAAACTAATTCAACACTGTTAAGCAAGTATACTCCGATTTTAAAAACTAATCTACTTCCCAGGATATTAGATGTTCTCCTACTATCAGTGGTTCATAATCCTATAGGCAAATCAGAATCACCTATGGTTCTTTTATTTAAAATAAAAAATTATAAGGGTCAAAGCTTTTCAAACCTACCTAACTAGAGTCTCAAATTAGAGGATTATTCTCTGGAATTACAATCTCATAATTAAGTGATAATATTTAGAAATAATATTTATATTTCTAAATAGTATTTAGAAATACTATAAATTATTGAATCCCTTACTGATGGACATTTAGGTTGGTTCCAGCTCTTTGCTATGATTGTAAAAAACTGTAGCAAACATTATTGTACATGTATTATCCAATTGTGTCCTTAGGATAAATTCCTAGATTTTTAATTGCTGAACCAAAGAGTATAAAAATTTCCAAGTTTCAGCTGTAGCAGATGATGTTGTGAGTTTGCATTGTAAGACACAAAACACAATCCTCTGCTCCAAACTAAAGCTCCATTAAACCTTGGTGTATTTAAAAAAAAAAAAAAGTGATAAGGGACTTTCCTCATGATTCGGTGGCTAAAACTCCAAGATCCCAATGCAGAGGTCCCAGGTTCCATGCCCGGTTGGGGAACTAGAGCCCACATGCCACAACTAAAAGGTCCTATACATAGCAGATAAGACTTGGTGTAGCCAAATAAATAAATAATTTTTTTAAAGCTTTTAAAAAAGTGATAAGCATCTTGATGGAAGAAAATGAGAGATTAATACATAACCTTAGGCAGGGCTAGAGCTGTGGCCCTTCTGGGCTCCAAGGACATTAATACAAGTAGCCCATATTCAGCTTCAATAATGGGCTGATGTGAGGCCTGTGAAATCAGGAGCTGGAATAGAATGAGGTGGGGCTCCCTCACTCAAGAACAAATGTTGAAAGAAGCTGGCCCAGCTTCCTGGCTGTATTCAACATTAAGCTGCTGCCCAAGGTAGCAGCATTGGTAAAGAATTCACCAGCAATGCAGGAGATGCAGGTTCGATCCCTGGGTCAGGAAGATCTCCTGGAGGAAAACTGGCAACTTGCTCCAGTATTCTTGCCTGTAGAACCCCATGGACAGAGGAGCCTGGCAGGCTAAAGTCTACGGGGTCTCGAAGAGTCAGACACAACTAAGTGACAAAGCGTGGTATGGCATGGCAAGGTAGCAGAAGGAATCAGACATTTACGCAGGCAGAACTTGGCCACACTACCCATCGGCTCCAGAACTGACTCTGAAGCATCCCTGTGAGACAGAAGCCCCAAACTTCTATCATAAGTCCTAGTTTTGAGTTGTGAAGCCTAGTTCAGTATAAAACTTCTAGACATAAAGAAGGCGAGTAGGAGAAAAAGAACAAAAAAGGCCAAGAACGGCTCCTCCTCATGAACCATACACTACAATTGTGAGTCATATGAGGACAACTGATGCCATAAAAGACAGACACTGAACACACCTCGGAGATCATTCAGTTCAGAGAAATTTAAGATAATAAAGCAATTTCCTTAAAAAAAAAAAAAAAAGCCACTAAGGAATGTGTGGTTAATATTATCAAAAAAACCAATAGAAGTTATAGTTGCATATTTTAAACATTGAGATAAAGATCAATTTTGGATATAAGTTAAAATTTTAAAGAAAAAGAAACTCAAGGTATAATTTACACGTTAGCAGAAGTGAGAGAAAGAAAGAGAGAGATGGAGAACAAAGAAAACTTTACCAATCCAAGAGAAGACAGGAAAGGAGAAACTAATAAATATACCACACTATAGAAAATGAGATAGAAGAAGTAAATATATGTCACCCCCAGAAACAGAGAAAATGTAAACTCATTGGACCCATATATTTAAATCAGAGACTATCAATTGGACTTTCTACTTCAGTTTTTTACTGATGAAAACAGACATTTACAATCTAACACAACAGACTTCCCTGATGGTCCAGTGGTTAAGAATCCTCCTGCCAATGAAGGGGACACAGGTTCGACCCCTGGTCCAGGAAGATTCCACATGCCTCGGGACAGCTAAGCCTGCATGCCAGTAGACTAGTGAACTGTTAAGAGATTTTAAATGGTCATTGGAGATCTCTCCTGTTAACAAGATTCAGCTTAAATGTAGATTCCCCCCAGTCCCTCTATAAAAACAAAAGAAAAACCCATAGACAACATCTTATAAAAACTAGCTGATAACAGGAATCCCCAGGAGGTCCAGTGGTTAGGACTCTGCACTTTCACTGCTGTGGGCCTGGATTCAATCCCTGGTTGTAGAACTAAGATCCCACAAGCCTCAGTACAGCCAGAAAAAAGAAAACAAAACAAAAAACTAGCTGATAACATTTCCAAGAACTTCAGAATAAGGGCAGGTGGGGGCAGTCAACAAGAGTCTTATGGCTGTGTATGCAGCCCAGGGGCACATGAATGGATTAAGAAATGAGAAATCTAGAAATGCCCTACTTGTGCTCACTTCTAAATGGAAGGAACCCTCAGATGAGGACTCAGCTAGCCAATATGAGGACAACGATCAACAGGAGTGGCCGTTTTCAGGGTCTAATGTGTGAGTTGTCCAAAGATGATGACAGAAGTTCTAGAGTGATTGGTCAGGCAGAAATCTCAAGGAAAGGAGACAGCCCTGCACCAAGGACATTCTGCTAGGAATGAAACACAAATGAATCGGGACAAGAATGCTGAAGGCTGAAGGAGAAGGAAGGTTCAGATATTACCAGGGGAGGGATCTAGAGAGATAGACCTCAGAAAGGAGAATTCAATACAAGAAAGCCATTTACACAATCATCATATTAATAGAATGAATTAAAAGATCATCAGTATAGATTCTGAAAAGAAAATTTAATACCCAGCTTAAAAACTCTCAATAAAATAAAAACTGAGGGATATTTCCTGAAAATGATATACAGAGCTCAACCTAAAACTGCTATCTCACTTACACAGAAATTACTAGCAAGAATTCTTAATCATATTTGTTAATCTATGTATTAGTTGGGTAAAATCATAACACTTTTACTTTCACTAACCAACAGAAATTTAGTTTTTCCTTCAATTATGAATGTAGGTAATAAACTACAGTGGTATTAGAATTACCTATGGCTTGGTCACTAACAGAAATCATAGGTATTTTCATGTCATAGTACAGTGGTTGCAGGAACATCAAAATAGTATTTATGCTTCTCATTGCTTTGAAATCACGGTATTTATTAAGCCTGCCACTATATCTTATATTTAGTGCAGCAATAATATTTCAATAACTACTTCATTAGTTTCCTTTGCAATCCTATGCATTTGATTTTATGCATTTAAACTCTTGATTCAGAGAAGGGTGTTCATAAACTTCACTTGACTGCCAGACAGGTTCAATACACAAAAGAAGAGTTATGAAAGTCCTGCATTTGTCACTTCCTAATAAAATTAGCAACAAAACACCAATGTCCACCATCTCCAGGGGTGCAAAGGATTCTCAGGCCAGTAATCTGGCAAATTTGCAAATAATAATCAAGCCCAAGATCATCTGATCGTCCCCTGTACACACACACACACAGATACTCAATTGTTATTTCTTGCAAAATGAAAAACTAGGGCAGGGAGATGAAGACTGAGAAAGGGATGGAGCTTCCCTATTGGCTCAGGGTGAAGAATCTTCCTGCCAATACAGGGGACATGGTTCGATCCCTGATCTGGGAAGATTCCACATGCCGGGCAGCAACTAGAGCCTGGGAGCTGCAACTACTGAGTGCTGAGGTTCGCATACCCTAGAGCCCGTGCTCCTCAACAAGAGAAGCCACCACAATGAGAAGCCCACACACCACAACTAGAGAGTAGCCCCCACTCGCCACAACTAGGGAAACGCCCATGCAGCAACGAAGACCCAGCACAGCCAAAATAGATAAATAAAAAAAATTTTTTTAAAGGAAGGGGAGAATTCATCCCCAGAAGGAAGCAATCCTTCTGCCCCAACACTGGCAGATTCCTCAACGGAGGGCTGCAAGATGCTCCAAGAGAATCCCAACCAGGCCTAGCAGGAGCTGCAGGTGGGATCTGGGAACAAGGCTGCTACCCCCACCCAGTGCCCAGTGCATGTCGGGATCTAGCTGAGGACCCCGCAAAGAGGTACCAGCATCCACTCCTCTTCTACTTCTCCTCTGGCTCTGCTTGCTCCCTTGGACTCCTGAACACGCTCTGGTGCCCTGGCAGACATGGCAGCCTGACCTTGAACTTCTGTCCTTCTGTCTGGAACCCTGAATCCTTATCTGGCTTCAACAAACCCTATCCCCCAAAAATGGGAAGAGAAGGGGTTGGGGTCTGTCCTGGGCTACCAGGGGCTCACTGGAACCAGAGGTCATGATGTTGAAATCAACCTACCAATGAAGATGACCATTGCTTAGTGAAGTGTTGTAAACCTCAGGTTTTCAGAGTATCAAGCAGCTATAAACAATATATTTAGGGAGTTATGAAGACAGGAGAGGTGGAACAAACATCTTCACCTGAAGGCATTTAAGTAATATATGAAAATACATGCACTCAAGTCAGAGAAGGAGAAATATTGTATGACATCCCTTATAGGTGGAATCTAAAATGAAATGATACAAATGAACTTACATACAAAACAGAAAGAAACACAAAAACTTAGAGAATAAGCTTATGGTTGCCGGGGAAAAGGGATAGTTAGAGAGTTTGGGATGGACATATCCATACTGCTATATTTAAAATGGATAACCAGTAAGGACCTATTGTGTAGTACTGGGAACTCTGCTCAAGGTTTTGTGGCAGCCTGGATGGGCGGGGAGTTTGAGGGAGAAGGGATGCATGTATATGTATGGCTGAGTCGCTCTGCTGTGCACCTGAAACTACCACAACGTTGTTAATCAGCTATGCTCCGGTACAAAATTAAAAGATTTTAAAAAATATGTGTGCTTCACAAAGTCAAACCAAGTGAATCTGCAGTTTTTATTCAGCCCTGAGGGCCATCAGTGTGCAACCTACACCAATATGTGCTGCAAATTACTCAGTTCAGTTCAGTCGCTCACTTGTGTCTGACTCCTTGCAACCCCATGAATCACAGCACGCCAGGCCTCCCTGTCCATCACCAACTCCCAGAGCCCACCCAAACTCATGTGCATTGAGGTGGTGATGCCATCCAGCCATCTCATCCTCTGTCGTCCCCTTCTCCTCCTGCCCCTAATCCCTCCCAGCATCAGGCTCTTTTCCAATGAGTCAACTCTTCTCATGAGATGGCCAAAGTATTGGAGTTTCGGCCTCAACATTAGTCCTTCCAATGAACACCCAGGACTGGTCTCCTTTAGGATGGACTGTTTGGATCTCCTGGCAGTCCAAGGGACTCGCAAGACTCTTCTCCAACACCACAGTTCAAAAGCATCAATTCTTTGGTGCTCAGCTTTCTTCACTGTCCAACTCTCACATCCATACATGACCACTGGAAAAACCATAGCCTTGACTAGACGAACCTTTGTTGGCAAAGTAATGTCTCTGCTTTTGAATATGCTATCTAGGTTGGTCATAACTTTCCTTCCAAGGAGTAAGCATCTTTTAATTTCATGGCTGCAATCACCATCTGCAGTGACTTTGGAGCCCAAAAAATAAAGTCTGACACTGTTTCCACTGTTTCTCCATCTATTCCCTGGAAGTGATGGGACCAGATGCCATGATCTTCGTTTTCTGAATGTTAAGCTTTAAGCCAACTTTATCTCTCTCCTTGTTCACTTTCATCAAGAAGCTTTTTATTTCCTCTTCACTTTCTGCCATAAGGGTGGTGTCATCTGCATATCTGAGGTTATTGATATTTCTCCCAGCAATCTTGATTCCAGCTTGTGCTTCTTCCAGCCCAGTATTTCTCATGATGTACTCTGCATATAAGTTAAATAAGCAGGGTGACAATATACAGCCTTGACGTACTCCTTTTCCTATTTGGAACCAGTCTGTTTTTCCATGTCCAGTTCTAACTGTTGCTTCCTGACCTGCATACAAATTTCTCAAGAGGCAGATCAGGTGGTCTGGTATTCCCATCTCTTTCAGAATTTTCCACAGTTTATTGTGATCCACACAGTCAAAGGCTTTGGCATAGTCAATAAAGCAGAAATAGATGTTTTTCTGGAACTCTCTTGCTTTTTTGATGATCCAGCGGATGTTGGCAATTTGATCTCTGGTTCCTCTGCCTTTCGTAAAACCTGCTTGAATATCTGGAATTTCACGATTCACATATTGGTGAAGCCTGGCTTGGAGAATTTTGAGCATTACTTTACTAGCATGTGAGATGAGTGCAATTGTGTGGTAGTTTGAGCATTCTTTGGCATTGCCTTTATTACTCAGTCCTGAGCAAACAAGCTGTGCCCCAAACTATGCCTACATACACGGCAGTCTCTGTACACCATAATCTGGACTATTTGTCCCCTGCCAACCCCAGGGAAGCCTGGGGGCTGCCCACTGCCATCTCAGATTCCTTGTTTCTTGTACTCACCAGCTCAGCTGCTAAGCAGCCTCACAGCTGGGGTCTGGGTAATGACCCAGGTCACCACACTCTCCTCAGAGTCCTCAGGGCCCCTCTTCTCAAAGGCATGCATAATACCACTGCTATCACCAAGGAGAATATCTGGCCAAAGAAGGTGGCATGGAGAATCTAAATATAGTTATCAGACACATGCAATTTCTCCATTGAATAGAGAATATAGCATCTGGAAATTTCTAAACTCTTGGCATAGAATATATGATTGTGGACTTCATTCATGAACCAATTCTTTTACATAATTCATGCTTATTTAAAAATATCCTTGTCACCTGACAGCCTACAGAAAGGTAGGTTGAGTAGAAAATTATTAATAGCATTAGCACTGCCTGCAAATTGCAGGTTTTAATAGCTCTAGTCACAGCCTCAGAAATAACCAGAGAAGATCATATTAAGGAACTGGAGCAACCCTAAAGGACGAACAGAAAGGGAGACATGGCTGCTGCTGCTGCTAAGTCTCTTCAGTCGTGTCCAACTCTGTGCGACCCCATAGGTGGCAGCCCACCAGGCTCCACCGTCCCTGGGATTCTCTAGGCAAGAACACTGGAGTGGGTTGCCATTTCCTTCTCTGAGAGACATGGCAGTGCTTACCATTTACATGGGCTTCCCAGGCGGCGCTAGTGGTGAAGAATCAGCCTGCCAGTTCAGAAGGCATAAGAGACCAGGTTCGATCCCTGTGTCAAGAAGATCCCCTGAAGGAGGAAATGGCAACCCACTTCAATATTCTTGCCTGGAGAATCCCATGGACAGAGGAGCCTGGCGGGCTACAGTCCATGGGGTCCAAGAGTCAGACATGATTAAGCAACTGAGCTGCATGCACCATTTCCACAACAGTCTGCTATTTACAAAGGGCTTCCATGCACATTATCCACCATGATGCTCACAGGCGAGGTGTGGAGGGCTTACTATCTCGGACCCAGAGGTGAAGAAACCCAGGTCTGCCGTGGTTCTCTCAACACCCCAACTGGTAAGTTCCAAAGCCAGGAGTTGAAGCTGGATGTGTTGGCTCCACCTTCAATGGCTCAGCAAACTTTTCCTATAAAAGACCAGACAGTACATATTTTTTAGGTTTTGAGGTCATGGGTCTCTTTTTTGTAACAAACAGGTCATCCTGTCTGTTTGTTACAATCCTCCTGCATTGCTAGGTGGATTCTTCACCACTAGTGCCACCTGGGAAGCCCATGTAAATGGTAAGCACTGCCTTGTCTCCCTTTCTGTTCAGCCTTTAGGGTTGCTCCAGTTCCTTAATTTGATCTTCTCTGGTTATTTCTGTGACTGTGACTAGAGCTATGTCTGTTTAGAAAGAGACTCACAGCCTTGGAGAATGAACTTATGGTAGGCGGGGAAGGAGGGGACAG
The DNA here is from genome assembly GCF_032452875.1 of Bos javanicus. Classification (NCBI taxonomy): domain Eukaryota; kingdom Metazoa; phylum Chordata; class Mammalia; order Artiodactyla; family Bovidae; genus Bos; species Bos javanicus. The sequence continues at coordinate 25,315,434 of NC_083888.1, forward strand.
GATATTTAGGAAGTTTGGGATGGACATGTACACTCTGCTATATTTAACATGGATAACCAACAGTGACCTATTGTATAGCATAGGGAACTCTGTCCAATGTTATGTGGCAGCCTGGATGGGAGGGGAAGCTTGGGGGAGAATGGGTACTTGTATATGAATGGTTGAGTCCCTTCCTGTTCACCTGAAACTGTCACAACATTGTTAATCAGTTAATCAAAATAAAAAGTTTAAAGAAAAATTATATTGTTACATCTGCCAAAACTGCCAAAGACACTGTGTAAACAAATGGGTGTAACCGTGTGTCAATTAAGCTTTATTTACAAAAACAGGCAGAGGGCTGCATTTGGCCCTGACTATAGTTTGATAGGGGCTTCCCTGTTGGCACAGAGGTAGAGAATCCACCTGCCAATGCAGGAGACATGGGTTCGATCCCTGGGTTGGGAAGATCCCCTGGAGGAGGAAATAGCAACCCAATCCAGTATTTTTGCCCAGGAAATCCTATGAACAGAGAAGCCTGGTGGGCTCCAGCCCATGGAGTTGCAAAGAGTTGGACACAACTTAACAACTAAACAACAACAGTAGTTTGGTAGAGATTCCTGCTCTACCATCTTCAAGCAGCCACTCTTCTTTCTAGTTTCATGAATCAGCTCACAGTTGAACTGGCAGAGAAGTAGGAACGGTGCTGAAAAAACAGGAAGCAGAAAGAAAACTGCTGTGATAAGAGAGTCCCAAGAAATTACATTATTTACAAAAGAGTTTGCTCAGGGTCCTGGGTGTTTGAATGTTAGGGAAGAGATAGGAGAGACAACCTGATGTTCATTGCCATAGCCAATTTGCCCATCAACAGATGCATAGAGAAGACATAGTGGGTCATTGCCTGGCACACAGTGGAAGCCACTCTTAGTTCTCTGCACAACAGACACTCTCTGTATCTTCCCAATTTTGTTTGGAACAATAGTTTCCCAGCCCTTGTGATAAACAGTGACGGGACCTAATCCTATGGTTTTACTGCCATTCCATTTGTCAAACACACAACTTCCTAGGATGCTTAAAGGGAGGAAGCTTCTGTGTCTCCTAGCTATGGACAATGCAACTTTGGAATCTGCCAGAAGTGCTCAAGAAAGATTTGGTTTTCCTGATTAACAGGGTAGATGATGCAGATAGTCTTATTCCTCCACGTAGCTTCCCATCTTGAACATAGCCATGAAGCCTGGGGTCTGGGGTTTTTGTTGTTCAGTCGCTAAGTCATGTCTGACTCTTTGTAACCCCATGGACTGCAGCATGCCAGCCTCCTCTGTCCTCTACTATCTCCTGGTGTTTGTTCAGATTCATGTCTATTGAGCTGGTGATGCTATCTAACAATCTTATCCTTTGCCTCCCCCTTCTCCTTTTGCCTTCAATCTTTCCCATCATCAGGGTCTTTTCCAATGAGTCAGCTCTTTGCATCAGGTGGCCAAAGTATTGGAGCTTCACCTTCAGAATTGTGCATGCTCTGTCACTCAGTCATGTCCGAATCTTTGTGACCCTATGGACTGTAGCCTGCCAGGCTCCTCTGTCTGTGGGATTTCCCAGGCAAGAATACTGGAGTGGGTTGCCATTTCCTTCTCCAGAGGATTTTTTCCAACCCAGGGATCACACCTGGGCCTCCTGTATTGCAGGCGGATTCTTTACCATCTGAGCCACCTCAGCATCAGTCCTTCCAATGAATACTCAGGGTTGATTTCCTTTAGGATTGACTAGTTTGATCTCCTTGCTGTCCAAGGGATTCTCACGAGTCTTCTCCAGCTACAGTAGCCATCTGGTAGCCATACAGGAAACAGCTTTTGTATTAAAGGCAGCAGAGCAATCAGAGAGCAGGAACAGAGGCAAGGTATTGCTTCATAAAATCGTGGAGCCCTGCACCATCCTTGAACCGCCTCTCTTTGGACTCCTCTTTACAGGAAAGAATTAAAAACCTTTATGATGTCTGGTACTGTTACTCTTCTGCTGTTTTTTCCTGAAAAAAAATTTCCTCCTCTTTCTTACCTTTTCTCTGTATGTGCAAATTCATTTCATTGTATCAAAGATAATTAATGTATTTCACCTAGAATAATGTCTGGCTCATAGTAGGCACTCTGTAAGTCACTGCTCTTCCTGATTCTGCCATTTCTGGTCCTTAAGACTCAGATCCTAATTCTCTTGTACCTTCACAGTTTCAATTATCTGAGTCAATGCTTTAATAATGAACCACATAAGGTGAAAGTGAAAGTCGTTCAGTGGTGTCCAACTCTTCGCAACCCCATGGACTATACAGTCCATGGAATTCTCCAGGCCAGAATACAGGAGTGGGTAGCCTTTTCCTTCTACAGGGGATCTTCCCAACCCAGGAATCGAACTCAGGTCTCTCTCATTGCAGGTGGATTCTTTACCAGTTGAGCCACCAGGGAAGCCCAATGAACTACACAAGGTTGCCTAGAATGCATGTTGAAATATCTCTTTTTTTCTGAATATCTTTTCTTCTTTACTATATTATAAACTCTTGAGAGGGTGAAATCTATCAGAGTTTTCCCGCAACAATATTGTATTTGGGCAAATATGCACTGCAAGGAGATCCAACCAGTCCATTCTAAAGGAGATCAGTCCTGGGTGTTCTTTGGAAGGAATGATGCTAAAGCTAAAACTCCAGTACTTTGGCCACCTCATTCGAAGAGTTGACTCATTGGAAAAGACTCTGATGCTGGGAGGGATTGGGGGCAGGAGGAAAAGGGGACGACAGAGGATGAGATGGCTGGATGGCATCATCGACTCGATGGATGTGAGTTTGAGTGAACTCCAGGAGTTGGTGATGGACAGGGAGGCCTGGTGTGCTGCAATTCATGGGGTCACAAAGAGTCGGACACGACTGAGAGACTGAACTGAACTGAACTGAACTGAAGATGTTATTTACAAGAAAATAAATGAGTAAAAAAAGTCTATATTGAATTTGTTACAATATTGCTTCTGTTTTATATTTTGTTATTTGTTTTTTTTTTCACGGTGAGGCACATGGGATCTTAGCTGCTCGACCAGGGATCGACTCTGCAACCCCACATTGGAAGGCAAAGTCCTGATCTCTGGACCACCAAGGAAGTCGTTGTCACTTTTAAATGCACCATTATTTTATGAACCAGAAAGAAAAGAAAAATACTATGTCAATTTAATTATGCCATGTTGTAAACCTAATTTCAGATATGTTAAAATATAGGAGGAAAATATGCCTTTCAGAATGGAGAGACTGAGTGTATAAATGATGGCCGGACTATATAACAAAATAACCATAACTCACCACTTGTTGCAACCAATCCAGAAAATTGCACCACAGTCTGTCACTGTGTCTGTCAGCCCCAGACACTCAAGGTTTGAGCAGTAACTGACAGCTTCCCTGATTCTTGTCCCTGCTCCCAACTTAGTACCAATCAGGAAACCTGTGACTGATCACAGAAGATGCCACACTCTGGTTAGCCTGCCTCCAGCATCCCCATGGCAACAACCTTCACTCAGGCACACCAGAAGCCTTCCCTTTTGCCCACTGTATAGATATCCACTCCTTTTCCTGCTTTTGAATCTCTTCCTAATACCAGGGACGTGACTGGCTCCCTTACTGCAGCAAGTTCAGAAGTCCCACTCAGGGAGTCTGTGTTATTTCCACAGAATCAGTGATTTTCCATAGTAGTAGTTCTCATGGTAGTGTTCATTTGTTCAGCAAGCATTGCTCTTCTGGATTATAGGAAAGGTGCACAATTTGGAGCGAGGGGATATTTAAAAAGAGGGCTTGAGAAGGGAACCACTGATTGTAATAGTTTAGCAGTGGGGTACTCAAGCCTGAATTGAAGGGACAGCTGTGAGGAGACAGAGGAACTGTCGGTTTTTAAAAAATGTACCACATGAGAGTTGTGAGTTAAGTTTTATTTGGAGCAAAATGAGGACTATAGCCCAGGAGACAGCACCTCAGAGAGCTCTGAGAAACTGCTCCAAAGAGACAGGGGTGGGAGGAAGTTCAGGACAGACATGATTTTGGTGAAGGGGGAGTATGTGCAATCAAGAACTTTTTTTTTTTTTTTTTTTGCAGAAAGTTTCTGCTAGTCATGGGGAGCAGATGTCACCATGAAGGAATTTAGTGCTTTCCTAGATATGAGGAGATACAAGAAGTGGGCTTATCAAAACGGCTCCTGAAAATATCGAACTATCTGAAGACCTGTCCTGCCACTATTTCCCTGATTACAGATGCCTCATTCCTGCACTCCACCCAGAATTCCTTTCAGGGGGTGTTTCAGGTCAACACCCAAAACAGCATATGATTTAATCCTTGTAGAGACAGATGGTAAGTGCCAATCTGTAGTTGACAGAGCATGGATTTGGGTACAGTCTAAAGAAAAGAGATGACACATTTGAGGTGGGAATCAAAGCAGAAGTAGAGGCCACCAGGCTACGAATGGGGGAGAAATCCAAGGGGACCCTGAGAAGTCGATACCAAGCAGGGATCTGTGTGGCTCTGGGGCACAAAGCCTTTCTGTGTCCCCCATTTCTCTGATTACAGGAAAAAGCCTTCATTCAGTCTCCACAACCTTCCCTGAGTTCCACTGGTTCAAGACTCAAGCAGTTGCTAATTAATGAAGGGAGGGAATGGGAAACCAGGGAAAAACAGTCAAGAGGAACAACAGTGCAGGCTTGGGCAAGGTCCTGGTTCCCCATCAAGAGATAAATGCAACAGTATCTTTGAGCTGTTTTCTTGATACTGAAACCCCCTCCAGGTGAGAGAAGTTAAGGTTTATCCATAGTAAGCTGCCCACAAGCATGTAGACCCCAGACCAGTTGAACCTGAAAGTTGATGATGCTGACTCCTTCTCACCTCACCACCCACCCATCAGAAAAATGTGCATGAGCAGACCATGCCCTCTTTGAACTTTTACAGTAAAACTTCTCACTGTCCTCTCCAAGTTGGGACACATGGTTTTGAGGCCATGAATCCGCTGTGGCCCCATTTACCTGGCAAAGCAATAAAGGTATTCTTTTTTTGTGTTCAGATGTTCGGTCATGTCCTACTCTCTGCGACCCTATGGACTATAACCTGCCAGGCTCCTCTGTTCATGGGGTTCTCCAGGCAAGAACATTGGAGTGGGTTGCCATTTCCTCCTCCAGGGGATGGAGTGATCCAGTGATTGAATCCCTGTCTCTTGCATTGGCAGGCAGATTCTTTACCATTAGCACCACCTTCACCCAAAATTCTGTCTTCAAGATTTAATTCAGTGTCCAGGTACAAAGGCCAGATTCACCTTCAATGTGAAGCCCTGTTAAAGCTAGAGTCTCCGAGGAGATGGCTGTAACTCCTGGAGGTCAGGGAGCAGGTTCTGGAGAGGAAAGCTGAAGCACAGGATGCTGAAAGAATATCCTTGTCACCATGAGGAGAGAGGGGAACAGGTGTAGTGTGTGACACTATCACATGTGTGTTCTTTAAAGAGAAAAAGATGAGACACAGGGCCACCAATGGATATGGCTGCATGTGACTCCCCCTGGAAGGCATCATTGCTACTAGGCTGTGTTTGGTTAACCTGTGTTCTACTGGGACTTCCCAGGTAGCTCAGTGGTAAAGAATTGGTCGGCAATGCAGGAGATGCAGGAGCCACAGATTCAATCCCTGGGGTGGGAAGATCACCTGGAGAAGAAAATGGCAACTCACTCCAGTATTCTTGCCTGTGAAATCCCATGGACAGAGAAGCCTGGCGGGCTACAGTCCATAGGGTCGCAAACAGTATGGACGTCACTGATGAGGTTTCACTGAATTACCTTTAGTAATCATATAATGAGCTCATCCTGAGGCTGGAACCACAGAATAAAAGTCTTTTGTCAGGACTTCTTCCTAGAAGTCCTCTCATTTGGAATTATTAATGTCTGGAAAATGATTGGGTGTGCCCCATCTGAGGAGGGAAGCTCTTGGTCACAAGAGAGCAGAAGACTGAAGAATTCACTCATTGAGTCCGTGCCATTGAATTCACCCCTTTGAAAACCTCAGGGGGCTGAGTATAATTAAACAACATTAATTAAAATACTAAAGAATAGAAAAGGGCAATCGGCAGGAGGGACAATGGAACAACATCAAAGAGACAGAAAATAACAAAAATAGCAGCAATCACTATGCATTAAAGCCCAGGAGGTTGACAGCTCAGCTGGAGTGCCTTCAGAGAAAAGTTTCATGGCCAACAGCCCTGAGTGTGAGAGGAAACATGGCGACAGGAAGGAAGGGACCCAGGGGTGCACCCAGGGGCTCCTTTTCCTTTCCACAGATACCCAAGAGGCTCAGACCTGTGTAGATCATAATTAGACACTGAAACAGGGTTGTCTTAGAAGTTTCTATGAACACAGAACGTACCACTGTCTTTGTGGTTTAATATGTCACTGCAGTCTCAGTGTTTTAGGTCGTATTTCAAAAGAAGAATTCTAGCATCTTGCTAAATTACAGAATGATTCTCACACATGAATTTCTTCAGCTCAACCTCTGTTAGATATAAAAATAAAGCAGCTGAATCCACCATCAGTAGTGGCTTGGTTCTGCTTCAGGGTCTGAATTGTTGCTCAGCTGAGCATGACTCTGCAACACGATGGCCAGCAGTCCGTCAGTCTCCTCTATCCCTGGGATTCTCCAGGCAAGAATACTGGAGTGGATTGCCATTTCCTCCTCTGGGGGATCTTCCTGACCCAGGGATCGAACCTGCATCTCTTGCATCTCCTGTATTGGCAGGCAGATTCTTTGGCACTGAGACACCTGGGAAGTCCCTTCTATTTTCTCAAAGGTGGCCTATTTGTAAAGATGTTTTTGGTCAAGGTACTTTCATTTCTGGATATGTTCTCCCTACCATCTGAGAATAAAAATCGATCTTTTAAAATCAGACCTTAGAAACTAATTTTGTTATGAGTAAAATGAATAAACAACAACAACAAACAAAAGGAAATGCTTCTAGTATTTACATTTTAAACGAGTTTCTTCCTCTAGAAGACTGCTCGGAGGAGATATTTTTAAATGTTTTTTAAAAATAACTTTTACAGTGTTTTTTCCAATTGCTAAGTTGAGACCTGATTCACACTTCTGATTCTGCTCATTGGATGGGAGAAGGGGGAATAGAAATGATGGCTAATTGCAGAAGAGCCACTTCTAAGAAGCCACAGTGGGCAGACTGGGGAGCAGGGAGGGGAAGCAGATGCCTCTGATTCACGCCGAAGGGGAGATTTGCTCCACCTTCTTCTCTGGCTTGTGCCTTTGGTTTGTAATTTTCACCCCCAACCAGGATGTGTTTTCATACTTATTTTGTGTTTAGAAAAGGACATATTCAAAGGGATGAAGCTGCCCTTGACATTAATAAAACTGATGGAAATTTTAAAAAGAGAAATGTAGGTATATCAGGCACCACTTTGCCAACAAAGTTTGTATAGTCAAAGCTATGGTTTTTCCAGTAGTCATGTATGGATGTGAGAGGTAGACCATAAAGAAGGTTGAGCACCAAAGAATTGATACTTTTGAATTGTGGTGCTGGAGAAGACTCTTGAGAGTCCCTTGGACAGTAAGGAGATGAAACCATTCAACCCTAAAGGACGTCAACCCTGAATATTCACTTGGAAGGACTAATGCTGAAACTGAAACTCCAGTACTTTGGCCACCTGATGCAAAGAGTCAACTCATTGGAAAAGACCCTCATGCTGAAAAAGACAGGGCAGGAGGAGAAGACAGCGGCAGAGGATAAGATGGTTGGATGGCATCACCAATTCAATGGACATGAATTTGAGCAAACTCCGGGAGTTAGTGGAGGACAGAGGAGCCTGGAGGGCTATAGTCCTTGAGGTCGCAAAGAGTTGGACCTAGTGACTGAACAACAATAACAGACTAATGGTTTCAACTCCAGTGACTTCTTGCATCACTAAGCCATATCTGTTTCCTGAGCTCCAAATGCTGACTCAACTTCTTCATCTGGAGGGTCTCAGAGTCAGCATGACATGGATCAAGCTCAGCTTGCGCCAGACTCACAGTCACCAAATGTCTCCAAGGATCTCACCTTTTTTCAGTGGTTGTGAGCACTAATGTAGCCCAGGAACTGGGGAATCTCCTTCCTCTTTATTCAATCCACTCAAGTAAGAGATCAAAGTGACTCTACCTCTGAAAGATCTCTCAGGGACATCCTTGTCCATCACTACTGTTCCTCCTAAGCTTGAGCATCCAGATCTCTTGTCTGAAAGACTGCAACAGCCCAACTAGTCTCTGCAGTAGGTGATGTTTACCAGGGTAGCTGCATCAAGGTCTTCCACCCCATATCCTCTCATGCATGCAAGCAACACAGTCTTGACTCTTCTGCATGAGGGCGGGTACAAGAGGAGCCTCTCTGCCCCCTAAATCTGAGCTGGCATCGTGACTTGTCTCAATCGATGGATGCAGCAAAAGTCACTCCCCTCACTGGGCTTCAGGGATCCACATTTCTGCCCTTTGCTACTTGGAATGCTCCCTCGGGAAGGCATTCTTCTGAAATCACTGTCTTCTGCAGAATTCTGAACTAGCACCTCCCCACTGGAGAGAGAAGGGCCACACAGAGGAGTGCTGAAGGGCCAGATCCCTTGTAGACAAGTTCAACCACCAGCTGAAGTGTAAACAGTGCCAGTGGAGTGGATCTTTCCAGCCCAGCCCTGCCTGGATCCCCGACTCTCAGCAACAGGAGGGAATGAAGGGACGTGGGTTCATCCAGGAGGTTTGGGGTAATCTGTTATATAGAAATAGATGATAAAGACAGTTTGGGTACCTCTAGTCCCTCTACTCTAGACCCTTGGCCACCAGGGTCTTGAAGTCACTTGCTCCACCACTTGCTCCTGAAGTCAGAGAGTGATCCCATCCCTGCCTTTCCTACAGAACCAAAGCCAACCATATTCAGCCCTTTACTGAATAACCTTCTCAGGCAACTGCTTCTCCCTGGCCCAGTTTCAGCTCTTATCACTCCTTCCTTCACATGCCCAGTTTACTGAACACCCCAGACATTCATGTCCTTGTGCATCTTATCACGTGATCCTGCATCCTGCTGATGCTCTTCCTTCATCAAAATGCCACTGGATGGAAAGTTCAGTTCCTCTGTGAAGCCTCGGAGGGAAGGCCCTTAGCTCCTTCCTTACCCAGCCCCTTCAATAGCTCTGCCTGTTCCAGGCCTCCTCTCAGACCTGAATGTACATTGGAATCACCAGAGCAGACTGGAAATCTGTTGCAAACTTTTTTTTCCTTGTGACCCGTCATATCCCTCTCTTAATGGTGTCTTCTGTGGAAGAGAAACGCTTAATTTTAGTGTAGTATATATTGGGTTGGGCTTCCCAGGTGGCACTAGTGGTAAAGAACCCACTTTCGAATGCGGGAGACATAAGACATGGATTCAATCCCTGGGTCAGGAAGATCCCCTGGAGGAGGGCATGGCTACTCACTCCAGTATTCTTGCCTGAAAAATCCCATGGACAGAGGAGCCTGGCAGGCTACAGTCCATAAGGTCGCAAAGCATCAGACATGACTGAAATGACTTAGCACAGTAAAGCACATATATTGGGTTGTTAATTAGCTTTTAGTGGTGTGTAACTTTCTCTCTCTTCTAACACATAAGGAAGAAGTGTGGTCACGCTGTCTCGTAAAATCGGTGGAGCTATTTCTCATCTTTATATTTGACTCAATTATTTTTCAAAGTGGAAAACCAATGTTTGATACGCATACACATTTGCCAGATTTATTTTATAAATGTCCTTTTCCATACATATAACACTGCCATATCACAAATTCAGTAAAGAGAAACTGCATTTTGATTTATGATCTTGTTTTTATAATATTATAAAATGGATAAATTAATTACATTAGTTCTGCATCATTTCAATCCTGATTTGACTGCTTTTATTATCTGTCCTGCAAGATGGGTTCTATAATTTTTTCCCTGCTGGTATTTTAATAGTCCTTGAAATTCTTATTAGCATGTTTGATTGAACTGAAAAAAAATCAGATGTTATCTTAACAGACAGTAAGAACTACCTGACTGATTGGTTTTACAATGAGGATTAGCTTTGCTAAGTAGTTGATATGGCAGACATTTTATATATATTTAATAAAACAAACTTATAGTTCCAAGGTTTGATGAAACTATATTCAAACACATGGTAATAAAAAAGCACTATATCAGAAAAGATTGTTTTAGCAAAAGTGGAAGGCCATTAACAAACAGTATGTTGTTATTCCCAACAATTTTTAAACTATTTCTGATTAAACAACATGGATTCTTAATAATTTATAATATTATAAATGTCTTTTCTGTATACTTTCCAGTAACTGAAAAAGTGAATTATTCTAAGTGGATAAGAATTCCATTTACAAGCCAGGAGGTTCCTAATACTTTATTTTTAATAAAATTGAAAGTCATCTTGATAAATCAGTGTGAATTTTGGGAAATAAGTCAAAAGGCATTCTAAGTATTAAGCAACAGTGACGTAACAAAGTTCTATTTCTGTGTAATTTTTTATATGAAGACGTTTTCTCAGTGTTTCCATCTATTAAAAAAAAAAAAAGAGTAGAAACAAAATAGATGCCTGACTCCATTTCACTGCCTAAAAAAAATCACATTCACACAGAGATATAAGCAATAATTGGGAAAACCTAATTCTTCTCATTAATAAGTACATTTCCAATAAAAATTGCTTATATTTAATTATCATTAGTAAACAAAAAAAGGTACATTAGTAGATGCCAGGGGGAATGGGGATAGGGAGGAGAGATGGGGTGTTAGTGTTTAATAGGGACAGAGTTTCAGTTTAAGAAGGAGAAAAATTCAGGAAATGGATGCTGGTGAGAGTTGCAGAGGAATTGGGTGTACTTAGTGCCACTGAACTGCACAGGTAAATATGGTTAAAATATTATGTTTTATATTATGTGACTTTAACCACAAAAAAATTTTTTTAATCTGTGGAAGAAGTAAAATAAAAATATGGATCATGGATAAAAGAAAAACATAAAATTTTTAAATGTTGAGAAACAGAGTTTATGTATTTCATGGATTTACGTAAGTGAATGAAGGGGGTTTTCATATTTTCTTGGCACAATTACAGCCTGAATTTTATGGCTTATGCCCTTACATTGAAAAGGAGATAAACACACTTGGAATTTTTATGTCAAAAACAACAGAAAAACAAAAACAAAACTTTGTCATAAGGCATTTGATTCAAGTTAAACTGAGTATGACATTTTGGGATAATAGTTTTTGGTTATTTTATTTAAAACATTTGTGTTCATCAAAGAGAAATGCCACGAATAAAAAATGGTACCACTCAAATACATTTTTCTTGCTGACATTTTAAAAATAAAAGTAATATGTTTAAAAGGATGGAAAGACAAGCTATAAACTGGGAGAAAACATTTGTAAATTACAATTTGACAAAAGATTTCCATCCAAAATATACAAAGAACTCTCAAAAGTCAACACTAAGAAATCTAAAGTCTGCAGATTGGTTAGTCATAATGTATGAATGCTGATTTCTTATGTTCTGAGAAATATATCAAGGTTATGAAATATGTTAACAAAAGGAGAAACTGGGTGAGATTTATAAGGCAACTTTCTGTGCTATTTCTGCAACTTTTTTGTAAATCTAAGTTTTTTTTCCAAAATAAAGTTTAAGAAAACTCATCAAAAAGGAAATACACAACTAAATTTAAAAATTGGCAAAAGACTTAAATAGGCACTTTGCCAAAAAAGATATATAGGGAATAAATATGCATATCAAAAGGAATTAAGAACATCAGTGAAAATAATAGAAAAACTAAGGACTTTGAAAATTCTCTCCTCCATTTCTCCATTAAGGTAACAAGAACACAGGCAAAACTTGCCTAAGTCAACTTTTAAAAAACTCTAATTTTAACTAGAAGTTTGCAACAATCTAAAGAATATTTATTTCTTTAATTTATTTTTTAGAAAGAGCTGGATTTCAGTAAGAACAGCAAATTTTGTGACATTTAACTTGCCCATTTAACTCACACCTCCCTATTCCTCCACTTCAGTTCAAAGTGCCCTTGAAAACCAGTAACCTGCAACCATCACAGTTTTAGAGACTAAATAATCCACTTTTAAATAACACATGAATCAAACAAGAAGTTTCAAGAGAAATCGAAACATATTTTGACCTAAGTGAAAAGGCAACTTATAAAAATTTGCATGATACAGTAAAAGCAGTACTTAGGGCAGGGGAAGTTTATCATACTGAATGCATACACTAGAAAAGACCAAACAAAGATCTAAAATCAGTCATCTGAGTTTTTATCCTAAGACTCTAGAAAGAAGAGGAATTGAATATCAAGCAAGCAGAAGGAAATAAGCATCAAAAATTAGAGCAGGAATCCATGGAATTAAAAACTGGAAATCAATAGAGAAAAATAATAAAATCAAAATCTGGCTCTTTGAAAGATCAGTAAAATTGATAAATCTCTATGCTATGCTATGCTATGCTAAGTCGCTTCAGTCGTGTCCGACTCTGTGCGACCCCATAGACCGCAGCTCACCAGACTCCGCCATCCCTGGGATTCTCCAGGCAAGAACACTGGAGTGGGTTGCCATTTCCTTCTCCAATGCATGAAAGAGAAAAGTGAAAGTGAAGTTGCTCAGTCGTGTCCGACTTTTAGCGACCCCATGGACTGCAGCCCACCAGGCTCCTCCATCCATGGAGGATTTTCCAGGCAAGAGTACTGGAGTGGGGTGCCATTTCTCTAGTCATGCTGAAAAGAAAGAAGACACAAATTATTAACAATATCAGAAATGAAAGAGGGGTCCATCACTACCGATTCCAGGGACACTGAAAGGATACTGAGGGAATACTAACCTTCTCTGCCAATGCAGGAGACACAGGACACATGGGTTTGATCCCTGCAAGATCCCTGGAGAAAGAAAGGATAACTCACTCCAGTATTCTTGCCTGGGAAATCCCACAGACAGAAGAGTGTGGTGGTGGGCTTCACTCCATAGGGTTGAAAAGAGTCGGACATGACCGAGCACAACCTTTCTGAACAATTTGAATACTACAGATGAAATGCAACAATTTCTTGAAATACACAAACTGCCAAAGCACACACAAGGAAAAATAGAATATGTGAACAGGTCTGGGTCTATTTTTAAAGTTGAATCAATAATTAAATTTCCAAAATAGAAAGCACCAGCCCAGATGGCATCTCTGATGAATACTGCTGAACGTTTAAGGAAGAAAAGTTACCATTTCTCAACTATCACGTCCAGAAACTAGAGGAGGAGAAAACACATCCTTACTCTGTGAAGCCTGCATTAACCTAATACCAAAACTAGACAAAGACATCACAAGGAAGAAAAACTGCAGTCCAATATCTCTCATGAACACTGATGCAAAAATAACAGCAAACTGAATAGGTAATGAGATGGAGCAGGACCCTATGGTCCTTGCCGCACATGTCCTCCGCCTGCCTTTTGTCTCTGGAAAAACTTTAGCCAAAGGATAAATTTAATCAGAGTAGTGAGAAAACTCAGAAGCAAAGGAAAAGAGTCTAAATAATAGTTTAGTTGTTAAGCAAAGTCAAGGACCTTTAGCTCCTCTTCAAGGGCTATAGAAAATATCCCAAGCCATATTCTGTGAGCTGTCTTACAGATACTAAACTCCCCACCAGGTGGAAGAAGTTAACTATATGATGACCAAACTGTAGCCATGACATAAGCTGCCATGATTCTGAGAAAATCCTAGAGAATAAAAAAAACTGCTAGAACTAAATGTATTCAGAAAAGTTGCAGGATACCAGAGCAACATGTGAAAGTGTTAGTTGCTTAGTCATGTCCAACTTTTTGTGACCCCATGGACTGTACTGTCCATGGAATTCTCTAGGCAAGAATAGTGGAGTAGATTCATTTCCTTCTCCAGGGGATCTTCCCAACCCAGGGATTGAACCCAGGTCTCCCATATAGCAGGCAGATTCTTTACCATCTGAGCAACCAGGGAAGTCCAGACCAGTATACAAAAACCTATTACATTTCTGTACACTTGCAATGAATGAACCAAAAATAAATTTAAGAAGATAGCTCTATTTACAATAGCATCAAAAAGAATGAAATCCTTAAGAGTGAATTTGACAAAGGAAATGAAAAATGTATAGTCTAAAACAACAAAACATTGTTGAAAGAAATGAAAGGAGATCCAAAGAAATGGAAAGGCATTTCATATAACACAGGAACCAAACTGATCTCTGATTTCAAAGCAATTCCTGTCCAAATCCCAGCTGACTTCTTTATGTAAATTAATAAGCTCTTCTTGAATTTATTAGGGAATTGCAAATAACCCAGAGCAGCCAAAACAATTTTGAAAAAGAACAAGGTAGGAGAACTCATACATTCCAATTTCCAAACTTACTACAAAGCAACAGTAATAAGAGAGTGTGGGTACAAAACAGGCATACAGTTCAATAGACTAGAACTGAGAGTCTAGATATGTTCCAGGACCTCCTGGTTTATAGTCTATGGGAACTTGAATAGAATTTGTACTACTGCTGCATGAAAATCGTATAAGTCTTAATCATGTTGAATTGATTCATGGGGCTTTTCGGGTCTGCTATATCTGTCTTCTTTTCTAGTCATTCTATTAATTTTTGAGAGCTTGATATTGAAACTCCAACTAAAAACCTTAATTTATCTACTTAAAAATAACTGTAATATATAGTGGAATATATAATGGATTGAAGGCAGAAGGAGAAGAGAGCAACAGAAGATGAAATGGTTGGATGGCATCACCGATTCAATGGACAGGAACTTGGGCAAAGTCTGGGAGATGGTGAGGGACAGGGAGGCCTGGCGTGCAGCAGTCCATGGGGTCACAAAGAGTCAGACATGACTTGGTGACTGAACACGCACACACGTAGTAGAACTATATATAACTTTGTTCTGTATTTTCCAAGTCTCCTGTAAATGTGTTATTATACTTTTGTAATTTAAAAGATAAAAAAGAAAGAAAAAAAAGAATTGAGAGTCCAGAAATATCAATACATCCATATGTCTACTAATATTTGTCAAGACTGCCAGGACCATTCACTGGGGGGGAAACCGTCCTCTAAGTAATCACCTCTAACACCTCGCATGCTGATACTAGACTTTTATTAATTAAGCCTAATAAGCGACTGAATAAGAAGCAGATGGCTTCTCACTGCAGTCTTTCTGGACAATGATTGCTTTGTTTTTGTTTTCAAAAATTTAAAAATGCACAGCAAATCTTGGAATTTTTGAAACTGGAAGGGACCTATGTTATCACATAAGAACTTATCTTTGCATTTTGCAGCTAAAGAACTCTGTGATTTGCTCAAGGACACACAAATAACTTGTAATTGGGAAAAGGACTGACTAGCCAGGTTTCCTGCCTCTCAATTCTGGGTTCTTTCCATCTAATGAGGCTATGTCTCTAAGTTATGTCTCTTCTATGAAGATATGAAGAAAATGACTAACCAAGGCCATATATCAGAGTGACTAAACACACATACACACACACACCCAACACAGCTTGTTTTCTGTATTATGAGAAAGATCCTTTTCTTATTTAAAGCATGCACAAATCTGGAAAGATATTTTAAGACCATTAATGGTCTTAGAAAAAAAAAGAATTGATTTATTCAAAATATAACTCAATATTCCATTTGAATTCATGCTTCATTTGTGTAGAAGCTGCCTAGACTTGATTTTCCTGTTTGGACCACAGGTTCAGTTCTATCCATTTCTAGGTTATTCCCTCCAAGTCTTGTGCCTCATGGTACACTTCTAAGACTAGAGTTGTGTCAAAAGCAGAGGGGAGCAGTGCCCATGCCATGGATGTTTGTAATTTTAGGCCATCAGTTTTACCCTGTATTGACAGCAGAGAGTGTTAAAAGACATATTCCCTCCCTCCCTCCCTCTCTCTCCTCTCTCCCTCTCTCTCCTCTCTCCCTCTCTCTCCTCTCTCCCTCTATCTTCTCCCTTTTTCCTTCCTTCCTTGTTTCCTTAACATACAGTGGGTC
The DNA here is from genome assembly GCF_032452875.1 of Bos javanicus. Lineage (NCBI taxonomy): Eukaryota > Metazoa > Chordata > Mammalia > Artiodactyla > Bovidae > Bos > Bos javanicus. The sequence continues at coordinate 25,331,482 of NC_083888.1, forward strand.
ACCCCATTCTCCTTGTAAAAGGCTGAAGTAATACAAAGTTACAAAGCATAAAATGTGACTATACCTTTCCCAATACTGCTGCAGTCCTCCCTGGAGACAGCAACTGTTCATAGTTTGGTGGGTTGTCCTGTTCCATAGTCTTTCTCTTTATTCTTTTTCATCTATATGAATGTAAATATGAACATATTTTTATTAAAAAGGGACCACACTCTATACACTATTGATACTGTGTGTAAACTAGATAACTAATGAGACCCTACTGTACAACACAGGGAACTCCACTCAGCACTCTGTGGTCACCTCAATGGGAAGGAAATCCAGAAAAGAGGGGATATATATATAGCTGATTCACTTAGCTATACAGAAGAAACTAGCACAACATTGTAAAGCAACTATTCTCCAATAAAAATTAATTTTAAAAAACAAAAAGAAAATAAAACATAAACTCTTTAACATCACAGTAATATCATTAGACCTTAAAAATTAAAATAATATGGATATCATCTAAAAGAAATGGAGCCACACTCTACATATTGTCCTGCTTTCTTAATAATAATTTGAGATTATATGAATCATCACACATTGGCTTCCCTGGTGGCTTAGCAGTAAAGAAACCACCTGCCAATGCAGGAGACCTGGGTCCCATCCCTAGGTCAGGAAGATCCCCTGAAGAAGGAAATAGCAACCCACTCCAACATTCTTGCCTGGGAAATCCCATGGACAGAGGAGCCTGGCAGGCTGCAGTCATCACACTCTGTCATACCTCATTCTTTTTTAAGTGCCACATGATAAAGTTGCAATACTTAAGTGCAGGTATGTAAAGATCTATTTAAAGTGCTTTCCATTATTAATTCACTTAATCCTCACACTAACCCTATGAAATAAAATCCTCATGCTTAATGTATAGATGGGGAAATGGAGGAAGTTAGGTAGTTTTCCCCAGGACACATGGCTCCTTAAGTGGAGGAGATGAGATTCAGTCTCAGGCAGTCTGGCATCAGAATATGATGCTTTTCACTGCTAGGCAGCATTGCGCCTCCATAATGTAAATGTTCCTTAATGTATTTAAATAGTTCCTTATTAAGGAATCTGTAGATTGTTTCTAATTTTTCACCATTATAAACAATGCTGTAATTACCTCCTCGTACATGTAATCAAGTCTATCAATCTTTCTTTTCACAGCTTCTGAATTTGCATCTTGTGTGGGAAGGTCTTTTTTTCTCCCTCAGTTATAAATAATCCTTCATTTTCTTCTATAACTTTTATGGTTTGGCTTTATTCATTTAGCACTTGAGTTCCTTTGGAATTTATATTGATATATGGCATAAGTTAGAGGTCTAATCTGATTGTCTTCCATGCAGGCATGCGTACTAAGTCACTTCCGTACTGTCTGACTCTTTACGACCCATGAACGGGGTCGCCCACCAGGCTTCTCTCTTCATGGGATTCTCCAGGCAAGAAAACTGGAGTGGGTTGCCATTCCCTCTTCCAGAGGATCTTTCCGACACAGGGACTGAACCCGAGTCTCTTATGTCTCCTGTGTTGGCAAGCATGTTCTTTACCACTAGCGCCACCTGGAAATAAGCAAATGCTCTCAAACAACAGACACTCTATCGCATTAAGAATTTTGGGTGTAAGAACCAGACTGTCTTTTGGAGATACTTCAATTCATTTACACAAGAAAAATGGGAAATCCTCCCCTACTGCAGTGTTTGTCAGCATTTTCTTTTATGAGACATTGTGCAAGTTCTCAGTTTGACCTTGGTTGCAAGGTACAGATTTCCAAAAGCAGATGTGAAGGTTATTGTTGATTTCTTGGTGAAAGAAAGAGAATTCAATTCCTTTTACTTATCTTTACATGTTCAGAAACGTGAGAAGAAGAAAAAAAAAAAAAAGAAGCTGTTGAAAGGCAAATTATGGCTCCCTTTGTCCTATCTTCCTTCTCCATATGTGCTGTTTCCAACCTTGCTCTTTCTCAGAACTTTTACTCTGCTGCCATTTTGACAACGAGCCTCATTGCATCTCCTCCATCTTCCCTCCACTTCCTGCCACCAGTGTCACCAGCATTTGCACCTGTCCTTGGTCCATTCTTCTTTCCACCAGTCCCTCCCACCCCAGTACTGGTCATTTGCCTGTCTCTCTCACTGGTTGATGAGCATAGGGACCAGGTCATTGGAAAACTGTTTCCCATCACCTAATGTAATGTAGGATCAGAGTAGACACTCCAAACCCTAAAAGTGGGACTTTCTGGTGGTCCAGTGGCTAAGACTCCCATGCTCCCAATACAGGGGGCCCAGGTTTGATCCCTGGTCAGGGAACTAGATCCCATGTGTTGCAATGAAAGATCCTGTGTCCCACAGCTAAAACCTGGAGCAGCCAAATAAAGAAAATTTTATTTTATTTTTTTCCAGAGTATTTTTTTCAGTTTTATTTATTTATTTTACAATATTATATTGGTTTTTGCCATGCATTGACATGAATCCACCATGGGTGTATTTTAAAATAAATTGTAAAATTTTTAAATAACATTTTAAAAAAGCACTAAAGGAAACCAGCATATGCCACCCCAAAACATGCCTCTTTGACATAAAAATTATTTTGAGCTGAAAGTTAACATATTAAGAAGCAGTGAACATAGTTTATGGGGTCGCAAAGACTCAGACACGACTGAGTGACTAAACAACAGCAAAACATAGTAAAAGCCAAAATACTCGACACCAAATTTCTTTATATCCCAGCTGTTTTATTGGACATACTAACAAACTAGGTCATATTTTCCTGATATAATTTACCTGATCTGAAACTAAAGCTTTAATAACCCAGTATTCCACATGGAGCCCCTTTCTATGCCCATCAAGGATGAGCAATTATTCACCACAATAGCTCTCAATGCTTCCACCTACCAAGGAGCAATCTAAAGAGTACAAAAATTAATATAAAAAATAGAGAGTACAAGCCATTGGTAAGACCTATATTAAGTCAATCTCAAAAATGCATTCAATATACATTAGGTGCAGACAGATATTGTTTGGTTCCCCTTATACGAGGTACCTGGGCTTCCCTGGTAGCTCAGCTGGTAAAGAATCCGCCTGCAATGCAGGAGACCCCAGTTCAGTTCCTGAGTGGTGAAGATCCCCTGGAGAACGGATAGGCTACCCACTCCAGTATTCTTGGGCTTCCCTAGTGGCTCAGATGGTAAAGAATCCACCTGCAATGAGGTAGACCTAGGTTTAATCCCTGGGTTAGGAAGATCCCCTGGAGGAGGGCATGGCAACCCACTCCAATATTCTTGTCTGGAGAATCCCATGAACAGAGGAGATTGGCGGGCTACAGTTCAGAGGGCCGAAAAGAGCTGGATATGACTGAACAACTAAGCACATACCTAGAATAGTCAAATTCATAGAGTCAGAAAGTACACTGGTAGATGCCAGGGACCAGGGGTGGGGAGGTGGTTAGGATGAGGAGTTCATGTTTAATGAGGACAGAGTTTCAGTTTAGGAAGGTGAACAATTAGGGAGATGGATGATGGTGAGAGTTGTGCAACAATGTGAATGTACTTAGTACCACTGAACTGTATAGTTAAATATGGTTAAAATAGTATGTTTTATATTATATGACTTTCAGTTCGGTTCAGTTCAGTCGCTCAGTCATGTCCAACTCTTTGCGACCCCATGAATCGCAATACGCCAGGCTTCCCTGTCCATCACCATCTCCCGGAGTTCACTCAAACTCACATCCATCAAGTCGGTGATGCCATCCAGCCATCTCATCCTCCGTTGTCCCCTTCTCCTCCTGCCCCCAATCCCTCCCAGCATCAGAGTCTTTTCCAATGAGTTAACTCTTCGCATGAGGTGGCCAAAGTACTGGAGTTTCAACTTTAGCATCATTCCTTCCAAAGAATACCCAGGGCTGATCTCCTTTAGGATGGACTGGTTGGATCTCCTTGCAGTCCAAGGGACTCTCAAGAGTCTTCTCCAGCACCACAGTTCAAAAGCATCAATTCTTCGGCGCTCAACTTTCTTCACAGTCCAACTCCCACATCCAAACATGACCACTGGAAAAACCATAGCCTTGACTAGATGGACCTTTGTTGGCAAAGTAATGTCTCTGCTTTTGAATATGCTTTCTAGGTTGGTCATAACTTTCCTTCCATGTGACTTTACCACTATAGAAACAAATTTTTTAAAAAAGAGTTACCTTACAAACAGTGGGTCATTACTAATTTATCTTTCTATTGCTCTCTCAAAATCACTGGATATTTGCTTTTTACCTTGTCAAACTGCTCTGTTAACAACTGACAGAGGCAACATTATACAGAGAACATGGAGTTGCAATCATACAGATCTGGGTCTGACCTTGGCAATTTACTTAACCTCTCCAAGATTTGGTATCTAAAAAAATAGGAAAAATATAACAACTTCATAAGGTTGATGTGAGGATATGGCATGAAGATATTACCACCAGCGATTTTGACTTAATTATCCTGAGATGGGACCTTGGTAAGTATTTTCAAAGCACATTTAGGTGATTTTGATGCACAGCCAGGGTTAAAAACCACCCAGTAAATTCTTCTCAAAAGTGTTATCTCCACATTCACCCTTGAGAAACTTTAAAATGACTTTTGAATATTAAAAGTGGAATTAAGAATACAAAACAACCTCTTTTCACGTGTTAGCAAAACTAGAATATGCTTAGGGATGGAAAATGCTAACATTCATAGTAAAACTGTCCAACAACTGAGTTAAGAATGAATATACATAAAGGGCTTTTGAGAAAAGCTTTATCTTCAACAAAGATCCTACAGTTGTATATCTGAATTATTATGTCCCTCCAAAGTAGTTACTACATGAAGATCAGCTATAAAACCTATTTTAATGATGCTGCCACTCTGGAAAAATAAATTTATTAAGAGAAATTGCCCTTTGAAGCTGAAGTAGATTTATTAACTTGTTTTAAATGGTGAAAAATTTGGATCTCTGGTTGCAGATTTAATCTCTGGAATAAACAAAATATCACTTGGAATCAAGTCAGGTGAGTTGTTTGTTAACCAAGCTGGGAGCTTTCTCTACAGGTATTATACCCAATGTCTCTGAGGGGCTCTTGTTAAATATCATACCCTCAGTAACTAGAACTCAACCTAGCACAAGGCATGGCTCAGTGATTGAACTTAAATGAAATATTCAGTACTAATACAGATCTATCACAAGTGCCCTTGAAGGTCATTCTCAAAGAAGTGATGAGAAATGGTTGAAGCAATAGTGACCTCATTAGAATAAGGATGTGGTTTTCCAGACAGGCAGTGTTCATGCCACATGCCTGCTACAAAGACCATTTCAATTCTTCCTAAATATGTTTGGATTAATGGGAATAACCCATGGCAAAACCATGGTGGCTCTAAGAGATGATAGTGGCTGTGACTTTGGAGCCATCACAGGGAAATATTCATTATAATAACAACCCAGAATGTAAGTCTGACCCTTGGCTGTGCAGACTCAGAACCATAATTGACAGTTTGTGGAGAAGGGGTCTGACGCTCAAGGCTGGACTTCCACTAACCAAGATGATGAGAAAGATGTATAACATTAGGATTCCAATTAGTGACATTACAAAGAGAAGTATAACAGTTGTAATTACAACCAGTACACTTTCTTTCAGAAAGCAGACTTGGGTGGGAAGTTAAGTCCCATCAGAAAGTGTCACGGTGAGCAGGAACTCACGATCAGTGAATGAGTGAAGGCTTCTAATGGATCCAGTTGGGATAACCTAAGCACTATTTCTCACACTAGGGAGAGCCCTTCAGTGGGAATGCCACTCAAGTTCAATGACCAGGATTGCTTCTTCCCCTTATTTAAGAGGCATTGGCTTAAGTTCACCCCTCCACTATCTTTTAAAGTTCATTTCCATCACTGTCCAACCTCATTTCTTTTTAAAAAACATATATTTATGCATTTGGCTGCACTGGATCTTAGCTGCCCCACTCATGATCTTTGAGCTTCATTGTGGCATGTGGGATCTTTAGCTGCAGCATTCGAACTCTCAGCTGTGGCACATGGGCTCTAGTTCCCTGATCAGGGATCAGACCACTTGCATTGGGAACACAGAGTCTTAGCCACTGGACCACCAAGGAAGCCCCCTAACCTCATTTCTGACTGACATATTTTTAATCTATGCTAGTATATTCAGTCATGTTATATCCACACTTATGAGCCTTTAAAACAGTGTATTCTTCAAAAAAAAATCTTTTTATTTTGTATAGAGAATAACTGATTGACAATGTTGTGATAGTTTCAGGTGAACTGCAAGGGACTCAGCCACACATACATGTATCCATTCTCCCCCAACACCCACTCCCATCCAGGCCACCACAAACATTGAGCAGAGTTGCTTGTGCTATACAGTAGGTCTTTGTTGGTTATTCATTTAAAATATAGCAGTGTGTACACGTACATCCCAAACTCCCTAACTATCCTTTCGCCCCATCCCTCCCACTGGCTACTATAAGTTAGTTCTCTAAGTCTAAAACTGTCTTTTTAAGATGACTTTGATCTTTTGCTCTGGTCTATTGTGAATTGACCTTAATGCTTGACTCTTATTTCCCTGTTTCCCAAATTTATGAAGTTCAAGAGACACCTAACTTATTATATTCTGACAATAACTTATTGTGCCAGAAGTCTCCCATGTAGAAAAAAAATTTGACAAGAAAATCCATTATTCTCTCAATATCAACTGTGCCAGATTCTTTTCTAAATGCTGGCAATTCAGTGATAAACAGATAAACAAAGACCAAAACTTCATGAAGCTCACATTCTAGTTGAAAAAAAAAGCAAAGAAATGAGAGAATAAATAGTTATTTAAGATATGTTCATCTGGTGATAAAGTGAAAATAAAATTAGAAATTCCTACTGAAATATTCATTGGTAAATGAAGAGAAAACTGTTACCTCTGAGAGGTTTTCAATTCTACCTTACCTGGTCCCAAGATGATAAGAAAGATCATGATCAAAGTAGAAAAATAAAAAAGGAGGGTCCCACTTTAAAAAAAAAAAAAAACAGAAAAATATGAGAGCAGAGATCTTGGAAATTCACAAACCCATGATAATGAGGACAAGACCTGTGAGGTTCTGCAGTTGCAGAAATCTATGCCCATGAATTTTCTCCCCGCTGGCACTGCTTGCATTTGTGACAGTTTCCTCAGGATCTATGGCCTTAAACGATGCATGGAGAAGGGGCAGAAATGGAATTACTCCTTTGTGCCATACTGGAATGTAATGTCTTGCAGCAATGCCCCAGATTTTTACTTCGGGCCTTGCAAAAGTAATCTCTCTTCATGAGGGGTGGGCAAAAATGGCAGTAAGAAAGATCTGAGGGCCTGAAAAGAGAACCATCATACTTAGCCGAAGAATAATGGAAGTGGCAACCAGCAGTGATTTGGATTGTTGTAGCATGTATCATTTATTAAGGACCCTTTATGTCTCCTGTACCAAAGAGGCATTTGCATATTTTACCCAAATAAATCCAAAGACCCAGTGTAACCCAATTTTCAGCCAAAAGCACATTCAAAGAAATGCAATCTGGTAGTCAAAAGAAATTTTTAAATAGTTCCATTCATTACTTGCATTTGAAATCAACTCCTTAATATTTCCTTTCATCTCTTCTCTATTCTCATATTCCCTCTGCAGTTCTGCAGTCTCTTATCCCAGTCTTACCTTTAATTTCTGCATAGAATTCACTGAAAACCCACTACCACTGGGACAGACTCTGGTCTCTTCTTTTTCTTCCCCCCTTTTGCCCATTTTTCTGGTTCTCCATCTCTAACCATTCTCCTGATTCTAAATCACAAACATCCAAAGAGTCAGACAAGCAAGCCAGAAATCATCTTACAAGAAGGGAAATGAGTGGGACTTCCCTGATGGTCCAGTGGAAAAGACTTCACCTTCTAATGCAGGAGGTGGGGGTTCAATTCCTGGTTGGGGAGTAAGATCCCATATGCCTTGCAGCCAAGAAACCAAAGTATACAACAAAAGCAGTGTTGCAACAAATTTAGTAAAGACTTTTAAAATGGTCCACGTTAAAAAAAAAAAAAAAAGACAGGGAATGGGTGAAATAGGAAAGACAAAGACAATGTTCACTGAGTATTCACTGGAAGGACTGGTGTTGAAGCTGAAGCTCCAATACTTTGGCCACTTGATGCAAAGAGCCAACTCATTGGAAAAGACCCTGATGCTGGGAAAGATTGAGGGCAGAAGGAGAAGGGGGCAACATCAGGTGAGATGGTTGGATGGCATCATTGACTCAATGGACATGAGTTTAAGCAAACTCCAGGAGATAGTGAAGGACAGGGGAGCCTGGATTGCTGCAGTGCATGGCATAGCAAAGAATCAGACACGACTTAGCAACTGAACAACAACATACATGGTTAAGGAATTGCTTGATCTGGACTTTTAAGGCATTTTAATGGCTGTCTCACAGTGGGGAGTTTTAAAGCAAAGAATTTGATTTCAACTATGTATTTTAGCAAGAAAACTCTGGCAGGCTATCAGAGTAGATTAGACCAGAGAAAAGGAGACCCCTGTCCATCCAACAAGTGACTGTGAACTTGAACTAAGAGTGGGGACAGCAGGAGGGTTTCCAGGGGAATATCAAGGATGGACGAGCCTGGTGATAATGACAGTGAGAGAGCTTCCAGTGTCTGGTGAGGGCAGCTGTGTAGATGGTGAGGCTGTGGGAAGCACTGGAGGGTTGAGGGTGTGTCTCATGAGGAAGGGTGAGGCCTTAATAGTTCTCAATATGTGGTCAGTGGTTGAGGAGGAGGATCTGAAATGCTAGAGGCTGAATGAGAAGCCATTGGGCTTGGAGGTTCCTATTTCCTGCAATCAGCCACCCATGGTTTCTCCTCCAGAGACCAAAACTCTTGACAACACTGATCTGAATCTCAGTTCAGAGCACTGAGTGCTGAAACACTAGCAAAAAGGTAAAAGAGTTTTTGTTTGAATAAATAAGGAGGTGATATACAGTGGCTGCTGGAAAGATAATGGGTTTACGTGGCAGTAAATAGAACCTGGTAGAAATTAAAATGTAGGGCAGTAGTTTAGAGTCACAGCCAAACGACTCAAGATAGTAGTAAATATAATAGAAGTCAAAGAAATTGGAAAACCAAGATTCCATTTTAGGATGAATTTTTTCCCATAAAATAAATTAGTTTTCCTATTTTGTGTATATGAGAAGATTCAGAAAATGATAAAAGAAATGGAAAGAAGGAGAAAACGATAAAACATGGTTTTTATACAAAGAATGCAGATATAAACATTTTAGAATTTTTTTCCCTCCAGTCTATTTTACTATGTGTAAGTTTCTTTTATTGTATAGTTGAGAATATACATTTCTTTGTATTTTGCTTTTCTGCTTAACATTATAACAAAAGCAATTTTTGTAAGAATATACAGGATAATTCACTCAACAGAAAAATTAGTCTTAAAATGGACCATTTCACATGGAAGACTTTATCACATTATAAAAGGAATATTAAAAAAAAAACAATGGGAAAGGAAAGGTTTACCAATAAATAGTGTTGGAAAATTGATTAACAATTTGAAAAAAGCGTTTATTTAAGTCCCTGTCTTCTCCCACTAAAACGAATTACTGGTAGATTTTTTTTTAATCAAATACAAAAACTAGAGCAAATATAATTAAATATTTATTGGACTTCTGGAGAAACAAGACTACCTCCTTTCTAAGCTAAGACTTGGTAGAATAAATCAAATATAAACTAAGAATTAATATCCTTTCTCCTTTGAGAACTCAATCAATAAGAAAATCACTAAATCCCTAATGATAAAACGGTAAAGGCCATAAACAGACAAGAAAGTCAACTAGTCACCAAACAGAAAAAGGTGTGACTCCAGTAATAATCAAAGAAATGCAAACTAAATACAATGTTACCTTATTTTTTTCATCCATTAAATTAGCAAGCTCTAAAAACTGTACTCAGGAAAGCAATCAGGAGAGGCTAGTTATACAGTAGTAACCACAAGAAGTGACTGAAAACAGTAATTTCCAAATGTTTTCTGTGAATTACTGCCAAATAGTAAATATTTGGGGCTTTGTGAGCCACACAGTCTCTGTGACAACTATTCAACTCTGTCATGATAGCAAAAAAAGCAACCATCAGTTCAGTTCAGTTCAGTTCAGTCGCTCAGTCATGTCCGACTCTTTGTGACCCCATGAATCGCAGCACGCCAGGCCTCCCTGTCCATCACCAACTCCTGGAGTTCACTCAAACTCATGTCCATCGAGACATGATGCCATCCAGCCATCTCATCCTCTGTCATCCCCTTCTCCTCCTGCCCCCAATCCCTCCCAGCATCACAGTCTTTTCCAATGAGTCAACTCTTCACATGAGGTGGCCAAAGTACTGGAGTTTCAGCTTTAGCATCATTCCTTCCAAAGAAATCCCAGGGCTGATCTCCTTTAGAATGGACTGGTTGGATCTCCTTGCAGTCCAAGGGACTCTCAAGAGCCTTCTCCAACACATAGATAACTCATAAATGAATGGGTGTGGCCCTATTTACTTAAAGAACAAGAAATGGTCCAGATTTGGCCTGTGGGTCATAGATGGCCAACTCCTGGCTTAGGGTTTATGTCTCCCTGATATGGACATGTACATCACAGGTCAGTAGGGACATTCAGTTCATCACAGACACTCAGGGATGCAGGATGCTGGGGGCTCCAAATCCAGTGCTTCCTCTACAATCACATCATCAGGGAAATTCTAGAAACTCACACATAAGCAATTACATGCCCCCACCTAGAAGTGACATTCATTTGTTGCTATTCAGTCAGTAAGTTGTGTTGAACCCTTTGTGACCTCATGGGCTGCAGCATTCCAGGCTTCCCTGTCCTTCACTATCTCCCAGAGTTTACTGAGGTTCATGTCCATTGAATTGGTGATGCCATCCAACCACCTCATCCTCTGCTGGCCTCTTTTCCTTTTGCTAAGGATGAAGGGAAGCAGGCACTGTCATGTTAGGGTGACTTTTTTTTTAATTTGTTTATTTTTTATTGAAGGATAATGGCTTTACAGAATTTTGTTGTTTTCTGTCAAACCTCAACATGAATCAGCATACGTATACATATGTCCCCTCCCTTTTGAAACTCTCTCCCATCTCCCTCCCCATCCCACCCCTCTAGGTTGATACAGAGCCATATAGCAAGTTCCCATTGGCTATTTTACATATGGTAATATAAGTTTCCATGCTACTCTTTCCATACATCTCACCCTCTCTTCCCCTCTCCCCACGTCCATAAGTCTATTCTCTATGTCTGTTTCTCCATTGCTGCCCTGTAAATAAATTCTTCAGTACCATTTTTCTAGATTCTGTATATATGCATTAGAATATGATATTTCTCTTTCTCTTTCTGACTCACTTCACTCTGTACAATAGGTTCTAGGTCCATCCATCTCATTAGGACTGACTCAAATGCATTCCCTTTTATGGTTGAGTAATATTCCATTGTGTATATGTACCATGACTTCTTTATCCATTCATCTGTCGATGGACATCTAGGTTGCTTCCATGTTCTAGCTATTGTAAATAGTGCTGCAATGAACGGTGGGATACATGTGCCTTTTTTAGTTTTGGTTTCCTCAAGGTATAGGCCTAAGAGTGGGATTGCTGCGTCATATGCTGGTTTTATTCCTAGTTTTTTAAGGAATCTCCATACCATCTTCCATAGTGGATGTATCAATTTACATTCCCACCAACAGTGAAAGAGCGTTCCCTCCTCTCCACACCCTCTCCAGCATTTATTGTTTGTAGGCTTTTTGATGATGGCCATTCTGACTGGTATGAGGTGATATCTCATTATAGTTTTGATTTGAATTTCTCTAATTAATTTTGTTTTATATTGGAGTATAACCAATTGACAATGTTATGATAGTTTCAGGTGAACATCCAAGGGACTCACCCATACATATACATGTGTCTATTCTCCCCCAAAGTCCCCTCCCATCCAGGCTGCCACATAACAATGAACAGTGCTATACCGTAGGTTCTTGTTGATTATTTATTTTAAATATAGCAGTGTGCACATGTCAGTCCCAAACTCCCTAACTCCCTTCTTTGTTTGGCTGACTTTCGATGGTCATCTGTACACAGTAGCATTGCTTGGCATAGCAAATAAAAACACAGGACACCTCTTAAACTTCAAATTTCAAATAAATAACACATAATATTTTTTGAGTAGACATATCCCACCCACTCCTTTCTGCCAACTTGCATTAACTGTACTATGTCTGCCACACTGTGACCATGAGACGACAAACCGTCATGCTGAGGACATGGGAGTGAAACAGTAGCAAGAGTCCAGGTTTCTAAAATGACTCATACTGAGTTCTGACTTTGTGCTGGGCACATGCATCCTGCATGAGAGTGATTGTTTTCATTTTACAGGAAACAGAGGCCAACAGAGTTCAAGTAACTTGCACAAATCACAAATGGCAAATGGTGGGTCAGAGACTGCATTCTTAGTCTCCATGCTATACGGATTCCCTACTGTGTTATAAAACAGAAGGTCAAAACTAAACATATAACTACCATGTGTGTGCTCAATCACTCAGTCATGTCAGACTCTTTGTGACTCCACAGACTGCAGCCTGCCAGGCTCCTCTGTCCACGGAATTGTTCAGGCAACAATACTAGGGGCAGGCTGCCATTTCCTACTCCAAGGGTTCTTTCCAATCCATGGATTAAACCCATGTCTCTCATGTCTCCTGCGTTGCCATGCAGATTCTTTACCACTGCCCAACCTGGGAAGCCCAGTGATCCAGCAGTCCCACTACTGGACATATACCCTGAGAAAACCAACATTCAAAAAGATGCATGCACCCCAGTGTTCACTGCAGCACTATTTACAACAGCCTGAACATGGAAGTACCTAAATGTTCAATGACAGATCAATGGATAAAGAAGATGTGGTACATATATGCAATGGGATATTATTCAACCATAGAAAGAAATGAAATTGGGTCATTTGTAGAGATGTGGATGAACCTAGAGAGAGTCATGCAAAGTGACAGAAAGAGAAAGACAAATATTGTATATTAACACACGCATGTGGAATTTAGAAAATGGTACAGATGAACCTATTTCCAAGGCAAGAATAGTGACACAGATGTAAAGAACAGACGTCTGGATATGGCGGGGGGTGGGGGGGATGAATTAAGAGAGTAGCATTGACATACGTACACTACTATGCGTAAAATATATAGTTAGTGGGAAGCTGCTGTATAGCACAGGGAGCTCAGCTCAGTGCTCTGTGATGACCTAGAGGGGTGGGATGGGGGATGGGATGGGGGGGTTGGAGGGAGGTTTAAAAGGGAGGGGATATATGTACACATATAGCTAGTCACGTTGTCATACAGCAGAAACTAACACAGCATTATAAAGCAACTATACCTCAATTTAAAAAATTAAAACATTGGCTATAACAATTTGAAAAAAAGTCTTTCAATAAAGTCTAAGAGTCATTTAGTTTTTCTAGTGGGAGTATATGCCCATGGAGCTACAACTCCTATAAGTATCAGGGCTTGGATCAAATCTGTCTACTGCTAAAATCCTTGAGGATTCCATGAGACCAGCATCTATGGCCCCTGGGTTGGCCATATGGGACTCAACAGCCACATCACAAGTCAGCATAAATCTCCTGGTTTAAGAAGGGACCTCAGGGTGCTGAAGTCAGGCTCCTAAAGCAATGTGGGCATCATCTGAACATGGAAATATCTGGTGAGAGATAGAGTATTTCCTGCCATATCAATAAACAAGGATGTCACAATCATCAGCTATTGCAGCCCTCCACTGTAAGCCAGTGAGACTGAAGGAACTCAGGAAGGAAAAGAACATCTGCCATCTAGCAGGCATCAGGCTGCAGCCATTCCCCACGGTGAGCCCCAGGGAAACTCAGGATGAGAATACACAGGATACTGGCCCCAGCTAGCTGAGGTGCTGTCAAAGGAACGATCTCAGTGAGCCCAGATGTTTCCATCTTCCCAAACAAAGAACTTGAGATATCTGGTTTTCTTTAATTAACAATAATCTTTTGATGTTCAGATCACCTGCCCTTCCTTGCAAAACCTCTATATAACCTGACTCCTCCCCAATTCACCTCCTAGGAGCAGTTCTCTCAGGGTAATCTGAGATGCTGTCTCCCAGGCTTGAAGTCCTAAAAATTCCCACCAAGTAAAACATAACCCTCAATTTTTAGGTTGTGAGTATTTTTTAAGTCAACACTGGGAGTATCTGAGCAACAGCCTCTTGATTCCTTGAGGACTTTTGCAATGTGTCCTTGCAAATCCTAACCACAGAGAGGGTGTCTCCTTTCAAATGCCCCTCATCCTCCTTTTGTCCTCCTCTTCCTTCTCTTTGTACATTTTTGGCTCAGAGAACCAGAAAGGCAACAGCACAGAGAGAAGAAACTTGATCTCTGAGAATCTCAGGAAAGGATAATTTCAGATGACCCACTGGGGAGTGCTTCAACTTCCCTGAGAGAAATGACCAAGTGCCAGTTTTGAACACTGACCCTGAGAGGAATCTGGGGGAAGGGTCCCCAGCTTCAAAGCCCAAGAAACAGCAGCATCACAGCACCTCAGCCTTCTCTGTGATCCACTCAGACTTGTCCCCTTCAAAAAGACAAACTATATAGGAAGACACCTGGGCTTTCCCCATGGCTCAGTGGTAAAGAATCTGCCTGCCAATGCAGGAGATGTGGGTTTGACCCTTGGGACAGGAAGATTCCCTGGAGGAGGAAAAGGCTACTCACTATTCTTGACTGGGAAATCCCATGGACAGAAGAGCCTGGCAGGCTACAGTCCATGGGGTCACATAGAGTCAGACTGGACTTAGTGACTAAACAAGAGGAAAACATGTGCATTCTTAGTACAGCCTCTTTTTATTCTAAGCAGGACAACTTCATCTTGAATTGGTTTCTGAGGGAAGTCAGGCACAGCCGGGGTAGGGGAGGGTGGATTGGGGGGAGGGGACCTTAACATACCCAAGGGCTTCTTATTGTGTGGTTGGCAATCATTTCTGAACAAAGTATGAAAAGTCCACACTGAAGATAAGTGAAAAATGCATTTCATTCATAACCAAATTAAAATGCTTAGAACTCTGTGAGTAATCTCAGACTGGTCTCTCTCTTTTTATTCTCCTAATTTAACCATCTGGAATTCTTTAAAGACTGCCATCCTATTCAGCATTTAGAAATGAAGGACTTGACTTTAAATGGAAAATCTACATTTCTTTTTGAAGTGAGAACTCAAGTTCTCCTATTCTGCACAAATCACAAAATATGTATGCTTAGCAATGGTAAAGGATAACTCCAGAAAAACTCATTTCACACATGATGGAAGACATGCAGATGTGATGAACTGACTGCAAAACCTGAAAAACACATCTTCTCTTCATGGTCCCGAGATGCAGGAGATGCAAGAGATGTGGATTCGATCTCTGGGTCGAGAAGATCCCCTGGAGAAGGGAATGGCAATCTGCTCCAGTATTCTTGCCTGAAGAATCTCATGGACAGAGGAGCCTTGTGGGCTATACTCCATGGTGCCACAGAGAGTGGGACACGACTGAGCACGCACAATGCAGACCGAGTCAGTCCTCTAGGACCTCAGAATGCAACGCAGTCACATATCCCTTTACTGTGATAATTAAGCTAAAGTTAGGTGATGAGAGTGGACCCCCAATCCAATGACTGGTGTCCTGATAAAGAGGAGAAAGTTAGACACAGAGAGGATGCCAGGTGAAAGTAAAGGCAGAGACTGGAGCAATCCGGCAGCACCAAGCAAAGACCACCAAAGACTGCAAACAAACCATCAGGAGCCAAGGGAGAAGCATGAAAATGATGCTCTTTTATAGCACCCAGAAGGAACAGACTCTGCCTAGACCTTGCTCTCAGACGTCCAGCCTTTACAATTATGAAAATCAGTTTCTGTTGTTTAAGCCCATCCTGTTTGTGGTTCTTCGCTGGGGCAGCTGTAGCAAACTAATATGATGTATGTGTAGTTGTAGCACTTCCCAGGCGGCGCTAGTGGTAAAGAAATTGCCTGCCAATGCACGGACATAAGAGACTTGGGTTTGATTCCTGGGTCGGAAAGATCCCCTGGAGGAGGGCATGGCAACCCACTCCAGTATTCTTGCCTGGAGAATCCCCATGGACAGAGGAGACTGGCGGGCTACAGTCCATGGGGTCGCAAAGAGCTGTAAATGACTGAAGCAATCTGGCACACACGCATCCATGCGGTACGATGATAATACAGTTGTAGACCTTTAGAAAGACTCTCTCTCCCTAAGCTGCATCTGTATGCTTCTTTTCTTGATTCCTTAGGAGGAGTGTGAGTATTTGCATCTGGAAGAGATCATCATTTTTAGTCCTATATAAATAAACTAACAAATGATTCCCTTCATCATACTGCCTGGCGCTCCTTCACTCATTCATCAGCACCCACAGCTGGAGAGCAGCCCACACCCCCACCTCTATCCCCCACAACCTGCAGGATCTGTGTAAGCTGTGGATCTGAAGCCTCAGGGTAATCATCAGGTCTGTAAAAAATACTAGATCTCACAGGTAGCTCCCGCTTGAGCCTCAGTCAATCTGCTTCAGCTTGTATTCTGGCTTGAGGCTCCATTCCTGAGTTTTCCTTCTGTTACCTGCCCACACCCAAGCCCCCTTCTGGAGTCCTACACTTTCCTTTACAAGCTCCTCCCATCACAGTGGCCGAATCAGCCAGATGCTTAACCAACCAGCTAGACTCTTCTGCTACCAATTTATCTAGACAGTTGTCTGCCAGCATCACCCAGAATCTGCCACAACCTTGGAAATCCAGCTCCGATTCACATCTCAGACTGGCTGCTGGAAGGAAGGATGCTCTGGACAGGAGATCTGGAAGGCACTTTGACAGGACTCGGCTGGTTAATTTTTTTTTTTTTTTTTTGAGATGAACAGAATGGATTTTATGTCAGCATAGTTTTCACATGAATTCTTTATACCATACAAACTGTCCTGCTTAATATCATTTTCTTCTCAAGGCTGTCTGAGTGCCCCTGGGATGGTAGATTGTCTAGGACTCTGGCTTAGGAATCACTTCTCTGGGACCTGGATGGTACTAGAAGAGGGAGGGACTCACACTTAACTTAGTGCTTGGCATACATTTGAGTCAAAAGAGCCCTGGGGGAGCTCATCTCTGGCTCTGCGATGACCTAGAGAGGTGGGTAGGGAGGCTCAGAAGGGAGGGGATATCTGTATACCTACAGGCTTTCCTGGTGGCTCAGATGGTAAAGAATCTGCCTGTCATGCAGGGGATGTGTATTCAACCCTTGGGTTTGAAAGTTCCCCTGGAGAAGGACATGGCAACCCACTCTGGTATTCTTGCCCGGAGAATCCAATGGATAGAGGAGACTGATGGGCTACAGTCCACAGGATTGCAAAAAGTTGGACATAACTGAGCAACTAACACTTAATAGCTGATTCAGTTTGTTATACAGCAGAAACTAACACATTGTTGTAAAGCAATTGTTCTCCAATTAAAGTTTTTTTTAATGACAGGAATTTAAAAATTAAAAAAAAAAAAAAGAGCCCTGGGATTAGGTTGCTCTAGAATTGCAGCCCAAAGACATCAAATGGAAAAAGGAGGCAGGCAAGAAGTAAAGTCAGGTCTAAAAAGTTTGGGATCAGCATGTACACACTGCCATATTTAAATTGGACAACCAACAGGTTCCTACTGTATAGCACAGGGAACTCTGCTCAGTGTTATGTGGCAGCCTGGGTGGGAGGGGAGTTTGGCAGAGAATGGATACATGTATATATATGGCTGAGTCCCTTCACTGTCCACATGAAACTATCACAACATTGTTAATCGGCTATATTCCAATACAAAATAATAAGTTTTAAAAAATAAAGGATCTACCAGTGAAATCAGCAAGACAGGACAGAAACAGGAATCAGAATCTGCAGCGATTCTTGGGGATGCAGGTTCTAGGAAAGTGGGAGGACACCTTTAATACAGAGTCTATACATCTGCCATAGGTGGGGAGAGAAATAAAAGGGCTAACCTGGTTCAGACCAAACACAACAAGACAAGGAATGCTAGCTAATGCTATAATACATAGATCCTGGACTGATAGCTTCACTGGAAAAAAAACGTACAGTTTATGATGCTTCAGTTATACTCCCCCCAAAACTGAATAAAAGCAAAACAAAATAAACAAAAAATCCAGTGTGCAATTCTCCACGTTTTCCTTTTTCTTCCTGCCATGGTGACCAGCAACCGACAGAAGGTGGTGAAGCCCCCGTCGGTCAACATTCCTGAATGAGACGTGGATAAAGGTTTGCCAGCCAAGTGGGATAAACTTGTAGTATACGCAAGAAATAAACCTTTATTGTTATAAGCAAGTGACACTGAGGCATTGTCTATTACAGCAGCGTAACCTTAACCCATCTGATTGACAAAAATCCTGAAACGCAGCATATTATCCAAAGTCTCATTTAAAAAAAAAAAGTTAACAGTCCAAAACATAATAGAATATGAAACACAATAGTGTAAAATCTTCCCATGGAATTTATGAAATATAAATGATACTTCTATTTGTTCAAATGACAGAGTAATTATCAAGTTTGTTTCAAGACAGAAACTCTCCATGACACCCATCATACCCATCACAGTGTATGCAGTTATTAAAGAAGAATTAGAACATGATAAGGGAGAGATGGTAATTTTGCTTTCTATTCATTTATTGGCACACTGTGAAGCAAGTGGGAACTTAGTTTCCCGACCAGGGATGGAACCTGTGCCCCCAGCAGTGGGAGTGTGATGTCTTATAAACACTGGACCACCAGGAAAGTCTCTGGACTCAATCCTGTTTTAAGACAAACAGGACTTCACACCCTCTCGAATTAGACTTCACACCCTCTCTATCCCTAAACCACACAATTCCTTTGGGAAGTATACAGGGTATAACTCCTAAATAATAGAGCCTAGAAAAAGATATGCAATTACAATAGCAAGATTATAAGGAAAAAATTCTGCAGAAGTAGGTGTTCCTCTGGAGACATGCAATTTATGCCATGTTAGGACAATATACGTTCCTTCACCTAAGAGCACACGTTCCCTTGACACAAAAATAAAACAAGGGGTGGAGGAATTAACCTCAATTCAGTTCCAAATCTGTGTGGTTCCAGATCTGAGAAGGCAAGGGCATGGTTGTGTCTAACACAGACACTGATTTTTCATTTCCAAAAAATCCATTATAGACCAAAAGGCATAATTAGGACATTAACACAATAAACACAGAATGTGCTCACAATGCAGCAATATAAATATGACTGTAGTATGATAAAATTTTGTGTGGACCTGGGCAAGAGCTTGAACAAAGCATGAATTAATATAAACAGCTTGGTCTGTTGTCAGAGCATGGGTTAATTTTTATTTTCCTTTTGTTTGGTTTCCATCAATGTTGCTCATACAACAGATAATTTGTAAGAAGCCATTAAGGTGCCTTGGTGACAACTGGAAAACCAATTATAAATTCCTGCATCTCTGAAATGAGACTGAATCAATGGTGCAGAGCGACAGCGTGGAGAAGCAGAGCCCTTGCGCTTGAACTTTTTTGTTTCAATTTTGCCTGAATAAAAAGAAGGCTTGATTTAAAGAGAAAAGACATCTTTATCTGAGTATCATTTATCTATGTTTTATTCTAAGAACATGGCCTATTTATGGAGGATTGCTCAAATGGCCTCTAAGCCTTAGCCCATGAATTTACTGCTGAGCGATTTTGTTAGGCGTTGACCTACTGTCCCAGTGCTCCGAGTTGTACCATTAGTCACTGCTTGGGGCGAGCTGTGCTTCTCCACAGCACTCTTATTATTTTGTAAATAATTTTTTAAATTTATTTTTGGCTATGCTGGGTCTTTGTTGCTAAGCAGGTTTTCTCTAGTTTCAGACAGCAGTGGCTACTCTCTAGTTCCAGTGCTTGGGCTTCTAAATGTGGTGGCTTCTCTTGTCACGGAGTGCAGACTCTAGAGGACAGGCTCAGTAGTTGTGGTGCACAGGCTTAGTTGCCCCTCGGCGTGTGGGATCTTCCTGGATCAGGGATAGAATCCATGTCTCCTGCATCGGCAGGCAGATTCTTTACCAGTGAGACACCAGAGAAGCCCCACAAAGCTCTTTTGCATGCACTGCTCTAATACCTGAAATCGTCATGTAATATTACCTACTCCATCATCAGTGTTTCAGCAAAGCTGGATTGATTTCTGGTCCCTGGGCAAAGTCCTCAGTGCCTGAGGTGGAAGGGCCAGGATTCAGAGCTAGCGAGTGGATTCCACCCGACCTCCAACGAGTGGCAGATTGCAGGTGCATCCTGGCTCGTCTCAGTCAGTCCTGGTGTTCCCATCCTCTCACCAGTGAATGGGTCAAGACCCCAGGATGATGGTAATCAGTACAAGGTTTTCTTCTGCCTTTAGGACTGACCCAACTGGGGCCAAGAAGACTCTAGAAAAGGTTGCTGGGGGTTCTTTCTTTGGGTGTCGCTGCACCCTTCGGTGGTCTAGAACTCGGTTGCTGGCCTGAGCAAAGCAGAGTCAAGAGGACCGAAGGAAAATGGAAAGTGCACCCCTGGATCAAGTCGACCTCAAGATCACCCTTCCCTCAGACTTCTAGTCATACCATTGTTTTTTCTATCTTCTGCATCATCTTAACTGACTGTTAGACCTCATCTCTGAGGGGATATACGTGTGTGTAGAGCTGATTCACTTTGTTGTACAGCAAAAACTAACACAAAATTGTAAAATAACTCTTGGTTGTTGTTCAGTTGCTAAGTCATGTCTGACTTTCTGCAACCCCATGGACTGCAGCATTCCAGGCTCCCCTGTCCATCACTATCTCCCAGAGTTTGCTCAAACTCATGTCCATTGGGTCATTGATGCCATCCAACCATCTCATCCTCTGCTGCCCTCTTCTCCTCCCGCCCTCAGTCTTTTCCAGCGTCAGGGTCTTTTCCAATGACTTGGCTCTTTGCATCAGGTAGTCAAAATATTGGAGCTTCAGCTTTAGCATCAGTCCTTTCAGTGAATATTAGGACTGAGTGGTTTGATCTCCTTGCTGTCCAAGAGACTCTCAAGAGTCTTCTCCAGCACCACAGTTGCTGCTGCTGCAGCTGCTAAGTCGCTTCAGTCATGTCCAACTCTGTGCAACCCCATAGACGGCAGCCCACCAGGCTCCCCGTCCCTGGGATTCTCCAGGCAAGAACACTGGAGTGGGTTGCCATTTCGTTCTCCAGTGCATGAAAGTGAAAAGTGAAAGTGAAGTCGCTCAGTCGGGTCCAACCCGCAGCAGCCCCATGGACTGCAGCCTTCCAGGCTCCTCCGTCCATGGGATTTTCCAGGCAAGAGTACTGGAGTAGGGTGCCATTGCCTTCTCCAAGCACCACAGTTAGAAAGCATCAATTCTTCAGTGCTCAGCCTTCTTTATGGTCCAACTCTCACATCCATATGTGACTATTGGAAAAACCATAGCTTCTATACCTCAATTTAAAAAAGAAGAAGAAAGGAGGAAAGAAAGAGAGAAAATAAAGAAATACAGGGTCCTCTTAGAATCTTAGAAGGGCCCTAACAATGGTCATTCTTACTCAGGAAGGTGTCTGATATTTGGTTTCTTCTGGAAACCCTCTGATTATGACTGAACAAACTCAAAAGCAGCCTCTGGAAAGAGCTGTCCAAATTCTCTCTCCAAATACTTGTTTTCTATCATAAGACAGACTCCAGACCCATCTGTGTGCTCCAGAAGTCAGCTTCCTCTTCCTGGCTTCTTCGGGCTCTGCTTAATGGCCTTCCGATTAAAGCAGTCCCAGAGTGCGCCCGGCTTATATATGAGGAGAAGAACTCAGCAGGGAACACTCACCTTGTGATGCATAGAGAATGAGCTCCTCACTGAAGATGCAAATTTTGAAGGATGAAAATCTCACTTCTGAATACATAATGGTCTCTAATTAGCTCACAGGTAATTAGAGCAATTGCCAGGGGCCAGCACACTCCTAGAAGCTGTGTGCCTAGGAGTTTTCCCCTAGGGAACATAACTCAAATGGTTAAAATTCCCTTTCTGCAAAGATGACGTTTTCCCACACATTAACATTGAACCAATGTTGGTTGTATGTGGTAAAAAATGTTTCTGTTTACGGCCTTCTTTATAACTCATTACCAGGAGGATTTCAGCTCTTCACTTGCTCTTCACGTGCAGTAATGAGTGAAGTCAGTCTGACAAAGACGAGAGACATAGAGGGGAGTAAAATTTGCCACACAAGGACTTTCCCTGGTGGTCCATTGGTTAAGAATACAACTGCCAATGCAGGGGACATGGGTTCCATTCCTGGTCAGGGAAGATTCCACATGCCTCGAGGCAACTAACCCTATGTGCCACAACTACTGAATCTGTACTCTGGAGCCTGTGCTCTGCAACAAGAGAAGCCCACGCACCACAACTAAAGAGTAGTCCAGCGCCTCCATAACTAGAAAAAGCCCGTGTAACATGGAAGATCCAGCACACCCAAAAATAAAGTTTTTTTAAGTTTAAAAAAAATAAAATGGGGACTTCCCTGGCTGTCCAGTGGTTAAGACTTCAAGCTTCCACTGCAGGGGGCTTTGGTTTGATGCCTGGTGGGGAACTAAGATCCCAAGTGCTACATGGTGTTGCCTAAAAAATAAAAAACAAACAAAAAATACTTAATCAACTGGGGATTTTGGTGATTTTAGCAAGTTACTCAATTTTCCTGGATCTCTCCTATTTACACAGGTTACTGAACTTTTATTTATTTCTTGTTGATCTATCTCATGTCAAGTTAATTCTTAGGTCAACCAGAATAACACAAAAGGACAGAGGAAAATTTCTTCTTCCCCAACAATATTCATTGAATGGATGAGCCAAGAGCCGGGGGCTGGGTTGGGGGCGGGTGGTGGTGGTGGTAGATTTGAAGTCAATCATAAAGCTCTCAAAGCCATAGGAATATTCATATTTTTTAACTCATATGGGAACACTTTTAGACAAAGGAAATCACCCTAAATAATTAAATAGCATTATGTACAGGCTCAGCCTGGGTTGACCAGAAAGCCAAGCTAAAATTGTACACATTTGTTTACTATTACTTCATTGAGAAATCTGTATGCAGGTCAAGAAGCAACAGTTAGAACTGGAAAATGGAACAACAGACTGGTTCCAAATAGAAAAAGGAGTGCATCAAGGCTGTATATTGCCACCCTGCTTATTTAACTTCTATGCAGAGTACATCATGAGAAACGCTGGGCTGGAAGAAGCACAAGCTGGAATCAAGATTGCTGGGAGAAATATCAATAACTTCAGATATGCAGATGGCACCACCCTGATGGCAGAAAGTGAAGAAGAACTAAAGACCCTCTTGATGAAAGTGAAAGAGGAGAGTCAAAAAGTTGGCTTAAAACTCAACATTCAGAAAACTAAGATCATGGCCTCTGGTCCCATCACTTCATGGCAAATAGATGGGGAAACAATGGAAAAAGTGAGAGACTTTATTTTGAGGGGCTCCAAATCACTGCAGATGGTGATTGCAGCCATGAAATTAAAAGACACTAATTCCTTGGAAGAAAAGCTAGACAGCATATTCAAAAGCAGAGACATTACTTTGCCAACAAAGGTCCGTCTAGTCAAAGCTATGGTTTTTCCAGTAGTCATGTGTGGATGTGAGAGTTGGACTATAAAGAAAGCTGAGCGCAGAAGAATTGATGCTTTTGAACTGTGGTGTTGGAGAAGACTCTTGAGAGTCCCTTGGACTGCAAGGAGATCCAGCCAGTTCATCCTAAAGGAGATCAGTCCTGGGTGTTCATTGGAAGGACTGATGTTGAGGCTGAAACTCTGATACTTTGGCCACCTGATGCAAAGAACTGACTCATTTGAAAAGACCCTGATTCTGGAAAAGATTGAGGGCAGGAGGAGAAGGGGATGATAGAGGATGAGATGGTTGGATGGCATCACTGTCTCAATGGACATAAGTTTGAGTAAACTCCAGGAGTTGGTGATGGACAGGAAGGCTTGGTGTGCTGCAGTGCATGGGGTCTCAAAGAGTCAGACACAACTGAGCAACTGAACTGAACTGAACTTCATTATCAGGGAAGTGGGGAGGAGAATGAAGAAGACAAGGAGAAAGAATCAACATGGGGGGAGCAGGGAGATGCCCATTGCTTGGTATTAAGCAAAACTGATTATTTGATGTCACAAGACCACCTTGAACAAGGCCATGCAATAACCATGAATGAACACAGTCCATATACAAGGAGGAAGTGCAGAAATTATCCCCTGGTTTCCACCTCCTATTGGTCAAAGTTTGCCCCACGAGGCATTAATTCCTTCAAACTTCCAGGCTACAGAGGGGTGGATGTCCAGAGAGTCCCTCAGTGGCTCACACCTCAGATTCCACAGGAGACCCTGGGGCACCCAGAGAAGTGCAGTAGCATGGGCTGACATGAAGCTGGACAAAGTCTATACTGATGTAGTCACTATAGAGGCAGTGGAGCCTGGACTACATGCTTCAAAGCCAGAGAGGCTAAGAGGATCTGAACACGACTGATATACCCACACAAATGTCCATTTCAGTGTGGATTCCAATCAAAAAGCACAGCCTTTGCAGCTAAAGCATCTTCTCTGTGAATCCTGACTCTGCTCCTCACTAGTTGTAGAACTTAGGGCAAACTAATTTCCCTGCACCTAGATTTCCACATCTGTTAAATGGAAATAATACCTACATAGGTATTTTTCCTATGTAGGAAGGTTTTGAGGTTTGAACGAAATAATCTGTGTAACATATGTGGACCAGAATACAAACTTAACTAAATTTCCCTCTCCTATAATAATATAATAGATAGAAAATAGCAAATTTTCAACTAAAGAGGAACGGTTAAGTAAATCATGATGCAGTCAGTTAATGGATCTTCTCTGTGCATCTTTTAAAAAAGGATAACAGGGGATTTTCCAGTGGCTAAGACCACAGGTGGTCCAATGGCTAAGATTCAGGGCTCCCAATGCAGGGGGCTGTGGTTCAATCCCTGATCAGGGAACTAGATCCCACATGCCATAACTAAGAGCTTGAATACCACAACTAAAGGCCCTACATGCTGCAACTAAGACCTGGCACAGCCAAATAAAGAAATAAATATTTTAAAATAATAAAACTTAAAACTAAAAATGATAATAAGTGGGAAATGGCCATGTATTGAGAAAAGGCACAATAAAAAATTGTGTAAGTACAATGTGGGAGGGGGGTGTCGTATGCACACAACAGTCCAGTTCAGTCACTCAGTGTCCAACTCTTTGCAACTCCATGGACTGCAGCACGCCAGGCTTCCCTGTCCATCACCAACTTCCAGAGCCTACTCAAACTCACGTCCATCACGTTGGTGATGCCATCATTTATCTCATCCTCTGTCGTCCCCTTCTCCTCCCACCTTCAATCTTTCCCAGCACCAGGGTCTTTTCAAATGAGTCAGTTCTTTGCATCAGGTGGCCAAAGTATCGGAGTTTCAGCCTCAACATCAGTCCTTCCAATGAACACCTAGGACTGATCTCCTTTAGGATGAACTGGCTGGATCTCCTTGCAGTCCAAGGGACTCTCAAGAGTCTTCTCCAATACCACAGTTCAAAAGAGTCAATTCTTTGGTGCTCAGCTTTCTTTATAGTCCAACTCTCACATCCACACATGACTACTGGAAGAACCATAGCTTTGACTAGACGGACCTTTGTTGGCAAAGTAATGTCTCTGCTTTTGAATATGCTGTCTAGCTTTTCTTCCAAGGAATTAGTGTCTTTTAATTTCATGGCTGCAATCACCATCTGCAGTGATTTGGAGCCCCTCAAAATAAAGTCTCTCACTTTTTCCATTGTTTCCCCATCTATTTGCCATGAAGTGATGGGACCAGAGGCCATGATCTTAGTTTTCTGAATGTTGAGTTTTAAGCCAACTTTTTGACTCTCCTCTTTCACTTTCATCAAGAGGGTCTTTAGTTCTTCTTCACTTTCTGCCATCAGGGTGGTGCCATCTGCATATCTGAAGTTATTGATATTTCTCCCAGCAATCTTGATTCCAGCTTGTGCTTCTTCCAGCCCAGCGTTTCTCATGATGTACTCTGCATAGAAGTTAAATAAGCAGGGTGGCAATATACAGCCTTGATGCACTCCTTTTTCTATTTGGAACCAGTCTGTTGTTCCATTTTCCAGTTCTAACTGTTGCTTCTTGACCTGCATACAGATTTCTCAGGAGGCAGGTCAGGTGGTCTGGTATTCCCATCTGTTAAAGAATTCTCCACAGTTTATCGTGATCCACACAGTCAAAGGCTTTGGCAGAGTCAATAAAGCAAATGTAGATGTTTTTCTGGAACTCTCTTGCTTTTTCGATGACCCAGCGGATGTTGGCAATTTGACCTCTGGCTCCTCTGCCTTTTCTAAATCCAGCTTGAACATCTGGAAGTTCACAGTTCATGTACTGTGGAAGCCTGACTTGGAGAATTTTGAGTATTATTTTGCTAGCATGTGAGCACACAATATACCACGTGGAAATACTTAGTGACATGAACACATGAGGGATTTCTTGGAGAAAGATTTGAAAACACTAATGAGTAATGCTGGTAATGACTGATGTGTTTAGAAAATACTATTGAGTAATGCTAGTCAATACCATTTGCTCGTTTTCCTTGTTAACTGAACTCCAAATTCATTCAGAGTGGCAAGGTGCCCATCCCCAAATGACAAATCATGATTTGTTTCAACCAGTCTGGAAAATTCATCTCTCCAAATTCCCAACCTCCATAACAAGAGAAGAAGGCCATGTGATCTGCTTCTGGAGGGGAAAATGGTCTAATGAAAAATCTGCTATGTGGAATTCAGGAGATTTTTACTAACCTGATTAAAAAGAGTAGTACAGCAGTCACTATCCCTTCTCCTTTCCTTCCTTGAATGTAGATGTAAAGTCTGGAGCCACAGCAACAATACTGTGAGAATGAGGTGACCAGCATGAGATCGAGAAATTCAGCCCTGTCATTTTTGAGCCACTGAATCAAGATTGAAACTACTTCCAATCTCTGTACATTTATTTGTCTAAACCTCTATGGTCAGGTGTTCTGTTACTTGTGACCAAATCAACTGATATGACACTGTGCTAGTCAATTTACATTCCTATATCATTGATTTTTACAGGAGATGTTTAAGGTATGTTTTATAATAAATAAACTGAGAACCTAACTGATTTACCCAAGGTCATCTCCCTTTTAAGTTTCTCAACCAGAATTCATACCCAATCCTAATCCTAGAGTCCTTTCCATAACTTCAATAGCAAACAGTTGTGTACAGAATACAAGGAAGATTGTAAGGCAGAAAAATGAATGCCAAGCCTTGAGGCTGCTAAGAGTCTAGGTTATAAATGGCATTGTGTGCCGTGGGAGGAGTTTTTACTTTATTGTACTGATAGAGAACAGCAATATGTCAAGATCTACACTTCAGCAAAAATTGCTGCCGTGTTCCCAAGGCCTTGTACTTGATAGAGCTCAATAAACATTAAATCAACCAATAAATAATCAGATAAAATTCTCCAGATAGACTTGGAGAATGTAGGACTTCCTTGATGGGAAGGATTAAGTGATTAAGACTCCATTCTTCTACTGCAGAGGGTCATGGGTTTGATCCCTGGTCTGGGAACTAATAATATCCCACATGCCATGCAGCATGGCTGAGAAAAAAAAAAATTCACATGGAGAATGAATCAGAATAAACAAGGTTAGAGGGAAGAAGACCATTTAGAAGATTATTGCAACATCTATTTCACATGAGAGATGTTAAGTTATGAACTATGGCAGTGTCTATAGGACAAGTGAGTGTGTGCTCAGTCACTCAGTCATGTCCAACTCTTTGCAACCCCATGACTGCAGCCCACGAGGCTCCTCTGTCCATGGGATTCTCCAGGCAAGAATACATAGGACAGGAGGAGGGAACAAATTCAAGAGGAATTCAGAAAACAGAATCGAAAGGGTCGTAGTTCTCACATGGCAACCAGCTTGTCTTCTGAAAAGAACATTTTTATTAGGCTACTTGGCTGACCAAAACCTTCAGAGGTTTCCCACTGCTTATAGACTACATCCTAAAGTTGCCACCTGGTGTTCATTGTCCTCCATTAGCTTCTAGCTCTAGATCTTCAGGGGTTTTCCTGGTGGCTCAGATGATAAAGAATCTGCCTGCAATGCAGGAGACCCAGGTTCAATCCCTGGGTCAGGAAGAGCCCCTGGAGAAGGGAATGGCTACCCACTCCAGTATTCTTGCTGGAAAATCCCATGGACAGAGGAGTCTGGTGGGCTACAGTCCAGTGGGTTGCAAATAGTTGGACTTGACTGAGTGACTGACATTAGATCTTCAGGGTAACTATTCATCAAACACTTCTGAATAAAAAGATAAGCTAATTAATCGTGTAATTTGCATAATATTTACAAATGACTTCATTGGCATTATTTCTTTGTTTGCATCTCCCTTCATTTGCTATTTATTGTTTCCCAACAACCATGTGGGTTAAGCAGGGGCAGGATTGTGCAATTACAAATTGTATGGTCTTACAGATGAAGCGATGATTGGATGGCATCACTAACTCAGTGACATGAGTTTGCACAAACTCCAGGAGAGAGTAAAGGACAGGGAAGCCTGGCGTGCTGCAGTCCATGGGGTCAAAGAGTTGTGCATGAATTAGCGACTGCATAACAACAGATGAAGAAACCAAGATTCAGAAATACCAAGTGTCAAATTAACCCTCTGGTTAGACCCTCCTCATTGGTTGCCTCTGCTCCTCAGGACCAATCTTGTACTGCAGTGAGGCTCCAAGGTCATGGTCAACTGACTCAGCTCACTGGCCCAAGAACTAAGGGCATGCCTGGTATCCACCAACTGTCCAAACCTCAAATGAACTCATGATAATAGCCCACACCCAGACAGCTTTCTCAACAAGAAAATTAAAGTCATCAATCTTAACCCAGAAATTGGTTTACACATCTTTGTCCCACACAGATGGATTATAAACTGCTCTGTTGAACACTCTGTCAAATATGAAACTTCTGAAAGCTTTTTAGTGAACAAAGATGAGGCTAAATCTTCCACTGATCTTCTCATAATGATTGTTGTTGTGAATATTTTCACTCTGGCTGGACTGTAGCTTAGTATCTATAATTTCTGACTAACCACCTTCAGACCCTGCCTGAATATACCTCTCTCCTTTAAAGTCAGTCAGTTTTCTTACATCTTCAAGACTCTGGTAAACTCAGAGAAACTTGTGAATTTGTAGGCTTTCAAATGTTGTTTTGGTCATAAGGGTAGAAATAGTTCTCTTTTCAGCTTTCTACATCACAAATAGGAGCCAGAGTTCTGGGTGTGGATTATTTTAAAATTATAAGATACTGTGCTAGGGTCCAGTGACTAAGACTACTGACCTCGTGGTCCAGTGGCTAAGACTTCATACTCCCCATGCAGGGGGCCTGGGTTTGATCCTTGGTCAGGAAACTAGATCCCACGTGCCACGGGGATCCTGCATGCTACAACTAAAGATCTCACCCACAGCAATGAAGATCAAGATCTTGAATGCTGTGACTAAGACCCAGAGCAGCCAAATAAATAAATAGAAATTTTTTTCAAAAAATTATAAGATACTGTGCTCAACTTTATAAAGACTTTCAAAATCTCACCAAGATGTATTTATTTTTATAAATTTTGTTTTCAAGTTAAAATTATAAAATACTTTGCTATTATTATGAAATATTGGAAATAGGGGCTGCTTTTTCTAATAATCTAAACACAGTGAGCATGAACTTAAACTTCTTTTTTTTCTCCAGCCACTGTGACCTTCAACTCTGCCTTGTCCATTCCTCTTATCAACACCTGGATGACACTGAGGGCAAAACCTACAGCTTTCTGGTCAGTTTTTGATAATTTTTCTCTAAAGTCCAGTTCATTTCAGTTCAGTAGCTCAGTCATATCTGACTCTTTGCGACCCCATGAATCGCAGCATGCCAGGCCTCCCTGTCCATCACCAACTCCCAGAGTTCACTCAGACTCATGTGCATCAAGTCAGTGATGCCATCCAGCCATCTCATCCTCTGTCGTCCCCTTCTCCTCCTGCCCCTAATCCCTCCCAGCATCAGAGTCTTTTCCAATGAGTCAACTCTTTGCATGAGGCAGCCTAAGTACTGGAGTTTCAGCTTTAGCATCATTCCTTCCAAAGAAATCCCAGGGCTGATCTCCTTCAGAATGGACTGATTGGATCTCCTTGCAGTTCAAGGGACTCTCAAGAGTCTTCTCCAATACCACAGTTCAAAAGCATCAATTCTTTGGCGCTCAGCCTTCTTCACAGTCCAACTCTCACATCCATACATGACCACAGGAAAAACCATAACCTTGACTAGACAGACCTTTGTTGGCAAAGTAATGTCTCTGCTTTTCAATGTGCTATCTAGGTTGGTCATAACTTCCCTTCCAAGGAGTAAGTGTCTTTTAATTTCATGGCTGCAGTCACCATCTGCAGTGATTTTGGAGCCCAGAAAAATAAAATCTGACACTGTTTCCACTGTTTCCCCATATATTTCCCATGAAGTGATGGGACCGGATGCCATGATCTTCGTTTTCTGAATGTTGAGCTTTAAGCCAACTTTTTCACTCTCCACTTTCACTTTCATCAAGAGGCTTTTGAGTTCCTATTCACTTTCTGCCATAAGGGTGGTGTCATCTGCATATCTGAGGTTATTGATATTTCTCCCCGCAATCTTGATTCCAGCTTGTGTTTCTTCCAGTCCAGCATTTCTCATGATGTACTCTGCATATGAGTTAAATAAGCAGGGTGACAATATACAGCCTTGAAGTACTCTTTTTCCTACTTGGAACAAGTCTATTGCTTCATGTCCAGTTCTAAGTGTTGCTTCCTGACCTACATACAGATTTCTCAAGAGGCAGGTCAGGTGGTCTGATATTCCCATCTCTTTCAGAATTTTCCACAGTTTATTGTGATCCACATGGTCAAAGGCTTTGGCATAGTCAATAAAGCAGAAGTAGATGTTTTTCTGGAACTCTCTTGCTTTTTCCATGATCCAGCAGATGTTGGCAATTTGATCTCTGGTTCCTCTGCCTTTTCTAAAACCAGCTTGAACATCAGGAAGTTCACGGTTCACATATTGCTGAAGCCTGGCTTGGAGAATTTTGAGCATTACTTTACTAGCATGTGAGATGAGTGCAATTGTGTGGTAGTTTGAGCATTCTTTGGCATTGCCTTTCTTTGGGATTGGAATGAAAACTGACCTTTTCCAGTCCTGTGGCCACTGCTGAGTTTTCCACATTTGCTGGCATATTGAGTGCAGCACTTTCACAGCATCATCTTTCAGGATTTGAAATAGCTCAACTGGAATTCCATCACCTCCACTAGCTTTGTTCCTAGTGATGCTTCCTAAGGCCCACTTGACTTCACATTCCAGGATGTCTGGCTCTAGGTCAGTGATCACACCATTGTGATTATCTGGGTCATGAAGATCTTTTTGTACAGTTCTTCTGTGTATTCTTGCCTCCTCTTCTTAATATCTTCTGCTTCTGTTAGGTCCATACCATTTCTGTCCTTTATCGAGCCCATCTTTGCATGAAATATTCCCTTGGTATCTCTGATTTTCTTGAAGAGATCTCTAGTCTTCCCCATTCTGTTGTTTTCCTCTATTTCTTTGCATTGATTGCTGAGGAAGGCTTTCTTATCTCTTCTTGCTATTCTTTGGAACTCTGCATTCAGATGTTTATATCTTTCCTTTTCTCCTTTGCTTTTCGCTTCTCTTCTTTTCACAGCTATTTGTAAGGCCTCCCCAGACAGCCATTTTGCTTTTTTGAGTCCTATTTAAAACTTCAAGTTCTTATCATCCTACCCATCTCTCCAGGTGTTCTCTTGGCTATACTGACAGACCATCCACATCCTCTGCAGAGCAGGCATGAGATTGGTTCTCAGGCGAGCCTACTGTGAATTCTTCAGAAGGTACTTTCCAGGGTGTAGTTGCCCAGTTCAGGAGATAAACTGAAGCTTGCCCTCTTCCAAACCGGATTCAGTGCCTGCCTTGTGGTCCTTCTCACTGCTGGGGTTCCTTCACCCTGCAAGCCACCTTTTTGGGCAAGGAATCTGTAAACAGCCCAAGTCCAACTGCCTTCCACAATGTTCTTTTTTCTTTTTGGCTGCACTGGGTCTTGATCACTGTGTACAGGCTTTCTCTAGTTGCAGCAAGTGGGGGATACTCTCTAGTTGAAGTGCGTGGGCTTCTCATTGTGGTGGCTTTTCCTGTTTCAGAGCACCAGCTCTAGGGTACTCAGGCTCCAGTAGCCGTGGCGCATGGGCTTAGTTTCTCTGCAGCATGTGGAATCTTCTTGGACCAGAAATTGAACCCATGTTTCCTGCATTGTCAGGCAGATTCTTATCCACTGGGTCACCAGGGACATCCCCCACAGTGTTCTTGACCACAGGAAATAGACTCATCCTTGCCACCCTGACTTCCCCTTCCCCTTCTCCCTCTTCTTTCTTCCTGTTGTAAAGGACACATCAGTAAGTTTATGGCACAGGTGACTGCCCAGCTGGGGAATGGTACCCTAGTATCTTCTACTCGTGGGGACAACCTGTTTCCACAGTGGAGCTATCAGGCCTCCACTCTTGGCTTAGAGGCATGGGGGCTGATGAATGCTTCAGTGTTTAGTCTTCTGTTCAGTGAGCAGCTGGTAAAGAATCTGCCTGCAATGTGGGAGACCTGGGTCCGAGCCCTGGGTTGGGAAGATCCCCTTGAAAAGGGAAAGGCTACCCACTCCAGTATTCTTGCCTGGAGATTTCCATGGACTATAGTCCATGGGGTTGTAGACTCGGACATGACTGAGTGACTTTCACTTTCAGTGGTATAGTTGACAAATCAGGTGAATCATTCTGTTAAAGCTCCCATCCTCTACAGGACAAAACTATTTTCAGGAATAAACATGAAATGAAACAAATAATAATAGCCAGGAAAAAATGCCAGAGAGAAAAATGTTCATTGAACATATACACAATCATGCCTATAAAAATAAAATAAATATTAAAGCACAAAAAAGTTCAAAAGTAAGGGATTACTTCTTTTTAACTAACCTATTTTTTAAAAGAAAAACTTGTACCTACATATTGGCCTGTCACAGTCTTGAAAAATAGCACTATGGTTTCTATGTTCAAGGCTTAATTTCTGCACATTTGTCAATGACTTCTAAAAATTGATGTTGTTTGCATGTTCACGTTCAATAGACAGTAGAGCCAGATTTGTCATATTGCTTTGCTTGTAGTAGATAAAAGAACACTTTTTATACATTCTAACTTCAAAAAGTTTCTTTAACATGAAGCAAGAGATAGAGAAAGAGTTGGGGAAAAGCTTAAGTTTGACAGAGATTCATTAAAAACCCCATTTCACAATAAATTCCAGAAATTAAAATAATGTCCATGTCTTTGTTTCTTTGAGATGAATTCTGGAGGCAATGAAATAGAAAATTTTCACTAAAATATCATCACCAGAAAATAAAGGTCTATTCTACATTAAAAAGTCTGTGGCCTATTGCATTTGGTAAAAAAAAAAAAAAAAAAAACCAAAGTCTAAAGTTTTTCTTCTGCAAAGATCAGAGAAAAATGGCTGATAATAGCAGACACTATTTGATCCAGGGCTTTAGAAAGATTGCCTGCTTTTTGGTGAGTATTACTGCCCTTTTGGCTTCTCCAGGCAGTGAGGACTTTGTCATTTCTCTAGAGTTTCATAGAATGATAGAATTGAAGTAACTCGGATCCTATTTTATTGTCTTTGCAATCATTCTGCTACCCTTATAACATATTTCTAATCCACCATATAGATGTAGGGAGGTATGTTTCGAGGAACGGAGATAGCAACTGTTTCTGAAAAAAGCACAGTGATTCTGAATCTTTATGAACTTATTCTCCAAAGGAATGCCTGTAGCTGAGTCCATGGAGGGGGTGGGGGGTCAGGGATATGTACCACTAGGAGTTCTTCCAATTAAATTCCATGTAAATTACAATGTTTAATGCTGCTGCTAAGTCGCTTCAGTCGTGTCCGACTCTGTGCGATCCCATAGACGGCAGCCCACCAGGCTCCCCCATCCCTGGGATTCTCCAGGCAAGAACACTAGAGTGGGTTGCCATTTCGTTCTCCAATGCATGAAAGTGAAAAGTGAAAGTGAAGATGCTCAGCTGTATCCAACTCTTAGCGATCCCATGGACTGCAGCCTACCAGGCTCCTCTGTCCATGGGAATTTCCAGGCAAGAGTACTGGAGTGGGGTGCCATTGCCTTCTCCACAATGTTTAATAAATAAGTGCAAATGTGAGCCTTATAGTAAATCCCTTATACCAATAAGTTCCATTCCAAGAGCACATTTATTAAGTCC
Source organism: Bos javanicus (assembly GCF_032452875.1). Lineage (NCBI taxonomy): Eukaryota > Metazoa > Chordata > Mammalia > Artiodactyla > Bovidae > Bos > Bos javanicus. The sequence continues at coordinate 25,365,992 of NC_083888.1, forward strand.
AATTTGTTCATACATCCAACAAAGTTAGCTTAGGTACCCAACTAACACAGTCGGCTATATAGTACTGTACTGTCATAAGTGTATAATACTTTTCACACAAATAATATATAGCAAACACAAAGAAAACATTTTAATGTTACAGTACAGTACCTTGAAAAGTACAGGAGTACAGTACAATAGCTGGCATACCAGAGTTGGCATCAAATAAACACACAAGAAGAGTTACTGACTGGAGAAGGGAGGGGAGGTGGGAGATAGTAGGGCTGAAGGGTCATCAGCAATAGGAGATGGAGGGCAGACTGAGATGTCACTCACAACTGACGTTGACGGCACAGGTTCCGGGCTTGAAATAAAGACACTGTACTACTGTACTCCATACCGGACTGTACAGTAAAGTACACACGAGCACAACTACTTGTAGAGGATGCACACACATGACAATGTACGCCAGACACGTGAACTAACTCACGTGACTGGACATGCGAACACACGTTCACATCTGGAAGTTTGCAACTTGAAGGTTCATATGCGAGGGACTTACTACATTTACACACACTTTGCTAGAACTCAGTAACCACAGCAGTTGTTAGAACTTAGACTAAAACAGTTAGGGGGGGAACACTACTTTTTCACTGACATTGTTCAAAATCAGCAGTGTATAGTGATAATAAAAAGCAGACCATTTTTAGTTGGGGATACACCACAGCTACAGGAGACACAAGAAATGTGGATTCAGTCTCTGGGTTGGGAAGACCCCCTGGAGGAAGGCATGGCAACCCACTCCAGTATTCTTGCCATGGACAGAGAAGCCTCATGGGTTAGAGTCGATTGGACCTCAAAGAGTCAGACACGGCTAAAGTGACTTAGCACACACACCACAGCTACTGCTTACATACATGGCATCAGAAATGGAGCTGGTGAGAGCCCTTGGGTGATTTCTGTGCCTTCTACTAAGACACAGGGAGATGTCTCCAGCACCCCTCTTGAGGTGGAATATTTAGGACCTATTTGAAAGTGAAAGAGGAGAGTGAAAAAGTTGGCTTAAAGCTCAACATTCGGAAAACTAAGATCTTGCATCTGGTCCCATTGCTGCATGGCAAATAAATGGGGAAACAGTGGAAACAGTGGCTGACTTTATTTTTGGGGGCTCCTAAATCACTGCAGATGGTGACTGCAGCCATGAAATTAAAAGGCGCTTACTCCTTGGAAGGAAAGCTATGACCAACCTAGACAGCATATTAAAAAGCAGAGACATTACTTTGCCAACAAAGGTCTGTCTAGTCCAGGCTATGGTTTTTCCAGTAGTCATGTACGGATGTGAGAGTTGGACTATAAAGAGAGCTGAGCACCGAAGAATTGATTCTTTTGAACTGTGATGTTGGAGAAGACTCTTGAGAATCCCCTGGACTGCAAGGAGATCCAACCAGTCCATCATAAAGGAGATCAGTCCTGGGTGTTGATTGCAAGGACTGATGTTGAAGCTGAAACTCCAATACTTTGGCCACCTGATGCGAAGAGCTGACTCATTTGAAAAGACCCTGATGCTGGGGAAAATTGAGGGCAGGAGGAGAAGGGGACGACAGAGGATAAGATGGTTGGATGGCATCACCAACTCAATGGACATGAGTTTGGGTAAACTCTGGGAGTTGGTGATGGACAGGGAGGCCTGGCGTGCTTCGATTCATGGGGTCGCAAAGAATCAGACATGACTGAGTGACTGAACTGAACTTACTTAGCATTAGTACTCTATCAGGAATTCTAAAACAACATGGAAATTCTTGCCTATTACTATTTCACACAATATTCCTCCTCTCTGTATAGCTCCTGCACTTCAAAGAGAGAAATCACATCCAATAATGTCATCTGATTATCTTTCACTAGCTCCCCAACATTGAAAGGATGATGTTTAAACTCTTTAATAAAGGGAAATGGAAGAAGAACTAACATTTACTGATATTCTACTATGTACTAACCACTTTACATGAGTTATTTTATTTAAACCTTACACCTCCATGAGAGGTAAGTATTATTACCCTAATTTTTCAACTGAGGGAACTAAGACAGAGAGAAATTAAGACTGTAAGACACAGAAAGATTAAGACTTAGTGGCACATAGCTTCCCCTAGTGGCTCAGTGGTAAAGAATCTGCCTGCAATGCAGGTTTGATCTCTGGGTTGGGAAGATCCTCTGAAGAAGGAAATGGCAACCCACTCTAGTATTCTTGCCTCGAAAATCCCTTGTACAGAGGAACTTGGTGGGCTACAGTCCATGGGGTCACAGAAGAGTCAGACATGACTTAGCGACTAACCAACAGCAACAAAGCACATAGCTCCTAGCAGATATCTGGGATTTCCACCTAATTCTAAATAGAAAATTGGACCTTGAGCCTTTGTCAGTTTCCAAGCCCACCTATGGGAAGCTTGACCTTGAAACCATACGAGCTGAGGTCAGATTCCTTCACCAACCAGGTGACACACAGAGAACACAAAGTAGACCCCAGAGAGAGCTGGCCTTGCAGACGCAGTCCCTCCAAGTGGCAGCTCTTGGGGCAGCTGGTGTGCACCTGCCCTGGCCGTGCCCAGGCCCAGCTGGGCCCTTCCTCGCCTGCCTGCTGGCCTGTTCCCTGGACTCTGTAGGACAGGACAATTCCTGTTGTACAGCAGAAGTGAACACAGCATTGCAAAGCAACTATAATAAATTTTTTTAATGTATTTCTTTTTTGCTGCACTGGGTCTTCATTGCTGTGTGAGCTTTTCTCTAGTTGCGGCAAGCAGGGACTACTCTCTAGTTGCTGTGCATGGGCTTCTTTCACAATGGCTGGTGGCTCAGATGGTAAAAGCATCTGCCTACAATGGGGGAGATCCAGGTTCGATCCCTGGGTCAGGAATATCCCCTGGAGAAGGAAATAGCAACCCACTCCAGTACTCTTGCCTGGTGGGCTACAGTCCATGGGGTCACAAAGAGTCGGACATGACTGAGCGACTTCGCTTTCACTTTCTCTTCTTGAGGAGCCCGGGATCCAGGCATATGGGATCTTCCCAGACTTGGAATGGAACTTGTTTTCTCCTGCATTGGCAGGTGAATTATTATTCACTGTACCATCAGGGAAATTCTAAATTAAAAAAAATATATAGAGAGAGAGCAAGGTAAGGGGGACGCGGTACTGGGTGTGAGTAGTGACAGGTGACAGGCAGGTGTCATTAAGCTATGAGTCCAGCTGACATATATCACCGCCACACCTACGTCGTGACCTCTGGCCCCTGCTGCCCACTGGAGGCCACTAGTGTCACTGCTCCTTCAAGACAGTGGTTGTCACTACAAGGGGGATGAATTCTCTGTTCCCTGCTCCTTGGAAGGGCTAGCTCAGCTTCTCTCAGGGGTGCTACCTGCTTGGACACATCTGGGTCACAGGAGTGCATCCCAGCTCCCAGGGCACAGCACTGCAGGTGTCTGGTCATGTCTGCTTCTATAGCAGGAGGTAGGTTCCCTCTCCCACTAGAATGTTCCACAACATTAGATCCTAGGCAGAGAAAAAAATGGACACCCACTGAGAGGACATAAACCAAGAAATTAGGCCAGGGGGCAGAGCAGAAGAGAGGAATGGAGTAACGACATCAGCCCATTAGTAGGGGGCTGATGAGATGAGACCAACAGAAAAGATTCTGGTTTCAGAAACTGGCACTCTTGAGCCCATGATGTGTCTCCTTATAAACAGATCCTTAAAAAAAGAACCAACAAACTGTAAATAATTCTGTACAAACTAGATTTCCACTTCAATGAGTCTGTGTTAAGCAAAGTCTGATGAAGAAAAATCAAGCCATTTAAATTTCTGTTCCCATAACCAGTACTGAGCAGCATATTTAAATCTGTAGACACAGTGATTAGGGCACAGAGGGTCATCATTTCAAACGCAGCATCCTTCTCCTGCATTGTATTAAACACCTCTTCTAGCTGTTTGCCTGGATACAAAGGCTTGATTCATCCTCTAATTGTTGTCAAGATGCAGTTCAGTTGTGGAGGTTAAAAAAAAAAAAAACAAAAAAAACCAGAATGTCTAAATCAGCAGAGACATGAACATTTGCTCTCCCTCCCTTCTGGCTCATCTTTTTAAGCCCGTTTTGTGTTTATCGTAGGCAGGATTTTCATATTGGCTAGTGGGATCACATTACCATTCATCTAGTCCACACTGTCATAACACCTTCTCTCAGTATTCACAATTGACAGGTAACCATACTATAGTGGACATTCAGTTCAGTTCAGTTCACTCAGTCATGTCCAATTCTTTGCAACCCCATGAACTGCAGCACACCAGGCTTCCCTGTCCATCATCAACTCCTGGAGCCTACTTAAACTCATATCCACTGAGTCGGTGATGCCATCCAACCATCTCATCCTCTGTCATCCCCTTCTCCTGCCGCCTTCCATCTTTCCCAGCTTCAGGGTCTTTTCCAATGAGTCAGTTCTTCACATCAGGTGCCCAAAGTATTGGAGCTTCAGCTTCAGCATCAGTCCTTCCAATGAATATTCTACTCAGGACTGATTTCCTTTAAGATGGACTGGTTTGATCTCCTTGCAGTCCAAGGGACTCTCAAGCATCTTCTCCAACATCACAGTTCAAAAACATCAATTCTTCCATGCTCAGCTTTCTTTATAGTCCAACTCTCACATCCATATATGACTACTGAAAAAACCATAGCCTGGACTAGACAGACCTTTGTTGGCAAATAACGTCTTTGCTTTTTAATATGTTGTCTAGGTTGGTCATAGCTTTTATTCCAAGGAGCAAGCGTCTTTTAATTTTATGGCTGCAGTCACCATCTGCAGTGATTTTGGAGCCCTCCAAAAGAGAGTCTCTCACTGTTTACATTGTTTCCCCATCTATTTGCCATGAAGTGATGGGACCAGATGCCATGATTTTGTTTTCTGAATGTTGAGTTTCACGCCAACATTTTCACTCCCCTCTTTCACTTTCATCAAGAGGCTCTTTAGTTCCTCACTTTCTCACATAAGGGTGGTGTCATCTGCGTATCTGAGATTATTGACATTTCTCCCAGCAATCTTGATTCCAGCTTGTGCTTCATCCAGTCTGGCATTTCGCATGATGTACACTGCATATAAGTTAAATAAGCAGCATGTCCATATACACCCTTGATATACTCCTTTCCTGATTTGGAACCAGTCTGTTGTTCCATGTCCAGTTCTAACTGCTGCTTCTTGACCTGCATATAGATTTCTCAAGAGGCAGGTCAGGCGGTCTGGTAGTCCCATCTCTTTAAGAATTTTCCACAGTTTGTTGTGATCCAAATAGTCAAAGGTTTTCGCATAGTAAATAAAGCAGAAGTAGATGTTTTTCTGGAACTCTCTTGCTTTTTCCATGATCCAGCTGATGTTGGCACTTTGATCTCTGGTTCCTCTGCCTTTTCTAAATCCAGCTTGAACATCTGGAAGTTCACAACTCATGTACTGTTGAAGCCTGAGTTGGAGAATTTTGAGCATTACTTTGCTAGTGTGAGAAATGAGTACAACTGTGCTGTAGTTTGATCATTCTTTGACATTGCCTTTCTTTGGGATTGGACTGAAAACTGACCTTTTCCAGTCCTGTGGCCACTGCTGAGTTTTCCAAATTTGCTGACATATTGAGTGTAGCACTTTCACAGTATCATCTTTTAGGATTTGAAATAGCTCAACTGTAATTCCATCACCTCCACTAGCTTTGTTCCTAGTGATGCTTCCTAAGGCCCACTTGACTTCGCATTCCAGGATGTCTGGCTCTAGGTGAGTAGACATTAAGTATCTTAATACCTTTTGGTCAATTGGCCCTTCTTTTTTAACAAGTTATGAAACAAGGATTTGGAAATGACCTTACAGGATATGGAACCTACTCTCATTTCCCAGGAGTTAAAAAGAGATACCCAGAAAAAGAGAAAGATTTCTCCAAACACATGCAGCAAGTCAATGCCTTTCTAGTTCCCCTTCCTGCCCAAGAGGCTTCCCTGGTGGCTCGGATGGTAAATAATCTGCCTGCAATGCAAGAGACCTGGGTTCAATCCCTGGGTTGGGAAGTTCCCCTGGAGAAGAGAATGGCTACTACTCCAGTATTCTTGCCTGAAGAATCCCATGGACAGAGGAGTTTGGCAGGCTACAGTCCATGGGGTCACAAAGAGGCTAATACAACTACATGACTAAACCCACTCACTCACTTCCTGCTCCAAGATGGAAAAAGAATATAGTACTACAGTGAGTACCACCTGGAACAACTCTGTTTCAGCGGCCACATTTGTTAAAAGTTAAAAAGAGACAGACAAAATAAGTACTACTAACACACATTTTTATTTAGTGCAATATATCCAAAATACTCTCACTTTGATGTGCAATCAATAACAAAATTAATATGAGATATTTCACTTTCTTTTTTTATCCTAAGTCCTCAAATTCCAGTGAGCACTTCTATTTTTACAGCACATCTTAACTGGAAGCAGCCACATGTGGCCAGTGGCTACTATATTTTTTTTCTACTTTTGGTCACGCTGTGCAGCCTATGGGATCTTAGTTCCCTGACCAGGTATGGAACCAGTTTCCCCTGCAGTGGAAATTTGGAATCTCAACCATTGGACCCCCAGGGAAGTCCTATGGCTACCAAACCAGAACAGCATAGAAGCTGCCTTATTTTTGCATCTGTGAAGTTCTTCTCCAATTAGCCAATGAGTTCTCAAAGCATCTTTAAGAGCTGGCAGGATGTGAAACATTAATCAAATAATTAGAAAGTTAAAAGGAAGCATTTGGAAGAACATCACTGCCTTGTAATGTGTTTCTAGGGAAGACAAGAACATTTCTCTGGCAATTTTAAGGAACAATTCAGCTCCACTAACAGCCTTTAAAAGCCGACTGTGCTTGGCTCTAGGGAAGCCCCATCAACAAGACAGGCTTTCCCTGCTCTCCAGGTTCTTCCCTCTCAGCAGGGGTTCAATATGTGCCAGGAGGGTCCTCAAGGGCTGAGGGTGGATGAAGGTGGATGAACCGTCTGTGGCCCTGTGGTTCTAGCATCACTTTGTGTGAAGCCTGTGGCCACAGGAAAGAAAACAGAATGAAGTGCTGGAACTGAGACACTGAGAAAGCATTGCTCTTCTGCCTTCCCATCCACATGTCTGCAAGTGGCACTACCCATTCCCTTTTGATGGCCGAGTGATATGCCATTGTATACACGTACCACATCCTATTTCCAGCTATGAACCATGCCAAGTCACACTGTCTAGAACAGGCCACTCAGAGATGAAGCAACAAATGCAAATCACCATACAGAATTTTCCCAAGACTTTCAAAGCCAGTCACATAGATAATGCTAAAGTTGGAACTCTTCTGAACCCCTTCCCATTTCTTATTTCCTGAGAAAAACAGATCCAAAAACTTAAGTTCCCATCCCTTGTAACTTGAAGCTCATGCAAATTCTCACAATTTTTTTCTCTTCCTGATCCCTCAGTCTGGCATTTCCAGTCATGGGGGTTTCACTCAGAGTCTGGATAAAGAGAAATTTCTTTCAGCAGCTCAAAATCTGGGTGTTCTGTTTTTGTGTGTGTGTTTGTGTTTTTTTTTTTTTTTTGGAGGGGTTGAAGTACTTGCAGGTTCAACATTTTAGACTGCAAGTATCCATAGGATACAGAAAATGACCACAGCACCAGCCCCCAACCACAGTCACATTTAGACCCCCCTTACCCCCAGAGGACACAGGGTATACAGAATGCCAAGTTCAGCATCACCCAGACCCACATCACTGTGGGCAGCAAGTGATCAAGTAGAGACACAGTGGCCTCAGGTAAACAGAAAAATCACAAGAGAAAAAGAAATCCCCCTTTATTTCAGTCCTGCCAGGATGCCAGCCCGTCTACATTGGCTGCCTGGATTGCCCTGCCAATAAGCATTCACTCAAGCAGAAGAAACCCCTCATTTAAGGTGTAATTATGCTCCCAAGCCCTCCTCCTCCCAGACCAGGCTGAAGACCGTTCCTTAGGGCTTCCCAGGTGGCGTTGATGGTAAAGAACCTGCCTGTCAATACAGGAGACATAAGAGATGCCAGCTCAACCCCTGGGTCAGGAAGATTCCCTGGAGGAGGGCATGACACCCCACTCCAATATTCTTGCTTGGAGAATCTTATGGACAGAGGAGCCTGGCATGCAACAGTCCATGGGGTCACAAAGAGTCAGAGGCAACTGAGCACACAGCACAGACACACGCGTGTGTGCATACACACACACACACACATCACCATTCCTTTCCATCAGGCTTTTCCTTGTTTCAGCAGGGTTTAATTTCTCCTGGGGTACTAGCCCCTTATCCAGAGCTAAGAAAGAGAATGAAGGTGGAAAACAAGCAAAAATACATTTACCCTCTACGGCTCAATGCCCCGCAGTACACTAATTGTAAAGGCTCTAGCACATGCACACTTGAGGCCCCAGGACTAGAGAAAAATGCCATGAAGGGTCTTACTCCTGCCCAGCAACCTAGAAGGAGGCAAAGCCCTTGCCTTCTCCGTGTGAGATGCTGAAGTTCCCAGGGAGCAAAGCTGCTTTTCCAGAGGCAGTGCCCTAAAGAGTTGGACTCAACTTAGTGACTGAACAACAACACAGTTGGGTAAAATTGGACAATGGGACTTGGGCCCAAGGCCGAAGTGCTCTTTGCCCCTGTCCGATGGCAAGCAGAGCGTCTGAATATCTGAATCATATCCTCAGGCACCTCCCTGAAAGTCCAGCTCCACAGCGCCCCTGTGCGGGTGAAGTCTGCCCCTGGTTGCTTTTCCTGTGTGGGAGGCAGAGCGGAAGACAGAAGGCAGGTGATAGAAAGATTCTAACATTGAGCTGTGGAGGACAAGCAAGGACACACCTGTGCAGTGGCATGTTCCCAAACCTCGCCAAGCAGGCAGGTCAGCCCTGCTCCCTGGAGAGGAGCAAAGGAGGAGTGGAGAGCTCTGCGGAGGCCATGGCCCAACACTCCCAGGTTCAAGTTCCCCCTTGTTTTGGCTAGCAGTACGCAGGGAGACGAAATGGGCAGTTCCACCAGCAAAAATAGATGAATAATTAGCTCCGATACAAAGATTCAGTTATTAGTAAAAGTTGGCCCCAGAAGGGCTCTTAAGACCCAGAGAAACTAATTGACTTTTTCAAGGTGATGTGTGCTCAGTGGCTCAGTCATATCTGACTCTGCGACCCCATGGACTGTAGCCCACCAGGCTCCTCTGTTCAGGGGATTCTGCAGGCATTCTGCAGGGGATTCTGTTCAGGAGACTCTGGTAGATTGTTGCCTGGGTCCTTCAACATTCCTGCTTTTTTTTTGCCCCAGTCTAGGACTTGTCTCTCACTGCTTCTTGGTTCAGCTCCCACTTCTTTCGTTAGCCCCAGGATCCACTCTCTGTTTTTCTGGCAGACATTCCACAGACTGCAAGAATACTTTCAATATGGTTCCAAACTACATTTTCAACAAGCTCTGTCTCCATCCTCTGCCTCCACCAACCTTCCTACAGAATTCAGGATTCTCTGAATCTCCAGAAACGTGTAACCCACATGAGAGCTGGAGCTCCAAGCAGCTCATGCTCAGTAGTTCCGTCATGTCCGACTCTTGTGACCCCATGGACTGGAGTGAGTTGCCATTTCCTTCTCCAGGTATTCAAGGTCATACAGCAAATCTAACCCCAGAGTCCAGACCTCCAAGGGCCCCAGCTTGTGCTGTATTCTGGGACTGTGTAGACTTGTTTATTTATTTCTTAAGCTAAGAAGGGAGAAGGCAATGGCACCCCACTCCAGTACTCTTGCCTGAAAAATCTCATGGATGGAGGAGCCTGGTGGGCTGCAATCCATGGGGTCACTAAGAGTCAGACACAACTGAACGACTTCACTTTCAATTTTCACTTTCATGCATTGGAGAAGGAAATGGCAACCCACTCCAGTGTTCTTGCCTGGAGAATCCCAGGGACGGTGGAGCCTGGTGGGCTGCCATCTATGGGGTCTCACAGAGTCGGACTCAACTGAAGTGACTTAGCAGCAGCAGCAGCAGCAAGCTAACAAGAGTTTCCCAGGTGGCTCAGTGGTACAGATCCCACTCGACAATGCAGGAGATTGGGTTAGATGCCTGGGTCGGGAAGATATCCCCTGGAGAAGGAAATGGCAACCCACTCCAGTATTTTCCAGTATCTCTGTCCATGGAGAATTCCACGGACAGAGAAGCCTGGCAGTCTGTAATCCATGGGGTCGAAAGAGTCAGACATGACGGAAAGACTAAGCATGAGCTGCTTGGAGCTCCAGCTCTCATGTGGGTTACATGTTTCTGGAGATTCAGAGAATCCTGAATTCTGTAAGAAGGCTGGTGGAGGCAGAGGATGAAGACAGAGCTTGTTGAAAATGTAGTTTGGAACCATATTGAAAGTATTCTTGCAGTCTGTGGAATGCCTGCCAGGAAAACACAGAGAGGGGGTCCTGGGGCCAACAAAAGAAGTGGAAGGTGAACCAGGAGGCTAGAGAGACAAGTCCTAGCCTGGGGAAAAAAAAAAAAAGCAGGAAGGTTGAAGGACCCAAACAACAATCTACCAGAATTGAAGGGCTAGGACTTCCCTGGTGGTCCAGTGATTAAGAATCCACGTGCCAATGCAGGGGACATGCGTTTGATCCCTAGTCTGGGAAGATCTCACATGCCATAGCACCACTATGCCCTTGAACCAAAACTACCGAGCCTGTGCTCCGCAACAAGAGAAGACACTGCAATGAGTGGCCCTCATACCACAACCAGAGAGTAGCCTCTGCTCACCGCAGTTAGAGAAAGCCCAAGCAAAGCAACGAAGACCCACCACAGCCAAAATAAACAAATTAATTAATTACTTTTAAAAAATAACTGAAGGGCTAGAAAGCTGGTGGCCAAGGTAAGGGCCTACTAGAGGTTGCTGTGTTGACCTGAAGGAGTGTGCATTTGAAGTGCTTTCCTGATCTAGGATTGATTCCGAAAAAGGCAGAGCCTCTAATTGGCATGAGACTCCTCCAGACTCTCTCATTAAGGTTACCCTGCAGTCCTGGGCAGGCTGGTAGATGAAGCCGAGTCACAAGATGCACTTGGCAAAGTCAGGCCATCTGAGTTTGAGCTGGATGGCTGTGCTTAGGTTTAATTTATTTTTTTAAATATTTATTTACTTATTTGTTTGTTTGGTGGCCCCAGGTCTTAGCTACAGCATGCAAAGCCTTTAGCTGTGGCATGTGGGATCTAGTGCCCTGACCTGGGATCAAACCTGGGCCCCCTGCATTGGAAGTGTGGAGCCACTAGACCACCAGGGAAGTCCCCTGGGCTTATGTTTAGAAGCCTGCTTCTCTGGATTTGAGGATTTCTATCATGAGGTGGAAGAGAATGGAATGATAAAGAAAGGCAGCAGCAGTGGATAAACAGAGTGATTATTATACATCCACAGCAGCAGTGATGCAGGCAGAAGAAACAGGATACAAAGTAGCCAACCACAGAGGGTCATCAAATCCCCAAGGAAAAGCTGACAAGTGGGAAACCTCAGTGGGGTCTGATAGAAGACCCTGTTTTCCAACTCATACCCTCTGTTCTTACATCTTCAGATGTCCGTGCAAAAGACGTAAGTGAATTTAGAGACCTCTTCCTTGGCTCGATGGGCATTCAGGATCAAATGCTAATACAATAATTATCCTTGCCACAGATGACTTCTAAATCCAGGGTCCTGGCCAGACTTTTAAAGGGAAAATTAAATATGGATATCCGAGGTTGAATGAACATATTTTTAATTAAACTACGTCCCCAAGTATATTAAGCGTTAGAAAGATGGTTCTGTTACGCTGATGTTTCTGTTATTCACTGAGAATTTAATGAGCCTCTGTCTGAAATAACATCACGGAGAATGCCTGCAAATCATGTTTGCTGAGCATAAACAGCCGAATTTTCAATACACCTTGCTTAGAGATTAGCATAGTGCCTTGAGAGTAATTAAACATCATTACTTTAAAACCAAAAATGTCCTGCACAGTGGGAAAAAATAACTGCCTATGTAATTGTCTAGACATCCCTTTAAACAAAAGAATTCCTGGTTTCAGAGGCAGATGGGTGATGGAACAGACAGACCATTATATGGGTTTTGTTTTGCTGTACAATCCTGACGACCCACCGTGGTAGTTTTCATAGTTGGAGTGTTTTGATTTCCACCAAGAATAGGACAATTTTTCATGTTGACTCAAGAGGCTCGTATTTCCTCTTTAATATGTTCGTCTCTCTAACTGCAAAGCTAGTGTTCCTGGGACTACCTGCTTATTCATGTCGAAGCCCTGAAAACCCAGCCTGCCAAGACTCTTGGCCCTAGTTGCTTGCACACACATGCACACAGATACAGAAACACACATACACACCAAACCTTAGAGCACCATTATTGATATTTGGGGCTGGATAATTCTTTGTGGTGGGGACTGTTTTGTTAATTGTAAGTTGTTTAGCAGCATCACTAACCCCTACCCACTAGCTGCCTGTGAAACCCTTCCTAAGTTGTGGCAACCAAAAATGTATGCAGACATTGTAAAATGTCCCTTAGGGACACACACACAGAACCAATTCAGAAAGGTAAAAGGGTAAAAAAAAAAAAGTAAGATAAAAATAAAAGGAAAGCAGGTATTATGATCTTGGTGTCAAATAATCTATAATTCAAGATTAAAAGCATTAAAAAAGACAAAGAAGGATACTTTATAATGCTAAAAGCCACAATGTATAATGAAATTGTGCATAAACTTCTATGTACGAAAGAAAATAGCAGAAATTTTAATAAAGCAGAAACTATAGAAGATAAAAGGAAAACTAGACAAATCCACATTAATAATAAGAATTCAAAATACCTCCCTTTGACCTAGACAGATTAAGGAGAAAATATCTAGAAAGAATAAAGAAAACTTAAATGAAGAGTCAATAAAGTGTATCTTGGATCTCAATAAACTGTGGAAAATTCTGAAAGAGATGGGAATACCAGACCACCTGACCTGCCTCTTGAGAAATTTGTATGCAGGTCAGGAAGCAACAGTTAGAACTGGACATGGAACAACAGACTGGTTCCAAATAGGAAAAGGAGTTCGTCAAGGCTGTATATTGTCACCCTGCTTATTTAACTTCTATGCAGAGTACATCATGAGAAACACTGGACTGGAAAAAACACAAGCTGGAATCAAGATTGCCGGGAGAAATATCAATAACCTCAGATATGCAGATGACACCACCCTTATGTCAGAAAGTGAAGAGGAAATCAAAAGCCTCTTGATGAAAGCGAAAGTGGAGAGTGAAAAAGTTGGCTTAAAGCTCAACATTCAGAAAACGAAGATCACGGCATCCAGTCCCACCACTTCATGGGAAATAGATGGGGAAACAGTGGAAACAGTGTCAGACTTTATTTTTGGGGGCTCCAAAATCACTGCAGATGGTGACTGCAGCCATGAAATTAAAAGATGCTTACTCCTTGGAAGGAAAGTTATGACCAACCTAGACAGCGTATTCAAAAGCAGAGACATTACTTTGCCAACAAAGGTCTGTCTAGTCAAGGCTATGGTTTTTCCTGTGGTCATGTATGGATGTGAGAGTTGGACTGTGAAGAAGGCTGAGTGCCGAAGAATTGATGCTTTTGAACTGTGGTGTTGGAGAAGACTCTTGAGAGTCCCTTAGACTGCAAGGAGATCCAACCAGTCCATTCTAAAGGAGATCAGCTCTGGGTGTTCTTTGGAAGGAATGATGCTAAAGCTGAAACTCCAGTACTTTGGCCACCTCATGCGAAGAGTTGATTCATTGGAAAAGACTCTGATGCTGGGAGGGATTGGGGGCAGGAGGAGAAGGGGACGACAGAGGATGAGATGGCTGGATGGCATCACCGACTCGATGGACATGAGTCTGAGTGAACTCTGGGAGTTGGTGATGGACAGGGAGGCCTGGCGTGCTGCAATTCATGGGGTCGCAAAGAGTCGGACACGACTGAGCGACTGATCTGATCTGATAGCTTATATGTCCAACCCTGTACCATTATAATACAAAATATTCCTTATTTTCAACTACATTAGATTATTTATGAAAACAGACCATATTTTAAGTCATAAGGAAAATATAAATTAATCCCAAAAATGGAAACAGCATTCTGACCAGAATACATAATGGTTATGACAAGGAATCTCATGGTGGTTTTGATTTGCATTCCCTAATAATTAATGTCAGTTGAGCATCTTTTTATGTGCTTATTGGCAATTTGTATGTTATTTAGAGAAATGTCTATTCCAGATCCTTTGCCATTTTAACTGTTTTTTTTTTTTGAAGTTTTGTTATTGAGTTGTAAGAGATCTGAGTACCAGTCCCTTTTCAGATATTTAACTTTCAAATGTTTTCTTCCATCTCATGGGTTGTCTTTTAACTTTTTTTCTTTCTTTCTTTTAACTTTCTTCATAGTATCCTCTGAAACACAAAACGTTTTTAATTTTGGTAAAGTCCAAGGATCTATTTTTCTTTTGTCACATTTGCTTTTGGTTTCATATCTAAGAAACCATTTCCTAATCCAAGAACTGAAGATTTACTCCTGTGTTTTTTCCTAAAAGTTTTATCATTTTAGCTCTTATATTTAGGTCTTTGATTTCTTTCAAGTTAATTTTTGTACATGCTTTGAGGAAGCTGTCCAACTCCATTCTTTTGCATGTAGATATACAGATGTTCCAGCATTGTTTGTTGAAAAGACTACATATTCTTTCTCTTATTTGTTTTAGTACCCGTGGCAAATGTCAATTGACCATAAATGTGAGGGTTTTTTTTCCTGGATCCTCAATTATATTCCATTGATTTGTATGCTTATCCCTATATTAATATCACACTGTTGATTATCGTAGCTTTGTAGTAAGTTCTAAAGTTGAAAAGCGTGAGCTCTTCAGTGATTTTAGGGGGGGGGGCTATTTTAGGTTTCTTGCATTTTTGTATTTCTATGTGAATTTTAACAAGAATTGTACATTTTACGTCTCATTTTGCTTCATTTAGTTTCAATGATGGGATTTTGATCTCTGGACACTGATCACAGTTCTCTCCACTGAGCAGGAGACATTGCACTGTTTGCCCTTGTGATGCCAGGAGACATCTTAAAAACCTATAAACTGCACTAATAGCTGTGTTGTTTAATCATTAAGTCTTGTCAGACTCTGCGATTCCAAGGACTGTAGTCCACCAAGCTCCTCTGTCCATGGGATTCTCCAAAGAATGCTGTAATGGGTTGCCATTTCCTTCTCTGGGGGATCTTCCCAGACCCAGGAATTGAACCCATGTATCTTGCATTGGCATGTGGATTCTTTACCACTGAGCCACCCGGGAAGCCCACCCTAATAGGCAATGAGCCAAATCACAGTCTGTCTTTCCCTGTTTCACCCTGTGAACCCACAGGACACAGCTTCGAAGGGGCAGGAGGCCTGAAAGTGGTGAAAAAAAACTGTCTCTTGATCCCCATTTCAAATATTCTCTGATTATTGCAATTAATGTTCTCAGGCCAGATGTGGACATTAAGTCATCCCTTTCATTAAATTTTATCAGTTTGAGTTTGCTACTCATCACACACATGCGCGCGTGCACACACACACACACACAGTCATGCACACACACACACACACACACACACACACACACACACACACAACTTTCCAATTTACCCTGCAGAGACTTTTCACTCCTAGGTAAGCTCAATTATGCATGGAAAGTAATTTTTCCTTCATCTGACAATAGTTTTCAAGAGAGGCCTGGCAAAAGCTGAAAGCTCAGCTGTGGGGCTTCTTTGGAAAGAAAAATTGGCTTCTGATTGTACAGAAGTGATAATGAACAAGGAATACATATTATATTGGCCAGATTTGCATATACAAATTAGACGGGCTTCTCCTAACTTCTCTTTCTCCAGCAAAAATATGGTGGGGGACGCCTTAGTCTGATTAAATGTAAATATTCACGTAGGCCTCAGCCACTTTTTGATGAGTCAGGAGCCAGCATACTGAACTGTATCAGGCAGAAAATTATTCTCATACTTATGTCCTAAATGTGGATGAACTTTGCATTTAAATAAATTTATTTTTCTTCTTAATGAACTTAAAATGGAGACTGAGGCTATAACAGGTCGCATAGTTGCAATCCAGGTTTGATATATACTAAATTCATTCTCTGTAAATTCATCCTTCAGGGATCTGACCTATACTTTGACTATTCTGTACATAGTAATCAGATAAACTTAGTAACACACTGCTAGCCTGGCTGCCTCTCTTCTCTACAGGTTCACTTGCAGTGCTGGAAAGCAGAGACCAACAGGGGAAAGTAAGTGAAATAAGGTGATTTACACAGATGGTGCTTAAATGTTATTTATATCTATAATAGTGGTTATTATTATCATCAGAGTAGGAATCAAGAGCCCTTTATTCTACGCTAGGGCTAAATTTTATCTATTTTAGTTTTCTGATACCTTGAGGATCTTTGGCCAGATGCAGTAGAAATTAACCCTTTCTTGGGACTTACCTGGTGGTCCAACGGTTAAGACTCTGAGCTCCCAATGCAGAGGGCCTGGGTTCCATCCCTGGTCAGGAAACTAGATCCCATATGCTTCAACTAAGAGCCTGCATGCTGCAACTGAGGATCCTACATGCCACAACTAAGAGCCAGCAAAGCCAGATGAAAAGAAACTAACCCTTCCTTTCGTGGTGCCCAACAGGCAGAATAGGATTTCTAGCCCACGAGAAAGGAATGACTGCAGCTCTTTTCATTTCTGAGTTGAAGACAACAGGCCTCTAATTTGGAATTAGCCTTCAGAGCCTGACTCCAAGCTCTTAGATTCTTCATCTCTTCAACCCCTGCCCCCTCTTACCCCCACGAATACCATCTACCACCACCATCACCAATAGAAAAACTGAACCTACACATGGAGAACCCAAGCCTTGGAAATACAACCTATCAATGACATTCCCTGGTAGCTCAGTGGTTAAAGCGTCTGCTTGCAATGCAGGAGACCCAGGTTTGATCCCTGGGTTGGGAAGATCCCCTGGAGAAGGAAATGGCAACCAACTCCAGTATTCTTGCCTGGAGAATCCCACGGACGGAGGAGCCTGGTGGGCTATAGTTCACGGGGTTGCAAAGAGTTGGACACAACTGAGCGACTTCACTTTCACTTTCATGACAGATACACAGAATCTCACAAGGAGAAAGCTGAGGAGGCACTGTCTTCATGCAGCAAGATAGAAATTCTGGCTTAAGACATGGGGTAGTCCATCAACACATGAATGGATAGAGAAGATGTGGTACATATATACAGTGGAATATTACTCAGTCATTAAAAGGAATGAAATAATGCCATTTGTGGCAACGTGGATGGACCTAGAGATGATCACACTAAGTGAAGGAAGCCAAACAGGGAAAGACAAATATCATATGATATTGCTTGTATGAATGATTTAAAAAGCTAGTACAAATGAACATATTTACAAAACAGAAACAGACTCACAGAAAACAAACTTATGGTTACTAAAAGGGAAAGGTAAGGCAGAGGGATAAGTTATGAGTTTGAGATGAACATGTACACACTGCTATATATAAAATAGGTAATCCACAATGACCTTATTATTGTAGTCTGTAATAACCTAAATGGGGAAAGAATCTGAAAAAGAATAGATATATGTATATATATATCTATTACATATATATACATATATTATCTATATATGTATATATAGATAACTGGATCACTTTGCTGTTCACCTCAAACTAACACAACATAATAAATCAGCTATACTCCAATATAAAATTTTTAAAAATTTAATTAAAAAAATTTTTAATTGTGCTAAATTTGTGCTAAATTTGAAAAAAAATATGGTAAGATGATGACTGAAAGTGAAAGTCACTCAGTTGCATCTGACTCCTTGCAACCCCATGGACTATAGCCTGCCAGGCTACTCTGTCCCTGGAATTCTCCAAGCAAGAATACCAGAGTGGATTGCCATGCTCTTCTCCACGGGATCTTCCTGACTCAGGAATCGAACATGGGTCTCCTGCACTGCGGACAGATTCTTTACCATCTGAGCCATCAGAGAAGCTGAGATGATGAGTGAATGGTGCTAAATGGCCTTGGTTTGGAATCAGAGAAAAATGTGCCAGTGGACTACCAGGTCGGGTTCCCCAGGCCACTTTAGACATGGCCTGACTCTGTGTGGTTGCTGAGCAATGGAGGAAAAACTAAGCTCTTGCTTTGACCAACTGAGGCTGCCATGAGTGTAATCCACTAGACTCAACAAGGCCACATTAAACCAGTGCAGGTGAGGGTGTCTTGCACAGATGTCACCTATGCAGAAAAACAGGAGGAGTCTAGTCCTGTCTCCTTGGGCCCTAGGACTCTACCACCATGACATCATCTTCTATGCAAATGACCAGTGCACATCAGCTCATATTTAGTTTCCTCCTATTCTAGACCTTGAAATGAGGCTGATGACCAGCTAGACACTGGTCCCACCCTCCCAGGGGCACCAGCACTCTTGCTGGGTGTAGGACTGGACATCAGCCCCCAGGATGAGAAGCACTTTGACTGGCCTCAGGACCCCTGCCTGCCCACACTCCACCAGAGCCACTCAGGCATGAAGGTGAGGCTGCTGCTCCAAGAATCAGCAGTGGGGGGCATAGTCACGTGGTGGCGACAGGGACACACCAGGCACACACGATACTGGCATGTTGTAGAGTGTGGCCCAGTCAGGGGCCGCCCTGTAGGAGCAGATTCCCCCAGGGACCTGTGTGCTGTTGGCTCTGACTCCCTCCCCACGCTGGGCCCTGTGGGCTGCTGCTGGGTAAGTGGGAGCTTCTCTTCTCTGCTTCTGGCTTTTCACAGTGATTTCCATTGAACTAACACTCATATTCTGTGTAATCAGCTAAATACTAAATATTCAAATTCAGCAGAGAATGGAGCAGGCATCCAAAAAAGATTTTTTTTTAATGTGAAAATGTTTATCCTTTTTAAAAAGTCATTCCATATATACATATGCAGTGCGAATAAATGTTAACAGTCTGCTTATTTTGGTAATCCATGTACCAAAATATAGATGTTTAACATCTCAACCCCACTCATGATTTTGACTAACTTTCATAAGCTAATTGCCTATTACTGTATATACAGAAAAGACAAATATATCAATCCTTTATTGAACAACTGTGCTAAGCTTTGCATACTTCATTTAAACTGTGCTAGGTTTTACATAAATTATCTTTTTTAATCCTTTCAACAATCCTTAGAAAAGCATTATTATCTCCATTTTACAGATGAGAAAACTGAAACTCAGAGAGTGCAGCAAGATAAACTCAGATCTTTCTTTTGACTGAAAAAAGACACAATTTACAACAAAAATACCAGATCTTATGCATCTGATTGAAGTTTTCTTCTTTCAAATAGTCTGTCAAGAGACTGCAAAATAGTTTTCCTTAGAAATAGCTTTGTGAACCTCAAGCATGAGCTTTGGAATATTCTCATCAAAGTCAAGGCTTTGTCCTGGAAGGATGAAGGTAATTTTCAACGGTCTTTCAAAGCAAAGGCTGGTTGGGCATGCCAGGGGAGGGTACAGGTGGTCCATGCCTCCACAGGCATGGCCTAGCTTCATCCCTCCATATGGGTCTTTTCTGCTTCCTGACTTCAAAGTGAGCATGTGATCCAAACCTGGCCACTCTGGCCTGGCTAGCTCATCCTCCTGTTCATCATGGTTGGTCCAGAAGTGGGCATATGGACAAGTCAAATCAGACACCTTCTTTAAGATTTAGTGAATCAAATTCTAAACGACACATGTACCCCAGTGTTCATTGCAGTACTATTTACAAAAGCCAGGACAAGGAAGCAACTTAGGTGTCCAGTGACAGGTGAATGGATAAAGAAAATGTGGTATATATATACAATGGAATATTACTCAGCCATAAAAAAGAACACATTTGAGTCTGTTCTGATGAGGCAGATTAACTTAGAGCCTGTTATACAGAGTGAAGTAAGTCTGAAAGAGAAAAACAAGCACCATACATTGATACATTATATATGGAATCTAGAAAAATGGTACTGATGAAACTATTTGCAGGGAAAGAACAGAGACTCAGACATAGAGAACGGACTTGTGGACACAGTAGGGGAGGGACGGGGGCGATGAATGGGGAAAGTAGCAGCAGCATGTATACACTATCAGGCGTAAGATGGATGGCTGCCGAGAAGCTGCAGTGCAGCACAGGGAGCCCAGTCTGGCACTCTGTGATGACCTGGAGGGATGGGATTGGGGGAGAGGAGGCATAGGAGGGAGGGGATATGTGTGTAGTTGTGCAGTGAAAGCCAACACAACATTGCAAAAAACAATTTTTAATTAAGATTTCATGGATCAATATTGAAGAAAAAGTCTTCTTTTTCTGGCTGCTGTGACTAATTCCAGCAAACTTGATGGTTTTAAACAATATGAATTTAGAGGCGGTCCTAAGATGGTGGAGGAATAGGACGGGGAAACCACCTTCTCCCCCACAAATTTATCAAAGGAACATTTGAACACTGAGTAAATTCCACAAAACAACTTCTGAATGCCGGCAGAGGACATCAGGCACCCAGAAAAAGCAGCCCATTGTCTTCGAAAGGAGGTAGGGAAAAAATATAAAAGATAAAAAGAGAGACAAAAGAGGTAGAGATGAAGATCCGTCCCAGGAAGGGAGTCTTAAAAAGAGAGAAGTTTCCAAACACCAGGAAACACTCTCACTGCCGAGTCTGTGGTGAGCCTTGGAACCTTAGAGGGCAACATAACCCGGAGGAAAGATAAATAAATAATTAAAACCCACAGATTACATGCCCAACGGTAACTCCCAGCAGAGAAGTGGTGCAGACTCCTGCATCTGCCACTAGCAAGCGGGGGCTGGGCAGGGAGGAGCGGGCTGCATTGATTAGAGTAAGGACCGGGCCTGAATCCCCTGACGGCAATCTGAGGGAACTAGCTTGAGATAGCAAAGCAGACTGTGGGATAGCTACCCTGCAAAAAGGCGAAAAGCCCTAACCTAAGACACCTGCTCACAGAACAGAGGACTGAACAGAGCTAGCCGGCTGCGGACCGGCCCATCCCCCGCCAGAGACAGGCAGGCGAGGGCAGCCAGAGCCGGAAGGGATCAAAGTAATATCTCTGCTTTTTAATATGCTATCTAGGTTGGTCATAACTTTCCTTCCAAGGAGTAAGCATCTTTTAATTTCATGGCTGCAGTCACCATCTGCAGTGATTTTGGAGCCCCCCAAAATAAAGTCTGACAACTGTTTCCAAGGTTTCCCCATCTATTTGCCATGAAGTGATGGGACGGGATGCCATGATCTTCGTTTTCTGAATGTTGAGCTTTAAGCCAACTTTTTCACTCTCCTCTTTCACTTTCATCAAGAGGCTTTTGAGTTCCTCTTCACTTTCTGCCAGAAGGGTGGTGTCATCTGCATATCTGAGGTTATTGATATTTCTCCCAGCAATCTTGATTCCAGCTTGTGCTTCTTCCAGCCCAGTATTTCTCATGATGTACTCTGCATAGAAGTTAAATAAACAGGGTGACAATATACAGCTTTGACGTACTCCTTTTCCTATTTGGAACCAGTCTGTTGTTCCATGTCCAGTTCTAACTGTTGCTTCCTGACCTCTATATAGGTTTCTCAAGAGGCAGGTCAGGTGGTCTGGTATTCCCATGTCTTTCAGAATTTCCCACAGTTTATTGTGATCCACACAGTCAAAGGCTTTGGCATAGTCAATAAAGCAGAAATAGATGTTTATCTGGAACTCTCGCTTTTTCGATGATCCAGCGGATGTTGGCAATTTGATCTCTGGTTCCTCTGCCTTTTCTAAAACCAGCTTGAACATCTGGAAGTTTACGGTTCATGTATTGCTGAAGCCTGGCTTGGAGAATTTTGAGCATTACCTTACTAGCGTGTGAAATGAGTGCAATTGTGCAGTAGTAAATTCCTGGCCCAATAGCTATTCTTTGTTTCTATATGTTCACATTTTCTATTCATTAATTCTTTTTCTGAAGAATATTTTATTTTTTGCTTTTGGTTG
The DNA here is from genome assembly GCF_032452875.1 of Bos javanicus. Classification (NCBI taxonomy): domain Eukaryota; kingdom Metazoa; phylum Chordata; class Mammalia; order Artiodactyla; family Bovidae; genus Bos; species Bos javanicus. The sequence goes on from NC_083888.1 coordinate 25,388,074, forward strand.
TGCTGAGTCTTTGTTGCTGCTCCAGCTCTTCTCTAGTCGGTGGTGAACAGGGAGGTTATTCTCTAGATGCAGTGCACAGGCTTTTCATTGCAATGGTTCCTCTTATTGCAGGCTTCCCTGGTGGCTCAGATGGTAAAGAATCTGCCTGCAATGTGGGAGACCTGGGTTCGATCCCTGGGTTCTGAAGATCCCCTGGAGAAGGGAATGGCTACCCTCTCCAGTATTCTTGCCTGGAGAATTCCATGGACAGAGGAACCTGCTGGGCTAGAGTCCATGGGGTTGAAAAGAGTTGGACATGACTGAGCAGCTTTCACTTTCACTTTCTCTTGTTGCAAAGCACGGGTTCTAGAGCACAAGCTCAACAGTTGTAGCATACAGAATTAGTTGCTTCCCAGCATGTGAGATCTTCCCCACGCAGGGATCAAACCCATGTCTCCTGCATTGGCAGGCAGGTTCTTTACCAGTGAGCCATCTGGGAAGCCCCCCTCCTAGGTCTTTACCCTCAAAATTCTAAAACATAAGTCCACATAAAGGCAATGTATTTTACTCAGAGGTAGATATAACCAAATATCTACCAACTGGTGAATAGATAAATTGTTGTGTAGCTGTGCAATAGACTACTAATCACCAATAAGAAGGAAGCAAGAATACAAACAAGAATGTAGGTGGATTGCAAAACTGTGATACTGCAGAGTTCACATGTATAGGAACTTTTATCCAGAACAAAACTATGACAGAGAGCAGAGCTTCTTGGGACCCAGGTGAGGGGAGGGGACTGTCCCAAAGGGGAATCCAGGAACTTTTGTTGTAGGGGAGGGGTGTGGATGTTCTTTATCATGATGGGTATATCATGTAGTGTGTCTTTCTCAAAGCCCATCAAATTGTACTTATGAGATTTATAAATGTGTAAACACCATATGTAAATCCTCTCAATAAAACTGACTTTAAAAAAATCCTCTTCTCATGACTTCCCTGGTGGTTCAGTGGTTAAGACTCCACGCTTCCAATGCAGGGGATGCAGGTTCAATCCCTGGTCAAGGAACTAAGATCCTGTTCCTTATTTTATTTTTAGCAGCTAAAAATAAAAATAGTTTTTTTAAAAAAAAAAAAAAAAGCCTCCTTTAGAGAAAAAGATACACCAGCCCTTCAAAACAGCAAAGCTAGTCCTTTCCTAGCATTTTGAGAGAAGGAAAGACAAAACACCCAATTTCTCCTGCAGGTCATCCTGCCTCTCTTACACAACATCGCTCTTCATTTTAATAAGTTTACATTGATCCCTCTCACTTGCAACAGAAGAGTGCTAAGATATTTCTTGATGGAAAGAAAATTTAATTTCTTAAGGATTCAGAAGTCCAAACTACCTAGAAACGTAGTATCATAAAATCTTCTAATATCATACTGAGATGACTTTATCCCTCCTGGAATGTTCATTTTCAGCTTGCTGTCTTCCTACTATCACTCCACACAAAGGCAGAGCAATTCACCGCCCAACTTCCACAAAGTCCATTTGAGGACTGAACTCATCAGACTGTAATGATTCCAGAAATTAAGATGTTCCAGCCAGAATGGTCTCAGTGTTCCTTCTTCTCACAGATTGCACAATTTACAGTTTAATTCTCTGTGATGACTCCATCAAAGGAACAGTACATGTAGATGAAATTATTTGAGTACCGTCCTTGTTTGGACCATAACAATCGGACAGCTCTGTACGCTTGCAGCAGAGGGAGAGATGTCAGGATTCTGAGATCATCTGACTCCCAAGGACTCCTGAGCTGTTGGTTCCTGCCTCCCAGTCCCAGGGCCAATGTGACAGCTCCATGAAGAACACGCCCCCCAATTATCAGCCCACATCACATGTACAGAGAACTACAGCTTTGCTGGGCAGTGAGCATTGCACAGGGACTGTCATCAGCCCACAATGTAACAACTCATTGTGGCATTACAAACCCATCTGATGCTGGGAGCTTCGTCCAAGGAGACCAGCAGCCAAACGCTGAAGTGTTTGTATCATGACAAACATCATTATGAGACAGAAAGAGCCTATTAGTCCTACCGTGTAATTTTAAACCTCAAACTGTCAAAAAGAAAAGGCCTCATCTTCTCATTTTGAGAAGCCTGTTATCATTCCAGGGTCTTTAACAGCTCATTCAGTAGCCAGTTAAGTGCCCTTTCAGAACTGACAAAGCTTCACTCTGTGCTAGTTCTAGCGTCTGAAGAGTTTAGAAGCAGGAGGCTGAGCCAGACGTGAGAAAGCTCCTAGCTTTTGTAAGCTTGAGTGTGAGATGCTGGGCTGTACGTGGCTTACTGTTCTGTTTTTCCCCCAAGTTTTATTTGTTTATTTATTTTAATTTTTGGCCACACCCTGCAGATCTTTTCCCTGACCAGGGATTGAGCTCTCACCCTGCATTGGAAGGCAGGGTCCTAACCATTGGACCGCTGGGGAAGTCCCCTGTCCTGTTTGTTTTTGATTAGAAAACCGAGGTTGAAAAAGAGACACAGATGTAAAGAACAGACTTTTGGACTATGTGGGAGAAGCTAAGGATGGGATGATTTGAGAGAATAGCACTGAAACATGTATATGACCATATGCAAAATAGATGACCAAGGCAAGTTCAATTCATGAAGCAGGGCACTCAAAACTGGTGTTCTGGGACAACCTAGAGGGGTGGGATAGAGTGGGGAGGAAGGTGGGAGGGGGTGTTCAGGATGTGGGGGACACATGTACACCCGTAGGTGATTCACATCTATGTATGGGAAAAAACGACCACAATATTGTAAAGTAATTAGCCTCCAATTAAAATTAATTACAAAAAAACCCCGAGGCTGATACCAAGAGATGTGCCTGTTTCTGCATGTAGTTGAAGTTGTTCAGTTACTAAGTCGTGTCTGACTCTTTGCAACCCCGTTGACTATAGCCCACCAGGCTTCTCTGTCCATGGGACTTCCCAGGCAAGAATACCGGATGGGTTGCCATTTCCTCCTCCACTGTTTGTATATGTGAGTGTAAGTGTGCACACAGTGGGATTTGAGGGTCTGCATGAGTCTCTGGGAATTTGGGAATGAATGTCTATGCCAGCTCATTTGGATACTTTTCTGTGAGTGTTGCCAGTCTTGGAGTACGAGAGCATCCTTTCTAGCCTGGGCCGTGCAGTTAGCTGCTCCATCTCCACATGGGCATTTGCTTGACTCTGACCCACAGCCTAGGAGTCCTGATGATGGAAAGAAAAGTGCTCTGAGCAACAGACCCAAGCTGTAATTGATTAGATGTTCAGTGGTAGGCTGGGCTTTCCAGGTGGTGTAGTGGTAAAGAATCCACCCGCCAATGCAGGAGATGCAGGAAGCGCGGGGTTCAATCCCTGAGTTGGGAAGATCCCCTGGAGAAGGAAATGGCAACCCATTCCAGTATTCTTGCCTGGAGAATCCCATGAACAGAGGAGCTTGAGGGGCTTCAGTCCACAGGGTCACAAAGAGTGGGACATGACTGAGCGACTGAGCACGTCAGGGTTAGGCAGGTTTCTCTGCCTCTCTGATGTATCTCTATTTCCTTATCGGTGAAATGAAATGAAGGCTAATTCATGGGCTTCAGGAGCAGACTCCTGCTGGAGCACTTTGCCAGAGTGTGTGTTATATAATAACAATGGAATAGCGTCGTGTTGTGTAGGAAATGTTTTTTGTCTCAGTTCCGGTTCTCCCAGAGGTAGATTGTGAGACAGGGTTTGAGGTCAAGTGGTTTATTGGGGGTGTGAAGGAGAATGAGGAGACACAGGGAAGGGAAGTCAGTGAATGAAATGTGTATTATCAACCAGCTACTATTTGGAGGACAGTGCTTTGCCCCCATAGGGCCACCCTGGGAAACAGTGCAGAATACACTCCTCGGGGTGACCCCCAGCCATGTCTGAGGGTGCTGATGGGGTCATGCATGAGGTCGTGGGCCACTGGCGAGGAGCTGCTGGGGGACAGCCAGTTTTTCTCAGCACTTGCAGCCTGACATAGACAAGGTCCAAGAGCCGCAGACCCAGCCAGTAGATTCTGGCTAGCTCCCTCTCGCTGACCCCGAGAACTGCGGTCTGAGAGCCAGGGCAGGGCAGCACCTGGTTTCAGGTGCAAGACTATGTTTCACAGCAAAGACCTAAATTATGGGCAGGCTTGGATTCCAAAACAGGAAAATAAATGGCAATTCCAGGACTTCCGTGGTGGCTCAGTGGTATAGAATCTGCCCTTACTATGCAAGGGACTCGGGTTCCAACTCTGGTCCAGGAAGATCCCACACGCCTCGGAGCAACCAAGCCCGTGCTCCACAACTACAGAAGCCCTCCCGGCCATAGGGCCTGTGCTCTGCAAGAAGAGAAACCACCACCAGGAGAAGACCCTGCACACTGCAACTAGAGAATAGCCCCCACCAGCCACAGCTAGAGAAAAGCCCTCGTAGCAACTAAGACCCAGTACATCCAAAAATAAATAATTTCTTTAAAAAAAGGAGTCAGCTGAGCACCTCATCTTTCACCACACTACCCCTCCTCCATCTTTCCACTCGCATCACCTTGACTTTCCCTGTATCCTTCAAGTTTGCTCTTCTCCCTCCAACGACAGGACCTCGCATACTGTGTTCCCCAGCCTGGGACACCTTCCTGCCTCTCCTTGCACTTAATTCTGGCTCATGCCTCAGAGGGCTGCTCAGGTGTGGTCTTCCCAGGATGCCTGCTTTGAGCTCCCTGAGCATCACATCTCCCTGCCTTGGACCCACGCCACCTCTTCATGTCCTGCTCCTTCAGGATGCTTCCAGGGAACGTCCACACTTGTCTGATGGATGACATGTCAGTCCCCTCCAGTGCATCTCCCCCTTAGACTGGAATTCCAACGCAGCGGGACCGCAGAGCCCCAGAGCCCAGCACCGCGTCTGGAGCATAACAGACACTCGATAATACTCATTGCGTGACTTCACACAAAGGGGTTTGAAATAACAGTGTGAACAGGGAAGAGGCTAGAAGAAGAGCCATAGCGAAGGGAGCAAGTGTAGGACCAGATGCTCTCCTTGGCTCCCCTTCATCCACCCTCTGGGCCTCTCCACCCCCATTCTGTGTCCTTCCACAGCCAGGAGACGCAGCCCATGCTGGTAGCTCCGCAGCCCATCTGGCTGCAGTGCGATCACTCTGCCCAGGGCTCTGAGGATGCACCTGGTACACTCAGTGACGAAGCAGCTCCAAATCGTACCCAGGCCCTGTGTCCACCCCTCCTCTCCCTCTCCCCGTCCTGGAGGGGAGTTTGCCACTTTCCACTGCCATCTGCTTGGGTGCAGCTCGCCAGGCTGCCCCCGGCAGGAAGCTGTGGTCCCTGGGCCTCCATGGAACCAGCAGCCAGGGTAGGTGGGCAGAAGGCAAACATGATGGCCTGGGGTTGGGAACATGATCCCAGCTGCTGAGTCCCGTGGAGGACACGGGAGGTGAGCGGGGAATCTCCATGGAAGGCAGGAAGGGGGAATTGGACCAGCTCTGGGGAAAATGGTCAACACTGAAAATTATCACAAGCAATGAGGGATGGTGTCCTGCTGGCACGAGGGTGTCTTGAATCCAGAGGGTGAGAGCAAAGGATGCAGGGACATCCGTGGTGATTCTGGTGGTCCAAGAGTCATTGCTTCCAATGCAGGGAACCTGGGTTCGATCCCTGCTTGGGGAACTAGATCCCACATGCCGAAACTAAAAATCCGCATGCTGCAGATAAGACCCAGAACCTCCAAATAAATATATGTTTTTTTAAAAAAGAAGGAATGAATCAAGCTAGGACAAGGTGAGGTGTCTGACTCAAAACCCAAAGGCCAGGCTGACTAGAAAAAAGGGGACTTGTGACTTGTTAATGTCCGTTAGCAGAACCCTGGGTGGGGTGCTGGATGGCAAGCCATGGTTCAGAGGGCAGCAAGGGAAGGTGAAACAGAGAACTCTGCTCCTCCCAGCCTTCCCTGGTAGCTCAGCTGGTAAAGAATCTGCCTGTGATACAGGAGACCTAGGCTCAATCCCTGGGTTGGGAAGATCCCCTAGAGGAGGAAATGGCTACCCACTCCAGTATTCTTGCCTAGAGAATCCCATGGACAGAGGAACCTGGCAAGCTACAGTCCATGGGGTCACACAGAGTCAGACAAGACTGAGTGACTAACACTTCACTTCACACAATATTCTGGCATGTACTTGAACCAAAACCCAAAAGCTTTATTTTAAAGATGTTGTTTGCCTGCCAATAGCATAGGAGTGTTCCATTTTCTCCAGCCCCTGTTACCCTGGTATGACATCTTAAAAGTCAAAAACTGTTACTTGTTGATATGAATATCAATTTCATTTTAGCTCAATTTGAACAGAGAAGCAAAAAAATCAGGAGGCCTATTTGTTCAGGTTTCTTCAGGGAGAAAAATGAAACTATTAGAAGACAAATTGCATGCAGTTTATGGGCTCTGAGTCGCTATTGTTTGCAGGAATTTTATGTATTTTTCCAAATATGACTTCTCATTCATTTCACAACAAATAACAGAATTATAAGAAACTAATTTGAAATGATGGCTTGTTTCTACCCAAAAAATCTGAATACAAAGGAACCAATGGGAATCACAAATATCAGGGTGCAAAGCTTTTAAGAATATTTTAGGTTTGCAAATAATTACTAGTATGCTTGCAATTTCAACAATATATTTTTATTCTGATCAAGAATATCTTTTTCCAGGAGGCTTCCAGTGTGCTCATCTCCTGCTGCAAACCCGGGATGCTGGAATCAGGCCACTTCCTGTCTGTCTTTACAGGACACGGGGCTGCACTCTAAGAAATTCCTGGCTCTCCCCTGGATCCTGACCATCATGTGGCCACAGAAATTGGTAATGTTATTGTTTCGCCTGTTGAGATGTTTGATGACACAGATCCTTTCAGTTTCCTGATGTGGATGAAGTGTGGAGCCGAGTGATGATTTCTTCTTCAAGAAATGTACATCCTAGTTCCCGCACGAGGGTGAGCCCCCGTCCAATGATGAGAGACCCTGCATGTGGGTGACCTGTGCCTCCTGGGAGACCAGCCCTAAACTCGTCTGAACCTGACCAAGTTCTGTCTACATGTTATATTTAGATCTCTCCAAGTCCTGTCTACACTGATGCTGTGTAGACGAGACCGTGAGCTTTTTATGAGAACATTTAGGCCTCACTGTTCCGTGTGTGCTAGGACATGGAGACCCAGGTGGAGGCCTGGCCTGGCCTCATGGGAAACTCCATGCCTGCATCTGAGCGTCAGTGCTCAGATGTCTGGGCTCTGGGGCTGGGGTGGGCTTCTCTGGGTGACCGTGCTCTCCTCTGAGTGGGGTTCCCTGGCCCTCCCGGGGGTCAGTGCTGCAGTCAGGCTCCTAGTCTTTCTCTCCCAGATTCACCTTCCCTGGGGCTCCTGGAGCCCCCTCAGGTGGGCTACCTGCTAATCATTCCAGTTTTCCAGCACATTCAGGTTGAGTAGGGAGGCAGGTTCACCTGTTGAATTGATTCCAGGGGACAGGGATCGGGCAAAAAGTCAATGGGCAGCAGGTGAGGTTGCTGCTGTGCTCTCCTTCCACTTGACTCTCCTCCGAAGAGAACAGAGCTGCCCCTCGTCTTTCAGCCCAGCTCTCCTGTGTTTTCTCAGCGCCTCAGCAGGACAAGAAAGACAGAGCCTGCCAGAAACAAGGTACTGTATTCAACTCTAGCATGAGCTTTCAAACCAGCAAAAAATCATATGATACCAAGGTGAAAACAGGAGGGGCCTGACTTCTCAGGGACAATTGACGGGAGATGAGACCAACCCTAGACTTCTTTCTAGGGTCCCCAGAGGTCCCAGGGACTTGACTTGTTCACACATTGGGGGCCCACTGACCACAGCCATGGTGTCCTGACTGAGGGCTCGTGTGACCCCAGGTGGGTGGTCTGGGGACTGTGTGAGTCTCACCCCATCTGCATGGGTCAGGGTCACGTGTACAGGGAGACCACACACACACAAAGCTAAGAAAAAGGGAAGAATACATGAGGGCTTGTCTTGTGTTTGGACTTCCCTGATAGCTCAGTTGGTAAAGAATCCACCTGCAATGCAGGAGGCCCCCATTCGATTCCTGGGTTGGGAAGATCCACTGGAGAAGGGAAAGGCTACCCGCTCCAGTATCCTGACCTGGAGAATTCCATGCACTGTATAGTCTATGGGATCACAAAGAGTCAGACACAACCGAGTGACTTTCACTTCACTCACTTTTGTTGAGGAATTTATGCTTTACAGTATTCACTTTATACAGGCCTGTGCCTGTTTGCCTCTCTACGCCTGTGAGGTTCACCCTCCCTGGGGCTCCTGGACACTCCTCAGGTGGCTACCTAGTAATTATTCCAACTTTCCAACACGAGCATGGCAAGACGGGAGGCAGGTTTACCTGGTCAGTTGATTGCAGGGCACATGGATCAGGCAAAAGGCCAATGGGCAGCAGGTGAGGTTGCTGCTGTGATCTCCTTCCAGTCGATCATCCTTACTTAGCAGAGAGCAGACCTCCCCCTCGTCTCCCAGCCCTGCGTCTGGTGTGTTTTCTCAACACCTCAGTGGGACAAGAAAGGACTGAGCCTGACAGAACCAAGGTAGTGTGTTCAACATTATCATGACAGCTGTAAAAACTGTTAATATCACACACAAAGGGAAGGGAGGAAGACTTTTCTGGGACAAGTGTGGGGAGAAGAGACCAACCCTGCAGTTCTTTCTGACATCCTAGGAAGTCACAGGAACCCACTTGTTTCCACCTTAGGGGCCCAAGCAGCAGAGACACCATGTCCTACCCAAGGGTCGTGGGCCCAGGGCAGGATCTGGGGAGGTGGTGTCAGCTTGGAGACTGGAAGTGTGTCCCCAGGTGCTGGGGGTTGTGTGGGTCTTAGCCCATCCACATGGGCCAGGTTCCTGTGTACACAGAGACCGCACGTCTGCTCTTTGCCTGCAGTGTGTCTTGTCCCCTCGGAGATTCCCAGCGTCTGAAGTGACCTATGGTCCTTTTTCTTCACCTGTGGCACTCGCTTGAGTGGGTTGCTTCTCTGTGTGCTGCGGAGTGAAAACCTTTGGAGGTGTCATATTAATATAGCATATCACGTGTACATCCTCTGCAGTATTTATTCTTTGTAGATCTTTTCGATGATGGCCGTTGTGACCAGTGTGAGGTGATACCTTATTGTAGTTTTGATTGGCATTGATTTAATAATTACTGGTGGAGTATCTTTCCATGTGCTTTTATTATTTTATACCTTGTGAGTACAATTTACCTAGGAGTTCCATTGCACTGTCCTTTTATTTAGACCTTTAATCTATTTGCAGTCTATTTTTGTGTATGGTGTTAGGTTGTAGTCTAATTTCATTCTCATTTTCATGCTAAGGAACCTGCCTGGTGTCCTCCACCGTGGCTGCTCCCAATTTCCATTCCCAGCATCAGTGTGGGAGGGTTCTCTCTTCTCTATACACTCTCCAGGATTTACTGTTTGTAGAGTTTCTGTCTATGGCCATTGTGACTGGTGTGAGGTGATAAACCTTGTTGAAGTTTTGATTTGCATTTCTCTCATATTTAGTGATGTTGACATCTTTTCATGTGATTTTTTAAAACAATGTGAGTTAAACTTACTTATTCAAATTGGCTTCTTGAGTGCCTGCCATATTTTGGATATTTTCCTAGGATCTCGCCTAGGACATTTCTTGAAAAGGGTGTCTTTTACTTAAGAGTTCCCCAGATTTTTTGAATATTAAGTGCCCATGAGCAATGGTTTCCAAGTTGTTGGTATGGGAAATGGCCACAAGGTGGCAGCATGTCTTTATGCCCAACTCGTTACTGGGGGAACCAGAGCCTTGGGGAAAGTCCTGTTCCTGGATTGTCAGGGTGGAAAGTGCCAGAAGCAACACTTAAGGCTTGTGTCCCATTCTTCTTCCTTCCTTACCCCTGTCCCCTGGACACATCCCAGTTCCTGCAACACCCTCTGGGGAGGGTGCTTTCATCCATAGGTGGGGCAACCCTAAGGAAGGAGGTTGGAGGTGGGAACCCCAACACCAGGAAACATGGAGCCCATGGGGCTTTTCAAAGCTCTTCCAGCTCAGAGCCTCCACATCCTTTGGGTGCAGTAGGCATAGTTTCACTGCAGGAGGACCTGCTTGGATCTGGAGGTTGTGGGCCTGTGTAGAGGGGAGCAGGCTCACCAGGTCCATGGGGCAGGGCTCATTGGCTGGCACACCCTCCCCAGCTCCGTCAGCCCTGTGACAGTCCATCCTTGGGAAACAAGTCTGCCCAGGCTTCATGGATGTGACAGCAGCCCAGGTCACCAAGGCCTGAGGGGAATAGAGTTGACGTTCACTCTGTAATTTGCATCTTGTATTGGTGTATAGGTGACTTACTATGCTGTAGGGTATGTTTGTTTTTGCTTTTAGTTTTAGGTGAACAGCAACATGATTCACTTATGCATAGGTGTATACACATCCTTTTTTGGATTCTCTTCCCATATAGTTTACTACGTACTGTTGATTAGGACGGAGAAGGCGATGGCACCCCACTCCAGTACTCTTCTTGCCTGGAAAATCCCATGGATGGAGGAGCCTGGTGGGCTGCAGTCCATGGGGTCGCTAAGAGTCAGACACAACTGAGCGACTTCACTTTCACCTTTCATTTTTATGCATTGGAGAAGGAAATGGCAACCCACTCCAGTGTTCTTGCCTAGAGAATCCCAGGGATGGCGGAGCCTGGCGGGCTGCCGTCTATGGGGTCGCACAGAGTCAGACATGACTGAAGCGACTTAGCAGCAGCAGCAGCAGTTGATTAGGAGTCCTCATTGATTGTTTATAAAGAGAAGGCAATGGCACCCCACTCCAGTACTCTTGCCTGGAAAATCCCATGGATGGAGGAGCCTGGTGGGCTACAGTCCATGGGGTCTCTAAGAATCGGACACAACTGAGCGACTTCACTTTCACTTTTCACTTTCATGCATTGGAGAAGGAAATGGCAACCCACTCCAGTGTTCTTGCCTTGAGAATCCCAGGGATGGCGGAGCCTGGTGGGCTGACATCTATGGGGTCACACAGAGTCGAACACGACTAAAGCGACTTAGCAGCAGCAGCACTAACAGACGGAAAAGGCAATGGCAACCCAGTCCAGTACTCTTGCCTGGAAAATCCCATGGACGGAGAAGCCTGGTGGGCTGCGGTCCATGGGGTCAATACGAGTCGGGCACGACTGAGTAATTTCACTTTCACTTTTCACTTTCCTGCATGGGAGAAGGAAATAGCAATCCACTCTAGTGTTCTTGCCTGGAGAATTCCCAGGGACGGAGGAGCCTGGTGGGCTTCCGTCTATGGGGTTGCACAGAGTCGGACACAACAGAAGCGACTTAGCAACAGCAGCAGCAGTAGCAGCCGTACTAACAGATGCTGAGCATCTTTTATGTGCTTCACGGCCATCTCTGTCTTCTTTGCAGAAATGTCCATTTAAATCTTGTTCCACTACTTGGTTGGGTTTTCCTTTGATATTGAGATGCATAAGCTGTTTGTGTGTTTTGGAGATAAATTCCTTGCGGGTGTCTTTGTTTGCAAATATTAGTTCCATTATGAGGGTTGTCTTTTTGTTTTGTTTATGGTTTCCTCTGCTGTTACACTTTTAAGGGTAATTAAGTCCCATTTATTTTGTTTGTTTGTTTGTTTTCATGATTCTAAGAGGTGGGTCAGAAAAGAACTTGCTGCATTTTATGTCAAAGCGTGTTATGCTCTTTTCCTCAAGAGTTTCATTGTATCCGTCCTTTTATTTAGATCTTTAATCTATTTGGAGTTTATTTCTGTGTATGCATCAGGGAGTATTCTAATTGCATTCTCATTATCATTTCTTTGAAAACCTGCACACCATTCTCCATAGTGGCTGTTACTAATTTACCTTTTCACTAACAGTGTAGGAGGGTTCCCTTTCTTCCACACTTTTTCTAGCATTTATGGTTTGTCAACTTTTGGGTAATGGCGATTGTGAATCACGTGAGGAAATACCTCAATAGAGTTTTGATTTGCTTTTCTCTAACATTTGGTGATGGTGACATCTTTTAACATGATTTCTTTAAAGAGTGTGAGTTAAACTTACCACCTGAAATTGGCCACTTGGACACTTGCCTTGTTTTAAATTCTTTTTTGGTGACAGCCCCTAGGACATTTCTCTGGGGCAGGTGTTTTTTTTTTACTTACAGCCCCTTGATCCTTGTGAATGTTAAACGCCCAGCACCATCGCTTTACATATTGTTACAGAAAAAGGCCAGAAAGGAGCAACACTTCTTTAAGCCTCACTCTTCTCTATTTTCCTGTAATTTCCTGTTATTTTATATTGGAATATAGGTGAGGAATATTGCACTGTGTATATGAACCTCGTCTCCTGTATGTATTCTTCTGTCCTTCTACAATTAGCTTGCTTCCTTGTCTTGGCTAGGGGGACCGAGATCGAGGGCTACCCATGTCCTTTAATTTTTAGGTTTTCTCTGGATTTTTTCCTAGGTATTGGATAGCCTTTGACTGTGTGGATCACAATAAACTGTGGAAAATTCTGAAAGAGATGGGCATACCAGACCACCTGACCTACCTCTTGAGAAATCTGTATGCAGGTCAGGAAGCAACAGGTAGAACTGGACATGGAACAACAGACTGGTTCCAAATAGGAAAAGGAATACGTCAAGGCTGTATATTGTCACCCTGCTTATTTAACTTATATGCAGAGTACATCATGAGAAACGCTGGACTGGAAGAAACACAAGCTGGAATCAAGATTGCCAAGAGAAATATCAATAACCTCAGATATGCAGATGACACCACCCTTATGGCAGAAAGTGAAGAGGAACTCAAAAGCCTCTTGATGAAAGCGAAAGTGGAGAGTGAAAAAGTTGGCTTAAAGCTCAACATTCAGAAAACGAAGATCATGGCATCCGGTCCCATCACTTCATGGGAAATAGATGGGGAAACAGTGGAAACAGTGTCAGACTTTATTTTGAGGGGCTCCAAAATCACTGCAGATGGTGACTGCAGCCATGAAATTAAAAGACGCTTCCTCCTTGGAAGGAAAGTTATGACCAACCTAGATAGCATATTCAAAAGCAGAGACATTACTTTGCCAACAAAGGTCCGTCTAGTCAAGGCTATGGTTTTTCCTATGGTCATGTATGGATGTGAGAGTTGGACTGTGAAGAAGGCTGAGCGCCGAAGAATTGATGCTTTTGAACTGTGGTGTTGGAGAAGACTCTTGAGAGTCCCATGGACTGCAAGGAGATCCAACCAGTTCATTCTAAAGGAGATCAGCCCTGGGATTTCTTTGGAAGGACTGATGCTAAAGTTGAAACTCCAGTACTTTGGCCACCTCATGCGAAGAGTTGATTCATTGGGAAAGACTCTGATGCTGGGAGGGATTGGGGGCAGGAGGAGAAGGGGACGACAGAGGATGAGATGGCTGGATGGCATCACTGACTCGATGGACATGAGTCTGGGTGATCTCTGGGAGTTGGTGATGGACAGGGAGGCCTGGCGTGCTGCGATTCATGGGGTCGCAGAGAGTCGGACACGACTGAGTGACTGATCTGATCTGAATGTTTAGTGATGTTGACATCTTGTGATTTTTTTTAAGAGGGTAAATTAAATTTACATCTTTAAATTGGCTTCTTTAACGCCTGCCTTGTTTTGGATTCTTTTTCTATGACAACCCCAAGGACATTTCAGGAGGGAAGGTGTTTTTTACTTACAGCCCCTGGATGCTGGTGAATGTTAAACTCCCACAGCACAGCTCTGCATGGTGTTATTACAGAAAGTGGCCACAAGGCGGCAGCACTACTTCATTGCCACATTTTTGTTTTCCCTGTACATTCCTTGTTATTTCTACTGGCTTAGAGTGGATTTCTGATGTTGTGTTTGTTGTAGATGTACAGAAACTCGATTCAGTTACACATAGACATTTATCTATTCTCTTTAGGGTTCTTTTTCCCATAGAGGTGATTACAGTATGTTCAATCAACTTTCCTAAGCTATTCAGTAGGTACTTTTTATCATCTATTTTATATATATTAGTAAGTATATGTTAATTCCAATCTCTTAATTTCTCCTGCCTGTATCTGGAGTCTGGGGGCTCTCCAGAGGCAACAGGCACTCCAGGTCCATTTTGGAGACACACTGCCTGCTACGTGCTCCCAGTTCTCTCAGCCCCAGGACACTCCAGCCTTGGGACACAAACCAGTCAGGCTCCAGGGATGTGACACCAGCCCAGCTTAGTATCTCCGGAGGGGAATAGAGTCAGTATTTCTTTTTAATTTTTTATGTTTCCATCCCATTATTTGAACTGGAGTGTACAGTGAATTACAATCCTGTTGGTGTTTTGTTTTTTCCTTTTTCTTCTACCACAGATTGTTTCACATCAACACAGGTGTATATAGATTTGTTGGGGTTTTTTCCTTTATAGGTTAATATAATGTGGAGTAAGTTTCCTTGTGATACACGGTGGGCCTTGGTCACTTACTTTATCAATAGTAGTGTGCATATATTAGAATATTATCTGTCCATGCCCCACATCTTTATATATATAAAGTTTCTTTTCTAAGTCTGTGAGCCTGTGTCTCAGGCAATAAGTTCATCTGTATTCATCTTTAGTTTATACCTAGAAGTGATATCATACCGTGAACTTCCAGATGTTCAAGCTGGATTTAGTAAAAGGCAGAGGAGCTAGAGATCAAACTGCCAGCATCCACTGGATAATAGAAAAAGCAAGAGAGTTCCAGAAAAATATCTACTTCTGCTTTATTGGCTATGCCAAAGCCTTTGACTATTTGGATCACAACAAACTGTGGAAAATTCTTTAAAAAATGGGAATACCAGACCACCTGACCTGCCTCCTGAGAAATCTGTGTGCAGGTCAAGAAGCAATAGTTAGAACTAGACATGGGACAACAGACTGGTTCCAAATCAGAAAGGAGTACATCAAGGCTGTATATTGTCACCCTGCTTATTTAACTTCTATGCAAAGTACATCATGAGAAATGCTGGGCTGGATGAAGCACAGGCTGGAATCAAGATTGCCGGGAGAAATATCAATAACATCAGATATGCAGATGACACCCCCTTATGGCAGAAAGCGAAGAAGAACTAAAGAGCCTCTTGATGAAAGTGAAAGAGGAGAGTGAAAAAGTTGGCTTAAAACTCAACATTCAGAAAACTAAGATCATGGCAGCTGGTCCTATCACTTCACGGCAAATAGATGGGAAACAATGGAAACAGAGACTATTTTCGGGGACTCCAAAATCACTGCAGATGGTGACTGCAGCCATGAAATTAAAAGATGCTTGCTCCTTGGAAGAAATGCTATGACCAACCTAGACAGCATGTTAAAAAGCAGCAACATTACTTTGCCAACAAAGGTCCATCTAGTCAAAGCTATGGTTTTTCCAGTAGTCATGTATGGATATGAGATTTGGACTATGAAGAAAGCTGACGGCTGAAGAATTGATGCTTTTGAACTGTGGTGTTGGAGCAGACTCTTGAGAGTCCCTTGGACTGCAAGGAGATCAAACCAGTTAATCCTAAAGGAGATCAGTCCTGAATATTCATTGGAAGGACTGATGCTGATGCTGAAACTCCAATAATTTTACCACCTGGTGTGAAGAACTGACTCATTGGAAAAGGCCCTGATGGGAAAGATTGAAGACGAGAGGAGAAGGGGACAACAGAGGATGAGATGGCTGGATGACATCACTGGATTGATGGACATGAGTTTGAGTAAACTCTGGGAGTTGGTGATGGATAGGGAAGCCTGGTGTGCTGCAGTCCATGGGGTCACAAGCTGTCGGACACGACTGAGCAACTGAACCAAACTGATATCATATGATACTTGTCTTTCCTTGTCTCCTTCACTTCACTTGGAATGATCATCTCTACTTTCTTTCCTGAAGCTGGCATGATTTCCTACTTCTTTATGGTTGAGAAATATTCTGGGATGTACATGGACCCCATTGTCTGTACCCATTCATCTGTGCTTCTACAATTAGCTTGCTTTCCTGTCTTGGCTGTTATACCTAGTGGGGCCAAAATCGCAGAGCTACCCATCTCTCTTAAAATTTGGGTTGTATCCACCTGGCTGCCTCATGTCCTGACTCCAGCCCAGTCCAGTCACGAGGCACAAGCCTGCTCAGACTCCAGAAACGGGAGAGCAGCCCAACTCAGGGAGGTCACGGGGGATAAAATAGGCAGTGCTTTCTCTTCCTTTTCTTTAGTCTTATGCCTGTGCTATCTTGGAATATAGTCAATTTGCAGTTTTGTGCTTGTCTTCAGGGTACAGCCACCCGATTCAGTTATGACATATACAGACAGCTTATCTGTTCTTTTTTGGATTCTGTTGCCATAGAGGTTATGGCAGAAGGTGAGCAAAGTACCCTGTGCTAACCATCAGGTCCTTCCTGACTATTTATTAGAGATACACATTTCTATGTATATTTGGAAGGAAGGAAGGAAATGATAACCCTTCTGGATTACCTATTATAGACAGAGACTTCTGTGTATATTTTAGCCCTTAGTCTGGGGTCGCACAGAGTCGGACACGACTGAAGCGATTTAGCAGCAGCAGCAGCAGTCCTAATTCATCCTTGCTCTTTCACTTTTTCTTGGAAACTTCTGATTCTGTTTGAATTCTCAGTCACTTTTTTTGTTGTAAATTTGTTCCATTGTATCTCTTTTTGTATTTTTCCTACAAGGGACATCATATTCTATTGTCTTTCTCTGTGCAACTGACTTCAATTAGTCTATGATTCTCCAAGTTCGATCCTTGTGACAATTAGAGGCATAATTTCAGTGGCCATTTTTCAGGACTGAGTAGTAGTCCACTGTATGTATGCACCACATCTTCTTTAACCTTTAGTCTGTCAGGTGACATCTTGCTGGTTCTGTGTCTTGGCTCTGGGAAGCAGTGCTATAGTGAATGATGGGGTGCCTGTGTCTTTTTCGTTGATGGTTTTCTCAGGATACAGGCCCAGGTGTGGGTATGTCAGACCATGGGCTGAGCCCTTTTGAGACTTTAGTTTCTGGCCTGAGGAGACTGTCCTTTCTAGGGGCTGTTTCCAGTGTCCATTCACACTGACCATGTAGGGAGGTTTCCTCTCTGCCCGGCTCTCTGTCGCATTTATTATTTGTAGATTTGTGAGGATGATCATTCTGACAGGTGGGGTTTGATTTCTTGTTGTCTTTTAGATTGGCATTCCTCCTGTAATAATTAGGGATGTTGAGCATCTTGTCCTGTAGTC
The DNA here is from genome assembly GCF_032452875.1 of Bos javanicus. Lineage (NCBI taxonomy): Eukaryota > Metazoa > Chordata > Mammalia > Artiodactyla > Bovidae > Bos > Bos javanicus. The sequence goes on from NC_083888.1 coordinate 25,405,355, forward strand.
ATTTGGGGTTTTTCTTCCTTTTTTCTTTTGCATGAATGTTGTGAGGAAAATTTACCTGTTGCAATTGGCTTCTTGAAAGTTGGTTGTGTTTGGAATTTATTTCTGCAATACCCAACCCAGGACCTTTCCTGAGGGCAGCTGTCATTAACAGCCCCACAGGCCTTGTGAATTGGAGGTGCCAGTAAGCACCAATGATTAAGTTGTAGTTATAGGAAATGTCCACAAGGCGGCAGGACTTCTTCATGTCCAACTCGGGTTCCTCCCAGAACCAGAGCCTTAGGGAAAAGTCTACTTCCTGGGCTGTGAATTAGAGTGGAATGTTCCTGAGCAAACACCCAAGGTCTTGCGTGTCATTACTTCTTCCTCCTAAAGCTTTACCCTCCCCTCCAGACCCATCACAGCCTGGGGCATGGCTCCCTACTGAGGTGCCTAGGAGGCTGCACTCTCAGGAAAGAGGATTGACTTGGAAACCCCAGTACCAATAGACTTGGAGTCTAGGTTACTTTTTGAAGCTCAAGGTCAGAGGGTTGGACATCCATCCTTTGGTTGAACTAGGATGTGTGGTCGCAGCCAGAGCAAGCCAGCGCAGGTTAAAGGGGGGCTCAATTAAGGACAGCCAGCAGGGCTGTTCAGTCCCACTGCAGGCCAGTCACGGGATCCAAGGCTGCCCAGACTCCAGGGATGGGAGAGCAGCCCAAGTCAGGGAGTGAGTGGAAATTACTAGGCTTCGATTTCCTTTGCTTTTCTTTAATGGCAATGCTATATGGGAATACAGTTGATTTGCCATTTGGTGCTTGTCATCAGTATACAGCTTGCTTGATTCACTATGACATATATTAACAAACTGTTCTTTTTGGGGTTGTTTTGCCCTAGAGGTTATTGCAGAACTTCAGGCAAAGTTCACTGTGGTGAACATCAGGTGTTTGTGCATTATCTGAAATACAGATTCTGTGTAAATGTGGAAGAATGAAGGAAGGAGCTAATCCTTGTGGACTACCTATTACAGATACAGCTTTTTGGGTGTATCTTAGTTAGTATCAACCTCCCAATTCATCCCTGACTTTTCCTTTCTTTTTTTTAATTCTTTGTGTTTCAATCCTCAGAGTCTCTTTTTGTGTTTTAAGTTACTTCCCCTGTGTTTCTTTTTTAAATTTTGCCTACAAGAGACACCTGCTAGTTTCTTTCTCTATTGCTGACTTCACTTAGTGTATGATCCTCCAAAGTCCATCCTAGTGGGACCATTGGCAGAATTTCATAATTTCAGTGGTGGTTTTTCATGTCTGAGTAAAGTCCATTGTATACATGTACATTTCTTTAAGATTTAATGTGTCTATGGGCCATTTCTTGAGTCTGTGCCTTGGTTATTGGAAGTAGCACTACAGTGAACGTCGGGGTGCATGTGTCATTTTGAATGACGGTTTTTTGTAATATAGGCCCAGGTGTGGGTATTAGAATGCTAGGTTTAGCTGTCTTGAAATTTTTTCTTCTGGCCTATGGAGGCTGTCCTCTCCAGGGGCTGTTGCCTATGTCCATTCCCATGGGACTTGTATGGGGGTTCCATCATCTCCTGGCTCTCTTCCCCCATTTCCTGTTTGCAGACAGTTAGGATTCCAGTTCTGTCATATGGAACCTGATTTGTTTTTGATTGGCGTTCCTCCTATAATAATTAGGGAGGCTGAGCATCTTATTCCGAGGCCTTTTCTTTCTTTTTTTTTCCTTAAAGAGTGTAAGGAATATTTAACTTTGCAACTGGCTTCTTGAAAGTCAGTTGTGTTTGAAATTGAGTTCAGCAATACCCACCCCATTAACAGCCCCAGGGGCCTTGTAAATGGGAGGTGCCAGTAAGTACTGGTGGCCAAGTTGTAGTTACAGGAAATGTCCACAAAGCGGCAGAATTTCTCCATGCCCAGCTCTTGTTCCACCTGCAACCAGAGCCTTAGGGAAAGTGGGCTTCCTGGGCTATGAGTTATAGTGGAACACACCTGAGCAAACATCTAAGGGCTTGTGTCTCACACGCCCTTTCCCCTAAAGTTTCACCCCTCCCCACTAGGCTTCTGTATCTGGGACACTGCTCCCTGCTGATGTCCTAGGAGGCTGCACTCTCAGGAAGGAGGCTTCAGATGGGGACCCCAGCACCAGGGGACCTGGATACTTGGTGACTTCACCCTGGTCCTCAAGGCCAGATGGTTGGACCATCATCTTTGGTGTGCACTAGGAGTTCTGGTCCTAGCCAGGGCAACTCAGACACAACAGGATTAAGATAGATCTCAGTGAAGGGCACTATGCCGAGCTGTGTCGACTCCATGCCAGTCCTGCCTTGGGACTCAAGCCTACTCAGGTTCTAGGGATCAGATAGCAGCTCACGTCAAGCAGGTGGGAGGGAATAAACTAAGCATTACCTTTCTTTCCTTTTCTTTAATCTCATGTCAGTGCTGTCTTAAAGTGTAGTCAATTTGCACTTCTGTGCTTCTCCTCAGAGTGTTGCTGGTCAAAAGCTTGGCCCCTCTGCCCACCGAAGCCGAACAAAAAATATAGAGACAGAGTTTGGAGGAAGTAGAAAGGTGGCTTTAATTCTCGTCCAGCAGAGAGCGGAACACAGTAGTCTCATGCCTCAAAAACTGTGCCCCTGCTCCATGAGGAGTCCGGGGGCTAACATAAGATGAGGGACAAAGGCGACAGGATCTTGATTTCTTCCTCGTGCATTGTTTCAAAGACAGTCCCAGGCTGGCATCAGTAACTCAGTAATTGAGGCTGGTAGTTCGGTGGCTCTGTGGCCTTCTTTCTGATGTGTAACTACAAGGGAAGGGTGCTATAAGCAGATAGGGGATGTATTTAGCACAGAGTCAAAAGAAAAAATGTGAATTGTAGCTCCTGCAGATTTAGGGGGAAGAAAATCAAACTTAGTTACAGACCTGCAGAGTTACGAGCAGTTAAAGTAAAAAAACTAGGAACGTTCATGCCTGCTCATTGTTCTCAGGAAAGGGAAAGAGAAAAACTCATTCCTCCTTTTTCCCTTTCACTGCAACAAGTGTACAAGAGACTGATTCAGTTGTGACTTAATCGTACATCATATTCATCATCATACATACTTTTCATTGATTCTTTTGCCATAGTGGTTATTGAACAAGGTGAAGTAAAGTTCTCTGTGGTGAACATCGGGTCCCTGTTGAGTAACTATTAAAGATACAGATTTTTTTATATGTGCAAGGAACAAAGGATGGAAATACTCCTTTTGGATTATCTATTACAGCAACAGATACCTATTTATAAGTTAGATATGAGTTTTTCTGTGTATATGTAAATGGAAGATAGGAAGGAAGGCAAAAAGGAAGGAAGGCAGACAGGAGTTAATCCTTGTGGATCAGCTAATACAGATACAGATATCTGTGTATACGTTAGGACTGACCTCCTAATTCATCCCTAGCTATTTCCTTTTTTTTTTTTCCTGGATTCTTTGTTTGTGTTTGAATCTTCTATTCAATATTCAATACTCAGTCTCCTATTGAGTCTCCTATTGTGTTGTAAATTACTTCCACTGTATCTCTATTTTTTTTTTTTTTTAACTCTGCCTAGAAGGGAGAGTTGAATGGTTTGCCTTGGAAATGAACAGAGATCATTCTGTCGTTTTTGAGATTGCATCCAAGTACTGCATTTCGGACTCTTTTGTTGACCATGATGGCTACTCCATTTCTTCTAAGGGATTCCTGCCCACAGTAGTAGATATAATGGTCATCTGAGTTAAATTCACCCATGCCAGTCCATTTTAGTTCGCTGATTCCTAGAATATCGACGTTCACTCTTGCCATCTCCTGTCTGACCACTTCCAATTTGCCTTGATTCATGGACCTGACATTCCAGGTTCCTATGCAATATTGCTCTTTACAGCATCGGGCCTTGCCTCTATCACCAGTCACATCCACAACTGGGTATTGTTTTTGCTTTGGCTCCATCCCTTCATTCTTCCTGGGGTTATTTCTCCACTGATCTCCAGTAGCATATGGGGCACCTATCGACCTGGGGAGTTCTTCTTTCAGTATCCTATCATTTTGCCTTTTCATACTGTTCATAGGGTTCTCAAGGCAAGAATACTGAAGTGGCTTGCCATTGCCTTCTCCAGTGGGCCACATTCTGTCAGACCTCTCCACATGACCCACCCATCTTGGGTGGCCCCACATAGCATGGCTTAGTTTCATTGAGTTAGACAAGGCTGTGGTCCATGTGATCAGATTGGCTAGTTTTCCGTGATTATGGTTTCACTGTGTCTGCCCTCTGATGCTCTCTCGCAACACCTACCGTCTAACTTGGGTTTCTCTTACCTTCGACATGGGGTATCTCTTCACAGCTGCTCCAGCAAAGCGTAGCCGCTGCTCCTTACCTTGGATGAGGGGTATCTCCTCACAGCCACCCCATTGAAGGCAAACCATTCAATATCATGATAATCCAAGCCTATGCCCCAACCAGTAACACTGAAGAAGCTGAAGTTGAACAGTTCTATGAAGACCTACAAGACGTTTTAGAACTAACACCCAAAAAAGATGTCCTTTTCATTATAAGGGACAGGAATGCAAAAGTAGGAAGTCAAGAAACACCTGGAGTAACAGGCAAATTAGGCCTTGGAGTACAGAATGAAGCAAGGCAAAGCCTAATAGAGTTTTGCCAAGAGAGCACGCTGGTCATAGCAAACACCCTCTTCCAACAACACAAGAGAATATTCTACACATGGACATCACCAGATGGTCAACACTGAAATCAGATTGATTATATTCTTTGCAGCCAAAGATGGAAAAGCTCTCTATACAGTCAGCAAAAACAAGACCAGGAGCTGACTGTGGCTCAGATCATGAACTCCTTATTGCCAAATTCAGACTTAAATTGAAGAAAGTAGGGAAAACCACTAGACCATTCAGGTATGACCTAAATCAAATCTCTTATGACTACACAGTGGAAGTGAGAAATAGATTTAAGGAACTAGATCTGATAGACAGAGTACCTGATGAACTATGGACGGAGATTCGTGACATTGTACAGGAGACAGGGATCAAGATCATCCCCATGGAAAAGAAATGCAAAAAACCAAATGGCTGTCTGAGGAGGCCTTACAAATATCTGTGAAAAGAAGAGAAGCGAAAAGCAAAGGAGAAAAGGAAAGATATAAACATCTGAATGCAGACTTCCAAAGAATAGCGAGGAGAGATAAGAAAGCCTTCCTCAGCAATCAATGGAAAGAAATAGAGGAAAACAACAGGATGGGAAAGACTAGAGATCTCTTCAAGAAAATTAGAGATACCAAGGGAATATTTCATGCAAATATGGGCTCGATAAAGGACAGAAATGGTATGGACCTAACAGAAGTAGAAGATATTAAGATGAGGTGGCAAGAATACACAGAAGAACTGTACAAAAAAGATCTTCACAACCAAGATAATCATGATGGTGTGATCACTCACCGAGAGCCAGACATCCTGGAATGTGAAGTCAAGTGGACCTTACAAAGCATCACTATGAACAAAGCTAGTGGAGGTGATGGAATTCCAGTTGAGCTATTCCAAATCCTGAAAGATGATGCTGTGAAAGTGCTGCACTCAATATGCCAGCAAATGTGGAAAACTCAGCAGTGGCCACAGGACTGGAAAAGGTCAGTTTTCAGTCCAATCCCAAAGAAAGGCAATGCCAAAGAATGCTCAAACTACTGCACAATTGCACTCATCTCACACACTAGTAAAGTAATGCTCAAAATTCTCCAAGCCAGACTTCAGCAATACATGAACTGTGAACTTCCAGATGTTCAAGCTGGTTTTAGAAAAGGCAGAGGAACCAGAGACCAAATTGCCAACATCTGCTGGATCATGGAAAAAGCAAGAGAGTTCCAGAAAAACATCTATTTCTGCTTTATTGACTATGCCAAAGCCTTTGACTGTGTGGATCACAAGAAACTGTGGAAAAATTCTGAAAGAGATGGGAATACCAGACCACCTGACCTGCCTCTTGAGAAACCTATATGGAGGTCAGGAAGCAACAGTTAGAACTGGACATGGAACAACAGACTTGTTCCAAATAGGAAAAGGAGTACGTCAAGGCTGTATATTGTCACCCTGCTTACTTAACTTATATGCAGAGTACATCATGAGAAGTGCTGGGCTGAAGAAGCACAAGCTAGAATCAAGATTGCCAGGAGAAATATCAATAACCTCAGATATGCAGATGACACCACCCTTATGGAAGAAAGTGAAGAGGAACTAAAAAACCTCTTGATGAAAGTGAAAGAGAGTGAAAAAGTTGGCTTAAAGTTCAACATTCAGAAAACGAAGATCATGGCATCTGGTCCCATCACTTCATGGCAAATAGATGGGGAAACAGTGTCAGGCTTTATTTTGGGGGGCTCCAAAATCACTGCAGATGGTGACTGCAGCCATGAAATTAAAAGGCGCTCATTCCTTGGGAGGAAAGTTATGAGCAACCTAGATAGCATATTCAAAAGCAGAAACATTACTTTGCCAACAAAGGTCTGTCTAGTCAAGGCTGTGGTTTTTCCAGTGGTCAAGTTTGGATGTGAGAATTGGACTGTGAAGAAAGCTGAGCTCAAAGAATTGATGCTTTTGAATTGTGGTGTTGGAGAAGACTCTTGAGATCCCCTTGGACTGCAAGGAAATCCAACCAGTCCATTCTGAAGGAGATTAGTCCTGGGTGTTCATTGGAAGGACTGATGCTAAAGCTGAAACTCCAATACTTTGGCCACCTCATGCAAAGAGTTGACTCATTGGAAAAGACCCTGTTGCTGGGAGGGATTGGGGACAGGAGGAGAAGGGGATGACAGAGGATGAGATGGCTGGATGGCATCACTGACTCAATGGACATGAGTTTGAGTGAACTTTAGGAGTTGGTGATGGACAGGGAGGCCTGGCGTGCTGCATTTCATGGGGTTGCAAAGGGTCGGACATGACTGAGCGACTGAACTGAACTGAGAAGGAAGAGTTAATCATCTGCTATTTTCTTCCTCTGTTGCTGACTCCACTTAGTGTATAAGCCTCCAGGTTTCAACCTCATGGTAACCAGTGGCATAATTACATAATTTCAGTGACAGTTTTCATGTCTGAGTCATAGCCCATTGTATATATGTACCACTATTCTTTAAGATTTAATCTGTCTATTGTAATTAGTGGTGCAATGAAGGTTGGGATGCACATGGATTTTTGAATGGTGGTTTTCTCAGGACACTGATCCAGGTGAGGAAATGTCAGATCCTAGCGTTAGCTGTCTCAAGGGGTTGTCTCTACCCCACCCTAGTTCTTCCTTTCTTCCTTATTTACTATCTGTTTATCTTTTTTTCCCCAGGTTTGTGTTTCAATCCTTGCCAAATGTTAATGGAGCTGTTTGGTATAATTTGAGTATAGATCCTTTTTCTGATATGTGTTTTGCAAATAGTCTCTTCCAATTTGTGGTTCATTTTATTTTCTGAATAAGGTGATTCATAGAGTAGACACTTTTAATTTTATAAATAATTTATAATTTTAATTTTTCTGAGGAAGCTTATAATTTTCCAAAGAAGTTTTTATTTTCTCAGGAACTTTTTAATTGTGTGAAAGTGAGTAATTGTATGGAAATGAGTAATGCGAATGGTATTAACTTTCCTTCCTTCACTCTCTCTCGGAGTTTGCTCAAACTCATGTCCAGTGAGTCGGGGATGCCATTCAACCATCTCATCCTCTGTCACTGTCTTCTGCCCTCAATCTCTCCCAGCATCAGGGTCTTTTCCAATGAGTTGGCTCTTCATGTGAGGTGGCCAAAGTATTGGAGCTTCAGCTTCAGCATCTGTCCTTCCAATGAATATTCAGGGTTGATTTCCTTAAAGATTGACTGGTTTGATCTCCTTGCAGTCCAAGGAACTCTCAAGAGTCTTCTCCAGCACCACAGTTCAAAAGCATCAATTCTTTATCGCTCAGGTTTCTTTATGGCCCAATCCTCACATCCACATTGACTATTGGAAAAACCATAGCTTTATCTATATGGACCTTTGTTGGCAAAGTGATGTCTCTGCTTTTTAATACATTGTCTAGGTTTGTCATAGCTTTTCTTCCAAGAAGCAAGTGTCTTAGTTTCATGACTGCAGTCACCATCTGCAGTGATTTTGGAGCCCAAGTGAAGAAAATTTGCCACTGTTTGCATTTTCCCCCACCTATTTGCCATGAAGCAATGGGACTGGATGCCATGATTTTAAGTTGAGTTTTAAGCCAATTGTTTCATTCTCCTCTTTCACATTCATCAAGAGGCTTTTTAGTTTTTCTTCACTTTCTGCCATTAGGGTGGCATCATTTGCATATCTGAGGTTATTGATATTCCTCCCAGCAATCTTGATTCCAGCTTGTGCTTCATACAGCCCAGCGTTTCTCATGATGTACTCTGCATAGAAGTCAAACAAGCAGGGTGACAATATACAGCCTTGCATATTCCATTCCCAACTTGGAACCTGCCCGTTGTTCCATGTCCAGTTCTAACTCTTGTTTCTTGACTTGCATCCAGGTTTTTGTGAGGCAGGTTAGATGGTCTGTTGTTTCCATCTCTTTAAGAATTTTCCAGTTTGTTGTGAGCCATACAATCAAAGGCTTTAATTGTTTGAAAAATTTTTATTTATAAAAATTTTAAATTTATGATATAAAAATATATACATCTATTTTCACATATGAGATATGCACCTGTATTGTCATATAAGAGATATACTGATATTTTCATATAAGACATACATACCTATATTGCCATATATAAAATATAAACATCTATTTCCATATATGAAATATATATAGAATATCACTCAGCAAAATAGCAAAATAAAAATGGGAAATTTTTAAAAATAGAAGATTCCATCAGGAAACTAATTTTGATGAGAATTTTTAAAAATCACATAAAGTAGTTTTCCTCTTTTAATTTTTGCTTTACAAAGAATTTATCAGTCAAGTGTATAGCCAATGAGTTTAACTATAGGATAACTATGTCTTTTTTTTAACTTAAGTTCCTCTGTCAATGTTCTCTGACAATATGTTTTATTTTCATTATTTTTGATGCTTACATATTGATTTCAGTTCACACTGCCCTATAAATGGAAGTCACTTAGCAATCTTCTAGTTTCAAATTAAGACTTTTGTATGTATTGAGATGTGAGACAGTATACTTAAGTTAGAAGGGTTATCTTAAGTCTCTAAAAGCATTACTCAAAAGACACAGTGATTTTCATTATAATCACCAGACTGGTATTTGTAAATCTAAATCAGAAGCTCTGGAACTGCAATCTGACAATTTGGGTTCATAAACCCTCCAGGTGATTCTGAAGCACACCAAAGTTTGAGAACTATTGCCCTGGAAGTCCCGACAAAACTCACATTTTACCAAGCCCAAGTTGAAAGAACTAGTATCATTATAAATTATAGTAAAATGTTGATTCTTTTGGTTAAAGAACAAAGCAAAGGATTCCTCTCTGCAAATATATATACTCATATTTCACATATGAAATATATACCTAGCCTTTCATATATGAAATATATACCCAGGTTTTCATACATGAAATACATGCTGAATACTACTCAGCTATCAAAAAGATTAAAATAATGGGTTTTCAGCAATATAACCCTGGACATTATGATAGTAAGTGATGTAAGTCAGAAAGACAAAAAGAAATACCGTGTGTTATCACTTCTATGTGAAATCTAAAACATGACACCAGTGAGCTTATCCATGAAACAGAAACAGACTCACAGATACAGAGAACTAGAGGTGCCAGTGGGGAGAGGGAGGTGGGAGGGGCAAGACCGGTGTCGGGACAGAGACAGAAACTGCTAGGTATACAGTCAATAAGCTACAGGGATATATTCTACAGCACAAGGAAATATCGCCTCTATTTGTAATACCTTTAAATGGAGTACAATCCATAAAAATACTAAATCACTATGTTGTATACCCCAAACTAATATAGTGTTGTAAATAAACTGTATTTCAACTTAAAAAATTGTTGGTGGCTGCTGCTGCTGCTAATCCTAAGTCTCTTCAGTCGCGTCCAACTCTGTGCGACCCCATAGACGACAGCCCACCAGGCTCCTCTGTCCCTGGGATTCTCCAGGCAAGAATACTGGAGTGGGTTGCCATTTCCTTCTCCTGTTGGCCGCTATCTATACAAATAAGCCCATCACTAACAGTCCCCCAGGCCTTGTAAATTGGAGGTGCAAGTGGGCAGTACTGGTCAAGTTGTAATTACAGGACATATCCACGGGACAATAGCAGTTCTGCCTGCCCAACTCTTGTTCCCCTTGCAAGGAGGTCCTTAGGGAAAATCAGCTTCCTGGGCTGTGAATTATAGTGGAAAGTGCCTGAGGAAGCACTCAAGGGCTTGGCCTCAGTACTTCTCCCCCTAAAGCTTCACCCCTCCCTCTAGACTCCTCCCAGCCTGGGCCACAGCACCCTGCTGAGGGGCCGAGGAGGCTCCGCTGTCAGGAAGGAGGCTTGAATTGGGCAACGGAGCACCAGGAGACCTAGAGTCTAGGTGATTTTCCAAGGTCCTGGAGGTCAGAGGGTTGGGCCACCATCCTTTAGGTGCCCTGGGACTCTGTTCCCAGCCAAGCAAACCAGACAGTACAGGTTTGGTGGGAGGGCTCTATTACCAGCACCCTGCCTGCGGTCTGTACCCCATCCAGTCCAGTATGGGCACCCACACCTGCTCAGGGGCCAGGGATGGGATAGAGCCCAAGTCAGGGAGGTTGGAGGGAACAAATGGGCATTCTTTTTCTTTCTTTTACTTTTCTTTAATCTCCAGTTTTGTGCTTCTTGTCAGTGTACAGCCACCTGATTCAATTATGACATACACACACAACTTATCACTTCTTTGGGGGATTCTTTTGCTATACAGGTTATTGCAGAAGGTTGAGCCAAGTTCCCTCTGCTGAAAATCATGTCCTTCTGGATTATATATTAGATATACATATTGTTTGTGGAAGGAAGGGAGGAGATAATCCTTGTCAATTATTTATTACAGAGATAGCTTCCTTTGTATATATTAGAGACACAGATTTCTGTGTATATTTGAGAGGAAAAGATCATCCTTTTGGATTATGATTGTCGTTGTTGTTCAGTTGCCCGGTCATGTCCAACTCTTTGGGACCCTATGACTGCAGCACGCCAGGCCTCTCTGTCCCTCACCATCTCCTGAAGTTTGCCTGAGTAAATGTCCATTGCATTGGTGATGCCACCCAACCATCTCATCCTCTGACACCCTCTTCTTCTGCTCTCAATCTTTCCCAGCATCAGGGACTTTTCCAACAAGTCGGCGATTTGTATCAGATGACCAAAATCCTGGAGCTTCAGCATCAGTCCTTCCAATGAGTATTCAGGGTTGACTTTCCTTAAGATTAACTGGTTTGATCTCCTTGCTGTCCAGGGGACTTTGGGAATATTCTCTAGCACCACAGTTCAAAGGCATCAATTCTTTGGCATTCTGCCTTCTTCATTGTCCAGCTCTCACAACCAAGTGTGACCACTGGGAAGACCACAGCCTTGACTCTATGGACCTTTGTTTGCACAGTAATATCTGCTTTTCAACTCTCTAGGTCTGTCATAGTTTTCTTGCCAAGAAGCAATTGTCTTCTGATTTCATGACCATCCGCAGTGATTTTAGAGCCCAAGAAGAGGAAATCTGTCACTCCTTCCACATTTCCCCTTCTATTTGCCATTAAGTAATGGGGCTGGATGCCACAATCTTAGTATTTTTAATACCAAGTTTTAAGCCGGCTCATTCACTCTCCTCCTTCACCCTCATCAAGAGGCTCTTTAGTTCCTTTTCACTTTCTGCCATTAGAGTGGTATCATCTGCATATCTGAGACTGTTGATGTTTCTCCTGCCTATCTTGATTCCAGCTTGTAATTCATGCAGCCCAGCATTTTTCATGATGTGCTCAGTGTATAGATTAAATAAACAGGTTGACAGCAGTCAGCCCTGTTGTACTCCTTTCTCGATCTTGAACCCATCAGTTGTTCCATACAGGGTTCTAACTGTTGCTTCTTGATCCACATACAGGTTTCTCAGGAGACAGGTAAGATGGTCTGGTATTCCCATCTCTTTAAGAGCTTTCCACAGTTTGTTATAACCCACATAGTCAAAGGCTTTAGTGTTGATGAAACAGAGATAGATGTTTTCCTGAAATTCCCTTGCTTTCTCTGTAATCCAGCGAATGTTGGCAATTTGGTCTCTGGTTTCTCTTCCTTTTCTAAACCCAGCTTGGACGTCTGGAAGTTCTTGGTTCACATAATGCTGAGGCCTCGCATGCAAGATTTTAAGCATGATCTTACTAGCATGAGAGATGAATGCAACTGTCCGATAGTTAGCACATTCTTTGGTACTACCCTCCTCGGGAATCGGGATGAAGATCAACCTTTTCCAGTCCTGTGGCCACTGCTGGGTCTTCCAGATTTGCTGACATATTGAATGCAACACCTTGATGGCATCATCCTTTTTGGTTTTGAATAGCTCTACTGAAATTCCATCTCATCCACTAGCTTTTTTAACAGCAGTTCACGAGTGTCTCACAGCAAGTATACTGGGGTGGTTTGCATTCTCTCCTCCAGTGGATCACGTTTTGTCAGAACTCTCCGGTATGACCCGTCCATCTTGGGTGGCCCTACACGGCATGGCTCATAGCTTCATTGAGTTATGCAAGCCCCTTCACCACGGCAAGGCGGTGATCCATGAAGGGGGGATTATCATTACAGATACAGATTCCTGTGTGTATGTTATTTTGGACCTCTGATTTTATCCCTAACCAATTATTGTTACTTTTTTGAGATTGATTGTGTTTGAATTCTCAGTGATTATTTTGTGTTTTAAATGAGTTTCTTTGTATATTTTTAAAAATTTGCCTGTAAGAGATATCATATTCTTTTCTCTTCCTCTGTCTAGCTGACTTCACTTAGTGTATGATCCTTCAAGGTCCATTCTTGTAGTGACCGATGGCATAATTTCAGTGGTGGCTTTTCATGACTGAGGAATAGTCCACTGTATATATGTACCTCATTTTCTTTAAACTTTAATCTGTCGGTGAACATTTTCTTATGTCTGTGTCTTGGCTGCTGTAAGTAGTGTTGCAGTGAACGTTGGGGAGCATGTGTCTTTAGGAATGATAGTTTTCTCGGAATATATGGCCAGCTGTAGCATGTCAGACTCTAGGCTTGACTCCTCTGAAAGTTTTTTTTTTTTTTCTGGCATGGGAAGGCTGTCCTTTCTGTGGCTGTTTCCAATGTCCATCCCGCGAAGTGAGTAGGGCAGGAAGTGGGGGTATTACATCTCTTGCCAGCCCTCTACTGCATTTACTGTTTGTAGACTTCTTAGTATGACCATTCTGACTAGTGTGATTAGATTTCTTGTTGTTATTTTGATTGGCATTCCTCATGTAATAATTAGGGATGCTGAACATCTTGTCCTGTATCCCTTTGTTTTTCTTCTTTTTCCTCAAAAGTGTGTGAAGAAAATGTACCCGTTGAAGTTGCCTTTTTGAGAGTCAGTTGTGTTTGGACTTTATTTCTGCAATACCCTCCCCCAGGACCTTTCCTGAGGGCAGCTGTCATTAGCACCCCCACAGACCTTGTGAATGGAGGTGCCAGGAATGCTAGGTGTTTAAGTTGTAGTTACAGGAAATGTCCACAAGGCGGCAGCACTATTTCATGTCCAACTGGTTCTTCAAGCAAACTTGAGACTTCAGAAAATCAGCTTCATGGGCTGTGAATTAGGGTGCAATGTGCCTGAGAAACACCCAGGGCCTTGTGTCTCACTACTTCTTCCGCTTCAGGCTTCAACCCTCCCTTTCAGACTCATCCCAACCTGGGACAGCAGTCTCTGCTGAGGCATCAAGGAGGCTGCACTTAGAGGTTTCTTCTGGGATGCCAGCAGTAAAGAGACCTGGAGGCTAGATGAGTTTTCCAAGGTCCTCGTAGCCAGAGCATCAGGCCACCATCTTTTGGGTGCCCTAGGGTCTATTTTGGTCTTTTTTGGTGCCAGCCAGGGCAAACCAAGTAGTCAGGTTTAAGTGGGGCTCCCACCCCTCAATTAAGGGCACCTGCCCCTACTGTCTCGACCCCTCTCCAGTCATTCATGGATCCCAAGCCTGGTCAGGTTCCAGGGATTGGAAAGCAGCCTAAGTCAGAGAGATCCGAGGGGAAAAAATAGGCAATAGTCTTCTCCTTTCTTTAATCTCGTGCTGATACAGTGTTGACCTATATTTGATTTGGAGTTTCGTGCTTGTTGTCAGTGTGCTGCTGCTGCTGCTAAGTCGCTTCAGTCATGTCCGTCTCTGTGCGACCCCATAGACGGCAGCCCACCAGGCTCCCCCGTCCCTGGGATTCTCCAGGCAAGAACACTGGAGTGGCTTGCCATTTCCTTCTCCAATGCATGAAAGTGAAAAGTGAAAGTGAAGTCGCTCAGTCGTGTCTGACTCTTAACGACCCCATGGACTGCAGCCCACCAGGCTCCTCCGTCCATGGGATTTTCCAGGCAAGAGTACTGGAGTGGGGTGCCATTGCCTTCTCCATCAGTGTACAGGCTCCTAATTCAGTTATGACATATACACACAGGGTATCTGGGGTTTTTTTTTTCAATTTTTTTTTTTTGCCATAAAGATTATTGAACAAGGTTGAGTAAGCGCCCTGTGCTGAACATTATGTTCTTCTGAGGTATCTCTTCTGACTGTATGCGACATCAAGGACTGTAACCCTCTGGGTTCCTCTTTCCATGGATTCTCCAGGCATGAAAACTGGAGTGGGTAGTCATTCCCTTCTCCTGGACATCTTTTGGACCCAGGGGTTGAACACAGGTCTCCCACATTGCTGTCATATTATTTACCCTTTGAGCCTCCGAGGAACCCCTAGTATCTATTAGAGATACAGATTTTTTGTATATGTGGAAGGAAAGAGGAAGGAGATAATCCTTCGAATTATCTTTTTTTTTTCATTCAATTGTTCAGTTTTGTCCGACTCTTTGCAACCCTATGGACTGCAGCACGTCAGGCTTCCCTGTCCTTCACCATCTCCCAGAGCTTGCTCAATCTCATGTCCATTGAGTTGGTGATGCCATCCAACCATCTCGTCAGGTACAGATTTCTGTGTATATGTGGAAGGCAGGAAGGAGATATCCATTGTGAATTATCTGTTACAGGTACAGATTTCGGTGTATATGTTAGAGATAGAAATTTCTATGTTTATGTTAGAGATACAGATTTAAGTGTATGAGGAAGGAAGAAAGAAGGAGGGAAGGGAATGAAGGAAATAATCCTTGTGAGATATCTCTTATAGACACAGATTTCTGTGTATACATTAGTCCTGAATTCATAATTCATCCCTGGCTATTTATTGTTTCTTTTTTTGTAATTCCTTGTTTCTCTTTAAATTTTCAGAGTCTCTGTGTTGTAAATTACTTTGTTTGTATCTCCTTTTTTATTTGCCTAGAAGGAACACCATATGCTATTCTCTTCCTGTCTGTCTGAATACAGTTAGTGTATGATCCTCCATGGTCCATGATTTCATCATTTTAGTGCTGCTTTTTCTATGTCTGGCTAATACCAATGTATTTATGTACCACATCTTCGATACACTTTATTTTGTCAGAGGACATCTTGTGGTCCTGTGTCTTGGCTACAGTAAGTAGTGCAGCAGTGAATGTTGGGGTGCATGTGTCTTTTTGAATGATGGTTTTCCTGGGGATATAGGCCCAGGCGTGGATGTCAGATCCTAGGCTTTGCTGTCTTCAATGGCTTATCTTCTGGCATGAGGAGGCTGTCTTCGCATGAGGAGGCTGTCTTCTCTAGGGGTGATGGCAACGTCCCTCCCCACCAACTGTGTAGTGGGGTTCAATCATGTCCTGGCTCTCTCCCACATTTACAGTTTGTAGACCTTTGAGGGTGTCCATTCTGACTGGTGGGATTTGATTGCTTGTTGTTGTTTTGATTATCATTCCTCCTGTAATAATTAGATGCTGAATGGCTTGTCCTGTGGCTGTTTGGGTTTTTTTTTTTTTTCCTTCTTCTTTCCATAAAGGATTTGAGGAAATTTACCTGTCCCAATTGGCTTCTTGAAAGTTGATTGTATTTAGAAATTTTTCTGCAGAACCCACCCCAGGATATTTCCTGAGGTCAGCTGTCGTTAACAGCCCCCTTGGTCTTGTGAACTGGACTCGCAATTAAGCACTGCTGGTCGAGTTGTATTCATAGGAAATGTCCACAGCACAGCAGCATCTCTTCACACCCAACTGTTGTTCCTGGAGCCAGAGATCCGTAGGAAAAACCGGCTTCCTGGGCTGTGAATTATGGTGGAAAGTGTGAGCAAATGTTCAAGGGCTTGTGTCTCACTACTTCTTCCCCCTAAAGCTCCACCCTCCCCTGTAGACAATCCCCACCTGGGCCCCAGCACCCTGCTGAGGTGCCTGGGAGGCTGCATCTCAGGAAGAAGGCTAGAACTGGGGACCCCACCATGAGGAGATCGAGAAGTGAGGTGAATTTTCCACGGTCCTGGAGGTCAGAGGACTGAGCCACCGTCTTTTGGGTGCCATGGGGACTTTGTTCCCAGCCAAGCAAACCAGACAGTACAGGTTTAAAAGGGAGGTCAATTAAGGACACCCTGCCCGGCTGTCTCATCCCCATCTAGTCCAAGCGTGGGACCCAGGCTCCAGGGGTGGGTTAGAAGCCTAAGTCAGGGAGTTCGGAGGGAACAAAATAGGCATTCCTCTTCTTTCTTTTACTTTTCTTTAATCTCCAGTTCTTTGTTTTAGGTCAATGAACAGTCTCCTGATTCAATTATGACATACACAAATAGCATATCTCATGTTTGGGGGATTCTTTTGCCACAGAGGTTATTGCAGAAGGTTGCACAAAGTTCCCTCTGCTGAAAATCATGTCCTTCTGGATTATCTGTTAGATATACAGATTTTTTTTTTTTTTTGTATTTGTGGAAAGAAGGAAGGGAGGAGTTAATCCTTGTGAATTATCTATGACAGACAGATTTCTGTGTATATGTTAGAGGTCCAGACGTCTGTGTATATTTGGAAGGAAGAAAGGAAGAAAAAAAATCATTTTGGATTATATATTAAAATTACAGATTCCTGTGTATGTTAGTACTTACCTCTGAATTTATGCCTGCCCCTTTATTGTTTCTTTTTCTGAAATTGGTTATTTGTTTTTGAATTCTCAGGGATTTTTATGTATTTTAAATGAGCTCTTTTGTATATTTTTAAAATTTTGCTTATCAGGGATATCATATTCTTGTCTATCTTCCTCTTTCAGGGTGACGTCACTTAGTGTATGATACGCTAAGGTCCATCCTTGTAGTGACCAATAGCATAATCTCAGTGGTGACTTTTCATGACTGAGTAAAATCCATTGTACGTATGTACCACATATTCCTTAAGCTTTAATCTATTGGTGGACATTTTCTTGGGTCTGTGTTCAGCTGCTGTTACGTAGTGTTGCAGTGAATGTTGGGGTGCATGTGTCTTTTGGAATCATGGCTTTCTTGGGATATAGGGCCAGGTGTGGGTATGTAAGATCCTAGGTTTAACTCTCTTTAAAGGTGTTTATTTTTTTCTGACATTTGTAGGCTGTCCTTTCAGTGCTGTTGCCAATGTCCATCCCACCGACTGTGTCTGGCAGTGGGGTAGCAGGAGTAGTTACATCTCTTGCCAGCCCTCTACTGTGTTTATTGTCTGTAGACTTCTTTCAATAGCCATTCTGACTAGTGTGATTTAATGTCTTGTTATTTTGGTTGACTTTCCTCCTGTATAATTAGGGATGCTGGGCATCTTGTCCTGTGGCTGTTGAGGATTGCTTTTGCCCTTTTTTCCCCCTTAAAGTGTGTGAAGAAAATTTACCTGTTACAGCTGGCTTATTGAAAGTTGGCTGTGTTTGTAATTTATCTGCAATACCTGCCCCAGGAACCTTCCTGAGGGCAGCTGCCATTAGCAGCCCTATCAGTTCAGTTCAGTTGCTCAGTCATGTCGAACTCTTCGCAACCCCGTGGACTGCAGCACGCCAGGCCTCCCTGTCCATCACCAACTCCCAGAGTTTACTCAAACTCATGTCCATTGAGTCGGTGATGCTATCCAACCATCCCATCCTTTGTCGTCCCCTTCTCCTCCCACCTTCAATCTTTCCCAGCATCAGGGTATTTTCCAATGAGTCAGTTCTTTACATCAGGTGGCTAAAGTATTGGAGTTTCAGCTTCAGCATCAGTCCTTCCAATGAATATTCAGGACTGATTTCCTTTAGGATGGACTGGTTGGATCTCCTTGCAGTCCAAGGGACTCTCAAGAGTCTTCTCCAACACCACAGTTCAAAAGCATCAATTCTTCAGGCCTCAGCTTTCTTCACAGTCCAACTCTCACATCCATACATGACTACTGGAAAAACCACAGCTTTGACTAGATGGACCTTTGTTGGCAAAGTAATATCTCTGCTTTTTAATATGCTGTCTAGGTTGGTCATAGC
The DNA here is from genome assembly GCF_032452875.1 of Bos javanicus. NCBI lineage: Eukaryota > Metazoa > Chordata > Mammalia > Artiodactyla > Bovidae > Bos > Bos javanicus. The sequence goes on from NC_083888.1 coordinate 25,423,852, forward strand.
TTTTCTTCCGAGGAATAAGCATCTTTTTATTTTATGGCTGCAGTCACCATCTGCAGTGATTTTGGAGCCAAAAAAAATAGTCTGTCGCTCTTTCCACTGTTTCCCCATCTATTTGCCATGAAGTGATGGGACCAGAGGCCATGATCTTAGTTTTCTAACTGTTGAGTTTTAAACCAACTTTTTCACTCTCCTCTTTAAACCAACTTTTTCACTCTCCTCTTTCACTTTCATCAAGAGGCTCTTTAATTCTTTGCTTTCTGCCATAAGGCTGGTGTCATCTGCATATCTGAGGTTATTTATATTTCTCCTGGCAATCTTGATTCCAGCTTGTGCTTCATCCAGCCCAGCATTTCTCATGGTGTACTCTGCATATAAGTTAAATAAGCAAGGTGACAATATGCAGCCTTGATGTACTCCTTTCCCAATTTGGAACCAGTCTGTTGTTACATGTCCAGTTCTAAGTGTTGCTTCCTGACCTGCATACAGATTTCTCAAGAGGCAGGTCAGGTGGTCTGGTATTCCCATCTCTTTAACAATTTTCCAGAGTTTGTTGTGTTCCACACAGTCAAAGGCTTTGGCAGTCCCATAGGCTTTGTGAATTGGAGGTGTCATGATGCACGTGTTCAAGTTGTAGTTACAGAAAATGTCCACAAGGCGGTAGCACTTCTTCATGCCCAACTCTGGTCCTCCTGCAACCAGAGCCTTAAGGAGAGCCAGCCTCCTGGGCTGTGAATTGGAGTGGGATGTGCCTGAGCAAATATTCGAGGGCTTGTGTCTCACTACATCCCCTTAAAGCTACTCCCCTCCCCTCCAGAACTCTCCCAACCTGGGCCATAGCCCCCGGTGAGGGGCCTAGGAGGCTGCACTCTCAGGAAGGAACCTTGAACTGAAGACCCCAGCACCAGGAGACCTGGAGGCTATATGAATTTTCCAAGGTCTTCAAAGTCAGAGGGTCGTGCCACCATCCTTTGGGTGGCACTAGGGCGTTATAGATAAAGGTATTTTTGTGGGTGAAGGAAGGAGTGAGGGAAAGAGATAATCTTCATGTATCATCTATTACAGATTTTGGTGTATATGTTGGAGTAATGGATTTCTGTGTATTTGTCAGTCCCAAACGCCTATGAAAACATCCTGGCCCTTTTTTTTTTTCTTCTAATTCTTTGTGTTTGAATTCTCAGAAGCTTCTTTTGTGCTGTGAATCATGTTCTTTTTTAATCTCTCTTTATGTTGCCCAGATGGTTCTTCATCTGGGATTTTCTTCCTTTGGCTGGCTGATTTCAATTAGCATATGATCCTCTAAGGCCCGCCCTTGTAGCGACCAGTGGCGTGATTTCAGAATTTCAGGTGTGCTTTTTTATGGCCAAGTAATAGTCTATGGTAAGTATGTACCCCATCTTAAGCTCTAAGCTGTGGGTGGAAATTTTGTTGTTCTGTGTCTTGGCTGTGAACATTGGGGTGCATGTGTCTTTTTGAATGATGGTTTTCTCAGGATATACTGCAAGTGTGGAAATGTCAGATCCTGTACTTGAAATTTTATTTTTCTGACACTGACATGCAGAGACTGTCTTCTCTAATGACTGTTGCCAAGGCCCATTTCCAGTGACATGTAGAAGGGTTCCCTCACCCCCTGGCTCTCTCCTACATTTATTTCTTATAGACTTGTGAATGGCCTTTCTGACGGGTGTAGGGTAATATTTGTTGTCATTCTGTCTTCCTTCCTGCAATAATTAGGGCTGCTGAGCAATAAGTGAACCGTGAACTTCCAGATGTTCAAGCTGGTTTTAGAAAAGGCAGAGGAACCAGAGATCAAATTGCCAACATCCACTGGATCATTGAAAAAGCAAGAGAGTTCCAGAAAAACATCTATTTCTGCTTTATTGACTATGCCAAAGCCTTTGACTGTGTGGATCACAATAAACTGTGAAAAATTCTTTAAGAGATGGAAATACCAGACTACCTGACCTGCCTCTTGAGAAACCTATATGCAGGTCAGGAAGCAACAGTTAGAACTGGACATGGAACAACAGACTGGTTTCAAATAGGAAAAGGAGTACGTCAAGGCTGTATATTGTCACCCTGCTTATTTAACTTATATGCAGAGTACATCATGAGAAATGCTGGGCTGGATGAAGCACAAGCTGGAATCAAGATTGCCAGGAGAAATATCAATAACCTCAGATATGCAGATGACACCACCCTTATGGCAGAAAGTGAAAAGGAACTAAAAAGCCTCTTGATGAAAGTGAAAAGAGAGTGAAAATGTTGGCTTAAAGCTCAACATTCAGAAAACGAAGATCATGGCATCTGGTCCCATCACTTCATGGGAAATAGATGGGGAAACAGTGGAAACAGTGTCAGACTTTATTTTTGGAGGCTCCAAAATCACTGCAGATGGTGACTGCAGCCATGAAATTAAAAGACGCTTACTCCTTGGAAGGAAAGTTATGACCAACCTAGATAGCATATTCAAAAGCAGAGACATTACTTTGCCAACAAAGGTCTGTCTAGTCAAGGCTATGGTTTTTCCAGTGGTCATGTATGGATGTGAGAGTTGGACTGTGAAGAAAGTTGAGCGCCGAAGAATTGATGCTTTTGAACTGTGGTGTTGGAGAAGACTCTTGAGAGTCCCTTGGACTTCAAGGAGATCCAACCCATTCATTCTAAAGGAGATCAGCCCTGGGTGTTCTTTGGAAGGAATGATGCTAAAGCTGAAACTCCAGCACTTTGGCCACCTCATGTGAAGAGTTGACTCATTGGAAAAGACTCTGATGCTGGGAGGGATTAGGGGCAGGAGGAGAAGGGGACGACAGAGGATGAGATGGCTGGATGGCATCACCGACTCGATGAATGTACGTTTGAGTGAACTCTTGGAGTTGGTGATGGACAGGGAGGCCTGGCGTGCTGCGATTCATGGGGTCCCAAAGAGTTGGACTCGATTGAGCGACTGAACTGAACATCTTGTCTTGTTGCAGTTTGGGGTAGTTTTTTTTTTTTTTTCCTTAAAGGGTGTGAGGAAAATTTACGTGTTGCAGTTGGCTTTTTGAAAGTCGGTTGTGTTTGGAATTTATCCCTGCAATATCCACCCCAGGTCATTTCCTGAGCGCAGCTGTCATTAGAAGCCCACAGGCTTTGTCAGTCGGAAGTGGCATTAAGTTATCAATGTTCAGGTTGTAGTTACAGGTAGTGTGCACAAGGCAGCAGCACTGTCTCATGCCCACTCTGGTTCTACAGACAAACAGCCTTAAGGAAAGTCGACTTCGCAGCTGTGAATCAGAGTGGAATGTGCCTGATCACACACCCAAGGCCTTGTGTCTCACTGCTTCTTCCCCTTAATGCTTCACCATCCATTTCAGACTCATCCCAACCTGGGGCACCACTCCCTGCTGAGGTGCCTAGGAGGCTGCACTCTCAGGAAAGAGGCTTCAGCTGGGGACCCCAGCGCCAGGAGACCTGGAGGCTAGGTGACTTTTCCAAGGTCCTCGTTCCCAGAGGTCAGGCTACCATCCTGTGCGTGCACTAGGGTCTATGGTCCCAGCCAGGCCAAACCGGACAGTACAGGTTTAAGAGGGGCTCAATTAAGGGCACCCCTCCCAACTGTTGGGGCTCCTCTCCAGTTCAGTCATGTGACCCAAGCCTGGTTGGGTCCAGGGACTGAAAAGCAGCCCAGGTCAGGGAGATCGGAGGGAATAAAATAGGCATTGCTTTTTTCTTTTCTGTAATCTCACGCAGATGCTGTGTTGGCCTATATTTGATTTGCAGTATTGTGCTTGTTGTCAGTGAACAGGCTCCTAATTCGGGGATGCCATATACATTACAGCGTATCTGTTCTTTTTGCAATTGATTGCCATAGAGATTACTGAACAAGGTCAAGTAACCTCCCTGGGCTGAATATTATGTCCTTCTGCTGTATCTATTCTGACCGTGTATCTTCTGGTGTATCTATATGCAAGCAACACCAAGGACTGTAGCCTGCTATGTTCTTCTTTTCATGGAATTCTCCAAACACAAATACTGGAGCAGGTGCCATTCCCTTCTTTTGGGGATCTTTTGGACCTAGGCATTGAACCCAGGTCTGCCGCATTGCCTTCATATTACTTACCCTTTTTTGTGTGTGTTACCAGAAAAGCCCATAGTATCTATTAGAGATACCGATTTGTTATGTATGTGGAGGGAAGAAGAAAGGAGATAATCCTTGTGAATTATCTATTACAGATACAGATTTTTGTGTGTATGTTAGACATACGAATTTGTGTGTATACCTTAGACATACAGATGTCTCTGTATATGTGGAAGGAAGGAGAGAATCCTTGCAGATTATATATTACATGTAGAAATTTCTATGTATATGTTAGAGATACAGATTTCTGTGTATATATCAGTTTTGATTTCCTAATTCACCCCTGGCCTTTACTGTTTCTTTGTTGTTTTGGAATTCCTTGTTTGTGTTTGAATTTTCAGAGTCTCTTTCTCTGTTGTAAAGTAGTTCAATTGTGTCTCCTTTTTTATTTGCACAGGACTGTCATATGCTATTTTCTTCCTCTGTCTAGCTGATTTCACTTAGTGTATGATCTTCCAAGGTCCATCCTTGTAGTGACAGATGGCATGATTTCATGATCTCAGTGGTGGCTTTTCAAGGCTGAGTAATAGTCGAGTGTGTATATGTATCACATACTCTTAATCTTTAATTTGTTGGTGGGCATTTTCTTGAATCTGTGTCTTGGCTGCTGCATGTGGTGCTGCAGTGAGAGTTTGGGTGCGTGTGTCTTTTGGAACGCTGGTTTTTTCAGGATGCAGTCCCATATACATCAGACCTTAGGCTTAGCTCCTTTGAAATGTTTTTATTCTGGCACATGGAGGCTATCCTTTTGATGGCTGTTGCCAACGTCCATACCACAGACCAAGTCGGGATGGGGGGAGGGAGTGTTAGATCTCTTGCCAGCTCTCTACCGCATTTATCGTTTGTAGAATTTTTAGAATGGCCATTCTGACCAGTGTGATTAGATTTCTTGTTGTTGTTTTGATTTACTGTCCTCCTGTGTAATTAGAGATGCTGAGAATCTTGTCCTGTGGTCCTTTGTGGATTGTTTCTTTTCTTTTTTCCTTCTTAAAATGTGTGTAGAAAAGTTACCAGATGCAGTTGGCTTCTTGAAAGTCTGTTGTGTTTGCAGTTTATGTCTGCAATACCCACCCTAGGACCTTTCATGAAGGCAGCTGTCGTTAGCAAGCCCACAGGCCTTGTCAACCGGAGGTGCCAGTAAACAAGGTGTTTCAATTGTAGTTACAGGAAATGTCCACCAGGCATCAGCACTGTTTCATGTTCAACTCTGGTTCTTCAGGCAAACTGAGACTTCAGGAAAGTTGGCCTCCTGTGCTGTGAATTAGAGTGTAATGTGCCTGAGCAAACATCCAAGTGAAAGGTTGTTGCTGAGCCATGAAAGATGCCCGGATTCTTGGCTTCCAGAGGAGAGGAATTCAATTTGGGGCCAGTGATGAGGCTGGATCGCTCAGAGCTTTTGTGTAATAAAGTTTTATTAAAGTATAGAAGGGATAGAGAAAGCTTCTGACATAGACATCGGAAGGGGACAGAAAGAGTGCCCCCTGCTGGTCTTTAGCTGGATGTTATATACCTGTCAGCAAGCTGTGCATTAGAGAAAGCAGATGTCTCAAAACTCAGAGTGGCACCAGGCCCCTCACCCGCAACACGCATTTGGAGATAACATTGCACCAGGTGAGTCATCCCGGCCATAAAACGATCGACATGAATCCTGAAGACAGGTTTCCAAGCAAATATATAGTTTCATTAACATAGATTAGGCGAGCAATGTATGAGTAAAACATACAGGTTTGTTGAGCCATTATTGGTTCTGAGTCTTAACCGACTTCAAGAAAGACAGAGTCTAGGGTGAATACATAGTTCATTAACATAGCTTAAGACAAACATTTCCATAAGAAAAACACATTGGTTAGCTCAAGATTTGAGAAAAGTTAAGTTCAGGTAGAGCTAGGTGTCATCATGGCACCACATAATTTTAAGAGAAACCTCGTTTTAATTTTGTATAGAGAGGGGGAAAAAATCTGACACTTGTTTGTTTCCTCCTGCTGCTTGAGAGAGAGACAAAAAACTTCTGGCGCTTGCAGCCTATTTCCTCTGTTTGGAGACCCCTGGCCTTCCTGCCTGTTCCCCTCTCACAGGGTCCTGTGTCTCACTGCTTCTTCCCCTTAAGGCTCACCCCTCCCTTTCAGATCCCAGCCTGGGGCACCACTGCCTGCTGAGCCTTCAGCTAGGGACCCCAGCATGAGGAGACACGGAAGCTAAGTGACTCTTCCAAGGCCCCCTTGGCCAGAGGGTCAGGCCACCATCCTCTGGGGGCACCAGGGTCTATGGTCCCAGCCAGGGCAAACCAGACAGTCAGGTTTAAGAGGGGCTCAATTAAGGGCACCTGCCCCAACTGGCTCGATCCCTCTCCAGTCCAGTCATGCGCCCTGAGCCTGGTCATGTTCCAGGATTGGAAAGCAGTCCAAGTCAGGGAGATCAGTGTTTGGGCGGGGCAGGGGGAATAAGCATTGCTTTTTTCCTTTAATCTCATGCTGATACAGTGTTGCCATATATTTGATTAGCAGTTTTGTTCTTGTCAGTGTATAGGTTCCTGATTCTGTTATGGCATATACATACAGCATATATCTTCTTTTTTTCAGTTCTTTGCCATGGAGATTATTGGGCAGGATGAAGTAAGCTCCCTGTGCTGTACATCTTTCTGGAGTGTCTATTTGGACTCTGTTACCTAAAGGACAGTATACCCCAGGGTTTCTCTTTCCATGGGTTCCCCAGGCATGGATAATGGCGTGGGTAGCCATTCCCTTCTCCTGGGATCTTTTGGACCCAGGGGTTGAACCCACATCTCCCTCATTGCCGGCATATTCTTAACCCTTTGGCCACCAGGGAAGCTCTGAGTATCTGTTAGAGGTACAGATTTTTTATATATGGGGAGGGAAGGAGAAACAAGATAATCCTTTGTATGATCTTTTACGAGTACAGATTTCTGTGTGTATGTTAGACATATGGATTTGTGTGTATATGTTAGACAGTTTTCTGTGTACATGTGGAAGGAAGGAAGATAGTCCTTGTGAGTTATTTGTTACAGATACAGATTTCTATATATATGTTTGAGACACAGGTTTTTGTGTATATGTAGTCCTGAATTCCTAATTAACCCCAGGCCCTTTATTGTTTCTTTTCTTTGGAATTCCTTGTTTGTGTTTGAATTTTCAGAGTCTCTTTCTGTGCTGTGAATTAGTTTCTTTATGTCTTTTTTATTTGACTGGAAGGAACATCATATGCTATTTTCTTCCTCTGTCTCCTGAATACACTTATTGTGTGACCCTCCAACGTCCATCCTTGTGGCCACCAGTGGCATAATTTCATAATTTCAGTGCTGCTTTTTCATGGTTGACAAATAGTCCAATGTATATATTTACCACATGTCTTTAAGCTTTAATCTGTCAGAGGACACTTTGTCATTCTGTCTTGGCTATTATAAGCGGGACAGCAGTGAATATTGGGGGGCATGTGTCTTTTCGAATAATAGATTTCTGAGAATATAGGCCCAGGTGTGGATGTCATGTATACTAGGCTCAGCTCTCTTGAAATGTTTGTATTCTGGCATGCAGAGGCTTTCTTTTCTTGGAGAAGGCAATGGCACCCCACTCCAGTACTCTTGCCTGGAAAATCCCATGGATGGAGGAGCCTGGTGGGCTGCAGTCCATGAGATTGCCAAGAGTTGGACACAACTGAGCAGATTCACTTTCACTTTTCACTTTCATGCACTGGAGAAGGAAATGGCAACCCACTCCAGTGTTCTTGCCTGGAGAATCCCAGGGACGGGGGAGCCTGGTGGGCTGCCGTCTGTGGGGTCGCACAGAGTCAGACACGACTGAAGCGCCTTAGCAGCAGCAGCAGCAGCAGGCTTAGCTCTCTTGAAACGTTTGTATGCATGCAGAGGCTGTCTTTTCTAAGGGTTGTTGGCAATGTCCATTCCCACCAACCTTGTATTGGGGTTCAATCAGCTCCTGGCCCTCTCCCACATTTACTGTTTGTAGACCTTTGTGGATCTCCATTCTGACTGGTGGGATTTGATTTCATGTTATCGTTTTGATTGTCTTTCCTCCTGTAATACTTAGGGATGCTGAACATCTTCTCCAGTACCATCTTTTTTTTTCATAAAGGATTTGAGGAAATTCACCTGTTGCAATTGGCTCCTTGAGTTGGTTGTGTTTGGAATCCATTTATGCAATACACTCCCCAGGACCTTTCCTGAGGGCAGCTGTCATTAGCAGCCCCATAGGCCTTGTGAATGGAGGTACCAGTAAGCACAGGTGTACAAGTTGTAGTTACAGGAAATGTCCACAAGGCGGCAGCACTTCTTCATGCCCAACTCCAACCAGAACCTTAAGGAGCGCCGGCCTCTTAGGCTGTGAATTAGAGTGGAACGTGCCTGAGCAAATACTCAAGGGCTTGTGTCTCACTACTTCTAAGCTTCTCCCCTCCCCTGGAGACTCATCCCAGCCTTGGCCACAAACTCAGGTGAGAGGCCCAGGAGGCTGCAGTCCCAGGAAGGATCCTTGAATTGAGGACCACAGCACCAGGAGACCTGGAGGCTACAGTATGACTTTTCCCAGGCCTTTGAGCTCAGAGGGTCGTGCCACCATTCTCTGGGTGCCCTGGGGCGTGTGGTCTCAGCTGGAGGATACAGCTGTCATAGGGGTCTAAATTAAGGGCACACTTCCTGATGTCATGACCCCACCCCAGTCCCTAGGAAGCAAGCCTCCTCAGGCTCCAGGAATGGGATTGGAGCCCATGCCAGGGAGGCAAGAGGCAATGAAATAGATACTTCTTTTATTTCCTTTTCTTTTCTGTACTTAATGCTTTTGCCATGTTGGAATATAGTTGATTTGTGGTTTTGTGCTTGTCATCAGTGTATGGCTGCTTTTTTCAGTTATGATATATACATACAACATATCTGTGCTTTCTTGAATTCTTTTTCCATAATGGTTATTGCAGAAGGTAGAGGAAAGTTCCATTTGCTGAACATCAGATCCTTGTGCAGTTTCTATTACAGACAGAGATTTCAGGATATATGTTGGACTAACAGATTTCTGTGTATATGTTAGTCCCAACCTATTCCGAATGCATCCTGGCCACCTTTTTTTTTTTTTTTTAATTCTTTTCTTGTGTTTGAATTCTCAGAGGATCCTTTTGTGTTGTCATTAGTTCCTTTTTCATTTCTTCTTATGTTGCCTAAAAGGTCTTCATCTGCTATTTTCTTTGTCCTGCAAATTTCACTTAGTGTATGATCCTCCAAGATCCACCCTTGTGGAGATCAGTGGCCTAACATCACAATTTCAGTGGTGCTTTTCTTTTTTTTTTATTGCTGAGTAATAGTCCATGGTTAATATGTACAACATCTTGTTTAAGTTTTAAGCTGTGGGTGGAAATTTTGTGTTTCTGTGTCTTGTCTATTGTAAGTAACGCTGCAGTTAACATTGGGGTTCATGTATCTTTTTGAATGATGGTTTTCTCAGGATACAGCCCAGGTGTAGGAATGTCAGACCTTGGTTTAACTATCTTGAAACTTTAACTTCTGACATGCAGAGACTGTCTTTTCTAGTGACTGCTGCCAATGAGCATTCCCACCAACCATGTATGAGGGTTCCCTCACCTGCTGGCTCTCTCCTACATTTGTTGCTTGTAGACTTGTGTGGATGGCCATTCTGACTGGTGTAGTGTGATATTTGTTGCCATTTTGTTATTCTTCCTGTAGTAATTAGGAATGCTGTGCATCTTGTCCTTTGGGTATTTGGGATTTTTTTTCCTTTAAGGGTGTGAGGAAAATTTACCTGTTGCAGTTGGCTTCTTGAAAGTCAGCTGTGTTTGGAATTTATATCTGCAATACCCACCCCAGGACCTTTCCTGAGGACAGCTGTCATTAACAGACCCCAGGCCTGTGAATTACACCTGCAATTAAGCACTGTTGGTCAAAGTGTAGTTATAGGAAATACCCACAAGGCAACAGCAGCTCTTCATGCCCAACCCTGCTTCACTGGGCAAAGAGATCCTTAGGGAAAACCAGCTTCCTGGGCTGTGAATTAGGGTGGAAAGTGCCTGAGCAAACACCCGAGGACTTGTGTCTTACTGCTTCTTCCCCCTAAAGCTTCACCCTCCCCTCTATACTCCTCCCACCCTGGGCCACACCTTGCTGAGGTGCCCAGAAGGCTGCACTCTCAGGAAGGAAGCTTGAACTGGGGACCCCAGCACCCAGAGACCTGGAGGCTAGGTTACTTTTCCAAGGTCCTGGTGCTGAGATGGTTGGGCCACCATCTTTTGGGTGCACTGGGGACTTTGTTCACAAGCAAACCAGCCAAGAAAACCAGACCATACAGGTTTAAGTGGGGCCTCAATTAACGGCACCCTGTCCAGCTATCTGCCCCATCCAGTCCAGCAGTGGGACCTAAGCCTGCTCAGGTTCCAGGGATGGGATAGCAGCCCAAGTCAAGGAGGTTGGAGGTAACAAAATGGACATTCCTTTTCTTTTACTTTTCTTTACTCTCCAGTTTTGTGCTTCTTGTCAATGGGCAACCGCTTGATTCAATTATGACATACACGTACCACATATCTCTTGTTTGGGGGATTCATTTTCCGCAGAGGTTATTTCAGAAGGCTTAGGAAAATATCATCTGCTGAAAATCATGTCCATTAGGATTACCTTTTAGAGATGCAGATGTTTTGTATTTGTGAAAGGAAGGGAGGAGATAATCTTTGTGAATTATCTATTACAGGTATCATTTTCTGTGTATATTTTGATATGAAGATTTCTGTGTAATTTGGAAGGATGAAAGAAAGGAAAAATATAATCCTTGTGGATTACCTATTACAGATACAGATTCCCGTATATGTTAGTTGTGACCCTTTGAATTTATCCCTGCCCCTTTACTGTTACTTTTGGGGGATTGTTAGTTTGTATTTGAATTCTCAGGGAAAGTTTTTTGTTTTAAATGATTTTCCTTCATATGTTTTAAAAATTTTGCCTGTAGGGATATCATATTCTTTTGTCTTCCTCTGTCTCAGTAACTTCACTTAGTGTATGATCCCGCAAGGTTCATCCTTGTAGTGACTTTTGGCATAACTTCATAATTTCAGTGGTGGCTTTTCAAGGCTGAGTAGTAGTCCATTGTATACATGTACCACTTTTTCTTTAGATTTTTATCTGTCAGTGGACGTTTGCTTGGCTGTTTCCTGGCTCCTGTAAGTAGTGCTGAAGTGAACGTGGGGTGCATGGGTCTTTTTAAATGATGGTTTTCCTGAGATATATGACCAGGTGGGGTATGTCAGATCCTAGGATTAGCTCCTTTGTAAGTCCACCCTCCCCGCCCCCGCCCCCGCCCCCACCCCCGGCATGCAGATACTCTCCTTTCAGTGTCTGTTGCCAATGTCCATCTCACGGACTGTGTCGGGTAGGGGAGGCAGGTGTTACATCTCTTTCCAGCTGTCTACTGCATTTATTGTCTGTGGACTTCTTAGAATGGCCATTCTGACTAGTGTGATTTGATTTCTTGCTATTTTGATTGATTTTCCTCCTGTAATAATTAGGGATACTGAGCATGTTGTCTTGTGGCCATTTGGGAATTATTTTTCATCCTTAAATTGTGTGAAGAAAATGTCCTTGTTGCAGTTGGCTTCTTGAAAGTCAGTTATGTTTGGAATTTTTTCTCCAATACCCATACCAGGACCTTTCCTGAGGGCAGCTGTCATTAGCAACCTCACAGAACTTGTCAATGGGAGTTGTCAGGAAGCAAGACGTTTCAGTTGTAGTTATAGGAAAAGGAGGCAGCACTGTTTCATGACCAACTCTGGTTCTTCAGGCAAACGGAGCCTTTGGGAAAGGTGGCTTCCTGGGCTGAGAATTAGAGTGGAACTCGCCTGAGCAAACCCTCAATGCCTGTGTCTCGCTACTTCTTCCCCTTAAGGCTTCACCCCTCCCTTTCAGACTCATCCCAACCTGGGGCACTGCTCCCTGCTGAAACGCCTAGGAGGCTGCACTCTCAGAAAAGAGGCTTCAGCTAGAGACCCCAGCACCAGGGGACCTGGAGGCCAGGTGACTTTTCAAAAGTTCTCATGGTCAGAGGCTCAGGCTACCATTTTCGACGCACTAGGGTCTATAGTCCAAGCCAGGACAAACCAGATAGTACAGGTTTAAGGAGGGGCTCAATTAAGGATACCTGGCCCTGCTGTGTCAGCCCCTCTCCAGTCCAGTCATGGGACCCAAGCCTGCTCAGGTTCCAGGTATGGCAAACAGCGCATGTCGGGGAGATCAGAGGGGATAAAATAGGCATCACTCTTTTCTGCTCTTTAACCTCATGCTGATACAATGTAGCCCTATATTTGATTTGCAGTTTTGTTCTTATTGTCAGTATACAGGCTCCTTATTCTGTTATGCCATATACATACCGCATATCTGTTCTTTTTTCAATTATTTGCCAGGGAGGTTATTAAACAAGGTCCAATAAGCTCCCTGTGCTGAACATTATGTCCTTCTGAAGAATCTATTCTGACTCTATGGGACCCCAAGGACTGAAGCCCACTGGAATCCTCTTTCCGTGAATTCTCCAGGCAAGAACAGGCCTCTAGGTAGACACTCAGCTCGTGTGTGACTATGAGGCCTCAAGGCAGACTTCTAGCTCCTGGAGGACACCTCCAGCCAGACGCTCAGCTCATGTCTCTCTAGAGGCCTCAAGGCTGATGCTCAGCTCATGTGAGACTATGGGCATCTAGAAAGACTCTCAGCTCTTATCTACATCTTGTCCTGTAGCCATTTGGGTTCTTTTTCTCTCTTCTTTTTTTCTTTCCTTAAAGGGTGTGAGGAAAGTTGACCTCTGAAATAGGCTTCTTGAAAGTCAGTTGTGTTTAGAATTCATTTCTGCAATACCTGTGGCAGGACCTTTCCTGAGGGCAGCTGTCATTAACTGCCCCACAGGCCTTTTGAATTGGAGGTGCCAGTCAGCACTGATGCGCAAGTTGTAGTTACAGGAAATGTCCACAAGACGGCAGCACTTCTTCATGCCCAACTCTGGCTCCACCTGGAACCAGAGCCTTAGGGAAAGTCGGCTTTCTGGGCTGTGAATTCGAATGGAATGTGCCTGAGCAAACACCCAAGGGCTTGTATCTCTGGACTCCTTCCCCGTGAAGCTTCACCCCTCCCTCCCCTCCAGCCTCATGCCTACCTGGGGCACCGCTCCCTGCTGAGGTTCCTAAGAGGCTGCACTCTCAACCCCAGGACCAGGAGACCTGGGGTCTGGATGATTTTCCATGTTCCTCCAAGTCAGAGGGTCAGGCTATTAGGATTTGGGTGCACTAGGGATTCTGGCCCCAGGCAGGGCAAACCAGACAGTACAGGTTTAAGGGGGCTCATATGAAGGACACCCTGCTCGGCTGTCTCAACCCCACTCCAATCCAGCCCTGGAACTGAAGTCTACTCAGGTGCCAGGATTCAGATAGCATCCTAAGTCAAGCAGGTCGCAGGGAACAAACTAGGATCTATAGACTGTGGGCAGATACTCAGCATTACTTTCCTTTCCTTTAATTTCATGCTGATGCTATGTTGAAATCTAGGTGGTTTGCAGTTTTGTCCTTGTCCACAGGGTACAATTAACTGATTCAGCTACAGCATATACATATAGGCTATAGTATTTTTTATTGATTCTTTTGCCATCGAGGTTATTGAACAAAGTTGAGTAAAAGTTCTCTGTGCTGATCAGATCCCTGCTGCTGCTGCTAAGTTGCTTCAGTCGTGTCCGACTCTGTGTGACCCCATAGACGGCAGCCCACCAGGCTCCCCTGTCCCTGGGATTCTCCAGGCAAGAACACTGGAGTGGGTTGGCATTTCCTTCTCCAATGCATGAAAGTGAAAAGTGAAAGTAAAGTCTCTCAGTCGTGCCTGACTCTTAGCGACCCCATGGACTGCAGCCTACCAGGCTCCTCTGTCCATGGGATTTTCCAGGCAAGAGTATTGGAGTGGGGTGCCATTGCCTTCTCCAGATCCCTATGGGACATTTATTAGAGGTACAGTTTCCTTGTACATGGGCAAGGAGCAAAGAAAGGTAATAATCCTTGTGGATTATCTGTTACAGCTACAGATTTCATTGTATATGTTAGAGATAAATATTTCTCTGTATATGTGTTCAGAACAAAGGAAAGAAGAACGAATGGAAGGAAGGAAGTATGGAAGGCGTAAGATAATCCTTATGTATTAGTTAATAGAGACACACATTTCTGTGGGTATGTTAGAGATATCAGAGAAGGAAAAGGCAACCCAGCCCAGTATTCTTGCCTGGGAAATGCCATGGGCAGAGGAGCCTGGCGGGCTATAGTCCATGGGGTTTGCAAAGTGTTGGACATGACTTAGAGGCCAAACAACAATGACAGAGATACACATTCCAGTACATATGTAGAAGGAAGGAGATAATCCTTGTGGATTACTATTATAGATACAGAATTTCTCTGCATAGGGTAGTAACAACCTCCTAATTCATCCCTGGCACTTTGCTTTCTTTTTTGAATTCTTTGTGTTTGAATCTCAGAGTTTCTTTTTATGTTGTAAATTACTTCCTCTGTGTCTTTAATTTTTTTCTTTCAATTTTGCCCCCAAGAGACATCATCGGCTATTTTCTTCCTCTGTTGCTGACTTCACTTACTGTACTTTCCTCCAAGAGCCGTCCTTGTGGGGACCACTGGCATAATTTCCTTATTTCAGTGGCGATATTTCAGGTCTGAGTAAAGCCCCTTCTATATATGACCACATTTGCTTAAGTTTCATCTGTCAGTGCACCTTTTCTTGGGTGTCTTGGCAGTACCACTGCAGTGAAGGTTGGGGTTCATGTGTCATTTTGAATAACGGTTTTTTGTAGTGTAGGCCCAGGTGTGGGTTTTAGAATCCTAGATTTAGCTCTCTTGACTTTTTTTTGGCTGTTCCTTCAAGTGACTGTTGCCAGTGTCTGTTGGCAGGGAATGTGAAGGGGGTGTCCCATCATCTCCTGGCTCTCTCCTCCATGTACTCTTTGCAGACAGTTAGGATAGCCATTCTGTTAGATGGGATTTGATTTCTTTTTGATCGGAATCAGTCCTATAATAATTTGGGACACTGAGCATCTGGTCATTGGCCATTTGGGTTCTCTTTTTCTATTTTTTTTTTCCTTAAAGGGTATGAGGAAAATTGACCTTTGAAACTGGCTTCTTAAAAGTCCGTTGTGTTTGAAATTCATTTCTGCAATACCTGTGGCAGGACCTTTCCTGAGGTCTGCTGTGACAGGAAATGATCTCTAGGGGGCAGCACTTCATCTTGTATGAGTCTCGGTTCAGTTCAGTCCAGTCGCTCAGTCGTGTCCGACTCTTTGCAACCCCATGAATCGCAGCACGCCAGGCCTCCCTGTCCATCACCAACTCCTGGAGTTCACTCAGACTCACGTCCATCGAGTCAGTGATGCCATCCAGCCATCTCATCCTCTGTCGTCCCCTTCTCCTCCTGCCCCCAATCCCTCCCAGCATCAGAGTCTTTCCCAATGAGTCAACTCTTCGCATGAGGTGGCCAAAGTACTGGAGTTTCAGCTTTAGCATCATTCCTTCCAAAGAAATCCCAGGGCTGACCTCCTTCAGAATGGACTGGTGGATCTCCTTGCAGTCCAAGGGACTCTCAAGAGTCTTCTCCAACACCAAAGTTCAAAAGCATCAATTCTTTGGTGCTCAGCTTTCTTCACAGTCCAACTCTCACATCCGCATATGACCACTGGAAAAACCATAGCCTTGACTAGACGGACCTTTGTTGGCAAAGTAATGTCTCTGCTTTTGAATATGCTATCTAGGTTGGTCATAACTTTCCTTCCAAGGAGTAAGCATCTTTTAATTTCATGGCTGCAGTCACCATCTGCAGTGATTTTGGAGCCTCCAAAAAAATAAAGTCTGACACTGTTTCCCCATCTATTTCCCATGAAGTGATGGGACCAGATGCCATGATCTTCGTTTTCTGAATGTTGAGTTTTAAGCCAACTTTTTCACTCTCCTCTTTCACTTTAATCAAGAGGCTTTTTAGTTCCTCTTCACTTTCTGCCATAAGGGTGGTGTCATCTGCATATCTGAGGGTATTGATATTTCTCCAGGCGATCTTGATTCCAGCTTGTGCTTCTTCCAGCCCAGCATTTCTCATGATGTATTCTGCAAATAAGTTAAATACGTAGGGTGACAATATACAGCCTTGACATACTCCTTTTCCTATTTGGAACCAGTCTGTTGTTCCATGTCCAGTTCTAACTGTTGCTTCCTGACCTGCATACAAATTTCTCAAGAGGCAGATCAGGTGGTCTGGTATTCCCATCTCTTGAAGAATTTTCCACAGTTTATTGTGATCCACACACTCAAAGGCTTTGGCATAGTCAATAAAGCAGAAATAGATGTTTTTCTGGAACTCTCTTGCTTTTTCCATGATCCAGCAGATGTTGGCAATTTGATCTCTGGTTCCTCTGCCTTTTCTAAAACCAGCTGGAACATCTGGAAGTTCACGGTTCATGTATTGCTGAAGTCTGGCTTGGAGAATTTTGAACATTACTTTACTAGCATGTGAGATGAGTGCAATTGTGCAGTAGTTTGAGCATTCTTTGGCATTGCCTTTCTTTGGGATTGGAATGAAAACTGACCTTTTCCAGTCCTGTGGCCACTGCTGAGTTTTCCAAATTTGCTGATATATTGAGTGCAGCACTTTCACAGCATCATCTTTCAGGATTTGAAATAGCTCAACTGGAATTCCATCACCTCCACTAGCTTTGTTCGTAGTGATGCTTTCTAAGGCCCACTTGACTTCACATTCCAGGATGTCTGGCTCTAGGTCAGTGATCACACCATCGTGATTATCTTGGTTGTGAAGATCTTTTTGTACAGTTCTTCTGTGTATTCTTGCCTCCTCCTCTTAATATCTTCTGCTTCTGTTAGGTCCATACCATTTCTGTCCTTTATCGAGCCCATCTTTGCATGAAATGTTCCCTTGGTATCTCTAATTTTCTTGAAGAGATCTCTAGTCTTTCCCATTCTGTTGTTTTCCTCTATTTCTTTGCACTGATCGCTGTGGAAGGCTTTCTTCTCTCTCCTTGCTATTCTTTGGAACTCTGCATTCAGATGCTTATAAGTTTCCTTTTCTCCTTTGCTTTTCATTTCTCTTCTTTTCACAGCTATTTGTAAGGCCTCCCCAGACAACCATTTTGCTTTTTTGCATTTTTTTCCAATGGGGATGATCTTGATCCCTGTCTCCTGTACAATGTCATGAACCTCAGTCCATAGTTCATCAGGCACTCTATCTATCAGATCTAGGCCCTTAAATCTATCTCTCACTTCCACTGTATAATCATAAGGGATTTGATTTAGGTCATACCTGAATGGTCTAGTGGTTTTCCCTACTTTCTTCAATTTAAGTCTGAATTTGGCAATAAGGAGTTCATGATCTGAGCCACAGTCAGCTCCTGGTCTTGTTTTTGCTGACTGTATAGAGCTTCTCCATCTTTGGCTGCAAAGAATATAATCAGTCTGATTTTGGTGTTGACCATCTGGTGATGTCCATGTATAGAGTCTTCTTTTGTGTTGTTGGAAGAGGGTGTTTGCTATGACCAATGCATTTTCTTGGCAAAACTCTATTAGTCTTTGCCCTTCTCCATTCCATATTCCAAGGCCAAATTTGCCTGTTACTCCAAGTGTTTCTTGACTTCCTACTTTTGCATTCCAGTCCCCTATAATGAAAAGGACATCTTTTTTGGGTGTTAGTTCTAAAAGGTCTTGTAGGTCTTCATAGAACCGTTCAGCTTCAGCTTCTTCAGCGTTACTGGTTAGCGCATAGACTTGGATTCCTGTGATATTGAATGGTTTGTCTTGGAAACGAACAGAGATCATTCTGTCGTTTTTGAGATTACATCCAAGTACTGCATTTCGAACTCTTTTGTTGACCATGATGGCTACTCCATTTCTTCTGAGGGATTCCTGCCTGCAGTAGTAGATATAATGAGTTAAATTCACCCATTTTAGTCCATAAAATGTTCGCTGATTCCTAGAATGTCGACATTCACTCTTGCCATCTCCCATTTGACCACTTCCAATTTGCCTTGATTCATGGACCTGACATTCCAGGTTCCTATGCAATATTGCTCTTTATAGCATCGGACCTTGCTTCTATCACCAGTCACATCCACAACTGGGTATTGTTTTTGCTTTGGCTCCATCCCTTCATTCTTTCTGGAGTTATTTCTCCACTGATCTCCAGTAGCATATTGGGCCCCTACTGACCTGGAGAGTTCCTCTTTCAGTATCCTATCATTTTGCCTTTTCATACTGTCCATGGGGTTCTCAAGGCAAGAATACTGAAGTGGTTTGCCATTCCCTTCTCCAGTGGACCACATTCTGTCAGACCTCTCCACCATGACCCGCCCGTCTTGGGTGGCCCCACGGGCATGGCTTAGTTTCATTGAGTTAGACAAGGCTGTGGTCCTAGTGTGATTAGATTGACTAGTTTTCTGTGAGTATGGTTTCAGTGTGTGTGTCTAGGAGGCCTCTAGGCAGATGCTCAACTCCTGTACATCTAGACGCCTCTAGGCTGATACTTAGGTCTTGTGTGACTAGGAGGCCCCTAGACAGATGCTCAGCTCGTTTCTCTCTAGAGGACTCTAGGCTGATGTTCAGCTTGAGTGTTTCTATGAGGCTCCTGGGCAGAAGCTTGCCTGTATCTAACTAGAGGCCTCTATGCTGATGCTCAGCTTGTGTGTGACTATGAGGCCTCTAGGCAGAGGCTCAGCTCGTTTCTCTCTAGCAATCTCCAGGCTAATGTTCAGCTCCTGTGTGAGTATGAGGCATCCAGACAGATGCTGAGCCTGTGTGTATATAGAAGCCTCTAGGAAGACACTTTCTTCAATTTAAGTCTGAATTTGGCAATAAGGAGTTCACGATCTGAGCCACAGTCAGCTCCCAGTCTTGTTTTTGCTGACTGCAGATGACACCACCCTTATGGCAGAAAGTGAAGAGGAGAGTGAAAAAGTTGGCTTAAAGCTCAACATTCAGAAAATGAAGATCATGGCATCTGGTCCCATCACTTCATGGGAAATAGATGGGGAAACAGTGGAAACAGTGTCAGACTTTATTTTGGGGGGCTCCAAAATCACTGCAGACGGTAATTGCAGCCATGAAATTAAAAGACACTTACTCCTTGGAAGGAAAGTTATGACCAACCTAGATAGCATATTCAAAAGCAGAGACACTACTTTGCCAACAAAGGTCCATCTAGTCTAGTCAAGGCTATGGTTTTTCCAGTGGTCATGTACGGATGTGAGAGTTGGACTGTGAAGAAAGCTGGGCGCCGAAGAATTGATGCTTTTGAACTGTGATGTTGGAGAAGACTCTTGAGAGTCCCTTGGACTGCAAGGAGATCCAACCACTCCATCCTAAAGGAGACCAGTCCTGGGTGTTCATTGGAAGGACTGATGCTGAGGCTGAAACTTCAATACTTTGGCCACCTCATGTGAAGAGCTGACTCATTGAAAAAGACCCTGATGCTGGGAGGGATTGGGGGCAGGAGGAGAAGGGACAACAGAGGATGAGATGTCTGGATGGCATCACCGACTCGATGCACATGAGTTTGGGTAGACTCCGGGAGTTGGTGATGGACAGGGAGGCCTGGTGTGCTGCGATTCATGGGGTTGCAAAGAGTCGGACACGACTGAGCGACTGAACTGAACTGAGGAAGACAATTAGCACGTCTGTGTCAATGAGACTCTTAGTGAAATGATTACCTGAAATGATTACCTGATGTATAACTATGAAGTCTCTGGTCAGTTGCTCAGCTTGTGTGTGTCTATGAGGCCCCTGGGCAGATGCTCGGGTCGTGTCTCTCTATGAGGCCTCTAGGCAGTGCGTCTATGAGGCCTCTGGGTAGACACTCAGCTCAGGTGTGTCTATAGACCTCTAGTCAGAGGCTTCTTTTGTGTCTATGTGGCCTCTAGGCTCAGCACGTGTGTGTCTATGAGGCCTCTAGGCAGATGCTAAGGCTGTGTCTATATACTGGCATCTCTGCTGACACTCGGATGGTGTGTGACTATGAGGCGTTTGGACTGACGCTCAGCCTGTGTGTGACTGAGACCTCTAGGCAGATGCTCAGTATGTCTATGAGGCCTCTAGGCAGACACTGACACTCAGCTTGTGGGAATTAAGAGGCCTATAGGCTGATGCTAACCTGGTCTGGATGTATGAGGCCAGATTGTTTATTTCTGAGCTATTCAGGGGCTTTGTTCTTCTGATGTTAACATATCTAATGCGCACCCCAAAGATCTTTCCTTTGTGATAGCTGAAAGTTCTCCTACTTTTATCCACTGTAAAATGCCAAACCCAGAAGACCCAGACAGATTCCAACAAAACTGGCACAAACAGATTCCGCACTGATGCATTCAGATGAACTGATCCCCAGATCGGGTAAATGATTTACCCTATAAAACAAGTGAACTAATTCCAGCTAGGCTACCCACCTCCCCAAGATTTACCTCCCAAATGAACTGGTTCCAACTGGGCCAGTTCCCAAATCAGGTAAAAAAATTTACCATACAATTGAGGTAATTGTAACTATGGTGGGCATGCCCCACGAGGACTAATTCCCAATGAACCGGTTCAGGGTAGAGTCCAACACCACCTCCTCTCTGCAAATGGATACCCAATCAAATTTGCTTATTCCATAAAGGAAAAGCCCAGATTGAGGGGAAACTGTGTTCCTGTGTGCTCACCGGAGCGACTTACCCTCCAAAATCGAGCCCATTGGCTCTTAACACAAAAAGATACACAAAACATCATACTGGATGAACCAGCTATCGAATTGCATATACTTACCTTACAAACGAAATTGAGTCCCTTGACTCCAGAAGTTTGTTGGTTCCTTGTCTCAGCTGCCAAGTGCTGTGGGTAGCTGGTGCCACTTCAAGGAATCTTGAAGGAAAGAACTTTAGGACAACAAATGGTCCCAGCAGCTGCTAGGGTCTTGCCCCAGTATTCCCTGATCGGGGCCGGCTAGCCATGAGCAGCAAGGGTCCTGGCTGGCTAAGCCAAATTGTTCCCGAGTCCAAGCTCACTCTGCTCACCGCATGATAGGCAATGAATCCGAGAAATGAGATGTTGAGGCAAGGAAGGGACTTTAATCGGGGAGCCAGCAGACTGAGAAGATGGCAGGTTAGTGTCTCAAATTAACCATCTTACTGGGGTCTGGATGCCAGGTTGTTTTATAGACCAGAGAGAAAGAACCAAGGAGGAACTAAAGTCAAAAGGCAGAAGGAGAGGGAGATTTAGTGGGGAAGTAAAGTGAGAAAGTCTTCAGTCTTGAAAAACTTTTCCAAGGGAATGAAAACCCTTCTGAAGGGGTATATTACTCCTATCTCCAGGTGGGCAGGGACAAATTGTCTCTCCCTGAGCTGAACAAAGGGAAGTTTAGTTTACGGTCAGGGAGGGGGATAGGGACCTCCAAGCAAGTCATTGAGTATGATTATATAGTAAGTGAAGTAATGAAAAGCAAGTCAAAAAAACAGTTTTCAACATGGAGTCAGAATTGGCTTTCTTCCAGCAACAAGATGAAGGAACCCCATTTCACATTCCCTGGGAATAGACATGGGCAATAACCCCTTGAAGGGACATCCTCCACAGGCCAGAAAAAAAAATTTCAAGGCAGTTGAACCTGGATTCTAATACCCACACATGGGCCTATATTAAGAAAAACCATCATTCATAATAAAAAATGCACCCCAACATTCACTGCAGTGGTACCTCCAATTGCCAAGACACAGACCCAGGATAAGGTCCAATGACAGATGAAATCTTAAACAAAGGTGGTTACCTATATAAAATGTGCTTTTACTCGGACTTGGAAAACCAACAATGAAATTATGAAATTAGGCCAATGGTCCCCACAGCGATGGACCTTGGAGGAAAATATGCTGAGAGAAATCAGCAACAGAGGAAGAAAATAGCAGAAGATGTCCTGGAGGGTGAAACTGGAAAAAGAGAGAGACAGAGGAAATCATTTATAACATAGAGACTCTGAGATGTAAACACAAACCCAGAATTCTAAAGAGGGGGGCAGGAAATGTAGAGTCAGGGATGAATTTGGGGGTCAGTACTAATGTATACACAGAAATGTGTCTGAAATAGATAATCCACAAGGATTATCTCCTCCTTCCCTCCATCTGTCCTTCCTTTCACGTAGGCACTGAAATCTGTGCTCTGAAACCGCAGGCTCTGGTTGCAGGTGGAAACAGTTGGACATGAAGTACTGCCACCTTGTGGACATTCCCCGTAACTACAACATTCTAACTGCACCTCCAATTTACAAGGCCTGTGGTGCCCTTAGGGACAGTGCCCTCACGAAAGGTCCCGCAGCAGGTTTTGCAGAAATAAATTCCAAAAACAGCCAGCTTTCAAGAAGCCAATGGCAACAGGTAAATTTTCCTCACACCCTTTAAGGAAAAAAGATAAAAACACCAAACCAAATCAGTCAGAAGGCAAGATGCTCAGCAAGCCTAATTATGACAGGAGGAATGGCAATCAAATCAGCAAGAAGAAATCAAATCCCATCTGACAGAACGACCATCCTGACTGTCAGCAAACAGTAAATGGTGGAGAGAGCAGGAAGATGATGGAACCCCCCGACAAGTGCCATGGGAATGGCCATTGCCAACAGCCCCTAGAAAGGACAGCCTCCGCAGGCCAGAACTGAACATTTCAAGAGAGCTAAGCCCAGGAATTTAATATCCACACTTGGGCCTCTGTTACGAAAAACCATCACTCAGAATGACGCATGCACCCCAACACTCACTGCAGTGGGACCTTCAGGTGCCAAGAGAGAGACGTGAGAAGAGGCCCATCCATAGGTGAAATCTTAGAGAAATGTGATAAGGAAGACAGAGGCAGAACTCTCTGACACAAATCACAGCAAGATCCTCTGTGACCCACCTCCCAGAGCAATGGAAATAAAAGCAAAAATAAATAAATGGGACCTAATTAAACTTAAAAGCTTTTGCACAACAAAGGAAACTATAAGCAAGGTGAAAAGCCAGCCCTCAAAATGGGAGAAAATAATAGCAAATGAAACAACTGACAAAGAATTAACCTCCAAAACATACAAGCAGTTCATGGAGCTCAATACCGGAAAAATAAATGACCCCATCAAAAAATGGGCCAAAGAACTAAACAGACATCTCTCCAAAGAAGACATACAGATGGCTAACAAACCCATGAAAAGATGCTCAACATCACTCATTATCAGAGAAATGCTAATCAAAACCACAATGAGGTACCATCTCACACCAGTCAGAATGGCTGCGATCCAAAAGTCTACAAACAATAAATGCTGGAGAGGGTGTGGAGAAAAGGGAACCCTCTTACACTGTTGGTGGGAATGAAAACTAGTACAGCCACTATGGAGAACAGTGTGGAGATTCCTTAAAAAACTGGAAATAGAACTGCCATATGACCCAGCAATTCCACTGTTGGGCATATACACCAAGAAAACCAGAATTGAAAGAGACACGTGTACCCCAGTTTTTAATGCAGCAGTGTTTACAATAGCTAGAACATGGAAGCAACCTAGATGTCCATCAGCAGATGAATGGATAAGAAAGTTGTGGTACATATACACAATGGAGTATTACTCAGCTATAAAAAAAAGAACACCTTTGAGTAAGTTCTAATGAGGTGGATGAAACTGGAGCCTATTTACAGAGTGAAGTAAATCAGAAAGAAAAACACCAACACAGTATATTAATGCATATATATGGAAATTCGAAAGATGGTAACCCTATATGCAAGATAGCAAAAGAAACACAGATGTAAAGAACAGACTTTTGGACTCTGTGGGAGAAGGCAAGGGTGGGATGATTTGAGAGAATAGCATTGAAACGTGTATATTACCATATGTGAAACAGATGACCAGTCCAAGTTCAATTCATGAAACAGGGCACTCAAAGCCAGTGCACTGGGACAACCCAGAGGGGTGGGATGGGGAGGAAGGTGGGAGGGGGTTCAGGATGGGGGACACATGTACACCCGTGGCTGATTCATGTCAGTGTATGGCAAAAACCATCACAATACTGAAAAGTAATTAGCCTCCAAATAAAATTTAAAAAAAGAAATGTGGTACATATATTCAATGGGCTATTACTCAGACTTGAAAAACTACCACTGAAATTACGAGATCAGGCCAATGGTCCCACAGGATGGACTTTGGAGCATTATACACTAAAGTGAAGCCGGCAGTGGAGGAAGAAAATGGCAGACGACATCCCTTCTAGGCAAAATAACAAAGAGGTACAGGGGAGGTAGTGCCGAACATGAGAATCTGACATTCTAACACAGATGACTCCCAAAAAATAAATAAATGGAAACTATCAGGAATGAATTAGGAAGGAAGGCAAGCAGGCAGGCAGAGGAGAATCCTTGTGGATTAGCTAATAGAGATGCCTATTTCTCTGGGTATGTTAGAGATACTAGAGAAGGAAATGGCAACCCACTCCAGTATTCTTGCCTGGGAAATCCCATTGGCAGAGGAGCCTGTGGGCTACAGTCCATGGGGTTGCAAAGTGTCAGACACGACTTACCAATTAAATGACAACAAGCATGTTAGAAATACAGATTTCAGGGCATACATGGAAGGAAGGAAGGAGATAATCCTTGTGGATTATCTATTTTGTGGATTATCTATTACTGGTACAGATTTTTGTGTATAGGTTAGTAGCAACCTTCTAATTCATCCCTGGCACTTTCCCTTTTTTAAAAAAAAATTGGAATTCTTTGTATTTGAAAGTCAAACTTTCTTTCTGTGTCTTACATTACTTCCTCTGTACCTCTTTCTTATTCTGCCTGGAAGGGATATTGTCTGCCATTTTTGTTAATTGCTGGCTTCACTTAGTGTATGTTGCTCAGAGGTCCATCTGGGGGACACTATTGGCCTATTTTAATAATTTTAGTGCCGGTTTTTCAAGTCTGAGTAATAAGACTCATTGTATATATGCACACACTTCTGTAAGATTTAATTTGTCGATGGGCTTCATCTTGGTCTCTGTTTTGGCTGTTTTATGCATCAGTGCAGTGAATGTTGGGGTGCATGTGTCATTCTGAGTGATGGTTTTTCATAACAGAGGCCCACGTGTGGATATGAAAATCCTAGGCTTATCTCTCTTGAAATTTTTAGTTCTGGACTGTAGAGGCTGTCCTTTCTAGGGTCTATTACCAATATCCACTCCCACAGCATTTATTGGGGGGGTGGGGTCCATCATCTCCCTGTTCTCTCCATCATTTACTATTTGCAGATAGTCAGGATGGCCTTTCTGTCAGATTGGATTTGATTACTTATCATTTTGATTGCCATTCCTCCTGTCATAATTAGGGTTGCTGAACATCCTGTTTTCTCGCTGAATGGTTTTTATGTTTTTTTTCCTTTATTCCCTTAAAGGGTGAGAGTGAAATTTACCTGTTTCCACTGGCTTCTTGAAGGGAGATGATGGAACCCCCTCTTCACATCCCCAGGGAATAGACTTTGGCAACAACTCCTTGAATAGACAGGCTCCAGAGGTCAGAACAGTAAACTTCCAGAGAGCTAAACCAAGGATTTTAACATCCACATCTTTGCCATTATTATGAAAAACCATCACTCAAAATGACACATGAACCCCAATGTTCACTGCAGTGGTACCTCTAATTGCCAAGACACAGACCCAAGAAAAGTTCCACAGACTTAATCTTAAAGAAATGTGGTACATATATTTAATGGGCTATTACTCATACTTCAAAAACCACAACTGAAATTATGAATTTATGCCAATGGTCCCCACATGGATGGACTATGGAGGAGAATTCACTATATGAAGTCAGCATCAGATGAAGAAAATAGCAGATCATGTCCCTTCTACAGAAAATGTTAAAAAAAAGAAAAAAAAGATACAGAGGAAGTAATTTACAATACAAAGAGACTCTGAGATTCAAGTACAGGCAAAGGATTCCAAAAAAGAAGCAAAGGTCCAGGGATGAATTAGGAGGTCGCTACTAATGTACATACAGATATCTGTATCTCTAATAGATAATCCACAAGGATTACCTCCTCCTCTCTTTCCTTCCACGTTGACACATATATGTATATCTAACTGGTACTCCACAAACACCCGATGTTCAGGCCAGGAAACTTTGCTCGAAATTCTGCAATAAGCTATATGGCAAACAATTCAAAAAAGAACAGACATTCTATACATAAATATATACCATAACTCAATCAAATGGCTGTATACTGCCAAGAACAAAAGGGCAAATCAACTATATTCCCACTTAGCACTGAGAAAAGGAGAGAAAATCAATTTCCTCTGACCTCCCAGACTTGGGCTGCTATCCCATACTTGGAGTCTGAGCAGCTTCGGAACCCACGATTGGCCAAGAATGGGGTCCAACAGCCCAGCAGAGCGCCCTTAATTGAGTCCTCTCTTTAACCTGTTCTGTCTCATTTGCCCTGATGGGCACCAGAATCCCTAGTAAACCAAAAGATGATGATTCAGCCCTCTGACTTCTAGGACCTTAGAGAAGTCACCTAGCCTCCAAGTCTCCCAGTACTGGGGTCACCCAAGCCTCCTTCCTGAAAGTGCAGCCTCCTAGGCCCCTCAGCAGGGGCTGTGGCCCAGGTTGTAATGAGCCTTGAGGGGAGGGGTGAAGCTTTAGGGGGAAGAAGTACTGAGATACAAGCCCTTGGGTGTTGGCTCAGGCATGTTGCACTTTAATTTACAGCTCAGGAAACCATTATTTCCTAAGGTTCTGGCTGCCAAAGGAACCGTGTGGGGCATGAAGAAGTACTAACTACAACTTGATCAGTAGGGCTCACTGTCACCTCCAAATAACAAGACCTAGAGCGCTAAAATCCCATGGACAGAGAAGCCTGGTAGGTGCAGTCCATGGGGTTGCACAGAGTCGGACTCGACTGATGCGACTTAGCAGCAGCAGCAGAGGGCTACTTTTGCCTGGAAAATCCCATGGACGGAGGAGCCTGGTGGGCTGCAGTCCATGGGGTCGCTAAGAGTCGGACACAACTGAGCAACTTCACTTTCACTTTTCATTTTCATGCACTGGAGAAGGAAATGGCAACCCACTCCAGTGTTCTTGCCTGGAGAATCCCAGGGGCGGGGGAGCCTGGTGGGCTGCCGTCTATGGGGTCGCACAGAGTTGGACATGACTGAAGGGACTTAGCAGCAACAGCAGAGGGCTATTAATGACAGCTGCCCTGGGGAAAGTTCCTGGGGTGGGCATTGCAGAAATAAATTCCAAAAACAACCGACTCTCCAGAAGACAATTGCAACACATAAATATTCCTCACACCCTTTAAGGTAAAAAATGCAAAAAACAATCCAAATGACCACAGGACATGATGTTCAGCATCCCTAATTATTATAGAAGAAATGCCAATTAAAACAACAAGATATCAAATCCTACCCGTCAGAATGGTCATCCTCACAATTCTACAAACAATAAATGTGGGAGAGCATCAGCAGATGATGGAATCCCCTTCCAACAAGGTCAGTGGAATGGACATTGCAAAGAGCCTCTAGGAAGGCCAGCCTTTGCATACTAGAGAAAGTCTTTCAAAAAGCTAAGCCTAGAATCTGATATATCCTCACCTGTGCTTATATTCCAAAAATAAAGCCATCATTCAAAAAGAGACGAGCACCCCACTTTCACTCCAGCACTACTTACGACGGCCAAGTACAGACCTAGGAAGACGTCCGCTGACATATGAAAGCCTAAAGAAGGTGTAGTATGTATATCAACGGACTGTTACTCAGCCATTAAAAACTGCTACTGAAATTAGGAAATTATGCCCCTGGTAGCCATAATAGTAGACCTTGGAGGATCATACACTAAATGAAGTCAGAAAGAGAGGAAGAAAATAGCAGATAATAACCATTCTACTGCACTGGTCATAGCAAACGCCCTCTTCCAACAACATAAGAGAAGACTCTACACATGGACATCACCAGATGGTCAACAATAAAGTCAGATTTGCAGCCAAAGATGGAGAAACTCTATACAGTCAGCAAAAACAAGACCAGGAGTTGACTGTGGCTCAGATCATGAAATCCTTATTGCCAAATTCAGACTTAAATTGAAGAAAGTGGGGAAAACCACTAGAACATTCAGGTATGACCTAAATCAAATCCCTTACGACTATACAGTGAAAGTGACAATATATTCAAGGGATTAGAACTGGTAGACAGAGTGCCTGAAGAACTACAGATGGAGGTTCACGACATTGTTCAGGAGACAGTGATCAAGACCATCCCCAAGAAAAAGAAATGCAAAAAGGCAAAACAGTTGTCTGAAGAGGCCTTATAAACAGCAATGAAAAGAGAAGTGAAAGGCAAAGGAGAAAAGGAAAGATATACCCATTTGTATACAGAGTTCCAAAAAATGGCAAGGAGAGATAAGAAAGCCTTCCTCAGTGATCAATGCAAAGAAATAGAGGGAAACAACAGAATGGGAAAGACTAGAGATGTCTTCAAGAAAATTAGAGGTACCAAGGGAACATTTCATGCAAAGATGGGCACAATAAAGAACAGAAATGGTATGGACCTAACAGAAGCAGTTGATATTAAGAAGAGGTGGCAAGAATACACAGAAGAACTGTACAAAAAAGATCTTCACAACCAAGATAATCATGATGGTGTGATCACTCACCTAGAGCTAGACATGCTGGAATGCGAAGTCAACTAGGACTTAGGAAGCATCACTATTAACAAAGCTAGTGGAGGTGATAAAATTCCAGTTGAACTATTTCAAATCCTAAAAGATGATTCTGTGAAAGTGCTGCACTCAATATGTCAGCAAATTTGGAAAACTCAGCAGTGGCCACAGGACTGGAAAAGGTCAGTTTTCAGCCCAGTCCCAAAGAAAGGCAATGCCAAAGAATGCTCAAACTACCGCACAATTGCACTCATCTCACACGCTAGTAAAGTTATGCTCAAAATTCTCCAAGCCAGGCTTCAACAGTACATGAACCATGAACTTCCAGATGTTCAAGCTGGATCTATGAAAGGCAGAGGAACCAGAGATCAAATTGCCAACATCCTCTGGATCATGGAAAAAGCAAGAGAGTTCCAGAAAAACATCTGCTTTATTGACTATGCCAAAGCCTTTGAGTGTGTGGATCACAATAAACTGTGGAAAATTCTGAAAGAGATGGGAATACCTGACCTGCCTCCTGAGAAACCGGTATGCAGGTCAGGAACCAGTTAGAACTGGACATGGAACAACAGACTGGTTCCAAATCGGGAAAGGAGTATGTCAAGGCTGTGTGTTGTCATCCTGCTTGTTTAACTTGTATGCAGAGTACATCATGAGAAACACTGGACTGGATGAAGCACAAGCTGAAATTAAGATTGCCAGGAGAAATATCAATAACCTCAGATATGCAGATGACAGCACTCTTATGGAAGAAAGCCAAGAGGAACTAAAGAGTCTCTTGATGAAAGTGAAAGAGGAGAGTAAGAAGTTGGTTTAAAAGTCAACATTCAGAAAACTAAGATCATGGTAACTGATCCCATCACTTCATGGCAAATAGATGGGGAAACAGTGGAAACAGTGACAGACTTTATCATTTTGGGCTCCAAAATCACAGCAGATGGTGACTGCATCCATAAAATTAAAGATGCTTACTCCTTGGAAGAAAAGTTTAATATGCTGTCAACCTAGACAGCATATTAAAAAGCAGAGACATTACTTTGCCAACAAAGGTCTGTCTAGTCAAAGCTGTGGATTTTTCAGTAGTCATGTATGGATGTGAGAGTTGGACTATAAAGAAAGCTGAGCGCTGAAGAATTGATGCCTTTGAATTGTGGTGTTGGAGCAGACTCTTGAGAGTCCCTTGGACTGCAAGGAGATCCAACCTGTCCATCCTAAAGGAAATCAATCCTGAATATTCATTGGAAGGACTGATGCTGAAGCTGAAACTTCAATACTTTGTCCACCTGATACGAAGAACTGACTCCTTGGAGAAGACCCTGATGCTGAGAAAGGTTGAAGGTGAGAGGAGAAGGCGACGACAGAGGATGAGATGGCTGGATGGCATCACCAACTCGATGGACATGAGTTTGAGTAAACTCCGGGAGTTGGTGATGGACAGGGAGGCCTGGCGTGCTGCAGTCCAGGGGTCCCGAAGAGTCTGACACAACTAAGTGACTGAACTTAACCCTTCTACACAAAATTTAAAATAAAAGAGAGATACAGGGGAACTAATTTTACAAAAAGAGACTCTGAGAATACCAACACAGCATTAAAACATGTATAATATAAGAAATGAATCGCCAGTCCAGGTTCGATGCAGGATACAGGAAGCTTGGGGATGGTGCACTGGGATGACCCAGAGGGATGGTATGGGGAGGGAGGTGGGAGGGGGTTCAGGATGGGGAACACGTGTACACCTGTGGCGGATGCATGTTGATGTATGGCAAAACCAATACAATATTGTAAAGTAAAAAAAATGAAAAAGAAAAAGGAAAGGGCCAGGGATGAATTAGGCATTCAGTACTAATGTACACAGAAATCTGTGTCTCCATAATCCACAAGGATTATCTCCTCCTTCCTTCCTATCTTCCTTTCACATAGGCACTGAAATCTGTATGTCTACCATATATCCAGAAATCTGTGTCTGTATGAGCTAATCTACCAGGCTTACTTCCGGCCTTCCTTCCTTGATTTCTTCCTTCCTTGCACATATACACAGAAGTATAATATACACATAGAAATCTCTAATATACACATAGAAATCTGTTGCTGGAATAGATAATCTACAAGGACTATTTCCTTCCTTGGTTCCTTGCACATGTACAAAAAAATCTGTATCTCTAATAAATAGAGATACAGGGACCTGATGATCAGAATAGAGGACTTTACTGGACCTTGTTCAATGAACTCCATGGAAAAAAATCAAAACAAAAACAGCTACACATATGCTGAATGCATCTGTCATAACCGAACCAGTTCGTTGTATGCTGAGGACAAACACAAAACTGCATATTGACTAGACTTCAACAGAGCACTGGAATGAGACTAAGGAAAAGGAAAGAAAAGCAATGCCTACTTTATTCCCTCTGACCTCCAAGACATGGGCTCTTATTCCATCCCTGGACCTGAGGAGACCTGAGTCCCAGGGCTGGCCCCTGGTGGGGTTGAGATGGCCCGGCAGGGTGCCCTTCACAGAGATACCCTTCATAGTGTTAGGGTCTCTTAAACCTGTACTGTCTGGATTTTTTCTCGCTGGGACCAGAATCCCTCGTGCACCCCAATGATGGTGGCCTGACCCTCTGGCTCCGAGGATACAGGGTAGACTCACCAAGCTGAAGCCTCCTTCCTGAGAGTGCAGCCTCTATACTTTGTACTAACATAAATAAATATGAATCTGCAATAGATAAACCCAAGGATTATTTCCCTCACTCCCTTTCTTCCACATATACACAGAAATTTCTGTCTCTAATAGATAAGGTCCATATAGTCAAAGCTATGATTTTTCCAGTAGTCATGTATGGATGTGAGAGTTGGACCATAAAGAAGGCTGAACACCAAAGAACTGATGCATTTGAACTGTGGTGTTAGAGAAGACTCTTGAGAGCCCCTTGGACAGCAAGGAGATCAAACCAGTCAATCCTAAAGGAAATCAACCCTAAATATTCATTGGAACGACTATTGCTGAAGCTGAAGCTCCAATACTTTGGCCACCTGCTGTGAAGAGCTGACTCACTGGAAAAGACCCTGATGCTGGGGAAAGATTGAAGGCAGGAGGAGAAGGGGATGAGAGAGGATGAGATGGCTGGATGGCATCACCAACTCAATAGACAGGAGTTTGAGCAACCTCTGGGAGATGGTGAAGGACAGGGAAGCCAGGTGTGCTGCAGTCCATGGGGTTGCAAAGAGTTGGAAACGATTGAATGTCTGAACAAAGCTGGTGGAGGTGACTGAAATCCAGCTGAGCTGTTTCAAATCTTCAAAGATGATTCTGTTAAAATGCTACACTCAATATGACAGCAAATTTGGAAATCTCTATGATCCAATGGATGTTGGCAATTTGATCTTTGGTTCATCTGCCTTTTCTAAATCCAGCTTGTACATCTAGAATATCTCAGTTCATGTACTGTTGAAGCCTAGCTTGAATGACTTTGAGCATTACCTTGCTGGCATGTGAAAATAGTGCAATTGTGTGGTAGTTTGAACATTCTTTGGCATTGTCCTTCTGTGGGATTGGAATGAAAACTGACCTTTCCAGTCCTGTGGCCACTACTGAGTTTTCCAAATTTGCTGTCACACTGAGTGCAGCACTTTAACGGAATCATCTTTTAGGATCTGAAATAGCTTGGCAGGATTTCAATCACCTCCACTAGCTTTGTTCATAGCAATGCTTCTTCCAGGCTTCCCAGGCGGCTCAGTGATAAAGAATCTGCCAGCAATGTAGGAAACATGGGTTCAGTCCCTGGGTCAGGAAGATCCCCTGGAAGAGGGCCCAGCAACCCACTCCAGTATTCTTGCCTGGAGAATCCTAAGGACATAGGAGCCTGGCAGGCTACAGTCCATGGGATCACAAAGAGTCAGATACTACTAAAGTGACTGAGCACACACAAGGCTTCCATAGGCCCTCTTGACTTCACACTCCAGGATGTCTGGCTCTAGGTGAGTGACCACACCATCATGGTTATCCAGGTCATTAAGACCTTTTTGTACCTAAGTTCTTCTGTGTATTCTTGCAACCTCTTCTTAATATCTTCTGCTTCTGTTAGGTCCATACCATTTCTGTCTTTTATTGGAACCATCTTCATATGAAATGTTCCCTTGGTTTCTCTAATTTTCTTGAAGAGATTTCTAGCCTTTCCCATTCTATTATTTTCCTCAATTTCTTGCATTTCACAAGGCCTGGAGGGCTGTTAATGATAGCTGCCCTCAGGACAGGTTCTGTAACACGTATTGCAGCAATAAATTCCAAATGCCAATAGGTAAATTTTCCTCACACTCTTTAAGAAAAAAAAAATAAAGCAATGGGCCACAGGACAAGTTGCTCAACATCCCTAATTATTACAGGAGGAATGCCAATCATAAAGACAACAAGAGCTTGTAACAGTTTTTAATAAACATCAGATCAGATCAGATGCTCAGTTGTGTCCGACTCTTTGTGACCCCATGAATCGCAGCACGCCAGGCCTCCCTGTCCATCACCAACTCCCAGAGTTCACTCAGACTCACGTCCATCGAGTCAGTGATGCCATCCAGCCATCTCATCCTCTGTCGTCCCCTTCTCCTCCTGCCCCCAATCCCTCCCAGCATCAGAGTCTTTCCCAATGAGTCAACTCTTCACATGACGTGGCCAAAGTACTGGAGTTTCACCTTTAGCATCATTCTTTCCAAAGAAATCCCAGGGCTGATCTCCTTCAGAATGGACTGATTGGATCTCCTTGCAGTCCAAGGGACTCTCAAGAGTCTTCTCCAACACCACAGTTCAAAAGCATCAATTCTTCGGCACTCAGCCTTCTTCACAGTCCAACTCTCACATCCATACATGACCACAGGAAAAACCATAGCCTTGACTAGACGAACCTGTGTTGGCAAAGTAATGTCTCTGCTTTTGAATATGCTATCTAGGTTGGTCATAACTTTCCTTCCAAGGAGTAAGCGTCTTTTAATTTCATGGCTGCAGTCACCATCTGCAGTGATTTTGGAACCCCCAAAAACAAAGTCTGACACTGTTTCCACTGTTTCCCCATCTATTTCCCATGAAGTGGTGGGACCAGATGCCATGATCTTCGTTTTCTGAATGTTGAGCTTTAAGCCAACTTTTTCACTCTCCACTTTCACTTTCATCAACAGGCTTTTGAGGTCCTCTTCACTTTCTGCCATAAGGATGGTGTCATCTGCATATCTGAGGTTATTGATATTTCTCCCAGCAATCTTGATTCCAGCTTATGTTTCTTCCAGTCCAGCATTTCTCATGATGTACTCTGCATAGAAGTTAAATAAGCAGGGTGACAATATACAGCCTTGATGTACTCTTTTTCCTATTTGGAACCAGTCTGTTGTTCCATGTCCAGTTCTAACTCTTGCTTCCTGACCTGCATACAAATTTCTCAAGAGGCAGATCAGGTGGTCTGGTATTCCCATCTCTTTCAGAATTTTCCACAGTTTATTCTGATCCACACAGTCAAAGGCTTTGGCATAGTCAATAAAGCAGAAATAGATATTTTTCTGGAACTCTCTTGCTTTTTCCATGATCCAGAGGATGTTGGCAATTTGATCTCTGGTTCCTCTGCCTTTTCTAAAACCAGCTTGAACATCAGGAAGTTCATGGTTCACGTATTGCTGAAGCCTGGCTTGGAGAATTTTGAGCATAACTTTACTAGCGTGTGAGATGAGTGCAATTGTGTGGTAGTTTGAACATTCTTTGGCATTGCCTTTCTTTGGGACTGGAATGAAAACTGACCTTTTCCAGTCCTGTGGCCACTGCTGAGTTTTCCAAATTTGCTGATATATTGAGTGCAGCACTTTCACAGCATAATCTTTCAGGATTTGAAAGAGCTCAACTGGAATTCCATCACCTCCACTAGCTTTGTTCGTAGTGATGCTTTCTAAGGCCCACTTTGACTTCACATTCCAGGATGTCTGGCTCTAGGTCAGTGATCACACCATCGTGATTATCTTGGTTGTGAAGATCTTTTTTGTACAGTTCTTCTGTGTATTCTTGACTCCTCTTCTTAATATCTTCTGCTTCTGTTAGGTCCATACCATTTCTGTCCTTTATCGAGGCCTTTGCATGAAATGTTCCCTTGGTATCTCTAATTTTCTTGAAGAGATCTCTAGTCTTTCCCATTCTGTTGTTTTCCTCTATTTCTTTGCATTGCTCGCTGTGGAAGGCTTTCTTATCTCTTCTTGCTGTTTTGGAACTCTGCATTCAGATGCTTATAAATTTCCTTTTCTCCTTTGCTTTTCACTTCTCTTCTTTTCACAGCTATTTGTAAGGCCTCCCCAGACAGTCATTTTGCTTTTTTGCATTTCTTTTCTATGGGAATGGTCTTGATCCCTGTCTCCTGTACAATGTCATGAACCTCATT
This sequence comes from Bos javanicus, assembly GCF_032452875.1. Taxonomy (NCBI): domain Eukaryota; kingdom Metazoa; phylum Chordata; class Mammalia; order Artiodactyla; family Bovidae; genus Bos; species Bos javanicus. The sequence goes on from NC_083888.1 coordinate 25,459,069, forward strand.
CCATAGTTCATCAGGCACTCTATCAGATCTAGGCCCTTAAATCTATTTCTCACTTCCACTGTATAATCATAAGGGATTTGATTTAGGTCATACCTGAATGGTCTAGTGGTTTTCCTTACTTTCTTCAATTTAAGTCTGAATTTGGCAATAAGGAGTTCATGGTCTGAGCCACAGCCAGCTCCTGGTCTTGTTTTTGCTGACTGTATAGAGCTTCTCCATCTTTGGCTGCAAAGAATATAATCAATCTGATTTTGGTGTTGACCATCTGGTGATGTCCATGTATAGAGTCTTCTCTTGTGTTGTTGGAAGAGGGTGTTTGTTATGACCAGTGCATTTTCTTGGCAAAACTCTATTAGTCTTTGCCCTGCTTCATTCCAATGTAACCAAAAAACTAAAAGACACCAAGAAATCAAGTCACACTTAACAGAATGGCCATCCTCACAAGTCTACTAAGAATAGATGCAGGAGAGAGCTGGGCAGAGAGGAAACCCCTACACAGTCAGTGGGAATGGACATTGGCAAAATCCCCTAGCAAGGACAGCCTTCACAGGCTATCCTGTGAATAAAATTTCAAAATAGCTCAGTCCATGACTCAACACACCCCCACCTGGCCTATATCCTGAGAAATCCATCACTGAAAAAGTCACATGCACCCCAACATCCACTGCAGTACCACTTACAGTAGCCAAGACACAGGACCAGAAAGATGTCACCTAATAGATTAAAAGTTAAAGAAGATGTGGTACATATATACAATGGAGTATTACTCAGCTATGAAAAACCACCACTGAAATTTTGAAATTATGCCACTAATTGTCACAATGATGGAGGATGGAGAATCATAGATAAGTGAAGTCAGCCAAAAAGAGAAAGAAAATAGCATATGATGTCCCTCTGGGCAAAATAAAAAGCGAGATACAAAGGAACACACTTATTCAAAAAGAGACTCTGAGAATTCACACACACACAAAGGGTTCCAAGAAAACTGAAAGAGCAAGGATGAATTAGGAGGTCAGGTCTAACAGAAATCTGTATCTGTAATAGAGAATCCACAAGGATTATCTCTTTTCTTCCTTCCTTCCTTCCAAATATACACAGAAATTTGTATCTCAAACATATACAGAGATATCTGTATCTGTAATAGACAATCTAAAATCATTACCTATGTTCCTTCCACACATACACAGAAACCTGTATCTCTAATAGATACTCAAGAAGGATCTGATGTTCAGCATGGGGAACTTGGTCTACCTTCTGCCATAACATCTACGGCAACAGAATCCAAAAAGAAAAGACACGCTGTGAGCATATGGCATAGATGACTCAGGGGGCAGGACCCTGCAGACACAAAACTCCAAAGTGAGTGTACTCCAACATAGCATAGACATGAGATTAAAGAAAGGGCAATACCGAGCTTACTCCCTCCCTCCTCCCTGACCTGGGCTTGTCTCCCATTCCTGAGCAGGCTTGCATCTTCACATCTGGACAGCGAGACATCTTCCCATCAAGGCAGCCAGTGGAGACAACCAAAATTTTAACAGAGACAGGCGACCCTGTGATTTCGGCCCTACTAGGTAAGACAGGAAAGCAAGCTGATTGTAGAAGCACGTGAATGGAAACATATGATGGGGAATGTGTACATAAAGCAATGTTTCTCAACTCTAAAGAAGTTGGAAGTAATGCCAAGTCCAGCGTCAGGAAAGTGAGTAGAGATGATCATTCCAGGTAAAGGAGACAAGGACAGACAAATATTGCATGATCACTTCTAGGTGTGATCTAAAGATGGATAAACATGAACTTATTGCCTGGAGACACAGAATCACAGACTTAGAAACTTCCCATCACCAAGATATAAAGATGTGGAGCAGGGAGAAGTGAGCTTCTTCAGACTAATACATGCACAATCCTATTCATAAAATCAGTCACCAGGACCTACTGCATAACACAAGGAAACTTACTCCACACTCTGTATTAACCTATAAAGAAAAAAACCCAACAAATCACATAGACATCTGTGTAGATGGGAAACAAGGCAGGTGTCCAAGTGGCCAATTGAAGAGGTAAGTTTAACTCACACCCTTTAGAAAATATAACATGAAAAGATGTCAACGTTGCTACTTATTAGAGGAATGCAGATCAAAACTACAATGAGGCATTTCCTGACATGGTTCACAACAGCCATTGTCCAAAACTAGAGAAACAATAAATGCTGGAGAAATCGTGAGAAAAAGGGAACCCTCCTAGACTGCCAGTGAAAAGGTAAACCAGCAATAGCCTCATGGAGAACAGCGCACAGGCTTTTAAGAAATGAGAATCAAATTAGAATACTCCCTAACAGCATACACAAAAATAAACTACAAATAGATTAAAGACCCAAAGGACAGATAATACAAAACTCTTGAGGAAAAAGGTAGAATGCGCTTTGACATAGAACACAGCAAGTTCTAGTTTGACCCACCTCTTAGAATCATGAAAAATAAAACAAAAATAAATAACTGGGACCGAATTCCCCTTAAAAATGATGGCAGACATACGACTCAGCAATCCCACTGCTGGGCATACACACTGAGGAAACCAGAATTGAAAGAGACACGTGTACCCCAATGTTCATCACAGCACTGTTTATAATAGCCAGGACATGGAAGCAACCTAGATGTCCATCAGCAGATGAATGGATAAGAAAGCTGTGGTACATATACACAATGGAATATTACTCAGCCATTAAAAAGAATACATTTGAATCAGTTCTAATGAGGTCGATGAAACTGGAGCCTATTATACAGAGCAAAGTAAGTCAGAAAGAAAAACACCAATACTGTATATTAATGCATATATAGAAAATTTAGAAAGATGGTAACAATGACACTATATGTGAGACAGCAAAAGAGACACAGATATAAAAACAGACTGTTGGACTCTGTGGGAGAAAGCGAGAGTGGGGTGATTTGAGAGAATAGCATTGAAACATGTATATTATCATATGTGAAATAGATCGCCAGTCCAGGTTTGATGCATGAGGCAGGGTGCTCAGGGCTGGTGCACTGGGATGACCCTGAGGGGTGGGATGGGGAGGGAGATTGGAGGGAGGGTCAGGATGGGGAACACATGTACACCCATGGCTGATTCATGTGAATGTATGGCAAAAAACACAATAATGTAAAGTAATTAGCCTCCAATTAAAATTTTAAAAAATGATTCCAGAGCAGAGGAAACCATAAAGACAACAAAAAGACAACCCTCAAAATCTAATATTTGCAAAAAAAAAAAAAAAAAAAAAACACCCATGAGGAATTTATCTCCAAAACACACAGTTTATGCACCTCAATATCAAAGGAAATGCAATCAAACAGAGGCACAAGATTCAAATGGACATTTCTCCAAAGAAGGCATAGAAGTGGCCATAAACTACATGAAAAGATGCTCAGCATCTGTAAGTATTAGAGAACTGCAGCTCAGAAGTACAATGTATTATGCCTCACAAAGGTCAGAATGGTCAGAACCAAAAATCTACAACAATAAATTCTGGAGAGGGTATGTAGAAAAAAGAAACCTCCTACCTGGTGATGGGAATAAAAGTCAATACATTCATGAAGAAGAACAGGTCATGGTTCATTAAAAACTAAACAGAGAAGTTCTATCAGATCAGATCAGTCGCTCAGTCGTGTCCGACTCTTTTCGACCCCATGAATCGCACCATGCCAGGCCTCCCTGTCCATCACCAACTCACGGAGTTCACCCAGACTCACGTCCATCGAGTCAGTGATGCCATCCAGCCATCTCATCCTCTGTCGTCCCCTTCTCCTCCTGCCCCCAATCCCTCCCAGCATCAGAGTCTTTTCCAATGAGTCAACTCTTCACATGAGGTGGCCAAAGTACTGGAGTTTCAGCTTTAGCATCATTCCTTCTGAAGTTCTATAGGACCCAGAAATCCCATTACTGGGCATAGATCCAGAGAAAACCATTATTTTAAAAGACAGGTGCACCCAATGTTCTTGCCAGCACCATGTCCAATAGCCAAGACTTGGAAGCAACCTAAGTGGATAAGGACAGATGAATGGGTAAAAAGATGGGGTACACGCACACAGTGGATTATTACTCAGTCATAAAAGGGTGACATCATACCATGTCCAAAACAAGGAAGGAAGTAGAGAGGATACTAAGTGAAGTGAGACAAAGGAAGGCAAGTATCATATCATCATATGGAGGTGGATTCTAAAAATGGATACAAATGAACTTCTTTGCAAGCAGAAATGGCCCTATAACATAGCAAGTGAAAGTCAGTCAGTGTCCAACTCTTTGCCACCCCATGGACTATACAGCCCATGGAATTCTCCAGGCCAGAATATGGAGTGGGTAGCCTTTCCCTTCTCTAGGAGATCTTCCCAACCCAGGGGTCAAACTCAGGTCTCCCACATTGCAGATTCTTTACCAGCTGAGCCACCAGGAAAGGCCACAACACAGCAAAGCACCTAACAGTTACCAAAAGGGAAATGTGTTGGGCAGTGAGAAATGAGCTGGTGGAGATGAACACACACACACTACTCTTTATGAGATAATCAGCGAGGATCCCTCACTACTGTGCACTCAACAGCACACAATAAACTATATGGGAAGAGAACCCAAAAAAGGACATGTACACGTCTATGCATAAGTGAATCATGTTGCTGTCCACTTAAAAAATAAATAAACCCTACAACATTGTAAGTCACCTATACATCAATAAACACAAGTTATAAAACGTGAATGTCAACTCTATTCCCCTCAGGCCTTGGTGACCTGGGCTGCTGTCACATCCGTGAAGCCTGGGCAGGCTTGTTTCCCAAGGATGGACTGTCACGGGGCTGACGGAGCTGGGAAGGATGTGCCAGCCAGTGAGCCCTGCCCCATGGACCTGGTGAGCCTGTTTTCTGCACGGGCCCACAACCTCCAGTTCCAGGAGGACCCTCCTACAGTGAAACTACACCTACTGCACCCAAAGGATGTGGAGCCTCTGGGCTGGAAGAGCTTTGAAAAACCCTGTGGGCTCCATGTCTCCTGGTGTTGGGGTTCCCACCTCCAAACCCCTTCCTTAGGATCGCCCCACCTATGGATGAACCTCCCCAGAGTGGTGTTGCAGAAACTGCCCAGAGTGGTGTTGCAGAAACTTGGATGTGTCCAGGGGATGGGGTAAGGAAGGAAGAAGGAATAGGACACAAGCTCTAAGTGTTTCTTGTGGCACATTCCACCTTAATTGACAAACCAGGAACCGGACTTTCCCTAAGGTCTGGTTCCCCCAGTGACTCGAATTAGGCATTAAGCCATGCTGCCCCCTGGTGGCTATTTTCCATAACAACTGTAAAACCGACGCTCATCGGCACTTAACATTGACAAAGCCTGACGGGCTATAAATAAAAAACACCTGCCCTCAAGAAATGTCCTAAACGAGGTCAATATTCAAAATAGGGAAGGCATTCAAGAAGCCAATTTGGGTAAGTTTAACTCACAGTGTTTAAAAAAAATCACATGAAAAGATGCCAGCATCGCTAAATATGAGAGAAATGCAAATCAAAACTTCAGTGAGGTACCACCTCACACACTCACAATGGCCATAGGCTGAAACTCTATAAACAATAAAATCCTGGAGAGGATATAGAGCAAAGGGAACCCTCGCACACTAATGCTGGGAATGGAAATTGGGAGCACCCACTGTGGAGGACACAGGCAGGTTCCTTAGCATGAAAATGAGATTGAAATTAGATGATTCCCTAACACCATACACAAAAATAAACTGCAAATAGATTAAAGGGCTAAATAAAAGGACAGATACAACGGAACTCCTAAGGAAAAAAGCAGAACACATTGTGACAGGAAGTGCAGCAAAGTTCTGTTTTGATTCACCACTTAGAATCAGGACAAATAAAAATAAACAAATGGGACCTAATAGACCTTAGAAGCATTTGCACAGCAAAGCAAATCATCAGTGAAAGAAAAAGACAACCTAGAATGGAAGCAATTCTAGCAAATGAAGGTACTCACAGGGAATTTCTCTCCACACATACAAACAACTCATAAAGCTCAATATCAAAAAATAAAGAATGCAGTGAAAAATTGCCGAAGATCTAAATGTGCATTTCGCCACAGATGGCCATAAAGTACAAGAAAAGATGGTCAGAATCATTAGTTCTTAGAGAAGGGCAACTCAATGGTCCAATGAGGTAACACTTCACAACGATTAGAGTGACCATCTCAAAAAACCTACAACAATAAATTCTGCAGAAGGTGTGGGGAGAAGAAAGCCCTCTGACAGTGTGGGTGGGAATGTAAACGGGTACATCCACGAGGGAGGACATTATGGAGGCTCTCTAAAAAACTAAAAATAGAAGTACCAAGTGACCCAGAAATCCCATACCTAGGCATAGATCCAGAAAAAAATATTTTTTAAAGATACCTGCACCCCAGTGATCATGGCAACACTGGGTACAATAGTAAAGAGAGGGAAGCAACTTAAATGTACAAGGACAGATGGATGGATACAGAAGATGGGGTACATATGCACAATACAATACTACTCAGAATAAAGGAGGGTGAAATAATGCCGTTTCCAGTTACAGGGAAGAAATCTGAATTGATATACTAAGTGATCAGGGAAAGACAGCTATCATAGGACATCATTTCTGGTGGACTCTAAAAATGGATACAAATGAACTTTTTACAAGAGAGAATCAGCCTCAGAGACTTAAAAAACAAACTTACCTTACCAAAAAATAAAGGGGCAGGGAGCAACCAGCTGGTTCAGATTAATAGATACACAGTAAAACAGGTGCTGATATGCTCTCAAAAGTCAAAAGTCAAAAAGGGCTGTAAATGACAGCTGCCCTCAAGAAGTGTCCTAAGGTGAATCATCAGAAAAGAATTCCAAACAGGGCCAAGTTTCAGCAAGCCAGATTCAAGAGTTAAATTGTACCCACAAGGTGTAAAATGATAACAGCACATGGAAAGATACTCCACATCAAGGATTATTAAATCAATGCAAATCAAAATTACAATGAAGTATCACCTCACATTGGTCACAATGGCCATCCTTGAAAATATCTACAAAAAATCAATACTGCACAGGATGTACAGAAAAAGGAATCCTCCTACAATGTTGGTGGGAATATAAGTGGTGAAGCCACTGTGGAAAACGGCACGGAGGTTCTGTGAAACACTAAACAGAGAAGTATCATAAGATCCTGCGATCCCCGCTCCCAGGCTTAGATCTGGAGAAATTCATCGTTCAAATTACATGTGCTCAATTTTCACCGTAGCACTGTTTAGAGTAGCCAAGACATAGAACACACAAAAATGCCCACTGACAGAAAAATGAAGACTACGTGATGCATTTATACAGTGAGATGCTGCTTACCCATAAAGCAGAAAAAATAATTATATTGGCAGCCGCATGGGTGGACTGAGAAATTTTCATACTAAGGGAGGAAAGTCAGAGAGAAAAAGACAAATATTGTAAGATACTGCAGACAGTTGGAATCTATAAATTCATACCAGGGAACACTTTTACAAAGCAGAAATGGACTCGCGGATTGAGAAAACCAAATTATGATTATCAAAAGAAAGTTAATTACTCAGCTATTAAAATGAACGCATTTGAATCAGTTCTAATGAGGTGGATGAAACTGGAGCCTATTCACAGAGTGAAGTAAGTCTGAAAGAAAAACACCAAATACAGTATATTAACGCATATATATGGAATTTAGAAAGACGGTAACGATGACCCTATATGCAAGACAGCAAAAGAGACATAAAGAACAGACTTTTGGACTCTGTGGGAGAAGGCGAGGGTGGGATGATTTGAGAGAATAGCACTGAAACATGTATATTACCATATGTGAAATAGATGACCAGTCCAAGTTTGATGCATGAAGCAGGGCACTCAAAGTTGGTGCACTGGGACAACCCTAAGGGATGGGATGGGGAGGGAGGTGGGAGGGGGGTTCAGGATGGGGGACACATGTACACCCATGGCTGATTCATGTCAATGTATGGCAAAAACTGCCACAATATTGTAAAGTAATTAGCCTCCAATTAAAATAAATTAATTTTTTAAAAAGAAAGTTAAAAGGAATAAATTAAGAGTTTCAGATGAAAATATACACACTAATAGCTATCAAACTGATAATCAAATAGAATCTACTGAATAGAACAGTGAACTCTACTGAGCAAACTGTAATAACCTATATTAGGAACAAAAAGGAATAGGAATAGATGTATGTCTATGTAAAATCAAATCAAATTCCTGTACACCTAAAACCAATGAAACAATGGAAATAAACTCTACCCCACTATAAAATAAAATTTAAATTACCTGAGCTTAGTGAAGGGGAAACGAGACAGTGGTGACCCTATGACTTAGACATGTGATATGCTATGATATTAATATGACACCTCCAAAGGTTTTCATTCTGCAGAACAGAGCAGCAACCCACTCAAAGGTGCCTAAACTCGTGTGAATGCAACAAGGTAAAGAGAAGAAAAAGCACCACAGGTTAATCACGGCAACACCCTCAATTCATTGGTTGGGAATCTCTGAGGAGACAAGACACTGCAGGTAAAGTACAAATATGGGGTCTCTGGGTATAGATTCCTGACCCATGTGGATGGGGTGAGACCCACACAGTGCCCAGACCTCCAAACTGGAGTCACACATCCCCTCAGTCAGGACACCATGGCTGTGGTTGGTGGGCCCCCAATGTGTGAACAAGCCAGGACCCTAGGGCCTCCTGGGATCCTAGAAAGAAGTGTAGGGTCCATCTCCTCCCCTGACAATTGTTCCTGAGAAGTCAGGCCCCTCTTGTTTTCACTTTGGTATCATATGACTTTTCACTCGTTTGAAAGCTCATGCTAGAGGTGAATTGATTGGTTCTGGCAGGCTCTGTCTTTCTTGTCCCGCTGAGATGTTGAGAAAACAGGAGAGCTGGGCTGGAAGACGAGGCGCAGCTCCGTTCTCTTTGGAGGAGAGAGTTGACTGGAAGGAGGTCGCAGCAGCAACCTCACCTGCTGCCTGTTGACTTTTTGCCCGACCCCTGTGCCCTGGAACCAATTCACCAGGTGAACCTGCCTCCCTACTCAACCTGAATGTGCTGGAAAATTGGAATGATTACCAGGTGGCCCACCTGAGGGGTCTCCAGGAGCCCAGGGAGGTGAACCTGGTAGGGAGCAGACTGGGAGCATGACCGCAGCACTGACCCCCGGTAGCGCCAGGGAAGCCCACTCAGAGGAGAGAATGGTTCCCAGAGAAGCCCACCCAGCCCCAGAGCCCAGACATCTGAGCACTGACGCTCAGACACAGGCATGAAGTTTCCCAGACAGAGGCCAGGCCAGGCCTGCACCCGGGTCTCTATGTCCCAGTGCAGAGAGTACAGTCAGGCCTAAATGTTCTCACTGCAGAAAGTACATGGTCTCGTCTAAACATCATCAGTGTAGACAGGACTTGGAGAGGTCTAAACCTACCATGTAGACAGAACTTGGTCAGGTTCAAACTAGTCTAGGGCTGGTCTCCCAGGAGGCACAGGTCACACACATGCAGGGTCTCTCACCGTTGGACGGGGGCTCACCCTCATGTGGGAACTAGGATGTACATTTCTTAAAGAAGAAAGCATCACTGGGCTCCACACTTCACCCACATCAGGAAACTGAATGTTAGCAATTTCTGTGGCCACGTGATGGTCAGGACCCAGGGGAGATCCAGGAATGTCTTACAATGCCTCCCCGTGTCCTGTAAAGACAGATAGGAAGTGGCCTGATTCCAGTATCCCGGGTTTTCAGCAGGAAGCAGCCACACTGGAAATCTTCTGGAAAAGTACATTCTTTATCAGAATAAAAATACACTGGTTTAATTCCAAGCATACTAGTTATTTGCAAACCTAAAATATTCTTAAAAGTTTGGAAACATGATTTTGCAGTTTCCATTGTTCCTTTGGTTCAGATTTTCTAGGTAGAAGCAAGCCGTAATTTCAAATTACTTTCTTCTAATTCTGTTATTTGTTATCATATGAATAAAAGGTCACACTTGAAAATAAAATCAAACTCCTGCAAACAATTAGTGGCTCAAAGAGCATATGAGCTACAGGGACTTAGTCTTCTAACAGTTTCCTCTTTCTCCATGAAGAAAACAGAAAACTTAGGCCCCCTGATTTTTTGCTTCTTTGTTCAAACTGAGCTAGAATGAAATTGACATTCATATCAACAAGTAATAGGTCATAGAAGGAAACAGGACCTGGAGAAAAGGAAATGCTCCTACGCTGCTGCAGGGAAACCACATCCAAAAAATAAGGCTAAAATTCAAATTGGATTTAATTATGACACTATGGGGTTACATGGAGTATGAACCAAGAGTCTAAATACAGCAGACAATATGTGAAAACAAATTCAACATCTCAGATGTGAGAGTAAGGTTTCTTGTCAGATCTGCAGCTGGTATGCACAAATACTTTTAGAATACTGCATGTATCTTTTCGAATTATGGCTTTGTCTGGATGTATGGCTAGAAGTGGGATTGCTAGATCACATGGTAACTATTTTTAGTTTTTTTGAGGAACCGCCATACTGTTCTTTACAGTGACTGCACCAATTTATATTCCCACCAACTGTGTAGGAGGGTTCCCTTTTCTCCACACCCTCTGCAACACTTGTTACTTGGAGAGTTTTAAATGATGGCCATTCTGACCAGTTTGAGGTGGTACCTCATCAAAGTTTTGATTTGCATTTCTTAAATAATTAACAATGAGGAGCATTCAGGATGAATCTTTTTAGATGTGTAAAATAAATTAGGTTTGAAATCTCAACTTGACAATCTTTTCACAGATAACAATTTATGAAATATTTAGTTATTTCCTTTCTTCTAACTATAGGGACATGCATTATCATGTTACTCAAGGCGATGGGCTCAGTTTTGGATTTTTGAGCAGTTTTAAAGATGTGCACTGCTCCCTTCAAAGGGAAGGCTTCTGGTGGGACCAATAAAAGCTGTTCCTTGAGCCAATACAGTCACTGCCAAGGGGGCACATGGTGAGACCACCATGTCTACTGACCCTTCCCACATCTCAGGCCTCGGTCTGACCATTCCATTTGAGGTTTAACAGTTGCCCTGGTGTTACAGCTTAACCTCTTTCTGTATGACTAGGTGAGTTGTTAATGACTTTTTAGGATTCTACTAGGGCTTCCCAGGTGGTGCTAGTGGTAAAGAACTGCCTGCCACTGCAGGAAACATAAAGACACTGGTTTGACCCCTGGTCAGGAAGATCCCTTGGAGGAGGGCATGGCAACCCACTCCGGTATTCTTGCCTGGAGAATCCCATGGACAGAGGAGTCTGGTGGTCTACGGTCCACAGGGTCACAGATAGTGGGACCCGACTGAAGGACTTAGCACACAGATGCTCACCCCCAGGAAAGGCCCTGCGGTGAATACTGCAGAGATAAATTGCAAACACAACCAACATTCAAGAAGCCAATGGCGAAAGGTAAATTTTCCTCACACCTGTAAGAAAAAAAACCCCAAACTGTCACAGGATAATATGCTCATCATCCCTAATTATTACAGGAGAAATGCCAATCAAAATGACAACACAAAATCAAATCCAACCTATCAGAATGGCCATCCTCACAAGTCTGCAACAATACATGTGGGAGAGAGCTGGGTAGTAATGGAACCTACTTGACACAGTCAGTGGGAATGGAGATTGCCAACAGCCCTAGAAAGTACAGCCTCAGCATGCTAGAAAAAGATCTTCAGAAAAACTAAGCCTAGAATCTGACATACCTCTACGTGGGCTTATATCCGAAAAACCACCATTCAAAAAAACACATGCACCCCAATGTTCACTGCAGCCCTACTTACAACAGCAAAACACAGACCCAGGAAAATGTCCACTGACAGATTAAAGCTTAAAGATGCAGTACATGTATAAAATGGACTATGAAAAACTGCTACTGAAATTATGAAACTATGCCCCTGGTCACCACAGGGATGGACCTTGAAGAATCTTAACACTAACCAAGTCAACCAGTCAAGGAAGGACAATAGTACACTATCTCCCTTCTATGCAAAATGAAAAACGAGATGCAATGGAACTAATTTACAACATAAAAAGAGACTGAGAATTCAAACACAAAGTGTTCCCCCCCACCGCCCCCCAAAAAAAGTGAACGGCTAGGGATGAATTAGAAAATCTGGACTAACATATAAATAGGAATATGAATCTAATAGATAATCCACAAGGAATATCTCCTACCTTCCTTCATTCCTTCCACATTTACAAAGAATCTGTATCTCTAATGTATACACAGAAATCTGTATCTGTAATAGAAAATCCACAAGGATTACCTCCTTCCTTTCTCATATACACATATAAATCAGTATCTTCAGTAGACAATCCACAAGGAATATCTCCTTCCTTGCTCCTCCCACCCACATAAACACAAAATCTGCATCTCTAACATATACACAGAAATCTGTATCTGTAATAGACAATTTGCAAGGATTATCTCCTTCCTTCAATCCATCCACATTTGCACAGAGATGTGTATATCTAACAGATACTCCAAAAAACACCTGATGTTCAGCACAGGGAACTCTGCTCAAAATTCTACAATAACCTCTGCTGCTGCTGCTGCTAAGTCACTTTAGTCGTGTCCGACTCTGTGCGACCCCATAGATGGCAGCCAACCAGGCTCCCCTGTCCCTGGGATTCTCCAGGCAAGAACACTGGAGTGGGTTGCCATTTCCTTCTCCAATGCATGAAAGTGAAAAGTGAAAATCAAGTCACTCAGTCGTGTCCGACTCTTTGCGACCCCATGGACTGCAGCCTACCAGGCTCCTCCCGCCATGGGATTTTCCAGGCAAGAGTACTGGAGTGGGGTGCCATTGCCTTCGACAATAACCTCTAGGGCAAAACAATCCAAAAAAGAACAGATATGCTGTTTATAAACATAATGCATAACAGAATCAGGCGATTGTATACTGATGACAAGCAAAAAAAACGGCAAATCAACTATATTCCCATATAGCATTAGCATTAAAGAAAAGGAAAGAAAATCAATGCCTAGTTAATTTCCCCCCACCTGCCTGACTTGGGCTGCTGTCCCATCCCTGGATTCTGAGCAGCCTTGGAACCCATGACTGCCCTGTAGTGGGGCCGAACAACTGGGCAGGGTGTCCTTAATTGAGTACTGTCTGGTTTGCTCTGGCTGGAACCAGAGTCCCTAGTTCAACCAAAGGATGGTCACCTGACCATCTGGCCTCAAACTCTGGAAAAGTAACCTAGACCAAGTCTAATTTGTGCTGGGGACCCCAATTCAAGCCTCCTTCTTGAGAGCACAGCCTCCTAGGCACCTCACCAGGTGCTCTGGCCCAGGTATGGATGGGTCTGGAGGGGAGGTGTGCAGCTTTAAGGGGAAGAAGTAGTGAGACACAAGCCGTTGGGGGTTTGCTCAGACACTGCTGCTGCTGCTGCTGCTAAGTCGCTTCAGTTGTGTCCGACTCTGTGCGACCCCATAGATGGCAGCCCACCAGGCTCCGCAAGAATACTGGAGTGGGCTGCCATTTCCTTCTCCAATGCATGAAGGTGAAAAGTGAAAGTGAAGTCGCTCAGTCGTACCGGACTCTTAGAGACCCCCTGGACTGCCGCCTACCAGGGTCCTCCGTCCATGGGACTCTCCAGGCGAGAGTACTGGAGTGGGTTGCCATTGTCTTCTCCATTCCACTGTAATTCACACACAGGAAACTGACTTTCCCTAAGGATCAGACTGCCCAAGGAAGCAGAACTGGGCATGAAAAGTGCTGCCGCCTTGTGGACATTTTCTGTAACTACAACTTGATCTCTGGTGCGTATCAGCACCTCCAATTCACAAGGCCTATGGGGCTGTTAAGGACAGTAATCCTCTAGAATGGTCCTGGGGCGGGTTTTGCAGAAATAAATTCCAAACACAACTGACTTTCAAGAACCCAACTGTAACAGGTAAATTTTCCTCACACCCTTTAAGAAAGGAAAAAAAAAAAATGGCCACAGGACAAGATGCTCTACATCCCTAAATATGATGTCAATCAAAATGACAAGAAATCACATCCCACCTGTCAGAATGGGCATCCTCACAAGATTACAAATATTACATGCAGGAGAGAGATGGGAGAAGAGGAACTCTCTAACATGGTCAGCGGGAAAGAACATTGAAAACAGCCACTAGAAAGGACAGCCTCCGTAGGCCTGAAAATAAAATTCCAAGAGAGTTCAGCCCATGATCAGACATACCCATACCTGGGCCAATATTCGAGAAAACTATCATTCAGAAAGTCACATGCACCCCCAATGTTCACTGCCACAGTAGTTATAATAGTCAAGACACAGAACCAGCAAGATGTCTTTTGACAGATTAAAGGTTAAAGATGTGGTACATATATACAATGGACTATTATCAGCCATGAAAAATGGCTACTGAAATTATTAAATTATGCAACTGTCACAAGAATGGGCCCCGGAGGATTATAGACTAAGTGAAGTCAGCCAGACAGAGAAAGAAAATAGCATATGATGTCCCTTGTAGGCAAAATTTAAAAAGAGAACACAGTAAGTGACTCTGCAGTGGAAGTGAGAAATAGATTTAAGGGACTAGATCTGAAAGATAGAATGCCTGATGATGGATGGAGGTTCATGACATTGTACAGGAGACAGGGATCAAGACCATCCCCATGGAAGAGAAATGCAGAAGAGCAAAATGGCTGTCTGAGGAGGCCTTACAAATAGCTGTGAAAAGAAGAGAAGTGAAAAGCAAAGGAGAAAAGGAAAGATATAAGGATCTGAATGCAGAGTTCCAAAGAATAGCAAGGAGATATAAGAAAGCCTTCCTCAGCGATCAGTGCTAAGAAATAGAGGAAAACAACAGAATGGGAAAGACTAGAGATCTCTTCAAGAAGATTAGAGATACCAAGGGAACATTTCATGCAAAGATGGGCTCGATAAAGGACAGAAATGATATGGACTTAACAGAAGCAGAAGATATTAAGAAGAGGTGGCAAGAATACACAGAACTATACAAAAAAGATCTTCACGACCCAGATAATCACGATGGTGTGATCACTCACCTAGAGCCAGACATCCTGGAATGTGAAGTCAAGTGGGCCTTAGAAAGCATCACTACGAACAAAACTAGTGGAGGTGATGGAATTCCAGTGGAGCTATTCCAAATCCTGAAGGATGATGCTGTGAAAGTGCTGCACTCAATATGCCAGCAAATTTGGAAAACTCAGCACACCACAGGCCTGGAAAAGGTCAGTTTTCATTCCAATCCCAAAGAAAGTCAATGCCAAAGAATGCTCGAACTACTGCACAATTGCACTCATCTCACATGCTAGTAAAGTAATGCTCAAAGTTCTTCAAGCCAGGCTACAGCAATACGTGAACCGTGAACTTCCAGATGTTCAAGCTGGTTTTAGAAAAGGCAGAGGAACCAGAGATCAAATTGCCAACATCCACTGGATCATGGAGAAGGCAAGAGAGTTCCAGAAAAACATGTTTCTGCTTTATTGACTATGCCAAAGCCTTTGACTGTGTGGATCACAATGAACTGTGGAAAATTCTGAAAGAAATGGGCATACCAGACCGGTCACCTGACCTGCCTCTTGAGAAACCTATATGCAGGTCAGGAAGCAAGAGTTAGAACTGGACATGGAAAAACAGACTGGTTCCAAATAGGAAAAGGAGTTCGTCAAGGCTGTATATTGTCACCCTGCTTATTTAACTTCTATGCAGAGTACATCATGAGAAACGCTGGGCTGGAAGAAGCACAAGCTGGAATCAAGATTGCCAGGAGAAATATCAATAACCTCAGATATGCAGATGACACCACCCTTATGGCAGAAAGTGAAGAGGAACTAAAGAGCCTCTTGATGAAAGTGGAAAAGGAGAGTGAAAAGGTTGGCCTAAAGCTCAACCTTCCGAAAACTAAGATCATGGCATCTGGTCCCATCACTTCATGGGCAATAGATGGGGAAACAGTGGAAATAGTGTCAGACTTTTTTTTTTTGGAGGCTCCAAAATCACTGCAGATGGTGACTGCAGCCATGAAATTAAAAGACGCTTACTCCTTGGAAGGAAAGTTATGACCAACCTAGATAGCATATTCAAAAGCAGAGACATTCCTTTGCCAACAAAGGTTCATCTAGTCAAGGCTATGGTTTTTCCAGTAGTCATGTATGGATGTGAGAGTTGGATGGTGAAGAAAGCTGAGCGCCGAAGAATTGATGATTTTGAACTGTGGTGTTAGAGAAGACTCTTGAGAGTCCCTTGGACTGCAAGGAGATCCAACCAGTTCATCCTAAAGGAGATCAGTCTTGGGTGCTCATTGGAAGGGCTGATGCTAAAGCTGAAACTCCAATACTTTGGCCACGTCATGTGAAGAGTTGACTCATTGGAAAAGACTCTGATGCTGGGAGGGATTGGGGGCAGGAGGATAAGGGGACAACAGAAGATGAGATGGCTGGATGGCATCACCGACTCGATGGACATGAGTTGGAGTAAGCTCCGAGAGTTGGTGATGGACAGGGAGGCCAGGCGTGGTGAGATTCATGGAGTTGCAGAGTCGGACACAACTGAGCCACCGAACTGAATTGAAGTGACCCTGAGAATTCAAACACAATCAGAAGGTTCCAAGAGAAAGTGAAAGAAAAAGTATGAATTAGAAGGTCAGGGCTAACATATACACAGAAATCTGTATCTGTAATAGATAATTTAGAAGGATTCTCTCTTTCTTTCCTTCCAAACAAACACAGAAATTTGTATCTCTAACATATACAGAGAAATTTCTATCTGTAATAGATAATCCAAAATCATTATCTCCTTCCTTTGACATATGCACAGTGATCTTTATCTTTAACATACCCACAGAAATCAGTATCTATATTAGGGAATCCACAAAATTATCTCCTGCCTTCCTTCCTTCCATCCTTCCTTCCATGCACATATACACAGAAATACTTATCTCTAACATATACATAGGAATCTATAGCTGTAATAGATAATCCATAAGTATAATCACAAGGATAATCTCCTTCCTTCATCCCTTGCACATGAACAGAAAAAGGTTTAACTTTAATAAATGTTCCACAGGCACCTGGTGTTCAACACAGAGAACCTTACTTGAACTTGTTCAATAACCCTTATAGCAAAAGAATTTTTTAAAAGTACAAATATGCTGTGTGTATGTGTGTATATATATATATATATAAAACTGAATCAGTCCATTGCACATTTAGGACAAGCACAACACTGCAAATCGAGTGTACTTCAACCTAGCATCAGTATGAGATTAAAGGAAAGAACAGTAATGCCTAGTTTATCCCCTCTGACCACCATGACTTGGGTTGCTATCCTAGCACTGGAAGCTGAGTAGACTAGAGTCCTAGGGCTAGACTGGGGTGGGATCAAGACAACCCTGCAAGGTACTCCTCATAGAGACTCCTCTTAAGCCTGTACTGGTTTCCTCTAGCTGAGACCAGAATCCCTAGTGCACCCCAACAATGGTGGCCTGACCCTCTGGTCTTGAGGACCAAGGTAACCTCACCGGGTACCAGGTCTCCTGGTGCTGGGGTCCCCAGCTGAAGCCTCCTTCCTGAAAGCCTCCTAGGCACCTCAGCAGGGAGCCGTTCACCAGGTACTGATGAGTCTGGAGGGGAGGGGTGAAACTTTAGGGGGAAGAAGTAGTGAGACTCAGGCCCTTGGGTGTTTGCTCAGGCACATTCCACTCTAATTCACCATCCAGGAAGCCTAGTTTCCCTAAGAATCTGATTGCAGATGGAA
Organism: Bos javanicus; assembly: GCF_032452875.1. Classification (NCBI taxonomy): domain Eukaryota; kingdom Metazoa; phylum Chordata; class Mammalia; order Artiodactyla; family Bovidae; genus Bos; species Bos javanicus. Next base: position 25,476,894 of record NC_083888.1, read on the forward strand.
CCAGAGTTGGCATGAAGAAGTACTGCCACCCTGTGGATATTTCGTATGATTACAACTTGACCACAGGTGCTTACTAGCATCTCCAATTCACAAGGCCTGTGGGGAAGATCCCCTGGAAGGCATGGAAACACACTCCAGTCTTCTTGTCTGGAGAATCCCATGGTCAGAGGAGCCTCACAGGCTACAGCCAATGGGGTTGCACAAAGTGGGACACGACTAAAGCGACTTGGCGTGCACACACATATGTGGGGCTGTAATGACAACTGCCTTCAGAAAAGGTCCTACAGTGGTTTTTGCAGACATAAATTCCAAACACAGCCAACTTTCAAGAAGCCAGTTGTAACAGGTAAATTTTCATCACATCCTTTAAGGAAAGAAAAAAATACCAAACAGTCACAGGACAAGATGCTCAGAATCCCTAATTATTACAGGAAGAATACCAATCAAGATGACAAGTAATCAAATTCCATCCGAGAGAATGGTTATCCTGACTGTAAGCAAACAGTAAGTGGAGAGAACTAGGAAATGATGGAATCCCCCTATACATGCTCCATGGGAATGGACATTGGCAACAGCCCCCAGAAAGGACAGCCTCCACAGGCAACAATGACAATTTCAAGACAGCTAAGCCTAGGACCTTAATACCCACGCCTGAGCCTATAATTCAAAAAACCATCATTCAAATGACACATGCACCCCAGCGTTCACTGCAGTGCTACTTCCAGCAGTCAAAAGAAACAGACCAAAGAAACATTCCATTGAAAGATTAAAACCGAAAGCTATGTGGTATATATACCTTAGGCTTTTGCTCAGACATGAAAAAGCACCATGAAATTATGCCATTGGCCCAGACAAAGATGGATGTTAAAGGGTCATATATTGAGTGTAGACAGCAACATAGAAAAAATATAGCTAATGATGTCCCTTCTTCGCAAAAAAAAAAAAAAAAGACATACAGGGGAAGTAATTTACCACGCAACAAGAGACACTAAGATTAAAACACAAAGCTTTCCAAAAAAGGAAAGGACCAGGTATGAATTAGAAGGTCGGTACTAATATATACACAGAAATCAGTATCTATAATACACAATCCACAAGAATTATCTCCTTCCTTCCTTCCACACATGCACTGAAATCTCTAAGATACCCACAGAAATCTTCACTAGGTAATTCACAGGGATTATCTCCTACTTTCCTCCTTCCTTTTCTTTCGTCTTTCCTTCCATGTACAAAGAAATATTTGTCTCTAACATATACACAGAAATCTGTAGCTGTAATAGATAACCCAAAAGGACTATCTCCTTCCTTCATATCTTGCACATATACAATAAATCTGTATCTCTAACAGATACTCCACAAGGATCAGATGTTTAGCACTGAGAAATTTACTCCACATTGTTCAATAACCTCTATAGCAAAAAAAAATTTTTTTTAAGTACAAGTATGCTGTAAGTATATGTCATAACTGAATCAGTGCTTTGTACACTGAGGATGAACACAAAACTGCAAATCAACTATACTTCAACCTACCATTGACTTGAGACTAAAGGAAAGAAAAGTAATGCCTAGTTTATTCCCTCCAACCTGCCTGATTTGGGATGCTATCTGATCCCTGGAACCTGAGTAGGCTTGAGTCCCGGAGCTGGACTAGGGTGGGGCCGACACAGCCGCACAGGGTGCCCTGCATTGAGACTCCTCTTAAACCTGCACTGTCTGTTTTTTCTGTTTGAGACCAGAATCCCAAGTGCACTCCAACGATAGTGGCCTGAACCTCTGGCCTCGAGGACCAGGGTAAAGTCACGAAGTATCCAGGGCCCTGGCGCTGGGACCCCAGCTGAGGGCTCCTTCCTGAGAGTGCAGCCTCCTAGGCACCTCAGCAGGGAGCGGTGCCCCAGGTAGGCATGAGTCTGGAAAGGAGGGGTAAAGCTTTAGGCAGAAGTAGTAGTGATATTTAAACCCTTGGGTGTTTCCTCAGGCACATCTCTCTCTAATGCACAGCCCAGGAAGCCAACTATTCCTAAAACTCTGGTTGGTATGAAAAAGTGCTGCCGCCTTGTGGTCATTTTCTGTAACTGCAACTTGGCAATAACAGGTGCTTACTGGCATCTCCACTCCTATTCACAAGGCCTAGGGGGCTGTGACTGACAACTGTCCTCAGGAAAGGTCCTGTTATTGCTGCCGCTGCTAAGTCACTTCAGTCGTGTCCGACTCTGTGTGACCCCATGGACGGCAGCCCACCAGGCTCCCCCATCCCTGGGATTCTCCAGGCAAGAACACTGGAGTAGGTTGCCATTTCCTTCTCCAATGCATCAAAGTGAAAAGTGAAAGTCAAGTCGCTCAGTCGTGTACGACCCTCAGCGACCCCATGAACTGCAGCCTACCAGGCTCCTCCGTCCATGGGATTTTCCAGGCAGGAGTACTGGAGTGGGGTGCCACTGCCTTCTCCGCCTGTTACTGGTATTGCATAAATAAATTCCAAACACAACCAACTTTGAAGAAGCCAACTGCAACAGGTAGATTTTCCTCACACCCTTTAAGGGGAAAACACACACACACAACCACAGGGCGAGATGCTCAGCATCCCTAATTATTACAGGAGAAATGCCAACCAAAATGACAACAGGAAATCAAATCCCACCTGACAGAATGTCCATCCTGTCTGCAAACAGTAAATGAGGAAGAGAGCCGGGAGATCATGGAACGCTCCCTACATGCTCCATGAGAGTGGACATGGGCAACAGCCACTAGAAAGGGCAGCCTCACAGGCAAACAGAAAATTTCAAGAGAGCTAAGCCTAAGATTTTAATACCTACACCTGGGCGTATCCTATGGAAAAAACATCATTCAAAATGACACATGTACTCCAGCGTTCACCACAGTGGTACCTCCAGTACTCAAGATACAGACCCAAGAAGAAGTCCATTAACAGGTTAAATCGTAAAGAAATGCAGTAATAATATACAATGGGCTACTACTCAGACATGAAAAACCACCACTGAAATTATGAAATTATTCTAATTTTTCCCACAAGGATGGACTTCCGAGGATCATACACTAAATGAAGTCAGCAACAGTGAAGAAAATAGCAGATGATGTTCCTTCTAGGTAAAATGAAAGAGATATAGGCAAAGCAATTTACAACACAAAAAGGGATTATGAGATTCAAACACAAATATATATATATATATGATTTAGATAATACACAAGGATTATCTCCTGTCTTCCTTTCTTCTTCCTTTCTTCCATGCCTTATACACAGAAATATTTTTCTCCAATATGCACAGAAATCTGTAACTGTAATAGATATTCCACAACAATAGGGCCCAGCAATCCCATGCCTGGGCATGCTTCTGGAGTATTCCAAAATTTAAAAGACACGGGCACCCTTGCAATCTCGGCCCCACAAGGTCCAATAGCCAAGTCCGGGAAGCAAGCTAATTGTAGAAGATACAGATGATGGACACAATGCAGTATTTCTCAAACATAAAGAAGTAGGAAGTAATGCCAAATTCAGCCATAGAAAAGAAAGTAGAGATGATCATTCCAAGTGAAGTAAAGGAGACAGGTAGAGGCAATATAGTATGATATCACTTCCAGGTGTAATTTAAAGATGGATACAAATGAACTTCTTTCCCAAAGAGACACAACCTCTCAGACTTTGGAAAGAAACTTCTAGTAACCAAGGAAGAATGATGTGGGTCAGGGAGAAATGAGTTGCTTCAGACCAACATGCACACTGCTATCTATAAAATAAGTCACCACGACCCACTGTGTAACACAAGGAAACTTATGCAACTCTCTGTAATAACCTATATGGAAAAATAACCCCCCAAAAACCCATATATACATCTATGTAGAAGTGAATCAATTTGCATTAGACTAAAAAAGGGGGGAAAAACCCACAAGAATGTAATTCACCAAAACACTTCAATTCAAATTATAGAATAAAAACATTTTAAAAATGCTGACTCTACTCCCCTCAGGCCATAGTGACATGGGATGGTGTCACATTCCTGGAGCCTGATTGCTTGAGGTACTTATGCTGGGAGTGTCCTGAGACTGAGGGAGCCTGGAGTAGGTAGCAAGTAGAGTGCCTCTTGCCCCCTGCAGAGACCCCAACCTCCAGATACAGTCCGGATAAATTAAGAGTTTGGAATTAACATATATATCTTGATATAGATGATCTATCAGTTCAGTTCAGTTATGTCCGACTCTTTGCGACCCCATGAATTGCAGCACAACGGGCCTCCCTGTCCATCACCAACTCATGGAGTTCACTCAGACTCACATCCATCGAGTCGGTGATGCCATCCAGCCATCTTATCCTCTGTCGTCCCCTTCTCCTCCTGCCCCCAATCCCTCCCAGCATCAGAGTCTTTTCCAATGAGTCAACTCTTCACATGACGTGGCCAAAGTACTGGAGTTTCAGCTTTAGCATCATTCCTTCCAAAGAAATCCCAGGGCTGATCTCCTTCAGAATGGACTGGTTGGATCTCCTTGCAGTCCAAGGGACTCTCAAGAGTCTTCTCCAACACCACAGTTAAAAAGCATCAATTCTTCGGCGCTCAGCCTTCTTCACAGTCCAACTTTCACATCCACACATGACCACTGTAAAAACCATAGCCTTGACTAGACGGACCCTTGTTGGCAAAGTAATGTCTCTGCTTTTGAATATACTATCTAGGTTGATCATAACTTTCCTTCCAAGGAGTAAGCGTCTTTAATTTCATGGCTGGAATTACCATCTGCAGTGATTTTGGAGCCCAAAAAAATAAAGTCTGACACTGTTTCCCCATCTATTTCCCATGAAGTGATGGGACCAGATGCCATGATCTTCGTTTTCTGAATGTTGAGCTTTAAGCCAACCTTTTCACTCTCCTTTTTCACTTTCATCAAGAGGCTTTTTAGTTCCTCTTCACTTTCTGCCATAAGGGTGGTGTCATCTGCATATCTGAGGTGATTGATATTTCTCCTGGCAATCTTGTTTCCAGCTTGTGCTTCTTCCAGCCCAGTGTTTCTCATGATGTACTCTGCATAGAAGTTAAATAAGCAGGGTGACAATATACAGCCTTGACATACTCCTTTTCCTATTTGGAACCAGTCTGTTGTTCCATGTCCAGTTCTAACTGTTGCTTCCTGACATGCATATGGGTTTCTCAAAAGGCAGGTCAGGTGGTCTGGTATTCCCATCTCTTTCAGAATTTTCCACAGTTTATTGTAACATTAGAGAAATGCAAATAAAAATGTGGAAACAATAAGGTATTTGCTCACACAGTTCACAGTCACCATTGTCCAAAAGTCAACAAACAATAAATGCTAGAGAAAGTGTGGGAAAAAGGGAACCCTCCTCCACTTTTCAGGAAAAGGTAAATTAGTAAGGACCACTATGGAGAATGATGTGCAGTTTTTTAAAGAAATGATAATGAGAATACAATTACAATACTCCCTGACAGAATACACAGAAATAAACTCCAAATAGATTAAAGACCTAAATAAAAGGTTGGATACAATGAAATTCTTGAGGAAAAGAGCAGAACACACTTTGACATAAAATGCAACAAGTCCTTTTTTGACCCACCTCTTAGAATCATAAAAATTAAAACAAAAATAAATAAATGGGACCTAATTACCCTTGAAAGTGTTGTAACAGAAGAGGAAACCATAAACACAACAAAAAGACAAACCTCATAATGGAACTAATGTTTGCAAACAAAGACACCCGCAAGGAATTTATCTCCAAAGCACACAAACAGCTTATGCACCTCAATATCAAAGAAACAACCCAATCACACAGGGGAACAAGGTTTAAGTGGACATTTCTTCAAAGAAGACATGGACATGGCGATGAAGCACATGAAAAGATGCTCAGCATCTGTAAGTATTAGAAAACTGTGAATCAGTAGTACAATGTGGTACAATGTGACCTCACAAGGTCAGAATGGTCAGCATCAAAAAATCAATAAATGCTGGAGAGGATATGAAGGAAAAAGAACCCTTCTCCCTGTTGGTGGGAATGAAAGTCAGTTAATCCACAAAGGAGAACAGGACAAAGGTTCATTATAAACTAAACAGAGAAGCACCATAGGACCAGCAATCCCATTCCTGGGCATAGATTCAGAGAAAACCATTATTTTAAGAGACAGGTGCACGAAATATTCAAGGAAGCACCATGTACAACAGCCAAGACATGGAAGCAAGCTAAGTGGATAAGGACAGATGAATGGATAAACAAGATGGGGTACCTGCACACAGCGTGTTATTACTCAGCCATAAAAGGTGACATCATGCCATGTCCAGCAATAAGGAAGAAGTAGAGACAATCATACTAAGTGACGGGAGACAAAGAAAGACAAGTACCATGTGATATCACTTAGTGCTGAATTCTAACAATGGATACAAATGAACTTCTTTACCAAACAGAAACCCTCAAGGCATAGCAAAGCACCTTATAGTTACCAAAAAGGAAATGTGATGGGCATCCAGAAATGAGCAGGTGGAGACGAACATACACACATTACTCTTTCCAAAAAAAAATCAGTGAGGGCCTCTACTCAACACTGCATAATAAACTATATGGGAAGAGAACCCAAAAAGGATAGGTACACATCTATGCATAAGTGAATCATGTTGCTGTCCACCTAACAAAAAACAAACAGACCCTACAACACTGTAAGTCACCAACACCAATACAAAATACTAATTATAAAGAGAATTTTGACTCTATTCCCCTCAGGCCTTGGTGACCTGGGCAGCTTGTTTCCCAAATTTGGACTGTCATGGGGCTGACGGAGCTGGGGAAGGTGTGCCAGCCAATGAGCCCTGCCCCATGGACCTGGTGAGCCTGCTCCCCTCCACATGGTCCCACAACCTCCAGATCCAGACAAGTCCTCCTGCAGTGAAACTACTCCTACTGCACCCAAAGGATGTGGAGCTTCTGGGCAGGAAGAGCTTTGAAAAGCCCCATGGGCTCCATGTCTCCTGGTGATGGGGTTCCCACCTCCAGCCTCCTTCCTTTGGGTCATCCCACCTATGGATGAAAGCACCCTCCAGACTGGTGTTGCAGGAATTGGGATTTGTCTAGGGTATGGGGTAGGGAAGGAAGAAGAATGGGACACAAGCCTTGGGTGTTTCTTCTGGCACTTTCCACTCTAACAGACATCTAGGGAACAGGACTTTCCCCAAGGCTCTGGTTCCCCCAGTAACCAGAGTTGGGCATAAAGACATGCTGCCACCTTGTGGCCATTTCCCATAACAACAACTTTGAAACCTTTGCTCATGGTCACTTAATATTCAAAATGTCTGGGGGAAATGAAAGTGAAGTCGCTCAGTCATGTCCGACTCTTTGCAACCCCATGAACTGTAGCCTACCAGGCGCCTCCATCCATGGGATTTTCCAGGCAAGAATACTGAAGTGGGTTGCCATTTCCTTCTCCAGGAGATCTTCCCAACCAAGGGGTTGAACCCTGGTCTCCCGCATTGTAGGCGGACGCTTTATAGTCTGAGCCACCTGACTGTAAGTAAAAAGCACCATCCTCAAGAAATGTCCTAAATGAGGTCGTTAGAAAAATATTCAAAATGGGTCAGGCATTCAATAAGCCAATTTGAATAAGTAAGTTTAACTCAGTGTTTTAAATGCATGAAAAAATGTCAATATCGCTAAGTATGAGAGAAATGCAAATAAAAACTTCAATGAGGTATCACCTTACACAGGTCAGAATGGCCGTAAGCAGAAACCCTGCAAACAACAAATGCTGGAGAGGGTATAGAGCAAAGGGAACCCTCCTACAGACTCTGGGAATGGAAATTGGGAGCAGCCACCACGGAGGACACCAGACAGATTCCTTAGCAAAGAAAATGAGAATGAAATTAGACTACTCCCTAACACCATACACAAAAATAAACTGCAGATAGGCTAAAGGTCTAAATAAAAGGACAGATACTATGAAACGCTTAAGGAAAAAAGCAAAAAACACACTTTGACATAAAATGCAGCAAATTCTTTTTTAATCCACGTTTTATAATCAAGACAAATAAAACAAACAAATGGGATCTAATAAATGTTTTTAAATTGTTTTTTAAAAATGTTTTTAAAAAATCAGTGAAAGAAAAAGACCACCCTCAGAATGGGAAAAATCCTTACAAAGATACCCACAGGGAATTCATCTCCAACACGTATGAACAACTTGATGGTGCAATATCAAGAAATAAACAATCCAATAAAAGAATCAGCCAAAGATTTAAATTCACATTTCTCCAAAGAAGGCATAGAGATGGCCATAAAACACAAGAAAGGATACTCAGCCTCACTAGTTCTTAGAGAAAGGCAAATCAACTGTCCAATGAGATATCATGTCACATCGACCTGAATGACCATCTCAAAAAATCTACAATAAGATCTGTAGGAAGTGTGGAGAGAAGAAAACACTCCCACTGTGGGTGGGAATGTAAATGGGCACGTCCACTCGGGAGATCATGATGGAGGTTCTTTAGAAAACTCCACAGAAGTACCAAGTGACCAGCACTCCTACACCTAGACACAGATCTGGAGAAAACCAAAATGTTTAAAAGATAACTGCTGCCCAGTCATGACAGCACTAGGTATATTAACCAAGACAGGGAACCAACTTAAGTGCAGAAGGACAGATGAATGGGTACAGAAGACGGGGCACATATACACAATGCAATATTACTCAGAAACTAACAAGGATGAAAAATGCCATTTCCAGTTACAGGGAAGAAACTCGAAATGATCATACTAAGTGAAGTGAGACAGGAAAGACGGTTATCATAGGATATCATTTCTGGTGATATAAAAAATGGATATAAATGAATTTCATTACAAAAGAGAAATAGCCTCACAGACTTGGAAAAGAATCTCATGATTACAAAAAAGAAAAAAAGTTGACAGGGAGCAGGGAGCAATTAGCTGGTTCAGATTAACAGACACCCTGTAAAACAGGTGCTGAAGGTCTCTTAGTCAAAAGTCCCACAGGACTTTAAAGGACATCTGACACAAGAAATGTCCTGCAGTAAATCATTGGAGAATTCCAAACAGGGCTAACTTTCAAGAAGCCAGTTTCAAGAGGTAAACTGTACTCACAAAGCATAAAATAATACAAGCATATGGAAAGATACTCCACATCCAAAATTATCAAATCACTGCCAATCAAAACTACAATGAGGTATCACCACACACTGGTCACAATAGCCATCATCGAAAGATCTACAAAAAATAAATACTGCGGAGGATGTACAGAAAAGGGAATTCTCCTACAATCTCGGTGGGAATGTAAATAGTGAAGCCACTATGGAAAACAGCATGAAGGCTCCCGGAAACACTAAACATAGAGGTATCATATGGCCCTGCAATCCCACTCCCAGGCTTAGATCTGGAGATATTCATCGTTCAAAATGACTTAAGCTCCTTGATTTTCAGGGTAGCACTATTTACCAAGACATAGAATCCACCAATATGTCCACTGAAGAAAAATGAAGACTACGTGATACAACTATACAATCGAATACTACTCAGCCATAAAACAGAAAAAATGACATTTGCAGCAACATGGATGGCCTGAGAAATTTTCATACAAAGTGAGGTAAGTCAGAGACAAAAAGACAAGTATTGTAAGGTATCATATACAAGCGGAATCTATAAATTCATACCAGTGAACTAATGTACAAAACAGAAACAGACTCAGACTGAGAAAACCAAATTATGATCATCAAAGTCAAAAGGGAGGGATAAATTAATTTGGATTAATATATACACACTGCTGCTGCTGCTGCTAAGTCGCTTCAGTCGTGTCCAACTCTGTGCGACCCCATAGACAGCAGCCCACCAGGTGCCCCCGTTCCTGGGATTCTCCAGGCAAGAACACTGGAGTGGGTTGCCATTTCCTTTTTCAATGCAGGAAAGTGAAAAGTGAAAGTGAAGTCGCTCAGTCGTGTCGGACTCTTAACGACCCCATGGACTGCAGCCTACCAGGCTCCTCGGCCCATGGGACTTTCCAGGCAAGAGTAACTGGAGTGGGTTGCCACACTAATATCTATCAAATTGATAATCAAATAGGACCTACTCAATAGAATCAGGAACTCTACTGAAAAAACTGTAATAACCTATATGAGGAAAAAATGGAAAATGAATAGATACACCTCTGTTGTCCTGCTGATCCTGCTCACAGTGCCAATTGCATCGCTGTATCTCACTGTGCATGCTATTCATTGAACCCATGACAGGCACGGCGCGAGCAGGGAAGCTGGAAGAAAATGCGAGGAGCTGTAGGAACTGCAGACACATTTATCCTCTCCTGGCTGACTCAGCAGCCATAGCAGCAGTCATAACATAACCTAATATAACCTCAAGGGTTTTCCAGGTGGAGCTTGTATATACTTACTGTACAAAAGTAGCCCATGGCCAAGCGAGTACCTTGCAATGCTCATGCACAGTGCTATTAAGTGATCTCAGCTGTTACATAATCATTATTTACAAAACGTGTAGCAAAAGCAAGACGCCATGGGGCAAGAGAGCCTGACATCACCATCTTGGCTAATCTGTTCTTTCCCTACATCTGTGTAAAATCAAATTAAGTTCCTGTACATCTAAAACCAACAAAACAAGGGAAATCAACTCTACTCCAATATAAAATAAAAGTTAAATTACAAAACAAATTACCTGAGCTTGGTGTAGGGGGAACCAAACAGTGGTGACCCCTATGAATTAGATATGGGATATGCTATAATATTAATATGACACCACCAAAGTTTACACTCAGCAGAGAGCAAAAACCCACTCAAAGTTGCCTGACCTCATATGAATGCGACAAGGTGAAGAGAAGAAAAAGGCCATGGGTTAATCAGGACAACACCCTCAATTCAGACAGTGGGAATCTCCACGGGAACAAGACACACCGCAGGTAAAGAGCAAATATGTGGTCTCCAGGCACAGGATCCCGACCCATGTGGATGCGGTGAGACCCACACAATCCCCAGACCCTGTACCTGGGGACACACTTCCACAGTCTCCAAGGTGACACCACCTCCCCAGACCCTGCACTTGGGGTCCCACGACCCTTGGTTAGGACACCAGGTCTCTGCTGGTTGGGCCCCTGAGGTAGGAACGAGTGGGTTCCTATAATCTCCTGGGATGGTAGGAACCGGTGTAGGGTTGGTCTCCTCCCCCACGCTGTCCCATAGAAGTCCTCCTCTTTTCCCTTTGGTTCTGTGTGATATTAACTGTTTCTACAGCTGTCGTGACAATGCCGGACGTACTACCTTGTTCCTGGCAGGCTTGGTCCTTTCTTGTTTCACAGAAACAAGAGAGAAAACACACACGAGGTGCAGGGCTACAAGGCGAGGGGCAGGTCTGGTCTCCGCTGAGGAGAGAGCCGACTGGAAGGAGATGACAGCAGCAACCTCGCCTGCTGCCCATTGGCTTTTTGCTTGATCCACGTGCCCTACAATCAACTCACCAGGTGAACCTACCTCCCTTCCCCCCATGCTTGTGCTGGTAAATTGGAATAATTCCCAGGTAGCCACCTGAGGAACCTCCAGGAGCCCCAGGGAAGGTGAACCTCGCAGGGGTCAACAAGCAAACAGGCAACAGGCCTGTATAAACTGAACACCATAAAGCATTAATTCCTAAACACAAGTGAAGCTCTCATGTATTCCTCACTTTTTCTTAGATTTGAGTCTGTGGTCTCCCCATACACATGCAGATGGGGTGAGTCTCTCACAGCCCCAGACCCCCAAACTGGGGTCACACATCCCCTTGGTCAGGACACCATGGCTGTGGTTGGCGGTCCCCCAATGTGTGAACAAGCCAGGACCCTGGGGCCTCTGGGACCCTAGAAAGAAGTGTCGGGACCGTCTCCTCTCCCCTCAATTGTCCCTGAGAAGTCAGGCCCCTCCTGTTTTCACTTTGGTACCATATGAGTTTTCCCTTGTTTGAAAGCTCATGCTAGAGGTGAACACAGTACCTTGGTTCTGGCAGGCTCTGTCTTTCTTGTCCCGCTGAGGTGCTGAGAAAACAGGAGAGCTGGGCTGAAAGACGAGGGGCAGCTCTGTTCTCTTTGGAGCAGAGAGTCGACTGGAAGGAGGTCACAGCTGCAACCTCACCTGCTGCCCATTGACTTTTTGCCCAATCCCTGTGCCCTGGAATCAATTCGCCAGGTGAACCTGCCTCCCTACTCAACCTGAATGTGCTGGAACATTGGAGTAATTACCAGGTAACCACCTGAGGGGTCTCCAGGAGCCCCAGGGAGGTGAACCTGGCAGGGAACAGACTAGGAGCCCGATTGCAGCACTCACCCCCGGGAGGGCCAGGGAAGCCCACGCAGAGGAGAGCACGGTCACCCAGAGAAGCCCACCCCAGCCCCAGAGCCCAGACATCTGAGCACTGACTCTCAGACGCAGGCACGGAGTTTCCCAGACTGAGGCCAGGCCAGGCCTGCACCCGGGTCTCCATGTCCCAGTGCACAGAGTAGAGTCAGGCCTAAATGTCCTCACTGCAAAAAGCACACAGTCTTGTCTAAACATCATCAGTGTAGACAGGACTTAAAGAGGTCTAAATATACCATGTAGACAGAACTTGGTCAGGTTCAAACTAGTCTAGTTTGGTCTCCCAGGAGGCACAGGTCACACACATACAGGATCTCTCATCGTTGGACAGGGGGCTCACCCTCGTGTGGGAACTAGGATGTACATTTCTTGAAGAAGAAATCATCACTGGGCTCCATACTTGACCCACATCAGGAAACTGAAAAGATCTGCCTCATTAAACATTTCAATACGCAAAACAACAATGTTACCAATTTCTCTGGCCACCTGATCATCAGGACCTAGGGGAGACCCAGGAATTTCTTAGAGTACAGCCCAGTGTCCTTTAAAGACAGACAGGAAGTGGCCAGATTCCAGCATCCCAGGTTTCCAGCAGAAGGTGGCCACACTGGAAGCCTTCTGGAAAAGTATATTCTTGATCAGAATAAAAATATATTGTTGAAATTGCAAGCATACTAGTTATTATTTGCAAACCTAAAATATTCTTAAAAGCTTGGCACCCTGATATTTGCAGTTCCCATTGTTTCCTTTGGTTCAGATTTTCTAGGTAGAAGCAAGCCATTATCAAACTACTTTCTTCTAATTCTGTTATTTGTTATGATATGAATGAAAGGTCACACTTGAAAAGAAATAAAAGAAAATTCCTGCAACCAATTAGTGGCTCAAAGAGCATGTGAGCTGCAGGTGGTTTTTCTTCTAACAGTTTCACTTTTCTCCATGAAGAAACAGAAAACATAGGCCCCTGACTTTTTGCTCCTCTCTTGAAACTGAGCTAGAATGCAATTGATATTCATATGAACAAGTAACAGTTTTTGAGGTTTGAAATGCAATACCAGGGAAACAGGACCTTGAGAAAAGGGAGGGCTCCTATGCGGCTGGAGGGAAACCACACCCTAAAACTAAGGCTAAAATTCAAATTGGATTTAACTATGATACGATGGGGTTACATGGAGTATGAACCAAGAGTCTAAATATAGCACACAATATATGAAAACAAATTTGGTATCTCAGATGTGAGAGTAAAGGTTTCTTGTCAGATCTGCAACTGATATGCCCAAATTCTTTTAGAATACTGCATGTATCTTTTTGAATTATAGCTTTGTCTGGATGTTTGGCTACAAGTGGCATTGCTGGATCATATGGTAACTAGTTTTAGTTTTTTTTGAGGAATTGCCATACTGTTCTTTACAGTGACTGCACCAATTTACATTCCCACCAACAGTGTTAGAGGGCTTCCTTTTCTCCACACCCTCTGCAACACTCATTATTTGGAGACTTTTTAATGATAGCCCTTTTGACCAGTTTGAATCAGTACCTCAGTGTAGATTTGATTTGCATTTCTCAAATAATAAACAAGAGGAGCATTATAGGATGACTCTTTACTTTTCAGATGTGTAAAATAAAGTTTAACATGTCAACTTGATAATTTTTTCACAGATAAGAACTTATTACATATTTAGTATTTCCTTTCTTCTTAGTCTAACTATAGGAACATGTGTTTTCATGTTACTCAAGGTGATGAGTTTGGTTACGCATCTTTAAGCAGTTTTAAAGACGTGCATTTTGTGTAATGGTATTTTAAATTGATTTAAACTTCAAATATTTGTATCAATGATATGTGGACTCTTTTTTTGTATTGAAAACAGGTATGTTTTCAGTTGAAGGATAGTTGTTTCATGTTAGTTGCAGGAACATGCCAAATGGATTCAGTTTGATATATTACATATATATAGTATATAATATACTTATGTTTATTATATATAAACATATAATAAATACGTATATAAACACACCTGCATACATACATTCACGTTATTAGGTGATTTCAAATATTGAATATAGTTCCCTGTGCTATATAGGAAGGCCTTGTTTATCCATTTATATATAGTACTGTATGTTGGTTAATACCAACTTCCTAATTAATCCTCCATCCCTTTCCCCTTTGAAAACCCTAAAAGTTTGTTTTCTCTGTCTGAGACTGTTTGTTTGTCAAGAAATTCATGTGCATCATAGTTCAGAGTCTACTCATAAGTGATATAATATTTGTCTTTCTCCATCTTCACCTGATGTGCTAATCTCTACATCCACCCATGTTGCTGAAATGGCATTATTTCGTTTTTATGACTGAGTAATATTCCATTATATATTCTATGATATGTGGACTCTTGATTCAGGCCTTACAGATGTTTCACACAGACCTGTTAGCATGAACGTCCTCTCATGGTGAGGGCTAAACCACGATTCCCCAGAAGAAACTTACCTGTGGTCTGAGCCTCCTGGAAGAAATCATCCGACATGGAGCCTTCCTTGATCACCTTAACAGAACATCACACTGCCCCTTGACCCTGCCCAGATGGACTGCTCCAAACGGGCCACTTCCTAGCTCCTTCAATACAGTAATCTCTTCACTTTGCAGTTCCCAAATTCCTAATAATGCAAGACAGGAGCACTTTAGGTTGAGAATAGAAGACTTTGGAGCTAAAAGCCTCACAGGTGACTTCGTCTCCAGTGAGAATTTAACATTGACAAGATGAAGTACAGCACAGCTTTTTTTTGAATTGCTCAGTTAAAAAGAAAACCCTTGGTAATGTGGTCTTAAGACCTGTAAGACCGCATAATGTTGCCACCAGAACAATATTGTTCCTGGCATAGCTACAGTTAGTGACAAGAAAGGATAAAGTTAAAAAAAAAAAAAAAATTGCCAACCAGAGGCATCTTGGAAAAACTTAGTGACAAAATGGGCTTAGTGTCCTTAGCTTGATAAGGTTTAGTGTTAGATAGATTAATTGGCTTGACTGGACTAAGAAGTTCTTGGAAAGCAAAAATTACAAGAGTATAACTTCTTTATGTGATTTTTAAAATTCTCATCAAAATTAGTCTCTTGATGGAATCTTCTCTTTTAAAAATTTCCCCATTTTTATTTTGCTTATTTTTCTTTTTGATTACTTTATTGTTTTTGTAGATAGTCACAACAATTTTTTAAGTTGAAGTGCAGTTTATTTACAATACTATATGAGTTTGGGGTATACAACATAGTGATTCACTATTTTTATGGATTATACTCCATTGAAAGGCATTACAAATAAAGACTATATTTCCTTGTGCTGTATAATATATCCTTATAGCTTACTGATTTTATACATAGTAGTTTCTATCTCCTAACCCCCTACACCTATCTTGCCCCTCCCACCGCCCTATCCCCACCGGTAACCACTAGTTCTCCATATCTTTGAGTTTGTTTGTTTCATAGATAAGGTCACTGGTGTCATACTTTAGATTTCACATGTAAGTGATATTATACAGTATTTCTCTTTGTCTTTCTGACTTACATCACTTATTATGAAATCTTTAGGATTATACTGCTAAAAATGCCATTATTTTTTTTTTCAGGTTTTAAAACTTTTTATTTGCGTAATAAAAAAAATTGTGCGTTCCAATAATTAAAATCATTTGAACAACAAAAAAAAATGGCACTCTGATTAAACTGCATTTTACAGCCCGCAGAACACCTTGGACCAGCTTTTTACTCTAGATTTCACTGTCGTCCCACCCAGCTTCCTCCTTCACCAACATGCAAGTTCTTTTCCTTCCCTGCCAGCCACACAGGCAGATGGGAGAGGCAGGTGCGGCCTACGTTGTCAGTAGTTCTCCATTCTTTGATGTGAAAAGGGGTAGCACAGTCATTTAAACTCGATCCAACCTCTTTGCATCTTACAAAGTTAAACAGCTAAAAGAAGTAAAATAAGAAGGCAATGCTTGTGGAATGTACAGTGCATACTGGCGGCGCACGCTTCATTACGACTCGCCTGCTTGCT
This sequence comes from Bos javanicus, assembly GCF_032452875.1. NCBI lineage: Eukaryota > Metazoa > Chordata > Mammalia > Artiodactyla > Bovidae > Bos > Bos javanicus. The sequence continues at coordinate 25,493,267 of NC_083888.1, forward strand.
TCTCCTGTTCAATCGTTTCTTTCAAAGGCAGTGGATTTTTCTCTTGCGTTTCCGTTTTCTTCAATTTCGACTTATCGAACTTCTCAATCTCAGCCATATCGGGTTTGTCAGACATGGTTGCAGAGGGCGCGGAGCGAACTGCGAGCGAGTGAAGTCGAATCTGCGCTGTGGCCGCCGCGAGTGCCCTAAAAATGCCATTATTTTAATCTTTTTTATAGCTGAGTAGTATTCAGTATATTCAAATATGAAAACCTAAGTATATATTTCATATATGAATATATACATATGTATTTGCAGAGTAATATATATATGTATTTTTTCCTTTGCTATTGTTCTTTAACCGAAAGAATGAAAGTTTTACTATAACTTATAACGATACTAATTCTTACAACTTGGACTTGGTAAAATGTGTGTTTGGCCAGGACTTCCAGGGCGTTAGTCCTCAAACTTCAGTTTGCGTCAGTGCTTCAGATTTACGGGGATGGCTTATTAACTAAATTGTCAGACGGCAACTCCAGAGCTTCTGATTTAGTAGGTCTTTAAATACCAGTCCATTGACCATAATGAAAATCACTGTGCCTTTTGAGTAAAGCTTTTAGAGACTTACGATAATACTTCTAAATCAAGTACATTGTCTTACGTCTTAATACATACAAAGGTCTTAATTTGAAACTAGAAGATTGCTAAATGACTTCAATTTATAGGACATTGTGAACTGAAATTAATAAGTAGGCATCAAAAATAATGAAAATAAAATGTTTTGTCAGAGAAATATTGACAGAAGCAACTTAAGTTTTAAAAAAAAACAAACATTTATCCTGTAGTTAGATTAACTGGCTGACTTGACTGATAAGTTGTTTGTAAAGCAAAATTCCTGGAGGATGGCATGGCACTCCAATATTCTTGCCTGGAGAATCCCATGGACAGAGGAGCCTAGCAGACTACAGTCCATGGGGTCACAAAGAGTCAGACAAAACTGAAGTGACTGAGCACACACAAAGAAAAAGTTAAAGGAGTAAAACTATTTTATGTGATTTTTAAAAACCTCATCAAAACCTGTTTCTTGATGACATCATTTATTCTTAAAATTTTCCTGTTTTTATTTTGCTATTTTTCTGAGTAGTATTCCATATGTATTTCATATATGAAAATAGAGTTATATATTTCATATATGGCAATATAGGTATATATGTCTTATGTGAAAATATCTGTATACATCTCTTATATGACAATATAGGTACATACCTCATACATAAAAATAGAAGTATATAAGTCATATATAAAATATAGGTATATATTTTTATATCATAAAATTTTAAACTTTCAAAGAATTAAATCCTTTGCTTGTGTGGATCACAACAAACTGTCGAGAATTCTTAAAGAGACTGGAATCCCAAATCACCCAACCTACTTCTTGAGAAACCTGTTTGCAGGTCAAGAAGCAACAGTTAGAACCAGACATGGAACAATGGACTGGTTCAAAACTGGGAAAGGGTACATCAAAACTCTATATGGCCACCCTGCTTATTTAACTTCTATGCAGAGTGCATCAAGTGAAATGCCACGCTGGATAAAGCCCAAGCTGGAATCGAGACTGTTGGGAGACTATTAACAATGTCAGATATGCAAATGATACCAGCAGAAAGCAAAGAGGAACTAAAGAACCTCTTGATGAAGGTGGAAAAGGAGAGTGAAAAAACTGGAATAAAACTCAATATTTTTTTTTCAGACTGCTGAGTCTTTTATTAAAAATGAGTATGTTTGCATTCCACATTTTACATCATTCTTGACATAATTTTTTCAATTCAGTGTACCATCAAGGGTCTGAAAGTTTTGAATATTGTGAGAATATTTACACACTTGAAATACTGCAGGTAACTGGAATTTGTAAAACTCAATATTTAAAAAACTAAGATCATGGCATCTGGTCCAATCACTTTATGGCAAATCGATAGGGAAGAAATGGAAACAGTGGCAGATTTTATTTTCTTGGGCTCCAAAACACTGTGGATGGTGACTGCATCCATGACATGAAACACCTTATTCAGAAAACCAAAAGAAGAACCACAGACTGGAAGAAACTATTTCCAAAACACATATCAGAGAAAGGATCTGTACTCAAATTATACCAAACAGCTTCTTAAAATTTGGTAAAGATTGAAAAACACACCTGGACAAAGAATATAAACAGATATGTACATAGATATTTATATCAATATATAGAGAACTTTTTATATCTCTCTGTAGATAGATAGATGTTTACATGTCTAGGTAGATAGATATTTATATCTCTCAGTAGATAAATATTTATATCACTACATAGATATTCCATAAAACTAATAACTTCCATAAAATTGAAAATTTCCATAAAATTAATAATTTTCATAAATTGAATAACACATAAAATTATTTACTTTCCTAAAATAAATAACTTTCATACATTAATAATATTCATAGAATTACTTCCATACAAGTACTCACTTTAATACAATTTAAAACTTCTTCAGGAAATTAAAACCTTCTCCAGAAAATTAAAAATTTCCTCAGAAAATTAAAAACTTCCTCAGAAAAATAAAATTATAAAATTATTTATAAAGCTTCTACTCTATGAAACACCTTATTCAGAAAAATCCAAAAATGAACCACAAACTGGAAGAGACTATTTTCAAATCACATATCAGATAAGAGTCAGACAGGACTAAGCAACTTTCACTTTCATTTTCCCTGGATATAGGGCCACATGTGGGAACTTCAGATCCTAGGCTTAGCTCTCTAGAAAAAAAAAAAAAATTTTTTTTCTGGCAGGGGAGGCTGTCCTTTCTAGTGTCTATTGTTAATATCCATTCCCACGTACTGTGTAGGTGGGTTCTCTTTCCTCAAATTATACCAAATTATACCAAACAACCCAATTAAAATTTGGTAAAGATTGAAGCACACACCTCAAGGCAAGAATACTAGAGTGGTTTGCCATTCCCTTCTCCAGTGGACCACATTCTGTCAGATCTCTCTACCATGACCTGCCTGTCTTGGGTTGACCCACAGGCATGGCTTAGTTTCACTGAGTTAGACAAGGCTTTGGTCCTAGTGTGATTAGACTGACTAGTTTCCTGTGAGTATGGTTTCAGTGTGTCTGGCCTCTGATGCCCTCTTGCAACACCTACCGTCTTACTTGGGTTTCTCTTACCTTGGGCGTGGGGTAGATCTTCACGACCCAGATAATCACGATGGTGTGATCACTGACCTAAAGCCAGACATCCTGGAATGTGAAGTCAAGTGGGCCTTAGAAAGCATCACTACAAACAAAGCTAGTGGAGGTGATGGAATTCCAGTTGAGCTGTTTCAAATCCTGAAAGATGATGCTGTGAAAGTGCTGCACTCAATATGCCAGCAAATTTGGAAAACTCAGCAGCGGCCACAGGACTGGAAAATGTCAGTTTTTATTCCAATCCCAAAGAAAGACAATGCCAAAGAATGCTCAAACTACTGCACAATTGCACTCATCTCACATGCTAGTAAAGTAATGCTCAAAATTCTCCAAGCCAGTCTTCAGCAATACATGAACCATGAACTTCCAGATGTTCAAGCTGATTTTAGAAGAGGCAGAGGAACCAGAGATCAAATTGCCAACATCTGCTGGATCATGGAAAAAGCAAGAGAGTTCCAGAAAACATCTATTTCTGCTTTATTGACTATGCCAAAGCCTTTGACTGTGTGGATCACAATAAACTGTGGAAAATTCTGAAAGAGATGGAAATACCAGACCACCTGACCTGCCTCTTGAGAAATCTGTATGCAGGTCAGGAAGCAACTGCTTCCTGTTAGAACTATTAGTTAGAACTGGACATGGAACAACAGACTGGTTCCAAATAGGAAAAGGAGTACGTCAAAGCTGTATATTGTCACCCTGCTTATTTAACTTATATGCAGAGTACATCATGAGAAACACTGGACTGGAAGAAGCACAAGCTGGAATCAAGATTGCCGGGAGAAATAGCAATAACCTCAGATATGCAGATGACACCACCCTTATGGCAGAAAGTGAAGAGGAACTAAAAAGCCTCTTTCCGGGGAGCGAGTTCCGCCCCTGGCAAAGGTCATGAGGAAGGAGGCTTGGCATACGCAAAGGCGGGATCAAGCCTCAGCAGTCTCCCTGGAAATTCTCGAGCAATCTACCCCCAAAACCAGAGTCTGCCCACTTTCTGCTTTGTGCTTTCACCTACACCTCTGACTTTACGGGGGGCTGTCCCCCACTACCTCTCTCTAAAAAAAGAGTTAGCTTACAGCTCCAGTTAATAATTCCTGTGTTTCAACCTACAAACTCCCTTGGAAGTCCTCTAGCCTGCCTGAATAGGTTTTTCCGGCCACATGTGATTGCTCAGAGCCTCCAAACTGTGAGAGGCATGAGATGTTCTAAACTGTCTAAATACAGATTCCTTTGAGCAGTTAAAAGATTGATTAGAAATTGTATTGGTGAAGGGATTTTCACTTGTTGGGCCAATGTTTGCTGCTAAGTCTCCATATCCCTTACCTGCTGTGTCCCTGGCAGTGTATTGATTAATATAATTGGTGTAAATAGTAGCTTTAATGTTTGTAACCTGGGACCCTTGAGTTAATTCTTTTTCTTGTGCCCACCACACCTTTGCTCTGTAGAAATGCAACTTTATCTAATGCTTTTGGAGGGTGGTGCTTGACTTATCACCTTTAGAGAAAAATAAGTTTTCTGAAGAAAGGGTCTTAAAATGTTAACAGGCCTCCGGGCCAGAAGATGATGCAAATCACCTAAGCTTTTGCATATGATAAGTTTGCAGGAAGAAAGCCTGGCTTGCTGCATGACTCTACCCCTTCCCCCATTATCCTCTATGCATAACTTAAGGTATAAAAACTACTTTGGAAAATAAAGTGCAGGCCTTGTTCACCGAAACTTGGTCTCACCATGTTGTTCTTTCTCTTACCTTCTGGCTGAATTATTCAGCCTCTTTTCTCCACTGAATTTCCTCACTGAGCTATCCTTATTTCAGCCTCTTTTCTCCACTGAATTTCCTCACTGAGCTATCCTCATTCTATTACTCTTTATATCCTTAATTAACGTTTAATTAAGCAGTTGTTTCCTGATCCTCGCCGACGCCGTCCCTGCTTCGAATTCCCTGGATCCACCGGGGCTGGACCCTGGCACCTCTTGATGAAAGTGAAAGTGGAGAGTGAAAAAATTGGCTTAAAGCTCAACATTCAGAAAACAAAGATCATGGCATCTGGTCCCATCACTTCATGGGAAATAGATGGGGAAACAGTGGAAACAGTGTCAGACTTTATTTTTGGGGGCTCCAAAATCACTGCAGATGGTGACTGCAGCCATGAAATTAAAAGACGCTTACTCCTTGGAAGGAAAGTTATGACCAACCTAGATAGCATATTCAAAAGCAGAGACATTACTTTGCCAACAAAGGTCCGTCTAGTCCAGGCTATGGTTTTTCCTGTGGTCATGTATGGATGTGAGAATTGGACTGTGAAGAAGGCTGAGCACCGAAGAATTGATGCTTTTGAACTGTGGTGTTGGAGAAGACTCTTGAGAGTCCCTTGGACTGCAAGGAGATCCAACCAGTCCATTCTGAAGGAGATCAGCCCTGGGATTTCTTTGGAAGGAATGATGCTAAAGCTGAAACTCCAGTACTTTGGCCACGTCATGTGAAGAGTTGACTCATTGGAAAAGACTCTGATGCTGGGAGGGATTGGGGGCAGGAGGAGAAGGGGACGACAGAGGATGAGATGGCTGGATGGCATCACTAACTGGATGGACGTGAGTCTGAGTGAACTCCGGGAGTTGGTGATGGACAGGGAGGCCTGGCGTGCTGCGATTCACGGGGTCGCAAGGAGTCAGACACGACTGAGCAGCTGAACTGAACTGAACTGAAGCACACACCTGGCCAAAAAAGACAAACAGATAGTCAATAGGAAGAGAGGAAGAACTGGGTGGGGTAGAAACAGCCCCTTGAGGCAGTTAATCCTGTGATCTGACCTTCCCACACCTGAGTCAATGTCCTGAGAAAACCAATGCTCAAAAAGGCATGTGCACCCCAACCTTCACTGCAGCACTCCTTACAATAGAACCAGCAAGAAGTCCACCAACAGGCTAAAACTTAAATAATATGTGGTACATGTAGGTAATGGACTGCTACTCACCCAAGAAACACTGCCACTGAAATTGAAATTACGCCAGTGCTAGGCACAGGGATGAACCTTGGAAGATCATACACTAAGTGAGTCAGCCAGACAGAAAAAGACAATAGCATATGAGCCCATTTTAGGCAAAATTAAAAAAGCAGATACAGGGAACTAATTTATAAGACAAAAAGAGACTTTGAGACTTCAAACCCAAACAAAGAGAGCCAAAAAAAAAAAAAAAGGAGACTTTATCTCCTTCCTTCCACATGTGCAGGAAATCTGTATCTCTAACAGATACTCCACAAGAACTTGATGATCATCACCCCAAACTTTACTTGAGTTTGTGCAATTTCCTCTATGGAAAAAGAATTGAAAAAAACAACAGATATGCTGTCTGTATACGTCACAACTGACTCAGGTGGCTGCGCACTGCCAACAAGCACAAAACTGAAAATCAAAATGACAATGACAAATCAAATCCCATGACTCAGAATGGCGATTCTCACACGTCACAGCAATAATGCAGGAGCAAGCCAGGAGGAAAGAGAACCCACCTACACAGTACATGGGAATGGACATTAGCAATAGCCACTAGAAAGGACAGAAAATTTTTTTTTTTTCTTCTAGAGAGCTAAGCCTAGGATCTGACGTTCCCACATGTGGGCCTATATCCAGAGAAAATGAAAGTGAAAGTCGCTTAGTCGTGTCTGATTCTTTGCGACCCCATGGACTATACAGTCCATGGAATTCTCCAGGCCAGAATACTAGAGTGGGCAGCTGTTCCATTCTCCAGGGGATTTTCCCAATGCAGGGATGATGTTCCCACATGTAGGCCTATATCCCAAGAAAACCATCATTCAAAAACCCACATGCACCCCAATGTTCACTGCAGCACTACTTACAGTAGCCCAAACACAGATCCGGAAAAATGTCTGCATTTAAATAAAAGACACACTAAAGCTTAAAAATGTGGTCCATATATGCAATCGACCATTTCTCAACCATGAAAAACCACTACTGAAATTAAGAAATTATTCCACTGGTCACTACAAGGATGGACCTTGGAAAATCATACACTAAATTAAGTCAGGCAGACAGAGGGAGAAAACAGCATATGATGTGAATACTAGGCAAAATTTGAAAAGAAATAGACTAATTTACAAAACATAAAGAGACTGAGAATTCAAACACAGAGGATTCAAAAAAAACTGAAAGAGCAAGGATGAATTAGAATGTAGTGACTAACATATACACAGAAATCTGTATCTAAAATAGATAATCCAAAGGACTCCCTCCTTTCTTCTTTCCTTGTCCCCTCCCCCCACAAATGGGTTCCCTGGTGACTCAGACAGTAAAGAATCTGCCTGCAATGCAGGGGACCTGGGTTTGATCCCTGGGTCAGGAAGATCCCCTGGAGAAGGAAATGGCTACTCGCTCCAGTACTTTTGCCTGGAAAATTCCATGGACAGAGGAACCTGGTAGGCTACAGACCATGGTGTGGCAAAAAGTCAGACATGACAGAGCGGCTAACACTTTCACTTTTTTTTTTTTACTTTCCTCCCACAAATACAGAAATCTCAGAATCTCTGAGAATACACAGAAATCTGTATCACTAACACATACACAGAAATCCATATCTGTAATAGATAATCACCCTCCTTGCTTTCTTCCTCCAGATATAAACAAAAATCTGTATGTCTAACATATATACCAAAATTTGTATCTTTAACATATACACAGAAATCTGTATCTCTAATAGATACTCCACAAAGACCTGATGCTCAGCAGAGGGGTATTTGCTAGATCTTCTGCAATTCCTCTATGGTAAAAGAATCCAAAAAAAGAGACATGCTGTATGTGTATGTCATAACCAAATCAGGCAGCAGTATAATGATGACAATATAATAGTTTCATGGGCTCCAAAATCACTGCGGATGGTGGCTGCAGCCATGGAATTAAAAGACTCTTGCTCCTTGGAAGAAAAGCTATGACAAGCCTAGACAGCATATTAAAAAGCAGAGACATCACTTTGCTGACAAAGGTCTGTCTAGTCAAAACTATGGTTTTTCCAGTAGTCATGTACAGATGTGAGAGTTGGACCATAAAGAAGGCTGAGCACTAAAGAATGGATGCTTAGCAATTGTGATGCTGGAAAAAACTCTTGAGAATCCCTTGGACTGCAAGGAGATCAAACCAGTGAATCCTGAAGGAAATCAATCCTGAATATTCATTGGAAGGACTGATGCTGATGCTAAAGCTGAAGCTCCAAGACTTTGGCAACCTGATGCGAAGAGCTGACTCACTGGAAAAGACCCTGATGCTGGGAAAGACTGAAACCAGGAGACGGGGGTGACAGAAGATGAGATGGTTGATGGCATCACTGACTCAATGGACATGAGTTTGAGCAAGCTCTGGGAGATGGTAAAGGACAGGGAGCCTGGTGTGCTGCAGTCCACGGGGTTGAAAAGAGTTGGACATGACTGAGTGATTGAAAACAACAAAATCAAAACTACCATGAAAAATCACCTCACACAGGTCAGAATGGCCACCATCTAAAACATCTACAGAGAACCCATGCTACAGAGGATGGAGGCCAAAGGGAATCCTCCTACAGTCTTAGTGTGGATGTAAGTGGGTGCAGGAACTATAAAAGCCAGCAAGGAGGTTCCTTATAAACTAAACATGCAGAAACCACATGGTCCCACAATCCCACGTCTGCGCTTAGACCCAGAGAAAATCAGAATTCACAATAATCTATGAGCCCTTGTTTTCAGGGCTGTTCAGTTGACAATGGCCAAGAACTAGAATCGCTGCTGGACAAAATATTGGCTTTCTCTGCCTGGTGAAGCCAAATAAAAAATACGGAGACAGGGGTTGGAGAAAATAGAAAGTGGCTTTAATTCTCAGTTGGTGAAGAGGGGAACACATTAGGTTCGAGCCTCAAGAATTGTGCCCCCCTCCATGAGGAGTTTAGGGGCTCGTGTAAGATGAGAGCTCACAGTCAGGAGTCAGTGATGAGGAACAAATGTGATAGGATTTTGATTTCTTTGTCTTGCATGGTTTCAAGGACAGTCATAAACTGGTATCAGTAATCTAGTAATTGAGTCTGGCAGTTCGGTGGTTCTGCAGCCTTCTTTCTGATGTGCAGCTACAAGGGGGAGGGTGTTGTAAAAGTAGACACCAGACAGGAGATGTATTTAGCCTAGAGTGGAAGGAAAATAGTCCAAAGCATAGCTCCTGCAGAGTTAGGGGGCAGAAAAGCACACTTAGTTACAGGCACGCAGAGTTAGGAGCAAAGTTTAAAAAACTAGGAACTTTCAGGACTGCTCACTGTTCTCTTTATCGTCTTTGTTCTCAGGAAAGCGAAAGAAAAAACTCATTCCTCCTTTTTTTCTTTTCACTGCAACAAATTCAACCAAGAAATCCATTGACAGGAAAATGAGGACCGAGTGGTGCACCTCTACACTGGAACACTGCTCCGCCATGAATCAGAGCAGAATAACACCATTGACAGCAGCGTGGATGGACAGAGTGATTTCCTTACTCAGGAAAGGAAGTCAGAAAGACAAATATGACAGGGTATCACTGACAGGTATATTCTTGAAATGAATGCAAATTTCATATATTACACAATATAAACAGACACAAACTTAGAAAACAAGCTTATTATTATATAAAAAAATCAGCATTGAGGGATAAATTAAGACTTTGCTAATAACATATGCTCATTAATATATTTATCAGATAGTTGATCAAAATAAATCCATTGAATAGTATAGGGTAGCCTACGGAACACATTTTAATTATCTATATGGAGAAGATAACCCCAAAAAGAACTGATAAATGTAATATCAGAAATCAACTCTACTCCAAAATAAAATAACAATGGAGGTCCAGAAAAAGGAAAAATGAAAGTGGGACATGAAGAAATGCTGCCCCCTTGTGGACGTTTTTTTGTAACAGCTACTATAAAAGCGGCGCTGATGGGCGCTTCATATTCCCAAGGTCCGTGGGGCTGGAAGTAAACAGCGACTGCCCTCCGTAAGTCCCCCAGGGGTGGTCCACAAAAAAGAATTCAAAACTGGGCAGACGTTCAGGGAGCCGATTTCAGCAGGGACCTTTAACTCACATCCTTTAAGAAAAAAGTCACACGATGTCAACATGGCTGAGTAGTAGGGAAGTCCAGGCAACCCTGCAACGAGGTATCACTCACTCACTCCGGTCAAAGCGGCCATTTTTTAACACTCCACAAACGTTAAATGCTGGAGACGCTGTGGAAGAACGGGAACCCTTCTCCTCTGCTGCTTGAAATACAGATTGGTGACAGCCACTCTGGAGGACAGTGTGCTGGTCACTTCCAACTCATGCAGTGGTAAGTGGCAGCGAGCGATAGCTGGAAGCAGGGTCTTAGTTTCCCAGACCGAGTCCTTACCGCTGGACCACAGAGCCAGTAGTCAGGGCTAAGGTCCCTAGTCTTTGCCTGCCTTGTCAAGAATGAATTCAGGCGAGGAGGCAGAAAGTGAAGAGTAAAGTAAAAAGTTTATTTAAAAGAAAAGTACATGGGGAAAGTGCACCAGGGAGCTCAGAGACAGAGTCATGCCTTTGAAAATTTATATCCTTTATAAGGGGGCAGTTTTCCAGGTATTTGTCTTCCCTCCGGCCAATCATCTTTGTCTCCCACATCCCAGTAATTTGCCTCAGGACCCATAGGGTATGCACACACACCTTAGCCAAGATGGATCTGGAAGTGAAGGCTTCTGGGAGGAGCAAGGCTCATTATGGCTTGGAATTATCCTCTGACTTTTGACCCCAAAGAGCCTTTCTGTGCCTGTGTAGCGTTCTCCCTAATCCTTTACTCAGGCAGGGTTTTGCCTCTCCTTGTCCTTGCCAAGATTATTCCCTGGAGGTGTTTACAAGAGACCAAGACTTGCTACTTACTCTGTTTCTGTTGTTACTTCAATTTCTGAGAGCAAACAGGGGGCTGGTTGTAAGTTCCTCAACTGGAACCCACCTATCTGTTGCCCCAGGAAATGCAGAATAGAGGCTGGCTGTGAATTTCCAACCTGGAGCCCATCTGTCTCCTATCTCACTAGTTCCTTGAACAGTGACTTCCCTGGTGGCTCAGATGGTAAAGGGATTAAGAGATACAAACATATTATTATTTATTATGTATTATTATATAATAATATAATAATTATATTATAATATACAATTATATATTTATATATTTATTTATATATATTTATTTATATAAATATTTATATATGTATTATATATATAATTATATATTATATTATATTATATTATATTATATTATATATAATTATACATATTATTTATAAAATAAATAAGCTACAAGGATGTAATAAACAGCAGAGGGTAAATATAGCCATTATTTTGTAATACCACTTGTCATTGTTCAGTCGCTCAGTCGTGTCCAGCTCTTTGTGACCCCATGGACTGCAGCATGCCAGGCTTCCCTGTCCTTCACTATCTCCCAGAGTTGGCTTAAGCTCATGTCCACTGAGTCGATGATGCCATCCCACCATCTCATTCTCTGTCACCCTCTTCTCCTCCTGCCCTCAATCTTTCCCAGAATCAGGGTCTTTTCCAGTGAGTCTGCTCTTCGCATCAGGTGGCCAAAGTATTGGAGGTTCAGCTTCAGCTGAACCAGTGAGTATTAAGGATTGATTTCCTGAATCAAAGGAAATTAAAATTTAAAAAAACAAAGGAACTAAGTAAGTTACAACAGACAAAGAGAATCAGAGAATACAAACACAAAGGGCTCCCCCCACCCCTCCCCGCCCGGCCAAAAAAGAAAGTGAAGAGCTGGGGATGAATTAGGAAGTCAAGACTAACATATTCACAGAAATCTGTATCACCAACATAACCACAGAAATCTGTATCTCCTACAGATACTCCAAAAGGACCTGATGTTTAGTACAAGGAAGTTGGCTCAATCTGTCTAATAACCTCTATGGCAGAAGAATCCAAAAAAGCATAGATATGCTTTACATACATGTTACAAATGAATAAGCCATCTATACACTGACAACAAGAAAAACACTGCACATTGATTATACTCCAATACATCACAGGCATGAAATTAAAGAAATGGAAAAAAAAAGCCACGGCTTGTTTTTTCCCTCTGATCTCCCAGACATTGGCTGCTTTTGATCCTTGGAGCTTGAGCAGGCTTGGGTCAGATGGCTGGACTGCATGGGATCGAGAGAGCCTGGTAGGGTGCCCTTCATTGAGCCGTTTTTAAACCTCTACTGTCTGTTTTCCTCCAGCTAGAACCAGAGTCCCGAGGGGGAACAAGGCCCCGAGCACCTTGGGGCCAACAGTCACCAGAAACACACACCCCAAGCAACTGCAGCACTAATTCCAATAGCCAAGGCAGACGACAAGCAAAGTCTAAACTGAGAGGTTGAAAGCTTAAAAAAACACGTGGTATGTATGTATGATGGACTATGACCCAGCCATAAAAAACCGTCATTGAAATTAGGAAGTTATGACACTGGTCTAGCCACAGAGATGGACCTTGAAGAACCATAAACTAAGGGAGGTCAGTAAGGCTAAGGAAGACAATAGTAAATGATGTGAGACCCTGAGTACTGAAAGGGTTCGAAGAAAAAAAAAATGAAAGGTCGAGAATGAATTAGGAGGTCCGGACTAACATAGATACAGAAATCTGTACCTGTAGTAGATAATGCACACGGATTATCCTCTTCCTTTCTTCTGTCCTTACACATGTACACAGAAATCCATTATCTCTAACCTATACAACAGAAATCTGTGTCTCTAGGAGATAATCCACAAAAATTATATCCTTCCTTCCTTCCTTCGTTGTATACACAAAACACTGTACCTGAGATACATTATCCACAAGGACCTGATGCTTAATAATCAGCTTGACTTTTATGGCAAAACGTCCAAGAAAGAATCTGGATACCCCATAGATATGTCATGCCTGAAATCAAGTGGCTGTACACTGACAACAATCACAACATTGCAAATTGACTATGCTGCAACATAGCAAGGCCATGATGTTAAAGAGAAGGAAAGAAAAGCAGTGCCTTCTTTATTCCCTCCAACCTCCCTGACTTGGTCTAGTGTCCCATCCCTGGACCCTGAGTGGGCTTGGGTCCCACAGCTGGACTGGGATGGAGTCAAGACAGTCTGGCATGGTGCCCTTCACTGAACTTTTTTAAGATCTACTGTCTGCTATGTTCTGGCTTGCACCAGAGTCCCAGCGGGATCAATGTCTTGAGGAACTTGGGGGCAATAATTACCAAGCCTCCTAATCTCCTGGTGCTGGGGATTCCAGCTCAAGCCTCCTTCAGTGCAACCTGAGCAGGGTGCTGAGGACCTAGGAGGAATTAGTCTAGTGGGTATGTGTATGTGATGCTTTAAAACAGGAAAGTCTTAAGAAACAAGCTCTTGGATGTTTGCTCAGGCATTCCACTCTAAATTCACAGCCCAGGAAGCCAAATTTCCCTAAGGCTCTGGTTGTCCTGATAGCCAGAGGTGGGCATGGGAAAGTGCTGCCACCTTGCGGATATTTACTATGACTACAGTTTGATCACAGGTGCCAACTGGCACCTCTAATTCACAAGACCTGGGATTCTGTGACTGACACCTGGCTTTGTGAAATGTCATGGGGTGGGTATTGCAGAAATAAATTCCAAACACAACCGACTATCAGGAAGGCAACTTCCACCGGGAAATTTTCCTCACACCATTTACTGAAAAAAAAGAACGCAAACCTTCACCACAAGACTAGATGTTCAGCATCCCTAATTGCTGGAGGAATGCCATTAGAACAACAATTGGAAATCAAATCCCATCAGTCACAATGGTCATCCTCATGTGTCTACAAACAATAAATGGCAGAGAGAACCTGGGGGAAGAAGAATCCCCCCTTGCTGTCAGTGGGAAGATAATTGGCAACAGCCCTTAAAGAGCCAAATAGATTCAAGTGATTAGATCTGATAGAGTGTCTGAAAAACTATGGACAGAGGTTCATAACACTGTATAGGATGCGAGGATCAAAACCATCCCCAAGAAAAAGAAATGCAAAAAGGCAAAACAGTTGTCTGAGGAGACCTTGCAAGTAGCCAAGAAGAGAAGTGAAAGACAAAGGAGAAAAGGAAATGTATACCCATCTGAATGCAGAGTTCCAAAGAATATCCAGGAGAGATAAGAAAGCCTCCTTAAGTGAGCAATGCAAAGAAAGAGAGAAAAACAATAGAATGGGAAAGACCTGGGATTTCTTAAAAATTAGAAATACTGAGGGAACACTTCATGCAAAGATGGGCACAGTAAAGGACAGAAACAGTATGGACCTAACAGAAGCAGAAGATACTAAGAAGCGGTGGCAAGAATACACAGAAGAACTGCACCAAAAAAAAAAAGTATTTTCCATGACCTGCAGCCAATGCATGCTCCATAACACACACACTTCTAGACAGGAGAACACTTGCAGAGTCAACTGAATCATCCCAATTTGCAAGAGTTCCCCTTTGTTAATGGGAAAACTGCAACAACCCATTTCAGGCAGAACTGTTAATGATCTAGGCAGTGATCAGCAAAATGTAGCCCAGAGGCCAAATCTGTCTCTCCATGTGTTTTTGTAAATAAAGTTTTACTGTAACACAGCCACACCCATTTGTTTATATGTTGTCTGTAACTGTTTTGCAGTGACATATTTTATTTTCTTGCGCTCCAAAATCGCTGAAAATGGTGACTGCAGCCATGAAAGTAAGATACTTGCTCCTTAGAAGAAAAGCTGTGACAAATCTAGACAGTGTATTAAAAAGCAGAGACATCACTTTGCCAACAAACGTCCATCTAGTCAAAGCTATGGCTTTTCCAGTAGTCGTGTATGGACATGTGAATTGGACCATAAAGAAGGCTGAGCACCAAAGAATGGATGCTTTCAAGTTGTGATGCTGGAGAAGACTCTTGAGAGTCCCTTGGACAGCAAGAGCAAACCAGTCACTAAAGGAAATCACCCTGAATATTCACTGGATGGATTGTTACTAAAGCTGAAGCTCCAATACTTTGACCACCTGATGCAAAAAGCCAACTCATTGGAAAAGACCCTGATGCTGGAAATGACTGAGGGCAGGAGGAGAAGAGGGTGATAGAGGATGAGATGGTTGGATGGCATCACCAACTCAATGGACATGATTTTAAGCAAACTCTGAGAGATAGTGAAGGACAGGGAAGCCCAGTGTGCTACAGTCCATGGGATGGCAGAGTCGGATACTACTTAGCAACTGAACAACAACAAATGCCTATTTTCCATTGTAACCACAAAGTTGAGCAGTGGAGACAGAGACTCTATGACCCTCAGAGCCCAAATGTTTACTATCTGACCCTTCACAAAAAAACCTTGCAAATTCCTAGGTATCTACTGTAGGCAAAGGAAATACTGAATGAGCAAGGAAATAAGGTACTTATAAATGCCATCTATGACAGGTAGCCAGTTGTAGAAAAGGAGACTATCATGCTCATGACTATTTCTTATTTTGATAGCAATACTGGTACAAGTAAACCAAGAACTGTTCTATCACCCCCTCAGCATCTGCATAAGGTGCATTAGCAACATTTAGCTTTATCGGTCAGTACTTAATATCTCAAAGGGAGGGTGGTAATTGGCTAAGAGAAAAAGGAACAGTACCCCAAGACCAAAAAAAAACAAACAGGATTCTATATCCTCTTCTGAGAAAACGGTGAGTGCCTCTTTGACTGAATATAGGTTCATTGTAGCATATTACACACAAGAATGACTTTGTCATTGTTTTTATTTGGAGACTGAGTATAGATTAAAGTGATACGTGTGGGGGCCATCTGACAGAAGCTTGGACCATGGGTTTCCTAGAAAAAGATGTGTTGTTTCAACCAGACCTTGCAAGAGAGCGGTTTGCCTTTTTTTCCCTTGTGTGTAGAATGAGTTAATCCATTTCAGTGGGATCGAGTGGGAAAAGGTCATTCTGCAAATACTCAAAAGCAATTTCATGAAACACTGGGTTCTCATCCATCTGCCGTAACAAACTGGCTGAGCCCCGTGCAGCTTTAAGCACTGTACATTTGGTGAAATTATGACTCCTGCCGGGGGTAGATCATATTTTTTTTTCAAGGCTGAAATGAAAAAATCTACAGTACACTGCACACACAGAACTGTTAGACTGGGGGAAGTCTTAGAGCCATTTTGCTGTTCGTGGAAGATGGGTGATAAATCACCCTGTATAATCTGCAACCTACTGTTTCATTTGTTCTTTAATGTACCTCGGATCTTTTGGAAATAAAGGAATTTCACACAAAACGAGTAATTTGATGAACTTTAACCTTACTCATAATTGGATAATAAAATTGGGTTCGTGCCGTAATTAAAAAGATTGTAATGGGAGAGTCAATCTGCAGTTTCATGCTGAGCCTTTTCCATAAACTGAGGAGTTCAGTTCAGTTGTTGTCAGAGGAAATGTACTTAAAAGATAAGATATACCATGTCAGTGATGGCCAACATTACCACTGCAGGCGCCTAGAGATCAGGGGCATCAGTTTTAAAGATTAGGTTTTGACTTGTTAGCAAGCAGGAAATGAACTGCTCAATTTTCACTTAAGTGAGTTCATTTGTCCAGATTATCTGCAGATCAGTTCATCTATTACCCATGCTCCACTGCTGCTGGTTTTGCATAAATGCAGACTTGCAACTTGCACACAAGTCCACCTGTATCAAAGTAATGCCTGCCAGGCTAGCTCCCAGACTCAGAAGCATTCAGTCTCTCCTCTGCCCAGTTGGATCCTCCTGGTCTGGCTTCTCTCTTTTGGGGGCGCGCTTTCAAGTCCTATATCTGGCCACTAGGACCCTGTGTTGGACCTCCAGTGAGACCATCACTGCTAGGTCAGCCCCTGCTCCTCTCTTCCTCACCACTTTCTGGTTTTTCCAACATTTCTCTTTGGCCTTCTCCAGTCCTGCCTGTGGCTTGCTACCAACCTCTCCATCCTCAACTAGTAACTGACTACAGACCCAACAGTGTAGACCAGTCTCCCCCCAGGTCCTGCCCAGCCTCAGCTCGGCTACCACACCACACCACACCACTCTGTGCTGTGCTTAGTCACTCATTCGTGTCCAGCTCTTCGCCAACCCAATGGACTGTGGCCCACCAGGCTCCTCTGTCCAAGGGGATTCTCCAGGCAAGAATACTGGAGTGGGTTACCATACCCTCTTCCAGGGGATCTCCCCAACCCAGTAACTGAACCCAGGTCTCCCACACTGCAGGTGGATTCTTAACCGTCCATCCCTGGTCAGGGAACTGGATTCCACATGCCACAACTGAGAGTTCTTGTGCTGCAACTAAGACCCGCCACAGCCAGATAAATTTAAAACCACAAACAAAAAAAGGACCTGTAATCAGGGAAGTCCCAAACATCTATGGATGCTATTACATGGAGCAAAGACCACTTCTATGTTACAAATGAGGAAATGGCCCCTCAAAGAGCCAAGGTGACCTGCTCAGGCTCTCTTAGAGCAAAGGAGGCAAATTCACACCTAGAAGGGAAGCCACTCTTCCCACACAATAGTGATAAGTATTACTACTTTCTTTCTGTCTTTTTGAATAACTCATGTCTCTGTGATTTTTGTGTATGATAAAACAAAGTGATATAGCCATATTAACATTTTAGTATATGTTTATAAAATGCAATTGTTGTGATATATTGCTTTGTACACTGTTTTTCTTCTCGAAGCTTAAAACTTGAACATTTCTCTTCTTTAAACATTCATCAACAATATTTTTAATGGCTCTGCAGTGTGTCATTGGTATAATAATGCCAGTTCCCTGTCGTTATGTGGCTGTATTTTGCCAGATAACACCAATTATCACTATGAAAACAGCCCCATGCCAAACATCCCTGTATATAACTCTGGGCAAATAGCTTACATTATTTCACTAGGATGATGGTGTTGCTGTTCAATTGCTAAGTCATGTCCGACTCTTCCTGCAAGTAAAAGCACAGGGTTGGGACATCCCTGGGGTCCAGTGGTAAAGAAACCACCTTCCAATGCAGGGGACTCAGGTTCAATCCCTGGTCAGGGAACTAAGATCCCATATGCGGTGGAGCAACTAAGTCCGCACACTCTGGAGCCCACACACAGTAAATGAGCCCACACAGCCTAATTTAAAGAAACAAAAAAAATCCAACCAAAAACATCAACAAAACGCACAGGGTCAAAAGTCATAGGAAATTACAAGATTTCTGCTACATTTTGCCAAATTGCTTTCCAGAAAGACCGAAAAATTTATAATCTCACAGCAGTATATGCATATGTACGTGCTCAGTTGCTCAGTCGTGTCTGACTCTGCGACCCTGTGGACTGTAGTCTGCCAGATTTCTCTGTCCATGGAATTCTCCAGGCAAGAAAACTGGAGTGGGTTGCCAAACTCAGAGCCCAAACTCACTATGATTATTCTGATTAGTTTTTTATCACTCCCATGGTTGGACTTGCAGTTCTATGAAGATGTATGAAATTAACTTTTTCTCATACATTTATGGCTATTTGTGCCTTTTCCTTTATGAATTACCTATTCACATCCTTTTTTCTTTTTCCTTGGGCATATTTCATTGCTTTCTTATTGGTTGTTGTTCAGTCACTAAGTCGTCTCCAGCTCTTTATGACCCCATGGACTGCAGACTGCTAGATTCCTCTGTCCATGGGGTTTTCCAGGCAAGAATACTGGAGTGGGTTGCCATTTCCTTCTCCAGGGCATCTTCCTGACCCAGGGGTCAAACCCGAGTTTCCTGCATTGGCAGGCGCGTTCTTTACCACTAAGCCACCAAGCTGGCAAAGGGAACTTACACTAACAGTGGGAGGAACAGAGGTGATGAGGGACTCCGAGGCCACCCAGGTACTCTGGGCTCATCACCCCGACCCCAGATTTTAGGTCCCTTTCTACAGCACCACTCTGTCTTCTGCCCTAAAGCCACTGCAAATTAATGGACCTTTAAGAGGAAAATAACTTCCTCTTAGACTGAAAAGCCTGGCTGAAGACCAAACATTTTTCATCTCTGATTAAAATATCTGAAGAAGAAGTTGGAAATAATTCAGCAAAAGGAAGCTCCCACTCTTGAAGCTGTGGAATGCAAAGGAAATTTTGAGGAGGTAGTGAAAAAACAGCTCTCTGCCCTGCCTGTGTCTCAGAGCAACCAGGCTCTTTCTCATCCATATACATAGGGCTTGCTGGTAGGTAGAGAGGGGTCACTGGGGTAACTGGGATAGCTTGGACAAGCAGAACACAAGTGGAATGTGCTTTGGACTCTTAGTCAGGGCTTCCCTGATGGCTCAAGAAGTAAAGAATCTGCCTGCCAATGTGGGAGACACTGGAGGCATGAATTCGATCCCGGGGTGGAGAAGATCCCCTGGAGGAGGAAACGGCAATCCACTCCAGTATTCTTGCCTGGGAAATCCCACAGACAGAGGAGCCTGCTGGGCTACAGTCCATGGGGTCACAAAGAGTTGGCGATGACTAAACACACATGCACACACGCACTTGGACCCTAGTCACGTTCAGTGTTTCCCTATTGTGCCTGTGTTAGACGTACTTGTTGGAACTACAAATCTCCAGTCTTTTTCCCTGGAGCCTGTGATTCAGTATGCCTAAGGTAGGACCAGAGATAAGACTTTTAAACAAGGGCCTCAGGTGCTTCTTATGATCTGTCAAGGAGTTGATTCTGTCCAGCGCTTCTCACACTAAAATCCTCTGAGAAGATCTGACAAACAATACCAAGGAGCTCCATTTCTGTGGCAGACTAACGTATACAGTCAGTCCTGAATATTCATTGGAAGGACTGATGTTGAAGCTGAAACTCCAATACCTTGGCTACCTGATGTGAAGAACTGAGTCATTTGAAAAGATCCCGATGCTGGGAAAGATGGAAGGCAGGAGGAGAAGGACGACAGAGGATGAGATGGTTGGATGGCATTACTGACTCAGTGGATGTGAGTTTGAGTAAACTCCGGGAGTTGGTGATGAAACAGGGGGGCCTGGCGTGCTGCAGTCCGTGGGGTTGCAAAGAGTCGGACACGACTGAGCGACTGAACTGAACTGAACTGAACTGAATGTATACAGATCAACATTTTTACCACAAACAAATAAAAGCTATGAACAAAACTACATTTAAAAAAAATTCTGTTTATAAACAACAGAGAGGGGACCCCCCTAGTGGTTCCGTGCTCCCAATGCAGAAGGCATGGGTTCAATCCCTGAGCAGGGAAGATTCCTGCCACATGTTGTGGCCAAAAAATAAAACAGAGAGTTATCAAAGATGGTAAGATCTTAAGGCACTAAGATCTCACAGAAGGAAATCACAAGAGATGAACCTGATATTTGGCATAGCTTTTTGCCTTGAGGCATTTGCTGATTCTTAAGAAAAACCTAAAAGCAGAGAGTGCTTTGTTGAAACTGATCACTGAGGAAGCCAAGAGAAGGAGAAGAAAAATAGAAACTAGCAGCCAAGCAGATTGAAGCTAAGCAGGGTTTCTGTCATATCAGCAAACTGGGGGAGCAAAGATGGGGGTTCAGGGCAAGAAGTGGAATCCTGGTATGCACCCCAAGATTTCAGATGGGATCTGAAGCCTAGGAATATGGACTAACCAGAAAGAGTCATTTCCGTTTTCACAAGGACTAAAGTTCAGTTCAGTTCAGTCACTCAGTCGTGTCTGACTCTTTGGGACCCCATGGACTGCAGCACGCAAGGACTCCCTGTCCATCACCAACTCCTGGAGTTTACCCAAACTCATGTCCATTGAGTCGGCGATGCCATAGACTAAAGCCTAATTTCAAATCTGCTCAATCCTAGACTGGATCACAACAATCCGCCCCTCCTTTAACTTCCAAGAACAAAAGTAAATCCTCTCAGAGTCTCAGATTATCTCACAATTCTTCATAAACAATATCTGACACTTAATAAACAAATTATAAAGCAACCGGGGTGTGTGTGTGTTGTTTGCTCAGTCATGTCCAACTCTGCGACTCCATGGTCAGTAGCCTGCGAGACTCCTCTGTCTATGGGATTCTCCAGGCAGGAATACTGGAGTGGGTAGCCATTCCACTCCTGGAGGGATCTTCCAGACCCAGGGATCAAACCCAGGTCCCTCGCACTGTGGGGAAATACTTTTACCATCTGAGCAACCAGAAAAGCCCACAAAGCGTCCTAGGAGATGTGAAAGGCCAAAGACCAAGAGAAAGAAAAGACACAAAAACAGACCCAGGGAGATGTAATAGTGGAATTATCAGATAAGCTTTCAAGATAACTGCGAGTAATATGCCCAAGAAAATGAAGGACAAGATGGAGAATATTATTACTAATGAAAGATGAAAATGTGTTTTTAAAAATCAAATAAAAATTCTAGAACTAAAAATATAATAACTAAGATCTCCATCAGTCCAATTCAGTTCAGTTGCTCAGTTGTGTCCGACTCTTTGCGACCCCGTGAATCGCAGCACGCCAGGTCTCCCTGTCCATCACCAACTCCCGGAGTTCACTCAGACTCATGTCCATCGAGTCAGTGATGCCATCCAGCCATCTCATCCTCTGTCATCCCCTTCTCCTCCTGCCCCCAATCCCTCCCAGCATCAGAGTCTTTTCCAATGAGTCAGCTCTTCGCATGACGTGGCCAAAGTACTGGAGTTTCAGCTCTAGCATCATTCCTTCCAAAGAAATCCCAGGGCTGATCTCCTTCAGAATGGACTGGTTGGATCTCCTTGCAGTCCAAGGGACTCTCAAGAGTCTTCTCCAACACCACAGTTCAAAAGCATCAAGTCTTCAGTGCTCAGCTTTCTTCAGAGTCCAACTCTCACATCCATACATGACCACAGGAAAAACCATAGCCTTGACTAGATGGTCCTTTGTTGGTAAAGTAATGTCTCTGCTTTTGAATATGCTATCTAGGTTGGTCATAACTTTCCTTCCAAGGAGTAAGCGTCTTTTAATTTCATGGCTGCAATCACCATCTGCAGTGATTTTGGAGCCCAAAAAATAAAGTCTGACACTGTTTCCACTGTTTCCCCATCTATTTGCCATGAAGTGATGAGACCAGATGCCATGATCTTCGTTTTCTGAATGTTGAGCTTTAAGCCAACTTTTTCACTCTTCACTTTCACTTTCATCAAGAGGCTTTTTAGTTCCTCTTCACTTTCTGCCATAAGGGTGGTGTCATCTGCATATCTGAGGTTATTGATATATCTCCCGGCAATCTTGATTCCAGCTTGTGCTTCCTCCAGCCCAGCGTTTCTCATGATGTACTCTGCATAGAAGTTAAATAAGCAGGGTGACAATATACAGCCTTGATGTACTCCTTTTCCTATTTGGAACCAGTCTGTTGTTCCATGTCCAGTTCTAACTGTTGCTTCCTGACCTACATATAGGTTTCTCAAGAGGCAGGTCAGGTGGTCTGGCATTCCCATCTCTTTCAGAATTTTCCACAGTTTATTGTGATCCACACAGTCAAAGGCTTGGTTTAATAGTAAATAAGGCCATGCAACATATGGGATCTAGTTTCCTGACCAGGGATCGAGGACCCCCTTTGCACTGGGAGTGCAAAGTCTTAACCACTAGACCACCAGCGAAGTTCCTCCTTATTTTTTTTAACCTTTACCACAAACCTACCAGGTAGATACTATTATCATTTCCCAGTTTACAAAGAGACAAGGCTGTATATTCCCAACCCAAAGAGACGTTAAGTACCTTATACAAGGTCACACAGTTCCTAAGTGGGGAACCTAGGAATTGCACTCCCAGAGCTTGATTTTAGAATCTATACTTGTAACCTCTACATTCCACAGCCTCTACCGAACTCCCATGCCCCTTTCACCTATCAATTCTTGCACATTTAACCCTGAGGCCAAAAGATAGTTCCCCTAACGTCTCCCTCTAGAGTGCTTTTGGTGGTAAGGTAGCCTGATAGAGCAAGGGGCGCACGTGACTAGGACTTGGAAAATCTGGGCTACTGTCCTAGTTCTGCCACTCCATTCTGTGATTCTGTATTTATTTTTTTAATTAATTAATTAATTTTAAAAAATTATTTATTTATTTGTTTTAAGCTGCACTGGGTCTTCACTGCCGAGCAAGTTTGTCTTTAGTTGCAGTGAGCAGGGTCTACTCTCTAGTTGCGACGCGTGAACTTCTCACTATGGTGGCTTCTGTAGCTGTGGTGCACAGGCTCTAGGGCGCATGCGCTTCAGTGGTTGTAGCTCCCAGGCTCTAGAGCACAGGCTCAGTAGCTGTAGTGCACGAGCTTAGTTTCTCCTTAGTTTCTCCCAAGGCACATGGGACCTGCCCGAATCAGGGATCGAACCTGTGTTCCCTGTACTAGCAGGCTGATTCTTAACCACTGGCCCACCAGTGAAGCCCTGTGGTCCCTCCCTCCTGTGCTCATCAGTTTTCTTCACCTAGCAAACAGGGGTAATGATACCTATCTCAGGATTCTGATGGAGATTAAATGCCTGTAAATACCTATCACTGCTCAAAAAGGGAGCTCTGGGGTGAGGCAAATCTGAACATCTCATTCTCTGAAATCTCCCTTCTGGTGCCAGATGTTGAGGAGATTTTTTTTAAAACTTTATCTAAATTTTAATAATAATTTTTTTTAAAAAAGATGGATTTGACAGTAGAAATAAATCACATTTACAGGCAAAAATAACACTGGCAGGACTAGTTCTGGGCAAAACTGTCAAGAGGATAAAATGAGGTGGGGAACCCCTCCCCTCTCCTTCCTTCATGTTCTTGCTCACTCAGAGGGTGGGAGGGGCAGATACCCACCTTCATTCCCACAGCAGCTGCCCCAAGCCCAGCACCTTCCAGAGAATTTCCATCATATTCAGGACGCCTTCATGAACCCTCAGCCCCGGGCAGAACATTCCCACGGTACTGCTTTCTATTAGATAAAGGAAGAGAAGGTCTCAAACTGACTTTTGGACACAGAGGGGGAAGGGGAGGGACAAACTGAGAGAGTAGCATTGACATATATACACTCTGTGTGTGTGTGTGTGTGTGTGTGTGTGAGCTCAGTCATGCCCAACTCTTTGTGATTCCATGGACTGTAGCCTGCCAGGCTCCTCTATCCATGAGATTCTCCAAGGAAGAATACTGGAGCAGGTTGCCATTTCCTTCTCCAGGGATCTTCCCAACCCAGAGATCGAACCTGAATCTCTTGCATCTCCTGCACTGGCAGGCAGGTTCTTTACCACTAGCACCACCTGGAAAGCCCCCCACTACCATGTGTAAAATAGACAGCTAGCAGGAAGCTGCTGTATAGCACAGGGAGCTCAGCTTGGTGCTCTGTGATGACCTAGAGGGGTGGGGTTTGGGGGTGGGAGGGAGGCTCCAGAGGGAGCAATATATGTATACATATAGCTGATTCATGTTGCTGTACAACAGAAATTAACACAGCAGTGTAAAGTAATGATACTGTGATTAAACAAATTTTTAATTAAAAAAAAACATGGGGGGGTGCCTCATACTCATGTGATCGAGACCCCTCCTTTGCAGATAGCTCTGTCCCTGTAGAGTTCAAAGTGAGGGGCTTGGGGAAGAAAAGAGAGGAAGAGAGAGACACAGAGATGGGAGACAGATTTGGAGGGCGACAAAGGAAGAAGGAGAGAAAGAACAAAAGAGAGGGGGCCAAGAAATGCAGGGGTCGGGGAAGAAGAAAGAAGGAGAAGAAAGAGAAGGGGAAGGGATGCACGTGTGTGATGGTTGGACCACATGTAGAAACTGAAAAGCAAAAAACCTCATCACTCGGTGGTGACGGAAAGGCTGATAAGGAAATCAAAAGAAAACCCAGATTTGAGGAAAGTAGCCTGCAGAAGGAGCTTCCCAGGTGGCACTAGTGGTAAAGAATCTGCCTGCCAATGCCCAAGATACACGTTTGATCCCTGATCTGGAAAGATCCCACATGCCGCAGAGCAACTAAGCCCCGGGAGCTGCAACTACTGAGCCATGTGTCACAGCTACTGAAGCCCATGAGCCTTAGATCCTGTGCCCTGCAACAAGAGAAGCCACCACAATGAGAAGCCAGCGCACTGCAACTAGAGTAGCCCCCACTGTCTGCAACTAGAGAAAGCCGGAGTGCAGAATCTCCAGAACAGCCAAAAAAAAAAAAAAAATATAAAGTTAATGCTGCTACTGCTAACTGCTGCTAAGTCGCTTCAGTCGTGTCCGACTCTGTGGGACCCCATAGACTGCAGCCCACCAGGCTCCCCGTCCCTGGGATTCTCCAGGCAAGAATACTGGAGTGGGTTGCCATTTCCCTCTCCAATGTAGAAAAGTGAAAATGAAGTCGCTCAGTCGTGTCCGACTCTTAGCGACCCCATGGACTGCAGCCTACCAGGCTCCTCCGTCCATGGGATTTTCCAGGCAAGAGTACTGGAGTGGGTTGCCACTAAAAAGGACCGGGCAGGGGGAGAAGTGGAACTGCAATGCAGGCATGCACAGGCACACGGCCTCAGCCAGGCCCATGGCGGCTGCCCTGGGATGGCCCCTCACTGGTGGCCTGCCCTGAAGCAAAGGGGCCAGACCTTCCCACCTCTTCAGTGACCATATGCTAGTGTGGGCTGTCACCAAGAAGGGGCTCTAACCTTGGGAGAGATGCCTTTGTTTTGTTGTTGTTGTTCAGTCACTAAATCGTGTCTGACTCTTTGCGACCCCATGGACTGCAGCACACCAGGCTTCCCTGTCCTTCACCATCCCCTAGAGTTTGCTCAAACTCACGTCCGTTGAGTCAGTAATGCCATCCAACCATCTCATCCTCTTTTGCCCCCTTCTCCTTCTGCCCTCAATCTTTCCCAGCATCAGGCTCTTTGCATCAGGTGGCCAAAGTACTGGAGCTGCAGCATCAGGAACAATTGTTTAGTCGGGAGCAATTCCAGGCAAGGGACTCAGCTCTGGGCCACCAGCACCTGGAGGAAAGCATAGTTTAGACCTCAAGGAGGGGTCGGGCAGCTTGTCACAGCACCCGCTGCTCCTTGCATCATCTTCTTCTCAGACTTAAGTTCAATCTCTGCTTGAAGTAAAGGACCACAGCTGATTTATTCAGACACAGAGAGATCTCGGACAGTAGACTTAAATTTACCTCCTGCCTTTGGAGAGCTCTCTTCAACAACTAACTCCAGCTTTGTCTGTCCGTTGTGCACGGCCCCAGTTAAAAATGAGCACAAGAACGTGAACTTCTATCAGGAGGAAAACTCTGCAGACTGCTAACCATCATAGAGTTTTGCCTTGGCATAAGTACCTGCCTGTTGACCCTCCAGGTCCAATTACTGTGTGAAAAGGGTTGTTACACGGGGTTTTTCCTTTGTGTGGAATTTCTGGAATCTCCAAGGCGGGGAAAATGGGAGACAGGTATCTACATTTTGTTATTGTTGTTCTTGCTGCACTGGGTCTTGTGTGTGTGTTAGTCACTCAGTCATGTCTGATTCTCTGTGACCCTCCTGGGCTGTAGCCCTCCAGGCCCCTCTGCCATGGGATGTCCCAGGCAAGAATACTGGAGTGGGATGCCATGCCCTTCTCCAGGGGATCTTCCTGACCCAGGGATCGAACCTGGGTCTCCTGCATTGCAAGCAGGTTTCCTTACCGTCTGAGCCACCAGGGAAGTCCATATGCCGGGTCTTAGTTGCCACATATGGGTTCTAGTTCCCTGACCAGGAATCAAACCCAGACCCCCTGCGTTGCAAGTGCAGAATGCACAGGGGACCACAGAACATAACTGGGATTGGTGGCACACCGGCAGAACACTGCTGACTTGTGGGGTTCACACCTCTTCCACCCTACACGACTTTGGCGCCAGAGGTCAGCCCCACCAGGTGAAACCTACTATACCTATAGACAACTGCATATACTTTTCATGGCTGGCAAAAAGGGCATTCCAGTTTAAGCTGAGCTGCTCCATTACCTATCCCCGCATTTGGAGAAGGAAATGGCATGGGATTTCTTGCCTGGGAAATCCCATGAACAGAGAAGCCTGGTGGGCTACAGTCCATGGGATCGAAAAAGAAGAGCCAGACATGACTGAGCAAGTAAACATTAATCTCTAAGCATCAGACTCTAGTTCTCTATAAAAGCTTTCCCATGACTTTAACATGCATAAGAACCCATAGGGGTGCTTGCTTACAATGCGAATTTCTAGGCCGCTACCCCTGGAGATTCTGATTTAGTAGATGGCCTGTAAAAAACCGTTTGAAAAACAGCATTTTAGAGAACAGTGCTGTCTAATAGAACTTTCTGCAGTGATGGCCATGTTTTCTTTCAACACTATTCAGTATAGTAGGCACCTAATACTATACTACTACTGTGACCAAGGAAGTGAATTTTAAGTTTTATTCAGTTCTGAAAAGTGAAAGTGTAATCGCTCAGTCGTTTTTGACTGTTCGCCACCCCATGGACACGAAGGAGCCCAGCAGGCTCCTCTGACCATGAAATTCTCCAGGCAAGAATACTGGAGTGGGTAGCCATTCAGTTTTAATCAATTTCAATTTAAATAGCTGCATGTGATGAGGGTCACCATCTTGAACAGCACAGCTTAGGACCTTGATGCCCAGAGTGCACAGCAAACCAATAGCAGCTCCTGGGGGGTTGTTAAAAATACAGAATTTCAGGTCCCATTCTAGACCTACTGAATCAGGATCTGCAGTCTAACAAGATGCCCAGGCAGGAGCTCCCTGGAGATTCAGTGGCTAAGACTCCAAGCTTCCACTGCAGCAAGGAGTGGGTTTGATCCCTGGTCAGGGAACTAAGATCTCACATGCCAAAAAATAATAATAATAAATAAAAATTTTAAAACGAACAAGATCCCCAGGCAAACCATAAGTCGGTGAAGGCTGACACTCACTTTCAAGAACATTTTGGTGCCTGACTGAGATGCCCCGTTTCTGAGCTACCTACCATCTGTTAACACCACTCTCTTGTTATAGACAAATTCTAATATCCAACTGTATTAACAGTCTAACCCAATTTTTACCCAGAATACTGGATTCTGATGTAACTAGCATTATTTGTTTAGAAGAAATAAGAGGATGTATGTGCGTGTTAATATAAAGAGGGAAAGAGAAAGATGAAGAGATGGTGTAGTCAAGTTAGAATGGGTCCTATTTGCTAGCCAAGGGTTTTGGCAACAGACAACCATCAAAGATGTTAAGCAGGCAGATAACATAAGTAGGGTTGTTTTCTGACAATAAGGCTCCTGACTTAGGAGGATGGGGTAGAGGAGATGGCTGGTCACACAGGAATCTCCATTGTCCATTGGGTCTTATATGAAGTATAATTACAGGGAGAAGCATTTACTATCTAATCTTATTGCTAGATTTGAGGAACGGCAAATATTTAGGACTTACAAAACCTATCTATCCTCCAGAACCCATGTCCACAAGTATCTCAACCCAGATCTTCAGAATAATGTAGTACTCTCTTTTCTTGAGAAAAAATAACAGACGATTTTTGTATTTTAATCCCTAAGAGATAATTTCTCAGTGATAAACCAGATGTCCATCATTTCTAGTAGTGAACTATTTGGGATCCGATTCACCCCTGCAACAACTGTTTGCTTCTAAAGTATACTTTTTTAAAATTTTATTTATTTTGAATTGAACGATAATTGCTATACAATATTGGTTTCATTTCTGGCATACATCAAAGTGAATTAGCCATAGGTGTAAAGTATACTTTTTTGCACTTCGTTGTACAGCAGAAACTAACACAACATTACAAACCAATTATACTCAAGTAAAAATAATGTAAATATACATTTAAAAAATAAAGTGTACTTTCTACACATTTTAAGGCTAAAATATAAGGAGGGTATCCACAGAACACACATAATCAAAACAATGGACTTTCCTTTAGATAACTTTCCCATTAGTATTCATGTGGTCTGTTGTCACAAACATGAAAATGAAAAATAGCTGCAACTGGGGGTGGACTGAGGGATGACATGCAAGGAAGTAAAGGACTTAAAAAGTGTTCCTCATCTTTTATCTGGGCTCAGAAGTCCTCTGATGCACCCAAAGGGTGGAGATTGGTCAGCCAGGGTCTCTGAGAGGGAAAGAACCAAGAGATAGGAATCTGCTGTTTTCTAGGCAACAGCGTTCTTTAGGCCATGCTGTTTTTCAAGGAATAACTTAGAGAAATGATTTCTCCTAGTACTCGAACTCGATAGGCAAGAGAATAGCCCAGCAGAGCACTCGGAAGACAAGGAGACCAGAGAGATGAAGGGGTCACGGGAGGCCAGATACATGTGGTCAATAAGAGGCAAGGAGAGGGACTTTTCTGTTAGTCCAGTGGTTAAGAATCCACCTGCTATGGAAAGGGACACAGGTTCAATCCCTGGACTGGGGGAAGGTCCTACATGCTGTGGAGCAACTAAGCCCATTCACCACAACTACTGAGCCTGTGCTCTAGAGCCCATGCTACACAAGAAGAGAAGCCACTGCAATGAGAAGCCTGTGCACTGCATCTAGAGAGTAGCCCCAACTCGTTGCAACTAGAGAAAGCCTGCAAGCAGCAATGAAGACCCAGCACAGCCAAAAATAATAAATCAATAAAAAAGGCTTTGGCATAGTCAATAAAGCAGAAATAGATGTATTTCTGGAACTCTCTTGCTTTTGCTATGATCCAACAGATGTTGGCAATTTGATCTCTGGTCCCTCTGCCTTTTCTAAATCCAGCTTGAACATCTGGAAGTTCATGGTTCATGTACTGTTGAAGCTTGGCTTGGAGAATTTTGAGCATTACTTCAATAGCCTCTGAGATGAGTGCAACTGTGTGGTAGTTTGAACATTCTTTAGCATTGCCTTTCTTTGGGATTGGAATGAAAACTGACCTTTTCAAGTCCTGTGGCCTCTGCTGAGTTTTCCAAATTTGCTGACATATTGAGTGCAGCACTTTCACAGCATCATCTTTCAGGATTTGAAATAGCTCAACTGGAATTCCGTCACCTCCACTAGCTTTGTTCATAGTGATGCTTCCTAAGTTCCATTTGACTTCACATTCCAGGATGTCTGGCTCTAAGTGAGTGATCACACCCTCATGGTTATCTGGGTCATGAAGATTTTTTTTGTACAGTGCTTCTGTGTATTCTTTCCACCTCTTCTTAATATCTTCTGCTTCTGTTAGGTCCATATCATTTCTGTCCTTTATTGTGCCTATCTTTGCATGAGATGATGCTGTGAAAGGGCTACACTCAGTATGCCAGCAAATTTGGAAAACTCAGCAGTGGCCATAGGACTGGAAAAGGTCAGTTTTCATTCCAATCCCAAAGAAAGGCAATGCCAAAGAATGCTCAAACTACCACACAATTGCATTCATTTCACATGCTAATAAAGTAATGCTCAAAATTCTCTAAGCCAGGCTTCAGCAATATGTGAACTATGAACTTCCAGATGTTCAAGCTGGTTTTAGAAAAGGCGGAGGGACCAGAGATCAAATTGCCAACATCCGCTGGATCATCGAAAAAGCAAGAGAGTACCAGAAAAACATCTATTTCTGCTTTATTGACTATGCCAAAGCCTTTGACTATGTGGATCACAATAAACTGTGGAAAATTCTTCAAGAGATGGGAATACCAGACCACCTGACCTGCGTCTTGAGAAACCTATATGCAGGTCAGGAAGCAACAGTTAGAACTGGACATGTAACAACAGACTGGTTCCAAATAGGAGAAGGAGTACATCAAGGCTGTATATTGTCACCCTGCTTATTTAATTTCTATGCAGAGTACGTCATGAGAAACACTGGGCTGGATGAAGCTCAAGCTGGAATCAAGATTGCCGGGAGATATATCAATAACCTCAGATATACAGATGATACCACCCTTATGGCAGAAAGTGAAGAGGAACTCAAAAGCCTCTTGATGAAAGTGAAAGAGGAGAGTGAAAAAGTTGGCTTAAAGCTCAACATTCAGAAAACGAAGATCATGGCATCCGGTCCCATCACTTCATGGCAAATAGATGGGGAAACAGTGGAAACAGTGTCAGACTTTATTTTTTGGGCTCCAAAATCACTGCAGATGGTGACTGCAGCCATGAAATTAAAGACGCTTACTCCTTGGAAGGAAAGTTATGACCAACCTAGATAGCATATTCAAAAGCAGAGACATTACTTTGCCAACAAAGGTCCGTCTAGTCAAGGCTATGGTTTTTCCTGTGGTCATGTATGGATGAGACTTGGACTGTGAAGAAAGCTGAGCACCGAAGAATTGATGCTTTTGAACTGTGGTGCTGGAGAAGACTCTTGAGAGTCCCTTGGACTGCAAGGAGATCCAACCAGTCCATTCTGAAGGAGATCAGTCCTGAGTGTTCTTTGGAAGGACTGATGATAAAGCTGAAACTCCAGTACTTTGGCCACGTCATGTGAAGAGTTGACTCATTGGAAAAGACTCTGATGCTGGGAGGGATTGGGGGCAGGAGGAGAAGGGGACGACAGAGGATGAGATGGTTGGATGGCATCACCGACTCGATGGATGTGAGTTTGAGTGAACTCTGGGAGTTGGTGATGGACAGGGAGGCTTGGCGTGCTGCAATTCATAGGGTCACAAAGAGTCAAACACGACTGAGCGACTGAACTGATCTTACATGAAATGTTCCCTTGGTATCTCTAATTTTCTTGAAGAAATCTCTAGTCTTTCCCATTCCATTGTTTTCCTCTATTTCTTTGCATTGATCACTGAGGAAGGCTTTCTTATCTCTCCTTGCTATTTTTTGAAATTCTTCATTCAAATGAGTATATCTTTCTTTTTCTCTTTTGCCTTTAGCTTCTCTTCTTTCCTCAGCTATTTTTAAGGCCTCCTCAGACAACCATTTTGCCTTTTTTCATTTCTTTTCCTTGGGTATGGTCTTGACCACTGCCTCCTGTACAATGTCATGAACCTCTATCCATACTTCTTCAGGCACTCTGTCTATCAGATCTAATCCCTTGAATGTATTTGTAGCTTCCACTGTATAATCATAAGGGATTTGATTTAACTTATACCTGAATGGTCTAGTGGTCTTCCCTACTTTCTTCAATTTAAGTCTGAATTTGGCAATAAGGAGTTCATAATATGAGCCACAGTCAGCTCCCGGTCTTATTTTTGTTGACTATATAGAGATTCTCCATCTTTGGCTGCAAAGAATATAAGCAATCTGATTTCAGTATTGGCCATCTGGTGATGTCCATGTGTAGAGTCTTCTCTTTTGTTGTTGGAAGAGAATGTTTGCTATGACCAGTGCATTCTCTTGGCAAAACTCTGTTAGCCTTTGCCCTGCTTCATTCTGTACTCCAAGGCCAAATTTGTCTGTTACTCCAGGTATCTCTTGACTTCCTACTTTTGCATTCCAGTCCCCTAAAATGAAAAGGACATCTTTTTGGGTGTTAGTTCTAGGAGGTCTTGTAGGTTTTCAGAGACCAGTTCAAATTCAGCTTCTTCAGCATTACTGGTCAGGACATAGTTTTGGATTACTGTGATATTGAATGGTTTGCTTGGAAATGAACAGAGATCATTCTGTCATTTTTGAGATGGCACCCAAGTACTGCATTTCAGACTCTTTTGTTAACTACGAGGGCTACTCCATTTCTTCTAAGGGATTCTTGCTCACGGTTGTAGTTATAATGGTCATCTGAGTGAAATTCACCCATTCCAGTCCATTTTAGTTCACTGATTCCTAAAATGTTGATGTTCACACTTGCCATCTCCTGTTTGACCACTTCCAATTTACCTTGATTCATGGACCTAACATTCCAGATTCCTATGCAATATTGTTCTTTACAGCATCAGACTTCTATCACCAGTCACATCCACAACTGGGTGTTTTTGCTTGTGCTCTGTCTCTTCATTCTTTCTGAAGTTATTTCTCCACTGATCTCCAGTAGCACATTGGGCACCTACCAACCTGGGGAGTTCATCTTTCAGTGTCCTGTCTTTCTGCCTTTTCATACGTTCATGGGGTTCTCAGGACAAGAATACTGAAGTGGTTTGCCATTCCCTTCTCCAGTGGACTGCATTTTGTCAGAACTCTCCACCATGACCCATCTGTCTTGGATGGCCCTACACGGCATGGCTCATGATTTCATTGAATTAAACAAGGCTGTGGTCCATGTGATCAGTTTCATTAGTTTTCTGTGATTGTGGTTTTCATTCTGTCCAGTGCTCTGATGGATAAGGATAAGAGGCAAATGGAAGTTTCCTGATGGGAGAGACTGACTGAGGTCTTTTTCTGATGGGTGGGGCCATGCTCAGTAAATCTTTAATCCAATCTTCTATTTATGGGTGGGACTGTGTTTCCTATTGTTTGACCTGAGGGCAAACTATGGTGGAGGTAATGAAGATAATGGCGACTTCCTTCAAAAGGTCCCATGCAGGCACTGCCACACTCAGTGCCCCCGACCCTGCACAGGCCACAGCCAACCATGCCTCTGCCAGACTCCTGGTTACTCACAGACAAGTCTGGGTCAGTCTCTTGTGGGGTCACTGCTCCTGGGTCCTGGTGCACACAAGGTTTTGTTTGTGCTCTCCAGGAGTCTGTTTCCCCCATCCTGTGTAACTTCTGGCAGCACTATGGGGTTAAGGGCAACCTCCTCCAAGAGGGCTTATGCCATACCCAGTTCCGCTGCACTCAGAGCCCCTGTCCCTGTGGCAGGCCACTGCTGACCCGTACCTCCACAGGAGACCCTCAAACACTCAAAGGCAGGTCTGGCTCAGTCTCTGTGGAGTCTCCTGGTGCGCACAAGGTTTTGTTTGAGCCCTCTGAGTGTCTCGGGTGGGTATGGGGTTTGATTTTAAATGTGCTTTTGTTCCTCCTACCGTCTTGCTGAGACATGTACACACTGCTATATTTAAAATGGGTAACAAAAAACAATTGTATAACACATGGAATTCTGCTCAATGTTATGTGCCAGCCTGAATGCAAGGCGGGTTTGGGGGAGAATGGATACATGTATATGTATGGCTGAGTTCCTCCACTGTTCACTTGAAACTATCACAACATTGTTAATTGGCTATACCCAAATACAAAATGTTTTTGGTGTTAAAGAATAAAAATAAATTTGAAAAAAAAAAAAAGAATACTGGAGTGAGTTGTCATTTCCTTCTTCAGAGGACCTTCCTGACCCAGGGATCAAACCCACATCCCTGCATTGGAAGACAGATTCTTAACCACAGGATCGGCATGGGAGGTCCCATGACAACTAAATTGACATGTAGGATGATGTGATGAGGGGAACAATGCCCAGGACCACTTATGCAAGTGAAGGGACAGGGGAAGACTTCACAGAAGAGGAGGCAATGGAGCTAAGTTTTGAAGGATAAACAGGAGTCTCCCTGATGAACAAAAGAGGAAGAAGCACTGCAGTCAGAGAAAAAGCAGCCCAAGAGGCAGGAAGGGTGGAAGAAACTGGTGGTGTTTGAGGAGCTGTGTGGTCATCCACACAACTGGGACAGGGAAGAGTACAGGGAGAGCTGAGCCTGGAAGGAGATGAGTAGGGGTACTTCATGGTCAGGTTCATGTCTGATAAGATCACCTTGACTGTGATCTGAGAAATAAAGTGAAGAGAAGCAGACTGAAGGCAGGAGCCAAGGATGGGGCTCTTGCCCAGTTTAGCTTAGACACTCAGTCTGGACAAAAGGGACAACAGGATGAGGAGAGGAGGGAATAGGTTAAGAGAGACTTCCCAGGTGGCTTAGTGGGTAAGGAATCCACCTGCAATCCAGGAGACATGAGTTTGATCCTGGGGTTAGGAAGATCCCCTGGAGAAAGGCATAGCAACCCACTCTAGTATTCTTGCCTGGAGAATCCCATAAACAGAGAAGCCTGGTAGGCTACAGTCCATAGTGTTTCAAAGAGATAATCGGACACGACTGAAGAGACTGAGCTCATATGCATGCTCAGAGGCAGAATCAATGGGACCTGGGGACAGGTACAGTGTGGGATGTGAGTGAAAGAGCAGCACCTTGGAAGCCTCCTGGGTCTCTGGCTATAACAAGACTTCCCCCACGAGACTCCTGTTCCCTGGCTGTGATGCCATCTATCAACCGTCAGCTCAAATCTCATCTCCTGAGCAGATACCACCAATCAACAGAAATAATGTCTAACTTGCAGGACACCAGATCTTTTTTAAATTTACTTATTTATTTTAATTGGAGGCTAATTACTTTATAATATTGTGGCAGTTTTTGCCATACATTGACATGAATCAGCCATGGGTGTACATGTGTCCCCCATCCTGAACCCCTCTCCCACCTCCCTCCCCATCCCATCCCTCAGTGTTGTTCTAGTGCACCGACTTTGAGTGCCCTGTTTCATGCATCGAACTTGGACTGGTCATCTATTTCACATATCATAATAGACATGTTTCAATGGTATTCTCTCAAATCATTCCACCCTCACCTTCTCCCACAGAGTCCAAAAGTCTGTTCTTTATATCTGTGTCTCTTTTGCTGTCTCGCATATATACTCTATTGGTGTTTTTCTTTCTGACTTACTTCACTCTGTATAATAGGCTTTATTTCATCCATCTCATTAGAACTGATTCAAATGCATCCTTTTAAGACACCAGATCTTAAACTCTTTGGTGACTGACACCCGGAACAGCAGAGATGGGAACACATTAGCCAGATTTAAATATTTAAATCATAAAAGGTTTCAGTCTGTTGTCCATCAAATGTTAGAAAGTGCCAGACATAATTTCCGGTTGAGTAAGTGAAGCCATGAAAAAAGGGGAGAATATTCTTGGGGAACTTCTAATGCAAAGCAAACTCCAAGTCATTTAGTAATTGCTGGGTCTCTGTGTGCCTGCCAGACTGACTCAGACCCCTGACAGGACTTCATGACAGTGTCCATTCCCCGTAAGTTTCCTTTCCCCTCACACGCTGAGTTGGAGCACAGCGTCTCATGAATGTTCAACTTACGCTTCAAAGCAGAACCAGGGATTCCCTAACGGCTCAAGTGGTAAAAAAATCTGCCTGCAAAGTGAGAGACCTGGGTTCGATCCCTGGGTTGAGAGGAGGTAACAGCAATCTACCCCAGTATTCTTGCCTGGAGAATCCCATAGACAGAGGAGCCTGGCAGGCTATAGTCCATGGGGTTGCCAAGAGTCAGGCTCGACTGAGCAATTAAACCACCACCACCACAGAGCAGACAGACCAACCTGGGACATTAAGGTCAGAAAGTTAAATTGAAAAGCATA
The DNA here is from genome assembly GCF_032452875.1 of Bos javanicus. NCBI lineage: Eukaryota > Metazoa > Chordata > Mammalia > Artiodactyla > Bovidae > Bos > Bos javanicus. Next base: position 25,529,645 of record NC_083888.1, read on the forward strand.
CAGTGATAGCCTCCATTTTAATCAATGTTCTATTACACACACGGCTATTGATTTTTAAAACTGGTTTCATGTTAGGTGTATCTTATGTTACAAACAATATAGCCCATATTCACATTAGTGTGCAATTTCCACTAATCTCTGACAAAGAGAAAATACACATATTCGACTTTTTTCTGGCACAAAACCTTGATTATTCAGCTGAGGTCATCAGAGCCAAAGGTGCTCAGGAGTCTTCGTAAAGCACTTCGTCTACCTTCACATCATTCTCATTCACCGGGACCCGGAGGCAGATCTGCTCTTTGAAAGCCAAGGCCAGGGTGTAGGGTTTCACGTCCTGGGACTGCAGACAACGCTTCAGGTAGGCGTCATAGTAGCCCTTGCCCCGTCCCAAACGGTTGCTCTGTTTGTCGAACCCGAGACCCGGCACGAAGATGAGGTCAAGTCCCCCTGTGGAAAAGAGGAGCAAATTTATAAGGAAGGTTAATATGGACAGGGACGGGGGCCACACCAGGTACCCACTGACTGGAGAGGGGGCAGCTAGTGTATTTGTGATTGATGAGGCCACAGGCAGTATCCATGTCACCAAAAGCCTGGGCCAGGAGGAGAAGGCACAGTACGTGCTACTGGCCCAAGCCATAGATCAGACCGCCGACTGACCCCCAGGGCCCCCATCAGAGTTCATTATCGAGATGCAAGACGTCAGTAACAACCCACCCACCTTTCTCCTCAGGCCCTACCATGGCACAATGTCCAATGTGGGCAAGAAAAAACCGATCACTTCCTGATCTGGTTTTTGTTTTGCAATGATGCCCTTTTTTTTTTTTTTTGGAGTACAGTTGCTTTACAATGTTGTGTTAGTTTCTGCTGTACAGCAAAGTGAATCAGCTATATGTTTACATATGTCTGCTCCCACTTGGATCTCCCACCCTTGCCCATCTAGGTCATCACAGAGCACCAAGCTGAGCTCCCTGTGCTATACAGCAGCTTCCCACTAGCTCTCTATTTACACATGGTAGTGTATATAACGACTGATAAATGATGTCTATTTTTTCTATGATTTTTAATGAAATACACGATCACTGTAGAAAATCTGAAAAAACTAAAAAGACAAAGAAAGAAATAAAAATTACTCAGCAACTAGTAAGCCCATCATCCATCCTCTGGCAGTTCTTTCAAGTATGCATGCTAAGTTGCTTCAGTCGTGTCTGACTCTGCAACCCCACAGACTGTAGCCTGCCAGGCTCCTCTGTCCATGGGATTCTCCAGGCAAGAATACTGGCATGGGTTGCCATGCCCGTCTCCATTTTTCATGTATACATGTACAAAAATGCCAGATTCCCAGGCCCTATCCATATCTAGTTAAAGAGAATCTCAAGACTTCCCTGGTGATCCAGTGGCTGAGAGGCTGCTATCCCTATACAGGTGCCCAGGATTCTATCTCTGGTCAGGGAACTAGATTCTATGAACCACAATTAAGAGTTCACATGGCTCAACTAAAGATCCCACATGCCACAACTAAGACCTGGCACAGCCAAATAAATAAAATAAAAATAAATGTTAAAGAAGATAAACAGAATCTCCAGGGATAGGACCTAAGAAGTCCTTTTTCTCTTAATTTCTTTCTCTAAGCATACATATGACCCTACACACACTCCTGCCAAGTTTGGGAGCCAATGTCCCAGGGCGCTGACAACTGGCAGAGCGGGAGAGGGTCAGAGGGAAATCAGGAAGGACAGAGCTCTTGTCAAAGTCGATGAGAAGCAGTAGGGTGAGCTGTTAGGAGGCCTAAGCTGACCCTTTTCATCTCCCCTCTTACAGAAGCAGGGAGGCCAAATTGTCCTGCTTTCCTGTATTCACATGAGTGCGACCTTTGACCTATTCAGGAACATTCCGAAGGTACCAGATGGGGTCCCTTGGTTGGTCCTCGGGCTGGAACTCTCCCAGGGACACAAGGACCAGAACTGGCCACAGCCTTGTCAGCACAGGCCTCAGAGAGGAAGGCAGGGTCTTCAAAGTTACAAAAAGCTGCCCACAGTTAGAGGTGTGCAGAAGGCCACAAAGGTCGTGAGGAGCTCCATGGACTCTGTGAGGTTCAGGGAGTGACCCTCCAGCCCCTGGCGGGGAGCCGGACACACCAGCGCTGCTCACAAGCAGCAGCACACACCCCACCCAGCCATCTACCTGGTGGCCATCCTGTACTGAGCTTCAGCCTTCTGAGGGCTGTCCTGGGGGGTCCGAGTGACCTCCAGCTTAGCAGGGACTGACCACGCCTGCAGCGTTGCTGGCAAAGATGTACCAGAGAGGGCTGGGAGCCATGAATTCTTTGGAATGGGCTGTTCAGGGTAGAGGTGTTCAGACTGCCAGCCAGACTGGCCCCCCACTATCAGCAGCTGTTCTGACTTCGTGCAGAACTGCGAGATGAACTCAGCTTCTCCTGGGCGCCCAGCACACCTGCCAACCCCTGCCTGCAAAACCTGGCCGAGCATACCTCCAACGACAGGCATGACCTTCTTGAGGAAACCTGCTCATCTGCTCTAATCCCAACTTGCTATAGGGCTCTGGCCACTGACTGTCACCTTCCCTCCCTATCCCTGCTCTGCTCATCTCTCTCAGGAATCACAGTGACTTCTGGCTCAGTCTCCACCCCCTCCAAGTCCTCCTCCTGAGCTTAGAGTTCAGCTCTGTCATTATGTCCAGAACACACCTGCATACATCTTTTCCTCCGTTCCTTTGCTGACCCACATCACAGAACATAAGGAAAGAGTTTCCCGTAGAAGGAAGTGGAAACGATGTCAGGAGCTGGCAAAAAGGAGAGTAAGGTGCAGACAGGACAGTATCATCAGAGTCAGCAACAAGGGAATTGGCAGGGTAAGGCTAACTTTGGGAGATGGGGCAGACGCTGAGCTGTAGAATATTCATCGACACCCCCCGCCCCCTGGCAAAAAAATAAAAGCCTAGGAACTAGGTCCTGAAAGAAAATGAGGAAAGAAGATTCTCTAAAGGCCTTGATTTATTCTTGAAACTGAAAGTACATACTAGGCACTGAGAATTCAGTTAACCTTCACAAAACATCCTTTTTACCTCTGGCCAAGGAGGCGGCAGCTGGGCCACGGACACCTCTTAGGATGCTCTGAACTCAGACTGTCCATCCTGGGTTTTTTTTTTTTTTTTAATTTTATTTTATTTTTAAACTTTACAAATTGTATTAGTTTTGCCAAATATCAAAATGAATCCGCCACAGGTATACTTGTGTTCCCCATCCTGAACCCTCCTCCCTCCTCCCTCCCCATATCCTGGGTTTTGCAGGACAATATAATCAGCTTGGCCAGAGGACTCCCTTTAATACTAAAGAGAAAGCTGAAAACGGTAAGTGTGAGAGGCCGGCAGTTAAATGGAGCTTTCTAACACTCCTTTCAACACATCCTATGCATAACCTTCTCTCTCTTTCTCCTTGCTCTTCTTGCTAAGTTCAGTGTCATGGCCACATCTCCCTCAAAAGTCCTCTGCAGGAACTTGATAAACTTCTCCATGCCTGCTCTGCATACTGCCAGAAACCTCATGTCAGCTTTTTGAAGATGCCATTTCTCCTGGAATTCCAACTGTCATCCCACCTCCAGGCCCTGCTGGTCCCAATCCATCCTTCACCATGACTCCTCATGCCCCCAAACTCTCCGTCAATAACAATCTCCTAAAGGTAACATCCACATCCTTAACTGGGTGCACAGCCACGACACTCTCACCCCAATCACCTCACCCATAGCATCTCCCATTATACTTAGGCGATCCTAGATAAATGGATAGATTCCTTGTCCCACATGCCTGCCCCACGACTTCCTGCTTTTGCTCTTGGGATGCTATTTTCTATGTCTGTAAATAATCTTTTTTTTTTTTAACTTTTTATTTTGTTTTGGGGTATAGTCGATTAACAATGTTGTGATAGTTTCAGGTGAACAGAGAAGGGACTCAGCCATACATATACATGTATCCATTCTCCCCCAAACTCCCTTCCCATCCAGGCTACCACATAACATTCAGCAGAGTTCCCTGTGCTGTACAGTAGGTCCTTGTTGGTTATCCACTTTAAATATAGCAGTGTGCACATGTCTAAACTTTTCATCAATTTGTCTAATTATAACAGTCTTCACGGACCTCAGTGAAATGTCCATCCATCCATCCCTGCCCACGCAGTCTGGTATGACCAGCTCGTATCCTACACTGCGTGGTGCCCATGGTCCACTAAGCAGGTGGAATCCTTTCCCCTACCTCTGGGAACAGTTTTTGTGGTTCCCCAGAAAGATGCTCATCTCTGTTCTATTTACTATAAAGGGAAGAATGAGAGTAAAAGATAAAATAAGACACCTCTTGATCATATTTATCTAAGTTTCCTGACTATATTTAAGTAGCTACCTGTTCAGATCATCCTATGCAACATCTGACTCTTATCCAAAGTCCAGCTTCTAGAAGAGGAAAAGAAACACAGAAGCTAACATTTGTGAAGTGTCTACAATGTGGCAGGCACCATTCTATACCCCAGGGACAGAAGGATGAATCACATAAGCTGATCAGTTCATCTACCTGGTGAGGCAGGAGGGCAAGTATTACTACCATCCCCTGAAGAAAGAAACATACACTGTGCTCAGAGAGGTCTAACTGCTCCTTCATGGCATTCAGCTCATAAGAAATGAAGCTGAGGGCTTGCAGTCCAGGTGGACTCCACAGCATACACTGCTCCTGCTGCTGAAAGGCACAGGTGACCTCAGTCAAACGGACAGAGGATACAGGACAAGAGTACCTTAGAGGGGGATGCAGAGGAGTTGCAGCTGCAGGGTGCAAGATATGCTATTGTTGTTATTTAGTCGTTCAGTCGCTCATGTTCAGCTCTTTTGTGGCTCCATGGACGGTAGCCCGCCAGGCTCCTCTGTCCATGGGATTCTCCAGGCAAGAATACCGCAATGGGTTGTCATTTCCTCCTCCAAAGGATCTTCTTGACCGACCCAGGGATCCAACCCATGTCTCCTGTGGCTCCTGCATTGCAAGCAGGTTCTTTACCAAGCCACCAGCAAAGCCCATCATGGATGGATAAAATATCAAATATTATATAATCTCACTTGTATGTGGAACCTAAAAAAATAATGCAATGACTCTACATACAAAATAGAAACAGACTCACAGATGCAGAAAACAAACTTATGTTTACCAAAGGGGGAAAGAGGTTTGGATAAATTAGGAGTATAGGACTAACAGACACAAATTACTATGCATAAAATAGATAAGCAACAAGGATTTACTATATAGCACAGGAAACTATGTTCAATATCTTAAAATAACTTTTAATGGACAACAATGGAAAAAATACATATATGTAATGTAAGTATGACTGAATCACTTTGCTACACACCTAAAACTAACACAATACTGTAAATCAACTATATTTCAATTTTTTTTAAAATAGGGTTGGGAAACTGAAAGAGATTCAGAGTGGCTGGAATTCAGATGATAAAGTAAGGGAGTAGAAAGATGTGCAAAAGGAAAGAATAGCAAGGCTCAATCAGGAAGAGTCTTGGATGTTTTGTTTCGTTTTTTTTTTTTTTTGGTCACACCTTGCAGCATGTGGGACCTTAGTTCCCTCACCAGGGATCTAACCTGCACCTCTTACACTGGAAGGTGGCACTTAAACCACTGGACCTTCAGGGAGTCCAGGAAGAACCTTGTTAAGGAATGTTTACTTCAAAGGAAGGGCAGCAGAAAGTCACTGAAAGACTTTAAACTGGGGAGAGAAAAAGTCAACTTTGCATTTCAGAAATCTTGTTGCAATGACTATATAAATAATATGACTGAGAGGGAGGACAGAATACAAGGCATGGAGAGGAAGCAGAGTTGGGAGGCTATTATAATACCCCAGACAAGGGGGGATGGTGGCTTGGACTGCAGTGGGATAAGAGAGAAGGGACAGATTCAGTAAGCATTAATCTGCAGGGGTTTCCCTGGTGGCACAGTAGTAAAGAACCTATCTGCCCATGCAGGAGACCTGGGTTAAATCCCTGGATCAGGAAGATCCCCAGGAAAAGGAAATGGGAACCCACTCCAGTATTCTTGTCTGGGAAATCTCATGGATGGAGGAGCCTGCAGTCCATGGGGTCGCAGAGAGTCAGACACAACTGGGCGACTTCGCTCACTCACTCATTACCAGACAGACTGCAACTGAAACCACGGAAAATGCAGAGTTTTTTTTTAATTTGGCCGTGCTGGGTTTTTGCTGCAGCACAAGGGTTCTTCCTCTGACTGGAGGGTTTAGTTGCCCCAAGCCATGTGGGATCTGTTTCCCAACCAGTGATTGAACCCGCATCCCCTGCATTGGAAGGCGGGTTCTTAAACACTGGACCTCCAGGAAGTTCTGGGAAATAGAGTATTATTTAGGAAAAATGTATTATCCAAACCAGAAGTTCAGGGCAAGAGTCTGTGGAAAAGAACAATACCTTTGTCCTGCTTAGTCACTCAGTCATGTCTGACTCTTTGTGACCCCATGGACTACAGTCTGCCAGGCTCCTCTGTCCATGGGATTCTCCAGGCAAGAAAGGTGGAGTGGGTTGCCATTTCTTTTCCCAGGGGATCTTCCTGACCCAGGGAGTGAACCCAGGTCTCCTTGCATTGTAGATGGATTCTTTGCCAACTGAGCTACCAGGGAAGCCCCGAACAATACCTTGATACTTTACTATTACAGTTGACATGCCACAGCTTACAGAGGGCATCTCATCCTAAGTCAGGTTAGGTGGGTGGCTTGGAACTTAAGTGAAATACACATTCATCCCTGTAGAAAAGTAACCCTCCCAACTCGACCACGACAAGCCGATCAGAGGTCTAACAAGCCAACGCAGCAGGACAGCATCCTAAGATGGCAGTTCTAATACTGTAATGCTCACCTGTTGACAAGGCCTCCTCCAGAACTTCATCCTCACCGGGCTGCTGAATGTTCCAGGAAGTTCTGGGCAGCGAAGCGATTTCCTCTGGCGATGCTAACTTCACCATATCCATGTGATTGCTCTGCAACTGGTACCGCGGGATAAAGCAGGTTTTGCCTTGTCGGAAAATGTCCTTGATGATCTCCTCTGTCTCAATTTCATCTGGCATGCTCAGAAAGATGGACACTCTTTTGGACTTTTGATATTCATTATGGGTAAACACCTAAGGGAGAAGTGATGGCAGTTAAATTTTCCCAGATGATACTTTTTAAAACAAGTGGCTCCCCTTAACAGTTTTAACACTTCCTCCCTTTTCTCTCAGCCTTCTCCAAACTTTTTAACCAAAAACAAACACACAAAAAGTGGAGTGATACAATATGTCAAATAATATTGCATCCTGAAGCCTGACTTTTACTTCTGGACCCAACACTTACTTCTCTGATCCCTTAATGCCTCTCTGGCACATCTGCTCTTTGTCGTTGTTGTTGCTCAGTCTCTTAAGTCGTGTCTGACTCAGGGACCCCATGGACTGCCACACGCCAGACTCCCCTGCCCTCCACTGTCTCCCAGAGTTTGCTCAGATTCATGTCCACTGAGTCGGTGATGCTATATAACCATCTCATCCTCTGCTGGCCTATTCTCCTTTTGCCTTCAATCTTCCCAGATCTTTTCCTAGCAGATGCAAAATCTCATTAAAAGGTCACGGTGGGACCCTGCTGTCTAAAATACGGAAAATTCCAAACTTGACCCCCACCACTGGGAGGGAGATGGGTAGTGCCAACGGGTACAATGGGTAGTGCCCATTCTAGCAGACTTCTGTGTCTTTCCCTGAGAGTCTCTGCTTTAACTTTGAACCTTGGCTCCCACAAGCTTGTTTTTTTTCCTCTGTGGCTGTTGTTGTCATTGTTTTAATATTTATTTATTTGACTGCACCAGATCTTAGTTGCGACATGTGGGACATTTAGTTGTAGCATGTGGGATCTATTTCCCTGACCAGTGATGGAACCCAGCCTCCTGTGTTGGAAGCGCATAGTCTTAGGCACTGGACCACCAGGGAAGCCACCCCCAAACCCCAACTAGTACAAGTTTCTTTACTCCCTAGATTGTTAGCCTTCTCTCATCTCAAATTCCACCACTTAAGCCCAATTCAAGTCCTAACTTTTCCTGACTTCTGCAGAACCCTCACTATGTGTAGAGTCACTATACAACCTAACAGCTATGTGCTATCATAAGTCAATTATTGTTTTGTGTATCCTAAACACAGCATCCTAGCCAGTCTATAAACTCCCCAGGGCAGACATGCCACACAATTCTGTTGGCACTACCCACCCCCCTCCCAATTGCTAAAGCTCTTCTATTCAAATGAGTGTTAAAATGTTAACAAAGACAAGGACTTCTCTGGTGGTCCAGTGGTTAAGACTTCCACCACAGAGGGCAAAGGTTGATCCCTGGTCAGGCAACTAAGATCCCACATGCCACAGTTCTTGCTGTTCAGTCGCTCAGTCGTGTCCCACTCTTTGCAACCCCATGGACTGCAGCACACGAGGCTTCCCTGTCCTTCACCATCTCCCAGAGTTTGCTCAAACTTAGGTCCATTGAGTCAGTGATGCCATCCAACCATCTCATCCTCTGTTGTCCCCTTTCTCCTCCTGTCCTCCTCAATCTTTCCCAGCATCAGGGTCTTTTCCAATGGGTCGGCTCTTCACATCAGGTGGCCAAAGTATCGGAGCATCAGCTTGGGCATTATTCCTTCCCATGAATATTTAGGGTTAGTAGGTCCACCAAAAATAATTTTTTTAATAATATAAAAAATAAAAGTGTTCACATAGATGGAAGGTGGGGGATCCTGGAGAAGCAAAGGCCCTCTAAATGAGTGCCATGTTGTGTTAATAAGAAGGAGAACCTGGGTGAAAGCATTCTTTTGTACTCAGTTTAACAAGAAGCAGGAGCAATGGGCTGAGCTTTGCTCACTATAGAAATGTTAATAATCCCAGAACATCCCTAGTCTCTGAAGTTAGCCTTCAGCTCCCTTTTTCTTCCTTTTCTGTTCTTCTCTGTTCTCCGAGCTAAGAAGGAAAAGTGACTGCAAAGGTGGCTTATAAATATGAGTGCCAGAAAGATACAGGCACAGAATGTCCAGTTATTCCTAATAAAAAGGAATAACTTAACACAGAATTAAGCAGACAAAGCACACCAAAACAGTGCCAAGGAAGGAAGCTAACTCCATCTTTCTGAGCAGTTACAAAGCTGTTATCAGGCCCGAAGTGGGCAAAGCAAGTGGAACTGTGAGACCTGGACACTGGGCAGACCTGAGGCTTTTAACACCCAAGTACTTTCTGGGAAAGTTAAGTGTCTATCTTGGGCTTTTTAAAGCAGAACATAGAAAATCAAAACTTGAACAAGCAGAAACAAACATCGGTTAAAATTCAGTGTGAGACTGTTAAGGGAAGCACACTGATTGAAACCGCCCACCCTGGCCAGGCACCACAGTAACCATTTGCATGAGTTGCTTTATGACAGGAGATCCTGATAAAGAATATGGAACTAATAAGCCACCACCAACCGGAAGAGTTCAGGAAAGGTCGAAAGGAGACACTGGGTGTCCGTCCACTTCCCAGAATCCCTCTCGCTAGTATCCATCTTGGCTGAGAGATGTGTGCGCCACCAGGCAAGACTGAATTAGAATGATTGACCAAAGACCACCCGGAAACTAATCCAGTCACCATAAAACCCGAGACTGCAAGCCACGCGGCAGAGCTGTTCTCCTGGGTTCCCTTACCCTACTGCTCTCCACCCGGGTGCCCTTTGCCAATAAAATCTCTTGCTTTGTCAGCAGATGTGTCTCCTCGGACAATTCATTTTCAAGTGTTAGACAAGAGCCCAGTTTCGGGCCCTGGAAGGGGTCTCCTTTCCTGCAACAAGACTGTGTATACACACTTACCTTTCTTCCTCAAATCTCATTTACATGACAGTAAGAACAAAGTAAAAAAGAAAAGCATGATAACACCAATAACAAGAGAATAGGTATTTAACTAGTTTCTGCAAGACAAAGTGAATGGGACAATGTGTGTGTGTGTGTGCACGCACGCGTGCGCACGTAAGTGCTCGGTCCTTTCTGATTCTTTTGCAACCCCATGGACTATAGCCCGGCAGGCTCCTCTGTTCATGGGATTTCCCAGATAAGAATACTGGAGTGGGTTGCCATTTCCTTCTCCAGAGGATCTTTCCGACCCAAGGATGGAACTTGCATCTTCTGCATTGTCAGGTGGGTTTACCTCTGAGCCACCAGAAAAGCCCTGGATAGGACAATATTTACAGATAAGAGCAACAGATTGCAACACTGGGAGAACAAGGATGTAAGTCAGACAAGAGTCCGTTCTTACCACAGAATTCCAAAGTGACTACTAAAAGCAAAGGAAATCCCCATTTTAGTGATCACACCTTCATTCATAAATATGTACAGACAATAAAGGTTCATCGAGAAGGAAGTGGCAACCCACTCTGGTACTCTTGCCTGAAAAATCCTATGGACAGAAGAGCCTGGTAGGCTACAGTCCATGGGGTCACAAAGAGTTGGACACAACTGAGTGACTTCACTTTCACTTTCAAACATTTTAGAAAGCCAAACGCTAATTAGAAGGATTTTTTAAAAGGGGAGGTGCGGGGAGTGATCCAGCAGGAAACAGAAAATTATAATTCAGAGAACATGAATTTTCTTTTTTTTTAATTCTAATTAGTCTTCTCAGACAAGTTCAAGAAGATAGATGCATCTATAGGGCAAAAAAAGGCTGCTTTGGAAAGAAAGCAGAGAAGTTTTTTAAACACTTGGAAATTAAAATTAAGATTACCAAAATTAAAACAATTCAGAAGTGGGACTTCCATGCTGGTCCAGTGGCTGAGACTCTGTGTTCCCAATGCAAGGGTCCTGGGTTCCATCCCTGGTCAGGGAACTAGATCCCACCTGCTGTAACTAAGTCCCTCCTGTGTACTTAGTCACTCATTTGTGTCCAACTCTTTGCGACCCCATGGACTGCAGCCTGCCAGGCTCCTCTGTCCATGAGGATTCTCCAGTCAAGAATATTGGAGTGGGTTGCAACGCCCTCCTCCAGGGGATCTTCCCAACCCAGGGATGGAACCCAGGTCTCCCGCATTGCAGGCAGATTCTTTACCATCTGAGCCACCAGGGAAGCAGTCCCAGCACAGTCAAATAAATACTTTTTAAAAAAGAAAGAAACTGGCACATAGGATATAAGATAAAATGAATACTGGGTACTAATTTCCTCATCTTATTTGCTGAGGAGTCAAACTACAGCATAAAGTTTAATTTCTTTACTATATGTCATTTTCTGGTAAAATTCTAAATTATTTTTTAAAAATTTCTGTGTCAATAAGAATATGCCTACTTATCATTTAATACTTTTATCGTATTGAACACACATTATGGCAAATCACTGTTCTAGTACCAGTACGTTGATATTTTGGGCCTTGATCCATGGTTGGTCATGAAACAACAGTGAGTTATAATCAGCAAATGAAATAGAAAATATTAGAGTTCATCAGATACAGTAAGAGCTATGAAATCTTTGGTTATGAAACAGATGTCTCATATGAGTACATCTGGGTATATGTGCTCAAGTATATGTATTACTGAGAGTTGTGGGTCTCTCCTCAGATGCCAGTGCTCAGCTGTCAGTGTACTACCAGTGGTCCTGTCTATATGGCTCCTATTCCCACCTGGAGTGTTTTGTTTCTAATGTACCATAAGACAAAGAAACCAAACTGAAGTCATCTTTATTTACCCCATGCCCCTCCAAAATCCACTCCAACACCTACATTCCTTGCACCTAGTAATGTTAAAAACCCTTTATCAGGACTTCCCTGGTGGTCCAGTATTTATAAATCCACCTTGCAACCCAGAGAAAGCAGGTTCAATCCCTGATTGGGGAGCTAAGATCCCACATGCTGGGGAGCAACTAAGCCCATGTACCTCAACTAAGACCCAATACAGCCAAATAAATATTAAAAAATAAATAAGCCAACCTTTACCTCCAGCTCTAAATTCTGAAATCATAAGTGACTCCCCTTTCCCAGTACTTTCTAATGTCATCCAGTTAATTGCCCAATCCTGCTGGGTCTCACTGCATAGTCTCCCATTCACCTGCCTTTTCCCCCTCAGCTTCACCATCCACGCCCTTTATTATCTCTTATCCAAACTATCACAACAGCCCCTTAATGCCCTCTATATATTTTTTCCTCATTCTTCCATCCCCAACCTATTTTCCAAAAGTGCTGCCAATATTCTCTTCCTACAGGACTTATCAATACATCCCTTAGCCACTTCTTTAATCCTCACGATAGGTCTTGCAAGGATGGGCATTATCCCTCTTACAGATAAGGAACCAGAGGCTCAGAATGATTAAGGGATTTGTCCAAGGCCCTAGGCAGCTAATGGACAGCTTATGGACTTCCCTGGTGGCTCAGACGGTAAAGCGTCTGCCTACAATGTGGAAGACCTGCGTTCAATCCCTGGATCAGGAAGATCTCCTGGAGAAGGAAATGGTAACCCACGCCAGTATTCTTGCCTGGAAAATCCCATGGACAGAGGAACCTGGTAGGTTACAGTCCATGGGGTTACAAAGAGTCGGATACGACTGAGCGATTTCACTTTCACTAGGCAGCTAAAATGCAGTGTAGCCAGATTAAATCCAGATCTGCAGAGCTCCAAAATACATGTTCAACTGTGCCCTTCCTTCTCTTGACAAAATATTCCTGTACATGTTCACCGATCCTACTTTCCCTTCACCTGACAAAATTCATCTTGTACTACAAAAAACATCTCAAACATCTCCCTATAGAAGGAAAGCCTTCTGAGTCCCCCTCCCCTAAGTTATATTTCTACAATTGATGTTTACCAGATTATCTGAAAGCACTGGAATTCTGTATTCACAAGTCTGTTTCTTCTTCCAGACTCTGTTCCTTTAGAGCAACAATCCTATCTTTTTCATCCTATAACTAAGTACATGGCAAAGTATGGGCCACAGTAGGGTTCAATATGGGCTTCCCTGGTGGCTCAGAGGTAAAGACTGATGGCTCCTTCAGTGCAGGAGACATCGGTTCAATCCTTGGTCCAGGGAGATCCCCTGGAGAAGGAAATAGCAACCCACACCAGTATTTCTGCCAGAAAAATTCCATGGACAGAGGAGCCTGGCATGCTATAGTCCACGGGATCACAAGAGTCAGACATCCCTTAGTGACTAAACAACAAAGGGTTTGCTGCTGCTAAGTCGCTTCAGTCTTGTCCGACTCTGTGTGATCCCATAGACGGCAGCCCACCAGGCTCCACCATCCCTGGGATTCTCCAGGCAAGAACACTGGAGTGGGTTGCCATTTCCTTCTCCAATGCATGAAAGTGAAAAGTGAAAGTGAAGTTGCTCAGCCGTGTCCAACTCTTCGAGACCCCATGGATTGCAGCCTATCAGGCTCCTCCGTCCATGGGATTTTCCAGGCAAGACTACTGGAGTGGGGTGCCATTGCCTTCTCCAAACAAAGGGTTTAGTATATGTGAATTAATTAACTAAATTTTAAGCACCTAGAGAGTAAGGATAAGATGGTATGCATCTCTACATTCACTAAAGCAACCAATGCCTTCCTCATAATCGCTAAAAAATACTAAGTTTGAATAAACTAATATCTGCATAGACACCATCTGCGTAGAACCCCCTTCATGCACACCTATATACACAAAGAGTGGAATGAAATGCTTGTATTTGCTTTACTGTTTTAACTCATAGGAACTTTGAATTTGAGAAACTAATGGATGGTAGAATAATGAAGGGTAATTAAGAAATTCTTATGGCACATCTAATTTCAAGACACATCAAGGAAAAGAAGCTAATTTCCAAATATAACATTGGTATATAACATCCTGATAACATCCAAATATAACATCTGGATGTTGAGGAAGACGGGTCACTAGTTTGACACAGAATCACTAATATTTAGTTATTCACAGGACACTCATTTTTCCCCCTCTGGTGTCCAACAAAAACCAGTCTCACAGACCTTTGGCACATGCCTCTGGGACAGGATCTGTGGACTGTTTTACTGATAAGAGACACTGGTATCATCACATGAACAAAGTATTAATATATAGCAAGTTAGTCTGTGAAAGTAACAAACTGGAGGTATCATAACCAAGAGACAGGAAACCGGACTCAGTTCCCTAATCTCTCCTGCTTCCTATCTTCTTGAGCAGGCTGAGTATGAGAATCAGTTGTCATTAATTCAAAAATGTACTTAAGGTTCACCTACTGTGTGACAGGATAGGCCCGAGGCCACAGAGGCAGGGCCCAGCCCTCCACAGGCTCCGACGGGCTTCCATCCTTGAGCATCTCTGCACCCTATTTTGCACTCGCTCCTCTGAAGTAATCGTATCGTTCTCTGGTCATTTTACCGCTATGGACTCTTTTTCATAACTTTTTTTTCCCCGGCCGCATCACGAAGCGTGAGGGATCTTAGTTCAAGACCAAACCCGCGGCCCCTGCATTGGGAGGCTGCAGTCCGAACCATCCGAAGTCCCTGTATTCTTTAAGAGTCACTGAAGGCACCGCAGATAGATGGGGAAACAGTGGAAACAGTGGCTGACTTTATTTTGGGGGACTCCAAAATCACTGCATATGGTGATTGCAGCCATGAAATTAAAAGACGCTTACTCCTTGGAAGAAAAGTTATGACCAACCTAAACAGCATATTGAAAAGCAGAGACATTACTTTGCCAACAAAGGTCCGTCTAGTCAAGGCTATGGTTTTTCCAGTGGTCATGTATGGATGTGAGACTTGGACTGTGAAGAAAGCTGAGCGCCGAAGAATTGATGCTTTTGAACTGTGGTGTTGGAGAAGACTCTTGAGAGTCCCTTGGACTGCAAGGAGATCCAACCAGTCCATCCTAAAGGAGATCAGTCCTGGGTATTCATTGGAAGGACTGATGCTGAAGCTGAAACTCCAGTACTTTGGCCACCTCATGCGAAGAGCTGACTCATTGGAAAAGACTGATGCTGGGAGGGATTGGGGGCAGGAGAAGGGGACGACAGAGGATGAGATGGCTGGATGGCATCACCGACTCGATGGACATGAGTTTAAGTGAACTCCGGGAGTTGGTGATGGACAGGGAGGCCTGGCGTGCTGTGATTCATGGGGTCAAAAAGAGTCGTACACGACTGAGCGACTGAACTGAACTGAACGGAACGGAACTGAAGGCATTTTAGACCCAGGTGGTCCCGCCCTCCAGATCTGTTCTCATGCTGCTCTTGCCTCAGCACCCTGTCACCCACCTCCATCCCCTCCCTCACAAGGCCCATAATTCTCCACGTGGCGCTGATTCCCTCCACACTGTGCCCAACAGTACCCTACACCCATTGTGGGACTCACGCGGGCTCACGGGGACACGGTATGCGCGCGCTCAGCGGACATGCGCGCGGCGGGCGGACGTGCGCGCGCCCAAAGGGCCGCGCCTGCGCAGATCCGCAGGTCTGGCGCTGCTGTGGCTGTCGTCGCGGTCTCTCACCTTCTGGGCCAAGAGGTGGGACTGGCGCAGCCGCTCCTCAGCGCTCAGCGCCCGCAGACGCTGCTTCAGCTCGGCCCGCAGGCTCCGCTTGGCGCCGCTCACGGCCACCGCTGCCGCCATCTCCTGGTGCGATCCAGCCCCCGTCCTCACTCCGCGAAGTCCGCCGGCCCAAGGGAGGGTCCGGGGGCGCCCCCACCCCCTCCGCTTCCGGCCCCGGGCGCACCACGCCTTCCGCCCTTCTGACCCGACATCCTGCAGCCTTCGCGATCGATGCGCGCCCCACCCCTAGCAGATGAAGGGCAAGGGCTTCCCTGCTGTTCTCCGGCTCTGCAGCGGTGACAGCTCTACACGCCTGACAGCTCTCGGCCTGGGGTACTGCTGGAAGGAGTACTGTAGGGCCCCCCTGTACACACACACACACACACACACACACACACAAATGCTCTCGAATCCCTGGGTGCCATGGCTCCTGCAGTACTGGGGCCTGAAAAAGTAGAGGCCGGTGGAATTGAGAAATTCACATGACATGGCAGTCCTACTAGCTAAAGGGAAAACGACCCTTTTTGTTTGTAATAACTCTGAAACTGTGTAACTCAGATCAGGACCGGAAACCATGATCTGTTAACTGAGATCTTAAACCTAGCCTCTGATCTTAAAGAAGTTCAGGTTCTTGATGTCTCATTGTGGAAAGAATTAAGAGAGAGATGAAGTGAAAGGTAAGAAGTGGATTTATCTGGAGACAGACACAGTCCACAGAGTGTGAGCCCGCTCAGGGAGCAAGAGCAGCCTCAGGGTTCGGGGGTTACCAGGTTGTCACTGTTTATAGGGGTGGGTAAGACTAATGAGTAGGAGGCCTATTCCAGCTATTTTGGGAAAGGGGTGGGGATTTCCAGAAAGTGGGCCACTGCCCACTTTTTGACCTTTGTGGTCAGCCTTGGAACTGTCTTGGTGTTGGTGGGTGTGTTATCTACTTTCTGATGTGTTGTAATGAGCCTATACTGAGGCTCAAGATCTCTTGAGATATGCCATCTTGGATCTATTTGGTTCTAATCTCATCAGTTTATGTTATGTCCTTGGGCTGTGTCATTCTGTTCAAGATTGTGCCCTGCTTCCTTTCCCTACTGTTTCAGTGCCTTCCTCTTTTTCTTTTCCAGAAGCTGGAAGGATGAGGTGGTTGGATGGCATCATTGACTCAACAGAATCTGTTGGGTGTGCTCAGTGGCTAAGTCGTACGGATTCGGCAACCCCATGGATTGCAGCACACCAGGCTTCCCTGTCCTTCATTTTCTCCCAGAGTTTGCTCAAACTCATGTCCATTGAGTCAGAGATGCTCCTAACTGTCTCATCTTCTGCCTCCCCCTTGTCCTTTTGTTTTCAATCTTTCCCAACATCAGGGTCTTTTCCAGTGAGTCAGGTCTTTGCATCAGTTGGTCAAAGTTTTGGAGCTCTAGTTTCAGCGTCAGTCCTTCCAATGAGTATTTAGTATTGATTTCTTTTACGATTGACTGGTTTGACCTTGCTGTCCAAGAGACTCTGAAGAGGCTTCTCCAGCACCACAATTCGAAAGCATCAGTTCTTTGGTGCTTAGCCTTCTTTATGGTCCAACTCTCACATCTGTATGTGACTACTGAAAAAAACCATAGTGTATATATATATATATATATACACACACACACATATATATACATATTTATATATATACACACATATCAAAAGATAATAGATACATTATTAAGTATATATAATAAAATATAAGGCCTGGCATGCTGCAGTTCATGGGGTTTCAAAGAGTTGGACATGACTGAGTGCCTGAACTGAACTGAACTGAAGGCATATGTATTTATATTCTATAGGATCAGCTTCTCTGAAGAAAGCTGATTAATATAAATTTCTATATGCTAGCAATGAGCAATATGACATTTAAAAAAACAGTTCCATTTACTATAGCATCAAAAGGGGTTTCCCTCGTAGCTCAGTTGGTAAAGAATCTGCCTGCAATGCAGGAGACCTATGATTCCTGGGTTGGGAAGATCCCCTGGAGAAGGAAATGGCAACCCACTCCAGTATTCTTGCCTGGAGAATCCCAGGGATAAAAGAGCCTGGCAGGCTACAGTCCATGGGGTCACAATAGTTGGACATGACTTAGCAACTAAACCACCACCACTACAGCATTAAAAAAACAAGATACTTAGTCATAAATTTAACAAAGAGGGTGTTAAACTTCTGAAAGCCAGATGCATTGTTGAAAGAAAGACCTGTATAAGGAAAAGGACAGCCCATGTTTGTAGACTGGAAGACTTAGTATTTTTAAGATAGTAATACTCCACAAATTATAGAATCAATGCAATACCTATCAAACTTGGCCTTTTTGCAGAAACCAATAAGCCAGTCCTAAAATTCATATGTAAATGCAGGGAGCCCAGAATAACCAAAGCAATCGAAGAACAAAGTTGGAAAACTCACTCTTTCAAACTTTAAAAGTTATTTCAAGGCTGCAATGATCAAGACAGTACAGTGTTTGATTAAAGGGAGATAGGAAAATGTCACAGAATTGAGAATCCAGAAATAAGCCTTTACATTTATAGTCATTTTTTTTTTTTTTAAACAAGAGTACCAAGATAATTCTATAGGGAAAGTATAGTCTTTGCTAACAAATGATGCTGGGACAACTGAATGTCTACATACAAAAGTTAACTCAAAATAGATTTTAAAAAGCATAAATATAAGAGCTCAAATGAAACTTTTGGAAGAAAACATAGGCACAAATTTTCATCACCTTGGAATAGGCAATGGTTTCTTAGTTATAACACCAAAACCACAAGCAAGAAAAGTACATTGGACTTCATCAAAATTAAAAACATTTGTGCATCAAAGGACACCATCAAGAAAATGAAAAAACCAGCCTACAGAATGGGAGAGACTATTCACAAGTCATATATCTAAAAGGGACCTGTATCTAAAATATACAAAAACTCATAAAACCCAGCAATTTAAGAAAAAAAGATAATCCTATTTAAAAATGAGCAAAAGACTTGAATAGACATTTCTCCACATCAAATAACCAATAAGCACTTAAAAAGATCATAATTAGTCATTAGAGAAATTCAAATCAAAACCACAGAGAGATACCACTTCGCACTAGAGTGTCAACAGTCAAAAAAACAGGAGACAAATGTTGACAAGAGTTCGGAGAAATTGAAACTGTTATAATGTTCTACATGTATATACATGCAAGCCAAGTGTGGAGAGATGTCAAAATATTAGAATACATGCAGGGACAAACAAACTGAATTGTAATGTAAATGATTAACATAACCACAACGAAGTGGGTAGAGAAGAAAAGAACTAAGTTAAGTAACTTTGGAAAAGAGTATTTTGACTGTATACCATAAGGCCGAAGACAAAAATAACTTTATAAAAATATTGCACTCTAGTCAGTACATTTGTTTTTCACAGGGGTGAGTATTAACAATTGTGAAATGACTTTATTCTAGAATTGAACAATAACGAAAGATATTCTGGATAGTGAGAGCCAGGTTTCTTCCTGTTGGAAAAACAAGTTACAAATAAAGAGAGAATTGGGGAATGAACCCTCTAGTGCTGGGTTGTAACTGTTTTTCTGTTACTCAGTCACTCAGTCGTGTTCAACTCTTCATGACCTTATGGACTGCAGTATGCCAGGCTTCCCTGTCCTTCACCACCTCCAGGAGCTTGCTCAAATTCATGTCCATTGAGTTGGGGATGCCATCCAACCATCTCGTCCTCTATCATCCCCTTCTCCTTCTGCCTTCAATCTTTCCCAGCATCAGGGTCTTTTCTAATGAGTCAGTTCTTCCTATCAGGTGGCCAAAGTATTGGAGCTTCAGTATCAGTCCTACCAATTAATATTCAGGATTGATTTCCTTTAGGATTGACTGGTTTGATCTCCTTGCTGCCCAAGGGACTCTCAAGAGTCTTCTCCAGTACCACAATTTGAAAGCATCCATTCTTCGGTGCTCAGCCTTCTTTATGGTCCAACTCTCATATCCGTGTGTGACTACTGGAAAAACCATAGCTTTGACTATACGGACCTTTGTCAGCAAAGTGATGTCTGCTTTTTAATACACTGTCTAGGTTTGTCATAACTTCTCTTCCAAGGAGCAAGAGTCTTTTAATTTCATGGCTTCAGTCACCATCTGCAGTGATTTTGGAGTCCAAAAAAATAAAGGATTGTAATTAGAAGTCTCAGTACCAGGACTTCCCTGGCAGTCTAGTGGTTAAAGCTCTGCACTTGCAAGGAGCACAGGTTCAATACCTGGTGGGGGTATTAAGAGCCCACGTGCTGGGTGATATGGCCCAAAAAAAGAATAGAAGTGTCAGTATTTAAACTAACACACACAAATAGAAGTGTCAGTATGACCCATGGTTTTAAATATAGTGGGAAGGGGCGGTTATTTGGCTGCATTGTCACTCGGGCTCGTTGATCTTTGTTGAGACATGCAGGATCTTTAGTTGTGGCATTCAGGATCTAGTTCCCCAACCAGGGATCTAACCCAGGCCCCCTGCACTGGGAACTCGGAGTCTTATCCCTGGACCACCAGGGAAATACCAATTCACAATAAAATTTGAAATATAAACTAGTGAAAGCATGGAATGGGAAAGCTCCTACTGTGAAATTTTAGTTGATCGAGGTGTAAATGAACAAGTATTCACTAACCATCTATTCCAGCAGGCTCCTCACGCATCTCCCAGCCAGTAAGCTCTCCTGCAGTCAGGGCACACCACCACCACCAAACCCAGCTTCCTTACAAAGAAAACATTCTGTCCATATCACTGTCTCTTTTAAAAGTTATTTTCAAAACCAGCTTCGCATCCTGGGACACAAGGCTCCTCTCAGCCTGGACCCAGATGAACTGAACAACTCCATAACTCACCACGTGGCCCACAGCGTGCAGTGCTCCTATAGACCTCTGTGCATGGCTGATGTCACAGCTGTCACGATGTGCTGATATAGAGAAAGCTTCATTCACTGGGGTTAGAGAGTGAAAACCAGAGTACTGAAAAGATGGTCCCTAAACTGCTGTGCATAAGATGACTTTATGTTGCTCCACAAAGGAAGAGAAGGAAGGTAGTGACTCAAATTGGACCAAAAAAAAGAAAAAAGAAAGGGAGAGATCATGGAGCTCATGAAGCTAGTTTCCACTGCGTTTGAGGGAAGAGAAGTGTGGAGTCCTGCCCCAAGGCCACAGATGGGAGGCCTTGCACCAAGGCCACAGACGTGGAGCCCAGAACCAAGGTCACCTCTGCAACTGATGGAGCCCCTTTGTAACCATTGCCAAAAGCCTCCCGATCATCACCAGCAGGCTTCCTGGCCCCAGATTAGGCAAAAACGCCCATCTCAGTAGTCTCCTCATGGCACCCTAACAAATCACCTAACACCAACGTTCCAGCAGAAATGTTCTTTGACTTGAGGCTATAAGAATTGGCTACTCATTAAAAAGAATGAAATAATGTGATTTGCAGCAACATGAGTGGACCTAGAGAGTGTCATACTGAGTGAAGTCAGAGAAGGAGAAATATTGTATGACATCCCTTATATATGCAATCTAAAAAGAAATGATACCAATGAAGTTACTTACAAAAAGAAAGATTCTCCTTGACTTAGAGAATGAATTTTTGGTTGCTGGGGGTGAGGGAAGGATGGGGGAAAGGATAGTTTGGAAGTTTGGAAATTTGGAATGGACATGTCCACACTGCTATATTTAAAATGGATAACTAACAAGGTCCTACTGTATACAGCACAGGGAACTCTGCTCAGTGTTAGGTGACAGCCTGGATGGGAGGGGAGTTTGGAGGAGAATGGATGCATGTATCTGTATGGATGAGTTCCTTCGCTATTCACGTGAAACTATCACAACATTGTTAATCAGCTATATGCCAATACAAAAGAAAAGTTTTTTAAAAACTTGGATATTAACCCATACTGAGTTAACTTGATTGATATGGGGGGGCAGATATGTGGAAATTCTCAGTGAAACAAAAAGTTGAGTCAATAGGAATTAAATTGTGTCAAAATAATCATGTTGCAAGTGTTTCTAAAAAAATGCTTCTCGTATAGACGTCCTCATGTCACAATCATCAACCTTTAATTTGAATGTAGTTTCAGAGAATGTTGGTAATGGGTTTGACTCTCATGTGAGTTGATAAATCATAGCCGTAGGGTCATTCAGCTGTCTTGAAGTCCCACCTTTGGTCATGAGGCAGATGAATCAGAGAAACCCACCAGCACCATGGGGAAATGATTTAACCCCAATACCCAATCCCTAACTGCATCTTCCAGCAGAAATGGCCACACAGAGCAACCGATTATAAGGAAACAGTCTGTTTTATCTTTATGTTCCGTGGAATTATATTAATACAAAGCAACATTTTCCTGTCAGCAGGTTTGCAGCCTCCGAAAACAGTTTCAAGATGTAGGACTTTCCTGGAGACTCAGTGGTAAAGAATTGGCCTGCCAGTGCAGGAAACACAAGTTCCAGCCCTGGTCTAGGAAGATCCCACATGTTGGGGAACAACCGAGCCCATGCACCACAACTACTGAAGCCCTCTCTCCTGGAACATATGCTCTGCAACAAGAGAAACCAGCGAGATGAGAAGCCGAAGCAACCCAACAGAGAGGAGCCCCAACTCGCTACAACTAGAGAAAGCACACACAGCAATAAAGACCCAGTGCAGTCATTAATTAATTAATTATTTTTTTTTTAAGTTTCCAGATCCAGAATCATAATAGCCAATTTGAATTGGGCTGATGCTCCAAGGAGGACATGCATAGTGGAGTGAAGATGATGAGGGGAGAGGCCAAGGACACCCACGGGGTTGCTAAAGACACGCTCAGTCAGCTGGGAGCCAGCTGGCCTTCACACACAACTCCAGCTTGTGAAAGGGCTAGAGAAGGAAGTAGAGGGTCTGGGTGGCCCCAGGAGATGAGGAGGAAGTGCAGCAGAGAGAGGAACCCCAGGGCAGTGAGCCCCAGTCTGGGGCACAGGGGCCAGTGTGACACACCCATGCAACTCCAGGACCTGGGGTGAGTTTCTCACTGCCTTTATGCCTGTTTCTCCAGTTAGTAAAATGGGAGTAGGCTGTTTTGGTGGCTCAGATGGTAAAGAATCTGCCTTCAATGCAGGAGATCCCAGTTTGATCCTTGGGTTGGGAAGATCCCCCGGAAAAGAAAATGGCTAGCCACTCCAGTATTCTTGCCTGGAAAATTCCATGGACAAAGGAGCTTGGCGGGCTACAGTCCATGGGATCACAAAGAGTCGGACATGACCAAGTGACTAATGCATACATGCATGACATGACATGACATGACACATGCATACAAAATGGGGGTAATACCTTGTTCTAGGTATTGTTGTTGAGTCTCTGGTCCTATCTGACTCTGCAATCCCGTGGACTGCAGCATTCCAGGCTTCCCCTGTCCTTCACCATCTCCTGGAGTTTTGCTCAAACTCAGGTCCATTGAATCAATGATGCCATCCACCAATCATCTCTTTCTCTTTTATCCCTTTCACCTCCTGCCCTTCAGTCTTTCCCAATATCAGGGTCTTTTCCAATGAGTTGGCTCTCTGCATCACGTGGCCAAAGTATTGGAGCTTCAGCTTCAGCATCTGTCCTGCCAATGAATATTCAGGATTGGTTTCTTTTAGGATTGACTTGTTTGACCTACTTCAGGGAACTGCCATGAAAATAGAAAGAGATTGAATATCTGAAGCTCCTAGCACGTGGAAGACAACCAATAACAGCCATCACTCCCTTCTACACACAACACTCAGCCCCACCGCAGCCTTGTGTGTGACCCGTCCCCAAACCAGTTGACGTCCATTCATTTATTTTTTTTTAAGATTTTTTAAAAATGTGGACCATTTTAAAAGTCTTTATTGAGCTTGTTACAATATTGCTGCTGTTTTACATTTTTTTTTCTTTTGGCCGCAGGGCATGTAGGATCTTAGCTTCCTGACCAGGGATGGGACTTGTACCCCCTGCATTGGAAGGCGGAGTCTTAACCGCTGGACTGCCAGGGAAGTCCTCACTCATTTATTTTTGAAACACATATTTATTGAACTTTCGTTTGGCTCTGAACAGGACTCTGAGAGAGAATGGTGAGTACAGACAGCCATGGATCCTGCCCTCCTGTTGAGGAAACAGGTCTATAAATTCCAAACTCACACAAGTACGAAACTGTAATTGAGATTGTAGTGTTTCCAGAGACTATAATAGGAGAGTCTAACCTAGTCAGGGGAGGCATCCCTAAGCAAATTACCTTTAAACTGAAATCCAAAGGGCAAGTAAACATGACCAGGTGCAGGGGTCAAAGATGTGTCCTGAGCAGAGGGAACAACAGATGAAAAGACTGTGGTCTCAAGGGTTATGAAAACAGACCAGCGAAGCTGCAGAAAAGACAAGCCACTGGGAGGAAGCATTGGAAAACAAGAGGGATGAATGAAGGGAGGGCCAGACACACACAGTGCCTAGTAGGGCATCAGCAAGTCTTTACTATCTGGCCAAGTCCTTTTGCATGACAAGGAGGTGAAAATCAAGTGCTACATGTTTATCTGAGTGTGAATAGCATTTCACGTCAAATTAGTATTGAGAGTGGTATTTATTTCTCTCCTTGTGTATTTTTCCTTATTGTTTACGTCATTTGTAATGAGTGTTCATCATTTTTTCCCCTCACACAAGAACTTTTTTTCTAAGTCAACTTCATTGAGATATTAGCTACAATAAAAGGCACCTATTTTAAGTGGGAACCTCTGTGAATTTTGGCAAATTTCTACCAGCTCAAGCAAGACATAGAGTGTTTTCTTCACTCCTTTCACCCACACACCAGTCCCAGGCCACTACTCAGCTGCTCTCTGTCACCATGTATTAGATTTGTCTTTTCTAGAATCTCACTTAGATGATACAGTATGATATACACTGCTTTTGTGACCAGCTGCTTCTGCTCAACATGCTTTTGAGGTTTATCCATTCCATTTATGTATCAGTTCTTCATTCATTTTTTTCCTGTGTGATATTCCATCATGTGGATATGCTACACTTTGCTGAACAACTCACCTGTCAAATAAACATTTGGGTTGTTTCCAGGGTTTGGGTTTTTTTTCTTTTGGCCATTGTGAATAGAGTTGTGATGAATATTACAGACGTATGTTTTTATTTCTTTTGAGTAAATACCTAGGGGTAGAAAGTCTGGGTCTTACAGTAAGTATACTTTTACTTTATGAGAAATTGCCAAGCTGTTTTCCAAAGCACTTGTGGTTTTCCATTACCACCAGAAGTGGACAAGACTTCCAGTTATTCCATATCTTCCCCAAGGATGGTATAATCAATCTTCTTCATTTTAGCCATCCTTGAGGGTGTGCAATGGTCTCACTGTGGGTTTTTATTTTTGTTTTAAGACTTTTTATATTTTGGCTGCACTGCAGGGGCTTCTCCCTAGCTGCAGCATGTGGACTTTCGATTGCAGTGCATGGGCTCCGTTGGTTGTGTCACACAGCCTTAGTTGCTCCAGAGCATGTAGAATCTTCCCAGACCAGGGATAGAACCCATGTCTCCTGCATTGGCAGGCGGATTCTTAACCACTGGACCTTCAGGGAAGTCCTCTCATTGTGGTTTTAATTTGCATTTCCCTCATGATTAATGGTGTCCAGAATCTTTTTCATGTCTGTTGACCATCTACATTTGCAAAGTGTGTGGTCAAATTTTTTGCCAAATTTTAAATTAGATCAATGGTCATGTTTTTATCAAATTGTAAGAGTATTATATTTTTTCTGGAGACAAGTCCTTTGTCAGATAGTAATGTGACATATTATCTCCCATTCTGTGACTTGCTTTGAGTTATTTTTTTAAACAGCTTTATTGAGATATAATTCACATACCCTCTCTGACTTCTCAACTGTGTCTTTTAAAAATAATTTTTAAAAGTTTGGTGATTTCTAAATTACCAATCTTTTCTTTTCCAGTTCAGGTTTTTGTGTTGTCACTAAGAAATCTACCTATTCCAAGCTTGTGAAGGTTTTTTCCTGTGTGTTCCTCCAGGAGCTTTATAGTTTCAACTTAACATATATGTTTGTGATCTGTTTCACTTTCATTTTTGTTTATGGCATCAGTTAGAAGTTGAGGTTCCTCAAAGCTTTTTTATTTTAAGTAAGGTGCTAAACAAAGCACGCAGCAAGCTGTAGTTTGAAAGACCAGGTCACCAGCCAAGCCAGAAACGGTCAGTGATATCTCACCGTCACTTTGTTAAATAGATTATCACAGAATATAAAAGCCAGGGTTTGTGGTTTCCTGTGCAAACCTATTCCAGGTAGCACTGCTCTGACACACACTTCCTGTTGACGTCCATTCATGACTATTCATTCCCACCTTAGTGCTGATTAATGCAAAAAGTGTTTAATACTGAACACAGTTTGGTAGGGGGAGGGGAGGTAAAGGAGGAAAAGGAAAATGCTCTTTGCCTGCTGCAGACACTGCCCAGGTGACCTAGGATTTGTTCAGTAGCCAGAGCTACTTTCATTGGGAGTATTTCCCTGCTAACTCACCCCAGTGTCCTAATCCCCACCGTTAAGAATCACCAGTGCTTAAGTGTGGTCCAGTGGGAAAACCACTAGACCATTCAGGTATGACCTACATCAAATCCCTTATGATTATACAGTGGAAGTGAGAAATAGATTTAAGGGCCTAGATCTGATAGATAGAGTGCCTGATGAACTATGGAATGAGGTTGGTGACATTGTACAGGAGACAGGGATCAAGACCATCCCCATGGAAAAAAAATGCAAAAAAGCAAAATGGCTGTCTGGGGAGGCCTTACAAATAGCTGTGAAAAGAAGAGAAGTGAAAAGCAAAGGAGAAAAGGAAAGGTATAAGCATCTGAATGCAGAGTTCCAAAGTATAGCAAGAAGAGATAAGAAAGCCTTCTTCAGCGATCAATGCAAAGAAATAGTGGAAAACAACAGAATGGGAAAGACTAGAGATCTGTTCAAGAAAATTAGAGACACCAAGGGAACATTTCATGCAAAGATGGGCTCGATAAAAGACAGAAATGGTACGGACCTAACAGAAGCAGAAGATATTAAGAAGAGATGGCAAAAATACACAGAAGAATTGTACAAAAAAGATCTTCACGACCCAGATAATCACGATGGTGTGATCACTGACCTAGAGCCAGACATCCTGGAATGTGAAGTCAAGTGGGCCTTAGAAAGCAGTACTACGAACAAAGCTAGTGGAGGTGATGGAATTCCAGTTGAGCTATTTCAAATCCTGAAAGATGATGCTGTGAAAGTGCTGCACTCAATATGCCAGCAAATTTGGAAAACTCAGCAGTGGCCACAGGACTGGAAAAGGTCAGTTTTCATTCCAATCCCAAAGAAAGGCAATGCCAAAGAATGCTCAAACTACCACACAATTGCACTCATCTCACACGCTAGTAAAGTAATGCTCAAAATTCTCCAAGCCAGGCTTCAGCAATACGTGAACCACGAACTTCCTGATGTTCAAGCTGGCTTTAGAAAAGGCAGAGGAACCAGAGATCAAATTGCCAACATCTGCTGGATCATGGAAAAAGCAAGAGAGTTCCAGAAAAACATCTATTTCTGCTTTATTGACTATGCCAAAGCCTTTGACTGTGTGGATCACAATAAACTGTGGAAAATTCTGAAAGAGATGGGAATACCAGACCACCTGACCTGCCTCTTGAGAAATCCGTATGCAGGTCAGAAAGCAACAGTTAGAACTGGACATGGAACAACAGACTGGTTCCAAATAGGAAAAGGAGTACGTCAAGGCTGTATATTGTCAACCTGCTTATTTAACTTCTATATAGAGTACATCATGAGAAATGCTGGACTGGAAGAAACATAAGCTGGAATCAAGATTGCTGGGAGAGATATCAGTAACCTCAGATATGCAGATGACACCACCTTTATGGCAGAAAGTGAAGAGGAACTAAAAAGCCTCTTGATGAAAGTGAAAGTGGAGAGTGAAAAAGTTGGCTTAAAGCTCAACATTCAGAAAACGAAGATCATGGCATCCGGTCCCACCATTTCATGGGAAATAGATGGGGAAACAGTGGAAACAGTGTCAGACTTTATTTTTCTGGGCTCCAAAATCACAGCAGATGGTGACTGCAGCCATGAAATTAAAAGACGCTTACTCCTTGGAAGGAAAGTTATGACCAACCTAGATAGCATATTCAAAAGCAGAGAGATTACTTTGCCAACACAGGTTCGTCTAGTCAAGGCTATGGTTTTTCCTGTGGTCATGTATGAATGTGAGAATTGGACTGTGAAGAAAGCTGAGCGCCAAAGAATTGATGCTTTTGAACTGTGATGTTGGAGAAGACTCTTGAGAGTCCCTTGGACTGCAAGGAGATCCAACCAGTCCATTCTGAAGGAGATCAGCCCTGGGATTTCTTTGGAAGGAATGATGCTAAAGCTGAAACTCCAGTACTTTGGCCACCTCATGCGAAGAGTTGACTCATTGGAAAAGACTCTGATGCTGGGAGGGATTGGGGGCAGGAGGAGAAGGGGACGACAGAGGATGAGATGGCTGGATGGCATCACTGACTCGATGGACCTGAGTCTGAGTGGACTCTGGGAGTTGGTGATGGACAGGGAGGCCTGGCGCGCTGCGATTCACGGGGTCGCAAAGAGTCGGACATGACTGAGCGACTGAACTGACTGACTGAGTGCTTAACACTCCAAGTTTCCAATGCAGTTGTTGCTATTAAGTCGCTAAATTGTATCCAACTCTTCTTCCGCGGGCACAGATTGGATCCCTGGTCAGAGAGCTAAAAAGTGAAGGACAGGGAAGCCTGGCATGCTTCAGTCCATGGGATTGCAGAGACAGACTCGACAGCAACTGAACAACAACAGGGAGCTAGGATCCCACATGCTGCATGGCAGAACCGAAAAAAAGGAAAAGAATCACCATGAGAGGTAAACATGAATTAACTAAAATCCCCTGAAGGGCAATGGGGAAAGGAGGCTCTGGTTTCTTTACTGGATCCCTGGACAACTTCAGAGGAAGGGTAAAACAGCCCCAGGGTGGGTAGAGATTGTATTGTGGGAGGAGAGGAAGAAGGACAAAGTCTAGAACAAGGTACTGCTGCTGCTGCTGCTAAGTCGCTTCAGTCGTGTCTGACTCTGTGCGACCCCATAGGCGGCAGCCCACCAGGCTCCCCTGAACAAGGTACAGTGCTCCCATATTGCAATCTGATGTGCTGATGTAAAAATCAGAACACAGGGGCTAATAAATGACATCATTTTCCACTTTGTGAAAATTTTTTTGTATTTGTTTTTGGCTGCATCCGATCTTAGGGTTAGGTTGTAGCAGTGCACAGGCTCAGTAGCTGTAGATTGTGGGCTTAGTTTCCCTGTGGCATGTGGGATCTTAGTTCACCAACCAAAGATTGAACCCATGTCCCCCATATTGGAAGGCAGACCTTCCAATGGACCTTCTACTGGACCACAAGGGAGTCCCTATTTTGTGAAATTTCTTAAATGGAGAGTTTAACAGTGGCTCAACGTTGAGTCATTTACCTGACTATCCTTGTTCAGATTCTCCCAAGGCATCCTCCATATCTCGCTGCCATATTCATAAGCTTTAAAGGACACCTCTGAAGTGAGCTGAGAGGGCATCAGTGGAAAACCACACGTAACCATTCAGGGGCCCTGGGGTCTTCAGAAAACTTGAATCCCAGAGGCATGTGGGCAGCAGACCTCACCCACTATCAGTCTAGACTGTGGTGTAGTGGTTTAGTCGGTAAGTTATGTCTGACTCTTTGTGACCCCAAGGACTATAGCCTGCCAGGTTCCTCGGCCTATGGAATTTTCCAGGCAAGAATACTGGAGTGGATTGCCATTTCCTCCTCCAGGGAATCTCCCTGACCCAGGGATCGAACCCGGGCTTCCTGCATCTCCTTCTTGGCAGCGGATTCTTTACTGACTGAGCCGCCTGGGAAGGGGCTTCCCTGCTGGCTCAGATGGTAAAGAATCTGGCTGTAATTCGACCCCTGGGTCGGGAAGATCCCCTGGAGGAGGGCATGGCAACCCACTCCAGTATTTTTGCCTGGAGAATTCCCATGGACAGAGGAGTCTGGCGGGCTACAATCCATGGGGTTGCAGTCAGATACGACTGAGTAAGCACAGCACCTGGGAAGTCCATCAATCTAGACTACTGACACTGGGAATGATTTGGGGGTAGTGGACACACCCTTAAGAAAATCTGCCAAAGACGTCACCTTCCGGGTCATCCTTCTCTTAATTCAGCCCCTGTTCCCTTTATTGAGCTTTATCATTTTGTTTTTAGACTCCCAGACAGTACACATCACATATATGTACAGTTTATTCACTAAAATGGGGAGAAAATTCCCATAACTTCAGAATGTCAAGTTACATCATCAAAGTTCTCTGTGTAGAAGTAGAAGTAAGTGTTGACAGTACTTCTTGTATGAGTTTAAAAAATTGGACAAATTTCACAATGTGGAGTGTCCTTTTCAGTCAATAGTATTGCTTCAGGCGACATAATGTTTCACAGATCTTTCCTGTAACTTCCAGAAAAGTCAGCCAGCCAGATTTGGTTTCAAACTTCTTTACAAACCCATTTTCCTACAAGAGAACAAAGTTAACATTTTAAAAATCAGTGGAGACTAAATTTGTTGGAATGAAAAGCAAATAAACTTTCATTTAATTAATGTAGGTAGTCTTCTCTATATTTTCACTGGTTTTATTCTATTCAGCCTCATTACCATTCTCTATCTTCAATTCCAGACCACCCTAGAGCAGTACTGTCCAACAGAAATATAGTGCAAGCTATATACGTAATCTTTTTAGCCACAGGTTTTTGGTTTTTTTTTTGCTGGATCTTTCTTATTTCCCCAAGCAGGGATTGAATCTTCTCCCCTGGAATTGCAACCATAGAGTCCTAACAACTGGACCACCAGGAAATTCCCAGTAGCCACATATTTAAAAGTAAAAAGAGGCAAAATTAATTTTAAAAATATAATCAATTTATCTAAAAATATTATGATTTTGGGACTTCCCTGGTGGTTCAGTGACTAAGACTTTGTGCTTCCAATGTGGGGGGTGTGGGTTTGATCGCTGGTGGAAAACTAGGATCCCACATGCCTTGCTGTGCATGGCCAAAAATAAATAAATACATAGATAAGCAAACAAATAAATTGTGATTTCAATATGCAAGCACGATGGAAATAAGATATTTTACTTTATTGGTACTATGTCTTTACTATCCAATGTGTTTGAACTTACAGCATATCTCAATTCAGACCAGCCACACTGAAACTGTTCAACAGTCACCGGTGACAAGTGGCTACTGTATTGGATGGCATAGCGCTGGAGGGTAGAGAGTCTATCTTTCCCCCGCTGCCCCCCACCCTTCTTTTTCTTCTGAATGTTTGGGACTAAAATATGCATTTATTAAATAATTTTATTTATTGATTTGTTTTTGGCTGTGCTGTGTCTTTGTTGCTGCATGCAGGCTTTCTCTAGTTGTGGCAAATGAGGGGTAACTCTCTAGTTTCAGTGCTCAGGCTTCTCGTTGCAGTGGCTTCTCTTGCTGCAGAGCAAGAGCTGTAGGTGCTTAGACTTCAGTAGTTGTAATATGTGGGCTCAGTAGTCGTGGCTCTCCAGCTCTAGAGCACAGGCTCAATAGTTGTGGCACATGGGCTTAGTTGCTCCAAGGCATGTGGGATCTTCATGGATAAGGATCGAACCCATGTCTCCTGCATTGGCAGGCGGATTCTTTACCATTAAGCCACGGAAGCCCCTGAAATAAGCCTTTATTTGTAAACTCCTTTGTGCTGAGAGTCATGAGGATGCAACAGTAAAGTCAGATTACATTCATTCCTTTTTTAATCAGACTTTTTTTTTTTTTTAAGAAGCATGTAAACTGGACCCCCTGGAGTAGAAAATGGCAACTCAATCTGGTATTCTTGCCCAGAAAATTCCATGAATAGAGAAGTCCATGGGGTTGCAAAGAGTTGGACACAACTGAGCAACTGAGAATGCATGTACACATAAACTGGACACTGTATTTAATTAACTTTTGATTTATTATAGAGCACCCTCACTGAAAAGCACCGCTGAGCTTATCCAGCCTAATGTCCTCTCTTATTTTGACAAATGAGGAAACAGAGATCCAGAAAAAAATGTTATGTAAGTAAGGTTACCTGATTTCTTAGTACCTGGACCTGTACTGAAATGAAAGCACTGCTCTTTTCAATCCATAAATTTTCAAACCACTCCCAAGGAGATTAGAAAATTGTTTAAAACAATTTTTTTAGATGTTCATCTAGTAAAGTTCCATTTCTGGGGTTACAAACGTCTTCAAGTAGTTCGTAGTTCATAGTCTAGTGTGACTAACACGAAAGTGTAAACCAAACATATTTCTTTGAGAACTCAGTAATGCTACGGAACTGTCTTTTGGAGCATCACCGGCAGCGAAGACTAACACCATTCAGAAGAGTTTTCCATTGAAAAGATTGCATAAGAAAGCCAACTTCCGCCTCCGTGTGAAGTGTGACGTCATGCCTGGAGACGCTTGCTGTCACATGCTCACAGAGGGGACAGGCTGCTCCTGCTTTTCTTCCTCTTTCTCCTGCCTTTACACACTCGGGCATTTCCCACCCGTCCCAGGTGTGGGATCCACTTCAGTGTTCCTCTTCCTAGAATTTCTATAAACCCCGTACTGTGGGGGCAACTCTACAATGATTTTTATTATTACCACAATGATCACCATTATGATCAGGCAGTTAATGGTTAATATGTCACCCTCTTATATTTATTAAAGTTCTAAAGCAACAACAAAGGAAAAAAACTGACAATTCAGCTATATGAAGATTCTTTTTTTTTTAAGCTATAAGAAACTAAAATAAGAACAACAGACCAGGATACTATTTATTACACATTTGCCATGAAAGAGTTCATTCAAACATAAGAGGAAATCATCAAGCCCTCAATAATTTAAAAGGCAAAGGCTGTTGAGAAGATAAATATCAATCATGAGCAAGTATATGGGGAAAAAACTCCACATTATCAGCTCTTAAATTCACATTGTAATGGAATCTTACTGTTTTTTAGACTTATTAACTTGACCTTGTTAATAGAAGTCTATTAAACCCTCAAGATTATGTTTAATGGTTCCACCTAATGCTGATCAAGTTGTGAGCTTGTCCCATTGGTAGCAAAACTTTTGAAGGCAATGTGTATTCCAAAATGTATGAGTAGTGTGATTATAGATGAACCAATCATTCTATTATAGATGAACCAATCATTCTATTGTGAGAAGGTGATCATGAGGCAGCCTCCTTTTTTTTTTTTTTTTTTTTTTTTGAGGCAAGGAATAAGACTTTATTTGGAAACCCAGCTGACTGAGAAGATGGCAGACTTTAGTCTCAAAGTAACCATCCGTTGGGCCCTGGATACCAAGTTCTTTTCTAGTGTCAGAGAGAGAAGCAATGAGGAACTAAAGTCAAAAGGCAGAATGGAGAGGGAGGGGCAGTGAAAGGCAGTCTTCTTTTATGCTGTGGGGGTGGAAAACCATCTCCATGTTTAGTATTGAAGCATTATCTCTAAGAAGGAAAAACAGAAAACAACCCAAATGTCTAGCTGTTGGAAATTGCTTAAGTAAATTATGATGCATAAAAATGATGGGATAGTCTATAAACATTGGAAGTGTTAACATGGAATACGTAAGGCGAGTTATTGTAAAAATTCCTCTGACGGCTCTGATCACTCTGCTATGTGGGGAACAGAGCATCGCATGGCAAGCTTGGAAGCAGGGAAGCTGGGAGGAGCCTATTGACACAGTTAAGTGAGAGAAGACAGTTGCTCCAGTGTGCTGGGTGTGCAGAATCAGAATTTGCTGATGCGTCAAATGCAGGGTATGCACGGAAAGAGTCATAGAGGACTCCCAAGGGGAGAGAGCTGAGCTGGTCAAGTGGAAAGGATATTCCACAGATACTCCCTGAAGGAGCCCTCAGGGAGACCTGAACTACATTTAACCTTATTCTTCATTAAATGATTTTTAAATCTCAAGTTAAAATTCAAAAAGATATACAAGAAGAATCTGGCCCCCAAATCTATTTTATATATCAAAGGATATATAAAAAATTTTGAGCTTGTATTACCTCATTTTGGAAATGCCTTTGCCAGGCTGAACACTTGGTTAATCATCTAAACGCCTGTGTAGGTCCTTTGATTTGCCCTCAAATTCACCAGACCATTATTGAGAGCAAGATGATCATAAGAAAATAAAACCTACTTTGCATAACACTTATGACTCAGACTTCAACATGCTGGTTACATGGAAAGCACCAGTTCTGATTGTACATTCCTACTTTCAAAGGGGGCTTTCTTTTGGTATTAGAGTAGTTTTAAGAATTTGCATATTTAAACTTTTTGGAATTTTCCATGTAACCTTCACAGTTGTATTAAATCTGACAGTTTACAAAACACTCTTACAGAAAAGTTCTTTCAATTTTTAATGGTATATATTATTGTCTTTATTATACATTATGTGAGGTGAAGTGAAAATGTTAGTCCCTCAGTTGTGTCTGATTCTTTGTGAACCCATGACTGTAGACACCCAGGTTCCTCTGTCCATGGGATTCTCCAGGCAAACATACTGGAGTGGGCAGCCATTCCCTTCTCCAGGGGATCTTCCCCACCCTGGGATTGAACCCGTGTCCCCTGCATTGCAGGGGAATTCTTCACTGTTTGAGCCACCAGGGAAGCCCATATATTATGGAAAATATTATTTTATATTATATTAGGAATTTGGGTCTCAAGTGACTTCAGTAACTCACCCAAGATCACACTTCTAGTGAGTGGGAAAACCGGAATTTAGATCTCACTTTCAATGCCAGTTCATTCCATCACCCCATTAACAAATATTTGCTGGCTATGTTCTATACCACAGGCCCTGGGCCAAGCATGATGTATTCAGTGTGCATTAGGTAGAGGTGATTCCTCTCATGTGAAGCTGGAGGTAGAGTATCCTTTCCACTCGACCAGTACAGGGGCAGGAGAGTGTTTTACTGAAGTGGGCAAAAGCAGGAAAGCCACCTGGCTGCAAAGGAAAGGCAGTCCCAGGAGGTGAGATGAGTGTCTTCTCAGACACATTCTACTGGTTTTTAAGAACCAGGCTTTCCTCATGAATGCCAAAGACTGCTAAGAAAAAACTAATAATAATAGCACTGGCTCTCCTGTCAGATCTACGAGAGCCTTTTCATTTCTAGTATGTCACGCTGGCAGAGACAGGAGGAAGTAATGGTAAATGTGGAAGAGGAATAAAAAGTGACATGAGAAGCAGCAAAGAAAAGAAAGAAAGAAAGGAAGGGAGAAACAAGGGAGGGGGAAAGGAGGGAAGGAAGAAGGAAAGAAAAGCAGCTCAAGATGATAAAAATGAAAAAAGAATAAATCTCACTGGTTCCCCCCCACTCCCTTTAGGGCATCTGTTTTAGATGGTGGCTAATATCTAACTATATAGCTGGTGATATAATTTCTGGAGATTACACCTATCTATTCAGGGAAGTTGGGCTTCCCCAGGTGGTGCCGGTGGTAAAGAACCCACCTGCCAGTGCAGGAGACATGTGAGACTCGTGTTCGATCCCTGGGTGGGGAAGGTCCCCTGGAGGAGGAAATGGCAACCCACTCTAGTATTCTTACCTGGAGAATCCCATGCCCTACAGTCCATGGGGTGCAAAGAATCGGACACGACTGAGTGACTGAGCAGATATTCAGGAAACTTAGGTGATACTATGATGCTACTAATAATAATAGCCCTAAACTTGTATTGAGTTTACTACTTAAGAAGGCTTTCTTTCTTTCCTTGCTATTCTCTAGAACTCTGCATTCAGTTGGATATATCTTTCCCTTTCTCCTTTGCTGTCTGCTTCTCTTCTTTTCTCAGCTATTTGTAAGGCCTCCTTAGACAACCACTTTGCCTTCTTGCATTTCTTTTTCTTTGGGATAGTTTTGGTTACCACCTCCTGTACCACCCCCGAAAGATTAGTAGCCTTCTAGAATTTCTCAGAGACAATTCCATACCATCCACTAGTTATCAATTCCAGGAACTTACAACATTTACTGTGAATAAGTTAAAATTTTTCAGGAATATTTCTTAATTTTGTGTGTGTTACAAATACAGTACAAGCTCATATGTTGTTTTTGTTACTGTTGTTGAGTCACTAAGGAGACATGTGAGACTCGTGTTCGATCCCTGGGTGGGGAAGATCCCCTGGAGGAGGAAATGGCAACCCACTCTAGTATTCCTAGTACTCTAGTGTCTGACTCTTTGCAACCCCATGGACTGTAGCCAGATAGGCTCCTCTGTGCATGGAATTTTCCAGGCAAGAATACTAGAGTGGGTTGCCATTTCCTCCTTCAAGGGATCTTCCTGACCCAGAGATCAAACCTGCATCTCCTGCAATGGCAGGCAGAATCTTTACCATTGAGCCACTCATATGAAGTTTGCCAACTAGGATTTCTCTACACATAGACCTCTGTGCTAGAAACCTTCCTGCATTCATTTGAAATCTACATAGCGTAATAGCTGCAATTCCCACCCATCCTTCAGTATAGCTCCCCACAGCACCCAGAAGAAAACATGACCAAATATCTTGCATGCTTTGTCCAGCCCCAAGTCAGGCTGAGTTCCAAGAAAAAAAGGTGATAGAGAAAGGAGAGTGATTGAAGGAAGCCCTTTCATTATGCAGAAAGATCTCAAACAAAGTGCAAAAGACATCAAGTAAAAGATTAATACGTATGATTTCATCAACTTTTAAAACATTTATGAGCACCAAAGACATCTATAGTTTTAAAAAGCAATCAACATATTAGAAGATATCCACCATATACAAGGGGCTTCCCAGGTGGTATTAGTGGTAAAGAATCTGCCTGTCAATGCAGGAGATGTAAGAGACATTCAATCCCTGGGGAAGATTTCCCTGAAGAAGAAAATGACAACCCACTCCAGTATTCTTGCCTGGCAAATCCCATGGACGGAGGAAACTGGTGGGCTACAGTCCATACAGTAGCAAAGAGTCAGACACGACTGAAGTGACTTAGCATATATAAAGCATATATATAAAATAATTTGTGTTCAGAATATTCCAAGA
This sequence comes from Bos javanicus, assembly GCF_032452875.1. Classification (NCBI taxonomy): domain Eukaryota; kingdom Metazoa; phylum Chordata; class Mammalia; order Artiodactyla; family Bovidae; genus Bos; species Bos javanicus. The sequence continues at coordinate 25,566,345 of NC_083888.1, forward strand.
ATTCCCACAAATCAGTGAGAAAAAGACAAAAAATGGGAAAATGGACACAGGAGAGAAATAGGCAGTTCCCTGAATAAGAATTACAAATAGTCAATAAACATATGAAAAGATGCTCAATGTGAAAAGACACTAGTAATCAAGGAAACTGATTTTAAAAAGAATTAAAACAGCAAGACAGAAGACTTCCCTGGCAGTCCAGTGGTTAAGACTCTGCGCTTCTATTGCAGGGGGCATGGGACTAGGATTCCATATGCCACAGGGTGTGGACAACAACAAAAAGATAATTAGGTATGTATTTTTAAGCCAACAGAGTAGGGAAAATACGACAGACCACCATAACGTAATATTAGTCAGCCGGGATGAAAGGAAATGTGGTGTATTCCATCAAGCTGTGATAGGAGGGTAACTAGGTTAGAATCATTCAGGAGGACAAGCATCTACTAAGTTTGAAAATGTGTTGACACCATGACTTAGCCATTCTATATCCCAGTATTCACCCTAGAAAAGCACAGGGAAGACATGACTAAAGATATCCAATGAAGTATCGTTCATGAGAGCTCTGGAATAACTCAAATAACTATCCATCAGCTAGAAATGATCATTCAACAGCATTCACATACAACAGCATATATGTAGTACTCTTTTGTGTGTATGTGTGGCCATGTTAGGACTTCCCTGGTGGCTCAGACGATAAAGCGTCTGCCAACAATGTGGGAGACCCGGGTTCAATCCCTGGGTCGGGAAGATCTCCTGGAGAAGGACGGGATCTTAGTTCCCCAACCAGGGACTGGAACCCATCCCCCTGCAGGAATCTTAACCACTGGATCTCCGGGGAAGTCCTTGTGCTGAGCTCAGTCATGTCTGACTCTTTTGGACCCCATGGACTATAACCCGCCAGGCTTCTCTGTCCATGGCATTTTCCAGGCAAGAATAGTGGAGTGGGTTTGCCATGCTCCCCTCCAGGTGATCTTCCTGACCCACAGATCAAGCCCATGTCAAGAACTATTTACACAAACAATTTCTGAAAGGCTACCCATTCCAGTATTTTGGCCTGGAGAATTCCATGGACTGTATAGTCAATGGGGCCGCAAAGAGTTGGACACAACTGAGCAACTTTCACTTCAAATATTAGTATTAGTATTGTTAAATATTATTTAACAACTTATAATATTTTTACAAAGAAGTGCTATGTATATTTTCTATAGATATATCCAACAAGCATTTTTTTTTAATTAATAGGGATGCTTTAATAATTGATAACAGTGGACAGCTTTGAGAAGAGGGGAGGCCAGGGATTGTGGGTTGAAGAGAGGATCTATGGGAAATCAGTGCTGTAAGAAAAGTGAGCATTGAGTTTATTGGAATATCAAGAAAAGTATGTACATTCAGCCGGGACAGGCCCCTTATCAATGAGTTGTGTGGGGTTTCCCTGGTGGCTCAGACAGTAAAGAACCTGCCTGCAATGCAAAACACCTGGGTTCCATCCCTGGGTCAGGAAGAGCCCCCTGGAGGAGAGCATGACAACCTATTCCAGTATTCTTGCCTGGAGAATCCCATGGACAGGGGAGCCTGGCAAGCTGTATAGTCCATGGGGCTGCAAAGAGTTAGACACGACTAAGCGTGCATGATATGCTACAATTTGAGTTGTGATCTAGGACCCCTGCATGGTCTCAGTTTTTGAGGCATTGATAATAAAGTGAATTTTTATTTGGAAAATCTTGAATAGATTCTAGCTGGTGATATAGTACATTATGTTTTTTTAATCGCCAAGCTTTCATGGCCAGAATTTGGTATATTAGAAAACTGGGCGGGGCAGGGAGAGGGGGCAGGAAGCAACAAACTCGTAAAAATTTACACCTGTCTTTTGCAACATAATAAATACCTAAATATAACAGATTCTAATATCAACTCATTCTGTACTAATCCTACATTGTCATGACAACCCTGGCAAGAGCTCAGTCCTGTGGACTAGACTCTGAAGAAGCATTAGGGAGGTGCTTTATTAATCCCCCAAACTCACTTCTTCAATTTACACTGTAGGTATAAAAACTGAAACCTCAAGTGTTTCTCAGCTATAAAGTTTTAAGATTCACTGGAAATCGGCTAGAAATGTCTTTTTTTATTATTTTAATTTATTTGGCTGTGCTGGGTCTTAGTCGCACCATGTGGGATCTAGTTCCCTGACCAGGGATTCAAATCCAGGCCCCCTGAGTTAGAAGTGCAGAGTGTTAGCCACTAGACAACCAGGGAAATTCCTCTTTATTTTAAAATTAAAAAAAAAATTTAAAACAAATTACTCAAAGAAAATATAATCCTTTAGGTAAATTTCTTTTTTAAATTACCAAAGAGACTTGCTATTTCAATTCCTATTTTAAAGTAAAGAACAAAGAAAAATACTTCCATCACACATACCCAGCCTCCATTTTGCTTTATCCACTCTCCTGTATTTTCGGTGATGAACTCCGCCACAAAGTAAGAAATGTCCTTGCACATGTCCATGTCTGAGGCAATACACTTGCCCAGAAGTTTCTTGGTAAGAATACCTTCAAAGGCGAATATGGTTACAATCCTGCCCCAGTTAACAATGCCATCTTCAAATTCCTTTTCCATCACTTGGTTGAATATTGTTCTGGCAGTGTCTACGGACACCACATCAAACTTATCCAAGCACTGCTTCAGAGTCCTTTCCACTTCGTCCTGGACAGAGGAAGCCACATCTTGTAACACCCTGGATGTTTTGCTTGGCTTGGATCCAGGTTGCTGTATCTGCAACACATATTTCAGATAGTCCTCAGCCAGCCCGTGAACGTAGCCAAACTCAGTGTCAGTCATCTTCTCCTGGCTGGGGAGCAGAGTCTTGAGCCTGCTCACCTGCAAGTGACCGAGACAGTCTGAAGCTCAAGCTTGTGGAGCCTGGTGAAACATGACACATGATAGTATCTGGAGGCCGGTGGAATTTCTGTTTGCATCATCTAAAGCTATCCTTCCTCCTGGTCGCTTTCAGGCGTGGGCTGCAAGTGAAAGAGAAAGTATAAAATGTGAAAGAGGAAAATATCTCAAAGACAGGCCACTTCCTCACCCTGTAAGTGATTAATGTAGTTTCAAAGAAGTGGAGGAATCAGAACCCTCCTGCATTGCTGGTAGGATTGTAAAACAGTTTTCACGAACTTTTACTGTGAAATATTTGGCAGTTCCTCAAAAACTTAAATATAGAGACTTTTCTGGGGGCCAGTGTTTAATTTCCACTTCCAACACAGGGGGCACAGGTTTTATCCCTGGTGGAGGAACTAAGATTCTACATGCCGAGTAGTGTGGCCAAAAACAAAGAAAAAAAGTTAAATATAGAATTTCCATATGACCCAGAAATTCCAGTTATAAGTATATGCCCAAAAGAAATGAAAATAGGGACTCACACAACTCCTGACACACGAATGTCTACAGCAGCATCATTTACAATAGCCAAAAGGTGGAGACAAACCAAATGTTCATCCACAGACGAAGGGATAAATGAATTGTGGAACGTTCTTAAGCCACAGAAAGAAATGAAGTCCCCATACACTTTACCGCATGGACAAACCTCCAAAACAGGACACCCAGTGGAAGAAGCCAAAGGTAAGAGCTCTCCTACTGTATCATCCCATTATGTGAAAGAGCCAGAATAAGTAAATCCACAGAGAAAGAAAGCAAATGGTGATTGCTGGGGGCTGAGGGGAGAAGGGAGTAACTGCTGAGTAGGTACAGGTTTCTGTCTTGTGATGAAAATGGTTTGGAACTACATCGAGGTGGTGGCTGGCTGCGAAACATTGTGAAGATGCTAAACGTCACTGAATTGTACACTTTAAAATGGGTCATGTGGGGACTTCTCTGGTGGTCCAGTGGGTAAGACTCCGAGCTCCCAATGCAGAGGGCCCAGGTTTGATCCCTGGTTAGGGAACTAGATCTTACATGCCACAACTAAAACCCAGCACAGTGAAATAAATAAATATAAAAAATAAAGGGAAGAAAATAAAATGGATCATTTTTACATTATGTGAATTTAACCTCCAAAGGAAAAAAGTTCAATATAGCCCAGTGGCTAAGCTGAATTAATGAAAATTTGGAATACAGCTTAGCAAACGGCCAGTAAACAGGGCCTCTCAAGCACTGCTGAGGCAACACGGCGCTTGACACTTTGGTGCTCAGATAGGATGACATGGGAGGGAAGAAAAACATATCTGCTTCATTCCTCACATCCCATTTACCCTAGAACTTTGGTTTTTTAGGCAAATATTTGTTGCATAACAGATGAACACACATTTTTTAGAAGTACAATCAAGAATGAAAAATACGTTTCCCAAGAGCATTAAGCAATGGGTTAGGTGTTAAACACATACAATTCTAAAGACTGCAACACAAGACACTTCTAGACAAAACTAAAGGGGTTTAGGACTTCCCTGGTGGTCCAGTAGCTAAGACTCTGGGCTCCCAATGTAGGGGGCCTGGGTTGATGCCTCAGTGGGTAAGGAGTCCACCTGCCAATGCACAGGAGATGTGGGTTCGATCCCTGGGTTGGGAAGATGCCCTGGAGAGAAGGGAATGGCTACCCACTCCAGTATTCTTGCCTGGAAAATGCCATGAACAGAGGAGCCTGGTGGACTACAGTCCATGGGGTCGCAAAGAGTCGGACACGGCTGAGCGACAGAGCACACACACAGGGAACTAGATCCCACATGCCACAACTAAGACCCAGCACACCCAAATAAAGAAATAATTAAAACAAACAAACAAAAAGACAAAATCCTGCTATAAGCCAATACCTCTATTTCCTCTTATTTAAGTCAGCCAAATTGTCCAACGTGCAGATAGAATTTAGGCGCCAGAAGGAACACTAAACTTGGCGTCAGAGGACCCAAGCCTCATTCCCACCCAAATCTCTGTTCCCTTACTCAGTATGTGCCCAGGGTTTGTAAAATGCAGCCATGCGCAATGAACTCCCAGGGGTGAGGTATGCAACTGATGACCCGTGTAGCACCTGTGACCACAGCTGGCACAATGTGGGGGCTTCATCAGCCCTAATTCTCCATCAATCTTTACAGACTAATGAGAAATTCGGCTTCCCAATAAGAGCATAACTTCCTAAACGCTTAGGTTCAAGTGAATTGCAAATCTGTCATTCATTTAGCTTTGGCACCAGTTCTGGGAAACAGTTGGTGGAAACGGTGAAAGTGTTGGCTAAGAAGAGCCCTGGGGAACAGACTATATGGCAATGAAGGCAGTCAGGGCACTGTATCCCTGTCTGCTGGCAGCATCTTTCTGTCGACCGAGAAGCCAGGGTTGCTAATAGGCAGGAGTAGAGAGTGGGAAAAAGAGTAAACAGTGCAGGGTCCCTAGAGAGATGGGATTCACTATTTTTGTTGTTGTTGTTCTATCCACATTTGGAGTAACTTTAATTCTTCGCCTCAGTGTTTCTGAAGAGTGGCAAACAGGAAAAAAAAAAAAAAAATCCCACATACCTTGTATTTCTGAATTATCTCCAAAGGGTTAAGGAGGATGGGAGAGCTGCTGCTTAGGGTGCTGGCTGAGAGGGACTTGTGGTGGCCGTGAAAATGCACCCCTGGGGCTTCCTTGGTGGTCCAGTGGTTAAGGCTCAGCCTCCGAATGCAGAGGGTGCAGGTCAGATCCCTGGTCGGGGAACTAAGACCCTATATGCCACAGGGTGTGGCCAAAAGTTTAAAAATAAATTAATTACTAAAATTAAAAAATAAAAAGAAGAAAGAAAACAACAATGCACTGTAAACCTTGTGCCACAGTGGCGTAATTGCTGTAACTGACCAAGGGCCCCACGGCTGGTCCTTAATCTATCGCCCCCATGACTTTGCACAGAGGTTGTGCTGCCTGCAGGCTGTCCCTGTCAATGACTGGTCAAGGCACAAGTAGGAAGAGCCGTCCCTGTAGGTCAGCCTCCTTTGAAAGGTGGCTCGATGACTCCTCATCAGCTTTGTGAAGAATGGCTGAGACTTTGCTCCAATTGAGACTCTTCCTCCTGGGTCCTCCTTCCTCCTGGTTCTTCTTCAGCCCAGGCCAGCCCACACTGTGGTCTGACAGCTCCCTCCCGGTTCTCCCTCACAGGCATTCCCCCCACTAAATCTCTCGCACATCTAACCCTCTCTTGGCATTTTCCGCCTAGAGTTATAGAACAAAGGAGCACACAGACCTGTGGTCAAGTCACTTCTCTGGGATTTCCCCTGGGGAGGTTCTTCCTCCCCTCCTCCCACCACCTGGGACAATGCCTCTTGGCCCACAGGAGCAGGAAGCCAAGTACAGCCAGCTTTTTCTCCTCAAATCATCCTTGAGCACCATAAGAACCATGGCAATGATGGGAAAATTTATTATAACCTGCCACCCCCCACCCCTGCCCAATTACATTCCTGTGGTGATGAGCATTTCTGGAAAAATAGTATGAGCAGGTGGTTTAGGAGTTACTGTACAGGGGACTTCCCTGGTGGTCCAGTGGTTAAGATTTTGCCTTTCAATGAAGGGAGTGCAGGTTCGAACCCTGGTCTGGGAGTTAAGATTCCACAAGCCTCTTGGCCAAAAACCCAAGACATAAAATAGAAACAGTGTTATAACAAGTTCAATAAAGACTTAAAAAAAAAGTCTGACTTTAAAGAGTTGCAATTCAGTCTCATAAGGTCAGGGTCTACCTTTTTTGCCCTGTCTTGCCAGTGTTCAAGCCTGGACCTAGGGAAGCCAGGGACAGATCTCTGTTGAATAAATAAAACATGACCAATGTCACACCTGGAGCCAACTACATTTAGGGCTCTGGGTTCCTTATCTGGAATTGAAAAGAAATTGTTGTAAAAAGTCTTAAATATTGTAGTCTGCTTTAGTTTATTTTGCAGTATTTCCAAATAATCACTTTTCCAGGATAGGTAGAGGAAAGACAAAGTCTTTTCCAGAAAGAATTATTTGTATATAAAGTATGAAAAGACTGGAATGGGGTGTGTAGGTTTAAAAAACAATCACAACCTAAAAGTTGAGTTGTTTTATTCGGTGGGAATTATTAGGACTTCAGGCTAGGAAGTAGCATCTTAAGTAACCCTGAGAGAACTGCTCCAAGGAGGTGAGGTGGGAGCCAGTTTATAGAAGTTTTGCAACAAAGGGAAGGTCAAAAGATTGTTGTTTGTTAAAGGAAAACCAGACATCTCAAGATAGTGCTTTTCTTTGTATAGGAAGATGCAAGAGTCTGGGCTCACTGAAATCATTCCTTTGATATGCACCCCAGGTATCTGGGACCAGTGTCCTGTGTTCTCTCATCCTGAGTTTCCTCAGGGCTTACCGGAGGGCATGGCTGCTAGATAGCAGGTGTTCTTTCCTTCTTAAGCTCCTTCAGGCTCCCTGACTCTGGAAGGTGGCACCTGCTGATGACTGTGAAATTCTTATTTACTGATAGGGCAGGAAATGTCCCATTTCTCAGGTGTGTTGGGATGGAGGGCCATGTGGGACAGAGACAAGTAGCTGATCATGAAGCAGGTATAGATACAGAAGGACGTATCCTTTGTTAATGCCACTGTGACCTGGGTTTGCATTCACCAGGCTCCAGGGCTTCCCTGGTGTCCCAGACAGTGAAGTATCTGCCTGCAATGCAGGAGAAGTAGTTGCATCCCTGGCTCGGAAAGATCCCCTGGAGGAGGGAATGGCAACCACACCAGTATTCTTACCTGGAAAATCCCATGGACAGAGGAGCCTGGTGGGCTACAGTCCATAGGGTCACAAAGAGTCAGACACGACTGAGCAACTAAACACACACACACACACACACACACAGGAACTACACCTCCGTGTCTATCTGTGGTGTTTATATAAATTGCCACATCTGTATACATATGTTATCTATTGCTTTCTAGGGAGTTCCCCAAATTCAGTGGCTTCAAACAATAATCATGCATTTTGCTCATGAAATGAACCTTGGGCAGGGCTCAGATGGATGACTGGTCTCTCCTCCATGTTGTCTGGGGTTTAGCTGGAGTGTTTCAAACAGTGGCAGCTGGAACAGCTGGGGTTGGCTGGGCATCTCTCTTCACGTAGTCACAGAATTTTTCCGTGTGGTCTGTCCAGCATGGCAATCTCAGATTGGTCATACTTCTCATGTGGTGGCTAAAGGTGCCAAGAGCAAGCATTCCAGTGACCAACATAGGAGTTGAATAGCTTTTTATAACCCAGGTTAGAATTCACAGAGTATCAGAACTTCTCTGGTGGTCCAGTGGTTAAGAATCCTTGCTTTGGAGGGGATTAGCCGGAACCAGATTGAATGGCAGCCGACGTGGGCATTGGCCACCGGCTGCAGGAATTCAAGCCTGACGTCTGGGTTAGAGTCCCCAGAGGCCGGCTGGGGATCTAGAGTCCTTACTTCTCTTCCAGAAATGGAACCAGCTCTCCTACCAACTCAAGGGTCTAGATTTCCTCCCAGGACCAAGGGATCCTAGACTCTTAACTCAACACACTACACCAGCTTCACATAAGGTCCCTGGATCTGAGCTTTAAGCTCTGATCTAGGCCCTCAGTTTATCTTCTGGACCCAGGCATCTTCCAGGCTTCCAATTCCTGTTCAAGACTAAGAGGCCCAAGGACAAGTCGCAGCAAACCAAACTGGAGTCCAGACTCCACTGGGGAGGAGGCACCAGGAATCTTCTGACCCAGGCAACCAGTCTGCTTCTCTTGACAAGTCTGCCCTTGGTCCCGAGCCTGGAAGGCCCTTTGGGGCCAGGAGACACTGGATCTTCCCCTCCATTTCTTCCCAGGGTGGTGGACAGTGTCACAGACGACAGACTGACCAAGCCACTAGGGTCCTTCATGTCCCTGCCTGATTTCAGCCAGAGACACTTGAGCATCTAGGAGAGAAGAAGGCCAGGAGGAAGCTCTCCACGGGCCTGGGTTCACACCGCCCCTGCCAACCCCTCTGTGAGACCCCCACCTCATAGACAGCCAGGTCGGTGCAGGCATACGGGATGATGCCAAGCATGTTGGGGAGGTACCCACGGTAAAGGGCGCGGGTGCCCTCCTGCTCCAGGATCTGCCTGGCGCAGTCCGGCAGCCCCTTGTACTGGCCGGTCTGCCGCAGGGTCAGCCGCGTCTTCAGCACCTGGGGAGGATGAGGAGTGAGGCAGCTTATTTGAGCTAATCGCCTCAATGACTCTCCAGCACAGGAGGCAACTGCTCAAGAATGCACATAGCTGGGTTTCAAACCCAGCTGCTTTGGCCTGTAAGTGCTCTCAACCCAAAGGGTGAGGGAGGGACTTCCTCGGCAGTTCAGTGGTTAAGACTCCATGCTTCCACTGCAGGGGGCACAGGTTTGATTCCTGGTTGGGGAACTAAGGGGGCTTCCCAGGTGGCGCTAGTGGTAAAGAACCCGGCTGCCAACACAGGAGACATAAGAGATGCAGGTTCAATCCCTGGGTCAGGAAGATCTCCTGGAGAAGGAAATGGCAACCTGCTTCAATATTCTTGCCTGGAGAATCCCATGGACATAAGAACCAGGTGGACTACAATCCATGGGGTCGCATAGAGTCAGATACAACTGAAGCGACTTAACATGCACACACGGGGAACTAAGATCCTGCATGATGTAAGATACAGCCAAGAAAATAAATAAAACTAAAAAAAAAAAAAAAATGGATGAGAGAAGTGATGTGAGCTGGGTGGAGACTGCAGTGGCCCTAACCCAGCCAAACTCGCCCTACCTGGACCTCAGGTAGGCAGATCTGCCAGTTTTCCCAAAGAAGCCAGAAACTGAAGTTTTTATGAAATGCCCAACATCAAAATGTTGGCAACTCAACAGCTGTGCAAAAGACAGCACACCGTGTATGGTAGGCAAAATTCTCAGGTGGTCCCCATGATTTTTGTCCCCATTATACACTTGCTCTGTTTAATGGCCTCCTTTGCCCTTGAAAATGGTCTACACCTGTGAGCATGATGGACTGTGACTCTCTTGGATCAGGGTACACAAAGGACAAAGGCAGAGAGATTCTGCAGATATAATAAAGCCCCTAACCAGTTAACTTTATTTATTTTTTAGGTTTTTTTAATTGGCATGTAATTGCTTTACAATGTTGCCTTAGTTTCTGCTGTACAGTGAAGTGAATCAGCTTTACATGTACATATATTCCCTCCCTCTTGGATCTCCCTCCCACCTGCCCCCCATCCCATCCATCTCTATCATCACAGAGGTGAGCTTCTTGTGTCAGTTGACTTAAGTTAATCAAGAGAAATCATCCTGAGTGGGTCTGACTCAATCAGGTGAGCCCTTTAAAAGAGTCTGAAGAAGAGATCGAAGGATCAGAAACACTCCTGGATTGGTTTTTTATATCTTGGCCATACTTCTCAGCTCACAGGATCTTAGTTCCCCAACCAGAGACTGAACTCAGGCCCATGGCAGTGAAAAAAGTGTGGAATCCTAACCATTACACCGTCAGGGAGTTCCCTAGGGTTGGTCTCAAACAAACTGTTATGGAGAGGACCGCAGGGCAGGGAACAGTGGGTGGCCTCCAGGAGTTGAGGACTCTGTCTACAGCCGTAAGAAGCTGAATGCTGGTAACAACCAGGGAGTTTGGCAGAGGACACCCAAGCCTCAGATGGGTCCATTGGTAGCCCCACCGACTGACACCTTGATTTCCACCTGATCAAATCCTGAACTGAGGACCCGACTAGTCAGTGCCCAGACATGACCCACGGAAACAATGAGATAATAAATCTGTATCATTAAAAAAAAAAAAAAAAATCCTTGCTTCCACTGCAAGAGGCACAGGTTCAAATCCCTGGTCAGAAAACTAAGATCCTACATGCTGTACAGCCAAAAAAAAAAAAAAAACCCGAAAAGAACTCACACAGTATCATTTCTATACTAGTCTAGTTGTACAAGTTATTACATGACTGCTCAAATTCAAGGAAAGGAAACATAGATATTTTTATTGATAAGAAGAGTGTCAAGAATTGGTAGCCATGTTTTAAAATTGCCACAGCATGCAACTCACATGCAAGGTCACTTATAGGCACAATCACGTACAATTTAACCAATGTCACTCTCCTACACGACTTAGTGACTGAACAACAACAATACCCTCCTGCCATCCTTTGGACTGGGAAAGCAGGGAGGCAGTTCAAATCTTTGAGTGATCCAGGAGGTCCTTCAAAGTCACCTTGCTCACCTCTATAACCATCAAGTTACTAGAGGTCTGAGAATCCTCTGAAAAGTAGACCCTCCGAAGACAGAGGTGTTCTAAGTGGCCTGAAGCACAACTGCCTGAACATTTCATTTCATCTCCCTCCTGACCTCAGAGATCTTATTAGGTCATGAGCCTACCTCCTGCTATGACCCAGGAGGAGAGAGCAATGACTGACAGTGGTGGAGTTTTGATGGGGAATCTGAGGGGAGAACCCTGAAGCCACCCTGGCTGACGAGTGGCCAGAGGAACCCAAACTCCGGGACGGGGGGCCCATGTGCGTGACTTCAGGGAGGGGCTGCTGAGGTCACACTCTCTTTTCTCCAAATGCAGACGTTGGGAGGAAACTTGCTGCGCTTTCAGCTGCTTCAAAGGAGGTGGCCCGGGGAAACTCCCAGCCTGGCTCACTCTTCAGGTCCTCTGAGCTTATCATGACAACTTCCTTTTTCCACGCCTCTTCCTTTTTTCACACCAAGCAGAGAACAATGGTCTTCAGTGGGAATGCTGTCGTAACACAAAAGGGAGGGGGGAATAGAAGTCACTTGCGTGCCCCCCACCCCTGCATCATCTCCCTGGGTCTGGTGGGGCCAAGCCTTGATCATCAGAAAGCACAATGGAAGCTTGTCCACACTCTGTGTCAGGAAAAACGAGTTGCTCAGTATGACAGGGCTCCCAGCGGAAGCTTGGTTCCTAGCCGGGAGATCAATATCCAGGAAATGCTATGAGCAAAATAAGCAGGTGGGACTTCCCCCAGTTCCCCTGTTGAATTTGGAGACAAGGCTGAAAGTGGGCCCTGAAGAGAACAACCATTGTGAACCAAGGAAGCTGAGAGGCAGAGAGGGAAGACAGCAGGTGTCATAAATGCGGCTTGTGGGGGTGGGTTTTTGACTAACATTGTAGAGGCTACAAAGGAGATAGAGGTGAAAAGAGGAGAGGGAAAAGCCAAAGAGAGGTTGATTTTTTTTTTTTTTGGTCTATTTTGGTGGGCTGCCATCTATGGGGTCGCACAGAGTCAGACACGACTGAAGCGACTTAGCAGCAGCAGCAGCAGCAGCATGGCATGTGGGATCTTAGTTCCTCCACACTGAATATTCATTGGAAGGACTGATGCTGAAGCTGAAGCCCCTATACTTTGGCCACTTGATGCAAAGAGTCGACTCATTGAAAAAAGACCCTGATGCTGGGTAAGATTGAGGGTGGGAGGAGAAGGGAACAACAGAGGATGAGATGGTTGGATGGCATCATCAACTCAATGGAGGTGAGTTTGAGCAAACTCTGGGATAGTTGAAGGAAAGGGGAGCTTGATGTGCTGCATTCAATGGGGTCACAAAGAATTGGACAGGACTCAGCAACTGAACAACAACCAGGGATCAAACAGTCCACATGTCCTGTGCAGTGAAAGTGCAGAATCTTAACTACTGGACCACCAGGAAAGTCCCAGCAGAGGTTAAAATTATAGATGGTCACACATAAGGTAGAATGTCTGAGTGCAACATGTCCTGATGTGTTGATTTGTGATACATCCCTTGTGCACACCTGTGTGCACAGGTGCGGGCCCAGACCCATTTTCCCTTACCCTCTCTGAATCTCACTGGAACACCCATTGCTCATTCTGCTCACCAAATGAAGGGCTTCGTGTTGACTATGAAGAGGAGCCCAAATCCTGGAAGGGTCTTGGTGCTCTGATTTGACCTCCTCTCACCCCAATTCTGCCCCCTGACCTGACTCTGTGATGTGTTCTCTTGTCTCTAGGAACTTGTTCTTCCAGCTGTCTCCAATGGCAGTGGCTTTTTTCTTTCATGCACGTGTCTTCAAACCTCCTCCATCTTCCACATCCAGTGAAAATAAGCCTTTCCCACTCACCTGAGCCAGGAGAAATCTCAGCATGTGTTCCCATGGGACCCTGTGCCCGTGCACATCTCCTGGTACATCTTATACTGAAGCCGTGCTGCTGGCTGGTGCCCTTGGCTGGTGGCTCCCCAAGGAAGAGAGCTATTTATCTTTGACATGCAAGACACACATGGACTGGATTCTACTATCATCATTGCCAGTAACACCAAATATTCGACCAATTGCCCGCTTCACAATCAGAGTGATCCTGGGGCTGAAGCTTTGTTACTATGTCTGTGAAGTTTTACTTGGCAAACTGAAAGTAAAATTATCTTTTCTTTCCTCAAATGTCACCTTGGGAGAAGTATAAGAGAAAAGCCTATTTGAATAAGACCTTCAAGTGATGTAGGCAGAAGGACTTGGACTTTCTTTTTTTAGAAAAATCAGTTGATCAGTTGTGCCAACTCTGCGACAACATGGACTCTAGCCCACCAGGCTCCTCTGTCCATGAGATTCTCCAGGCAAGAATACTGGAATGATTGCCATTCCCTTCTCCAGGGGATCTTCCTGATCCAGAGATAGAACCCAGGTCTCCTGCATGGCAGGCAGAATCTTTACCATCTGAGCCACGAGGGGCTGAAGCTGTATTACTATGTCTGTGAAGTTTTACTTGGCAAAGCAAAAGTAAAATTATCTTTTCTTTCCCCAAATGTCATTTCAGGGGAAGTACAAGACAGAAGCCTATTTGAATAGGGCCTTCAAGTGATCTGGGTAGAGGGCCTCGGACTTTCCACTCCCTAAATGGAATGGCCATAAGACACAAAGCAAATGCAGGAAGTGTGCTTGGTGAGAGCAAGTGAAACTGGGCCCCTTAAGGGCAAGTCTCTGTTGGAAAGGCCAGAACTCAGATTACCCCAAAGAGCAAAGGACAAACAGCCCATAGCCACTCACTAGGCTAATTGCTCAACAAATTTTACAAAGCGCCCACCATGCACTGGCCCTGCCCTGGAGCTGGGGATGGGTATGCAAGGAGTTTGTTTCATTAACACAGGTGTAAAGGGATCTCACATAAAACCACTGAAAAATTCAAATGCAGAATAAGTGCCTTGAGACTCTGAGACGTGAAGTTCAGCCTGAAGGAGAAAGTAAGGACTTCCCAGAGAAGGCTTGGATGTGGCCATACTTCCTGCTTTGGGAAGGAAGTTGGTAAAAATGAATGAAGTCCATGTGCAGAAAGGAGGGGGGCTGACAGATGGTGAGAGGGTCCCCGTGGCCTTCCAATCCTCTGTTCCAGTTGTTCCGTCCCTGTTCAGGTATCTGAGACATCTCAGGGTGCTTCCTATAAATTCTTTAAAAAAAAAAATTATTGTTGGCTGCTCTGGGTCTTTGTTGCTACATGCAGGCTTTCCCTAGTAGCAGCGAGAGGGGGCTGCTCTCTAGTTGGGTGGGGTATGTGGGCTTCTCAATGCGGTGGCTTCTCTTGTTGCGGAGCACAGGCTTTAGAACATGCAGCCTTAGTGGTTGAGGTACATGGGCTCAGTAATTGTGGCTCACAGGCTTAGCCCCAAGGCATGTGGGATGTTCCTGGACCAGGGATTAACCTGGTGTCCTCTGTGTTGCAAGGTGGATTCTTTACCATTGGACCACCAGGGAAGCCCAATAAATTCTTTTTCTTGTCAAAGTTAGAGTTGTTTCATGGAAGGGCTTCAAACAAATGTATTTCCCCAACACAGTGCCAGCAGAAGAGTAGGCTTTGCCTCTGTTAAGAAGTTTCCTGAAAAAATGGTCCAGATTAAAGTGTCCTAAGAAACACAGTTCATCATCGAGGGAGGTGAACAGTGGCTGCCATGAGCTAGATGCATTTGTGAGTGTTAGGTCCAGTGTTTCTCCCTTTCCAGTGTGGAACGGTGGTCTCATGACCTCCATTATTATTATTATTTTTTTGGTTGCACCGGGTCTTGATTGCTGCATGCGGGATCGTCTATCCTTATTGCAGCAGCATGCGGTCAGTCTTTAGTTGTGGCATGCGGGATCTGGATTGCCCTGACCAGGGATGGAATCCAGGCCCCCTGCATTGGGAGCACAGGGCCTTAGCCCCTCCCCTGCCTTTAAGGATACCTCCCAGTGGGCAGTGAGGGAGAAGACTCACTCCAGAAAAAGGCTGTGTTCCTTCATACCCAAAGGTTTCTGGGATGTTCTTTTGCTCCGCTGCACCAGGAAGCAGGAAGATGCTCTCTTGCTTGAGGGGGAACCCCCTGCACCCTGGCCTTAGTCAGAAGTCACTGTGGCATCAGCCATGAGCAGATCTCTCAAAGGAGAACAGATTCCCTCCCCTGACAAAGCCACTGACTCTGTGGGTTTTCTTCTTCAAGGAAAGGCTATAATTAGTCCTTGGAGGCCCAAGGCTCTTAGAGTTCAGAGAGCAGGGATTCAGCAGTAAAGCCCCACCCCCACCTTCCAGCAGGGACACAGCCCAGATGAGAGAATGGCCCTGGGGCCGGATAAGATGTTCTCAGATCTGGGTGCTAGTCCTGGCTCTGCCACTCACTTAAACCCCTTTACCTTCCAGAAGCTTCTATGGCTTAGTGGACACAGGGGAGGAAGGGGAGGGCAGGATGAATTGGGAGATTAGCACTGACATATATACACACTGTGTGCTCAGTCATGTCCGACTCTTTATAACCCCATTAACTGTGACCCCGTGAACCCCTCTGACCATGGGATTCTCTAGGCAAGAATACTGGAGTGGGTAGCCATTCCCTTCTGCAAGGGATCTTCTTGACTCAGGAGTCAAACCCAAGTCTCCTGAGTCTCCTGCATTGGCAGGTGGATTCTTTACCACTAGTGCCACCTGGGAAGCCCCTAGAATGATAACACCTACCGTTATAGATGTTGTGGGGATCAAACTCTGTAACCACATTCCATAACCAGCAGCTCCATGTCAGTGTGAGCTGCTTCTTTGTGCTCTCAGGACTCTGGGATTTGAGTGCTCCTAACATTTTCCCTCCTTCACAGTAGATTTTGCTGCAGGGCTCAGTGACCTTTCATTGCCTGGAACCAGAAGAATCCATGCACTGGGAGTGCCCAGGCCTGGTTTCTTGGCCCATTTTCCTTATTGGGCCTCAGTTTTTGCACCTGAAACCTAAGAAGGCTTCCCTGGTGGCTCAGTGGTAAAGAACCACCTGCTAAGGCAGGAGACATGGATTCGATCCCTGGGTCAGGAAGATCCCCTGGAGAAGGAATGGCAACCTACTCCAGTATTCTTGCCTGGAGAATCCCCATGGACAGAGGAGGCTAGTGGGCTATAGTCCATGGGGTCGCAAAGAGTAGGACACAACTGAACAACTAAACAACAACGTAAGAATGTTGGACCAGAACGTTTTCAGATTTCCTTCTACCTCCACAAATTCTTCAATCCTTATCTTAAATCCTTATAAGGCCTTATTAGCCTCCTAAAATAAGTCAAGTAGTGGCTACTCTAACAAAAAGGTGGGGGCAGGGAGAAGTCGGGAGAGAGATGAAACAAGCTAGGCAAAAGGCTGGAAATATGTGAAGCTGGTTAAGGAGCACTTGGGAGTTCTCTATTCTCTTTACCTTATGTATGTTATTAACACCATTTTTCTATGCTAGGGTTTCTCGTGTGGCTCAGTGAAGAATCTGCCTACCAGTGCAGGAGACATGGGTTCAGTCCCTGATCCAGGCAGATCCCCCATGCCTTGGAGGAACTAAACCCATGCACCACAAATATTGAGCCTGTCCTCTAGAGTCTGGGAGCTGAAACTACTGAGCTCATGTGCTGCAACTACGGAAGCCTGTGCGCCTAGTGCCCGTGCTCTGCAACAAGAAAAGTCACCAAGACAAGAAGCCTGTGTATCACCACCAGAGAGTGGCCCCTCTCACTCAAACCAGACAAAGCTCGCATGCAGCAATGAAGACCCAGCACAAAAATAAATACAAAGTTTTAAAAATTCTATGCTAAAAAATGTTTTTTTGTCTGTTTTTTTTTTTTTAATAAAAGTTCCATTGAATTTGAGTGTCTCTATGACCTTTATTTTCTGGCACCCTCGAGAAGTAACCACCCTAATAACAGGTACCTTCCAAAGGAAAGCCCCTCTCTCTGTCACCCTTGGCATCCGCATCTCCATCCCTGAGACAGACAACTTCAGCTGCTATGCTGCTCCAGCGTTAGAAAAGCCTGGGGACTTTCCAGAATCTTCAATTCCCACTTCCCATTTCTCAAGAGATGAACTATCACATTTCTAAAGAAAAAAGTCACGAACAGGGGAAAACTCAAATCCAGGGTCAGCCAAGTTAGAGGATTTAAGGAAGTCTCCCAGGGGAGCTGCTCACTGGTGAACTGGTTGCAGTTTGGGGTGAGCTGCTCAGCTCTTCCCTCAGCCTGAGAGGACTTGAGGTCACTCCCCATTGCAAACCTGGCTGGACTGGCAAACCCAAGGGCACGTGCTGCTCTCCCCAGCCCAGGAAAGGGCTCCCAGGGAGATGCCTGAACCTCTTCCCTCGGGGGAAAAAAGGGTTTTCAGGATTGCTGTTCTAGTCACTAAGTCATGTCCAACTCTTTGCAACCCCTTGGACTGTAGCCCACTGGGCTCTTCTGTCCCTGCTATTTCCCAGGCAAGAATACTGGAGTGGGTTGTCATTTCCTCCTCTTGGGGATCTTCCCGACCCAGGGATTGAATCTGAGTCTCCTCCATATTGGCAGGCGGGTTCTTTACCACTGAGCCACCTGCTGGCAGGATTACTGAAACTAAAACAGAACCCCAGGACTTGATCCCATGGGCTACAACTAAGACCTGATACAGTCAAATAAATATTTAAAAAAGAAAAAAAACAGAACCCTAAACAGAAGGAGGGCAACCCCAGCCCACCCGCCCTCTCTGGCTCTGTGCGCTCCCTGCCAGCAAGCAAGCCAGGGTTGTAAGGGCCACCTACTGGCTCCTGCCCACAACAGGTGAGTTTGCATCTACCTTGAGGAGTTGTGCACCTCTGCACAGCCCAGGAGGGCGGTCTTTCCAATCACGGGATTGCAGGCAGGCTGCAGATGGTGCCTGCAGCCAAACAAGCCTCCAGGGTTGCTGGCAGCATAAGTATCAGTTCAGATTTTACCAGATTTCCCCCTATGTGTGTTTAATGCAAAAAAATAGCCATGAACCTAGACCTGAATAACATAGGTTTTTTTCTGGCCCAGGAAGAGGACACTGGTGCGAGAGGAGGATTATGAGGAGAGGGAGGGGAAAAGAGTGCTGTGTTTACTTAATATCATTTCATGGAATATTTACCAAATATCCACTATGTACCTGGTTCTGAGCTGCGTACTGAAGTTAGAGAAAGATCAGACAAGCCCTGCCCTCAAGGAGTTCCCAGATTAGAATAAGTAGCAACAAGACAGATGATGTTCTTGTTGAGTGGCTAAGATGTATATGACTCTTTATGACCCCGTGGACTGTAGCCCACCAGGCTCCTCTGTCCATGGGATTTCCCAGGCAAGAATACTGGAGTGTGTTGCCATTTCCTTCTCCTGGGGATCTTTCTGGCCCAGGGATTGAACCCACTGTCTCCTGTTTAGCAGGCGGATTCTTTACCAATGAGCCACCTGGGGAGCCCAAGACAGATATAGAAGCTATTAAAAAAGAAAATAGATGGAGAAGGAAATGGCAACCCACTCCAGTATTCTTGCTTGGAAAAGTCCATGGACAGAGGAGCCTGGAGGGCTGTAGTTTACAGGATTACATAACTGAGCATGTGTGCATAAGGGTGGAGGGAAATAGGTTGGTAGCAATAAACTGGTAGAACTAAAAAAAAGAAAAGAAAATAGAAAGCGGTGAGTGTCAAGGAGGCATAGATGGTGATACAAAAATGCTTAAAAGGAAAACGAATATTTTTTGAACACCCAGCATGTGCCAGAAAGGATGCCAGAAACCTTGAAAACCTCATTTCATTCAAAGCTCATAGAAGTATCAACTCTATTCCACTGGGACGGAATCTGACCGCTAGAACCTGACAGGTCACACAGCTAGAAGCATCAGAGCAAGGAGTGACACCGGCATGGTCTGAATCCAAAATACATAGATAAAATGCTGCCTGTAAGTTTTTCTTACATTCACATACACACATAAATGAAGATATGTAAACATTTGTTAGCTCTATTCATCATGACAAACACATGAAGTGTCAGTTTTGTTCCGGATCATCAGGGCTCCTTTGTTGCTGGATTAGGCAAGCTCCTAGTCCAGACCTACCTCCACTGGCCTCCGTAGATCGCCACCTCGTGTTTCCAAGTGGGACTGCAGTCGAGGAACAGAAGCCTTTGCCTAGGTTTTGACTGTGCCAAAGCCTTTGACTGTGTGGATCACAATAAACTGTGGGAAATTCTGAAAGAGATGGGAATACCAGACCACCTGACCTGCCTCCTGAGAAATCTGTATGCAGGTCAGGAAGCAACCATTAGAACTGGACATGGAACAACAGACTGGTTCCAAATAGGAAAAGGAGTACATCAAGGCTATATATTGTCACCCTGCTTATTTAACTTCTGTGCAGAGTACATCATGAGAAACACTGGACTGGAAGAAGCACAAGCTGGAATCAAGACTGCTGGGAGAAATATCAATAACCTCAGATATGCAGATGACACCACCCTTATGGCAGAAAGTGAAGAGGAACTAAAAAGCCTCTTGATGAAAGTGAAAGTGGAGAGTGAAAAAGTTGGCTTAAAGCTCAACATTCAGAAAACGAAGATCGTGCCATCTGGTCTCATCACTTCATGGCAAATAGATGGGGAAACAGTGTAAACAGTGTCAGACTTTATTTTTGGGCTCCAAAATCACTGCAGATGTTGATTGCAGCCATGAAATTAAAAGACGCTTACTCCGTGGAAGGAAAGTTATGACCAACCTAGATAGCATATTCAAAAGCAGAGACATTACTTTGCCAACAAAGGTCCGTCTAGTCCAGGCTATGGTTTTTCCTGTGGTCATGTATGGATGTGAGAGTTGGACTGTGAAGAAGGCTGAGCACTGAAGAATAGATGCTTTTGAACTGTGGTGTTGGAGAAGACTCTTGAGAGTCCCTTGGACTGCAAGGAAATCCAACCAGTCCATTCTGAAGGAGATCAGCCCTGGGATTTCTTTGGAAGGAATGATGCTAAAGCTGAAACTCCAGTACTTTGGCCACCTCATGCAAAGAGTTGACTCATTGGAAAAGACTCTGATGCTGGGAGGGATTGGGGGCAGGAGGAGAAGGGGATGGCAGAGGATGAGATGGCTGGATGGCATCACTGACTTGATGGACCTGAGTCTGAGTGAACTCCGGGAGTTGGTAATGGACAGGGAGGCCTGGCATGCTGCAATTCATGGGGTCTCAAAGAGTCGGACACGATTGAGCGACTGAACTGAACTGAACTGAATATCCAGAGAAGGGGTTCCCTGGTGACTCAGATGGTAAAGAATCTGCTTGCCAATGCAGGAGTTAAACCAGTTAATCCTAAAGGAAATCAACCCTGAATATTCATTGGAAGGACTGATCCTGAAGCTGAAGCTCCAGTACTTTGGGCACCTGATGCGAAGAGTTGACTCATTTGAAAATACCCTGATGCTGGGAAAGATTGAAGGCAGGAGGAGAAGGTGATGACAGAGGATGAGATGGTTAGATAGCATCACTGACTCAATGGACATGAGTTTGAGCAAACTCCAGGAGATAGTGAAAGACAAGAAACCCTGGCGTGCTGCAGGCCATGGGGTTGAAAAGAGTTGGACATGACTGAGCGACTGAATAACACCAACAATATCATGTGGAAAGGGCTGCAGTGCCCATTACCAATGATTTGGCTTCAGTTGGAAAAATCCAAGCCCCTGGCAAGGGCAATAGCAACCCTTCTTGGGGAAGCACCTGCAAGTCTAAGTGGCTATCTCTTTTGTTTACAATAAAGTCCTTTGTATTTTCAGAAATCCCTTGTCTGTCACAGCTGTTTGGGAGGCACCAGAGATTTGGGAGGGAAGAGGTTGTCCTTTGAGTTGTTCACAGTCTAGAAAAGAGATGGCCAAGTGCATGAGCATTGCAATCCCATGTGCCAAGTGCTCTGATAGAAGGGAACACAGGGCAGGTTGGAGAGCCTCCCCACTAGATTACCAGGGAACTGGCGCTCTAGCATGTGTAGGAGTTTATCAGGCTGAGAAGGAGGCGTGGAGAGATAGGGTGGGAAAGAGAATAGATGTCAGGGGCCAGCTCAATATCACCCAGTGCCCTACAAATGGAGCCTCAAAAACCAGGGGAAGAAAGGGGAGCAGTGGTCAGGGGCCCCAGTCATAGAGTCTTAAGTCATGCTAAGAAGAGTAGTACTTATCCTGTGGATAGTGGGGCTTGAAGTAAGGCACTGACAAAGTCAGACTTGCATTTGAGAAAAAACATTTCAGCAACAGAGGAGACTCTGGATGGGAGAGGACTGGAAAGGATGAAGGCCGGGTAGGATGCTTTGGGGTTTTTCCTTTTCAATATTCATTTTTAATTATTTGGCTACAACAGGTCTTTATGGAGTCATGCGGGATCTAGTTCTATGCTCAAGGATAAAACCCAGGGGCCCTGCATTGGGAGTGTGGAGTCTTAGCCACTGAACCACTAGGGAAGACCTAGGATTCTTTTGTAATTTTGTAATGCTTGTGTGGGCTTCCTAGGTGGCGCTAATGGTAAAAAACCCACCCACCAATGTAGGAGACAGAAGAGACACCCTGGAGCGGGACATGGCAACCCATTCCAGTATTCTTGCCTGGAGAATCCCATGGACAGAGGAGCCTGGTGAACTACAGTCCATAGGGTAGCAAAGAGTCAGACACGACTGAGCATGCGCACACACAATGCTTGTATAACTAGGAGAGAGATGCTCGGGACCCAAATAAAAGTAGAGCTCCTGAGGATGGAGAGGAAAGGATGGGGGAAAGGCATTTGTGAAGCAGACCAGCAATGACTAGGGACAGGGGGATGAGGAAGCTGGAGGCGCACAGGAGGTAAAGGACACACTCTCAGACACCCAAGAAGGAGGGCGTGTCTGGTGGAGAGGAGGAGAGTTGCCCAGGACATGCTGAAGGAATATCCAAGGGAGGCAGTCCAAGGGGTCTGCAGCTTAGGAGAGGTGTACTTGGAGCTGTGTATAAGAGAGTGTTCATAGCAACTTATTCATGATAGTAAAAAACTGAAACAACTCAGATATCCCCCAACAGAGAAGAGATAAACAGATTTAGAATAGTAGTTCTCTTAGGAAGGAGGCTAAGTGATTTGAAAAGACACTGGGAAGCCCTTCGGTTTGCTGTAAGTTTCTGTCTTGATCTGAGTGGTGATTACATAGGTTTATATTCTGTAAAAATTCCTTGAGCTGTATACTTAAGCTCTCAGAGGATCATGCATGTTAGGTCACTTTAGTCATATCCAGCTCTTTGCGATCCTATGGACTGTAGCTGACCAGGTTCCTCTGTCCATGGAATTCTCCAAACAAGAATACTGAAGTGTTGTCATGCCCTCCTCCAGATATATATACATACATGTATAAAAATATGTACATTTATATACACATGCATACATATATATGTGTGTATATATTATTGTTATGTATATTATTATAGATATATATATACACATATGAAATGTATGCATATTTACAACATGTGTACATACATGTATCAATTATTTTATTATATATATTATTCTCTCTATATATATATTATCCTGGATATATATATATATATATAAAATAAGGAAAAAAAGAATACACAGTAAAAAAAAAATAGTGAAAGACTTGGATGACCACTTTGCAATAGAATACTAAAGGGCCAATGCTGCTGCTGCTGCTAAGTCACTTCAGTCATGTCCAACTCTGTGTGACCCCATAGACGGCAGCCCACCAGGCTCCCCTGTCCCTGGGATTCTCCAGGCAAGAACACTGGAGTGGGTTGCCATCTCCTTCTCCAATGCATGAGAGTGAAAAGTGAAAGTGAAGTCACTCAGTCGTGTCCGACTCTTCGTGACCCCATGGACTGTACCCCACCAGGTTCCTCCGTCCATGGGATTTTCCAGGCAAGAGTACTGGAGTAGGAGGCCATCGCCTTCTCCAAAAGGGCCAATAAATAGATATAAAGGTGTTTAATTTCACTAATCATCAGAGAAATGGAAATTAAAACCGTTTACTCCCACCAGAATGGCTAAAACTTAAAAGACCAACAATACCAAGTACTGGTACAGATACAAAGCAGCCTCTACTCTCATAACCTTCTGATGGGAACATAAACTGATACAATCACTAGTGTGCTGGATTTGTTCCAGTGGATAACATGCACACCCTAAGATCCAAAAATTCCACTCTAAGGTATGTCTCCAGCAGAAATGAAGGTGTGTATAGAACAGCAGAGTTGCTAAAGAATACCCGCAGTACCGTTATTCACAATCAGCAAAAATGGAAATAATCCAAACGCCTGTCATAGTAGAATGGATAAATAATCTGTGGTGCATTTATATGAAGGAAATCTATGCCACTTTGTAAGTGAACTACCTACAGCTACGCACAACAACCTCGATGAATCTCACATGGACACAACTGAAGCAGAGAAACAAAACATAAAAGGACATTCTACATGATTCCATGTATACAGTGCTTGAAACAGGCAAAACTAAATGGTAGAATTTAGGGCTGCATTCCTATGTGGTAACAAGAAAAAAAGAAAAGGCAGGGACGTGGTTTACATAAAAGTCAGGCTGATGGAGAGAGAGGATTGTAATTAGAAAAGGCTTGGGGGAGGAAAATTGAAGCTGGAGGAGGCGATGCTGGCCGACTGAGGAGGTTCTATTTCTTGAAGTAGGTGTTGTTACTTGGATATTTGCTTTATAATAATCCACGGAGCTGTGAATTTATATTTTATGCACTTTTTTTTCTATGTGAGTGTTACATTTCACAATATTTTTTAAAAAGAGACAAAAATTACTGGGGGGAAAATACAGTATAGAGGACTCCACCAAGCAGAGAAGAGAGAAGGGCATCAGAGAGATGCAGGCCTTATAGAGCCCATGCCACGGTGGGCAGGAGGGTTGTCTGATGGCCCCCAACAAAAAAGGGAGCAATGGGAGATGAAGCCAGGACAATTTCAGACCAGATTGTGCAGGACCATGAATATAGCCATATGTGAGCCTGTGAGGCTGTGCTACACTCAGCCAAGAGGGCAAGGGGTCCACCTTGCGTGTGCCGTGTCTGTTGGAGGAAGGGAGTTCTATTTTGCACAAAATTCCACCTCCTCAGGACTTCTCTGATGGCCCAGACTTAACCCAGCAGGTGGTTAAGATTTCACCTTCCAATGCAGAGGGTGTGGGTTCGATCCCATATGTCTGGGGGTCAAAAAACCAAAGCATAAAACAGAAGCAATATCGTAATAAATTCAGTAAAGACTTTTAAAATGGTCCCCATCGGAAAAAAAGAAACTTAAAAAAGTTCCACTTCCTGGAAGGGACAATATCTCTTCATATTATTTTCTCCTGTAAGTCTGAAGTTTTCTTTTTTCAATATGGTTAAGACAAGGGACTTTACTCTGGAGGTATTGCCACATGATAATGTGCACCAACATCAGACTCCTCAAGTCTGTGCAACACCCACTTCCCGGCCCAAGGTGAGGGCTCCTAAAGAGAGCCTTTGGCTTCTTGGCCATCCTCTGCCCCTCTACATCTGGGAAGCGTTCATCAAACATCACAGTCACCAACTCACGGGCTCTTTGCCTCCACTCAGCATCATTACTGAGGCTGGGCACAGATGGCAGAAGAATTAAGCCATTATAGTCATTAGTGGAATGTGGTGACCTCACAGGTGGGGCAGGTCCCAACTGTTCCAAAACACAGAATAAGGAAAGGCCAGACTGTTGGCAGAGATTTTACAGGGGCAGGCTTTGTGGACAGTGGGGTCAGAGGGACCAGCGAAGAGTCTGACATGAGGAGTAAGCCCTGCAACTGTCCAGGTGAGTTTCCTCAATCCCACCTCCCACCCCACTCCATTGCACTTTAGCTTCTCACTGCAAAGGCCTTGTATTGGGGAAATTCCCTGGGGGTCCAGGGGTTAAGAATCCACCTTGCAATGCAGGGGGTGAGGTTCAACTCCTGGTCAGGGAACTAGGATTCTACATGCTTTGTTCAGTTGCTCAGTCATGTCTGCCTCTTTGTGACCCCACGGACTGTAGCCCGCCAGGCTCCTCTGTCCATGGAATTCTCCAGGCAAGAATACTGTAGACGGTTGCCGTTTCCTCCTCTAGGAGACCTTCCCAACCCAGGGATCAAACCCATGTCTCTTGCATCTCCTGCCTTGGAGGTGGGTTCTTTACCACCAGTGCCACCTGAGAAGCCCTTCGTTTAGTTTACCTTCATCCTATGATTGTTTTTATTCTTGCATCCTTCCTTCTTGACATTTCACATACAATAGCCAGAGAGATCTTAAGATCTGTATCAGATCATGTTAACTCTCAGCTGAAAGTACTTCAATGATACACCATTATACATGCCAGGGGCAACTTAGCCCTCTTGGCACAACAAAGTAAAAAACCAGCACAGCCTCCCACCACCCAAATAAAATAAATAAATATGACTTTTAAAACAGGTCTGGTATTGGCTGAATATCTCCCCTTTATTAGATGGGTAAAAAACTAAGTATAAGCAAATACCCTTCAAGTCGGCAGGAAGGTGAGCAGGAAGCCATGCTATGTTGACCATTCCTCGTGAACACATCAGCACCTGCTAGGCTCTCAGCTGTCCTCTTTCCTCACTGTGGCTCTCTGACTCCCATTGGCCCCAGACTCCCAGACAAGCAAGACTTAGGGGGTCCTGGAGCATTGAGGGGCTTTAGCAACAAGGCAGTTTGGCTGCCGCCTTCTCCTCTGACCTCAATCTTTCCAAGCATCAGGGTCTTTTCCAATGAGTCGGCTCTTTGCATCAGATGGTGAAAGCATTGGAGCTTGAGCTTCAGCATCAGTCCTTCCAGTGAATATTCAGGCTTCATTTCCTTTAGGATTGACATGATAGCAGAAGAGATGGGAGACAGGCATGTTACTATGCTTCATCTAGTTGGAGTTAACTGCTCCACACTTTACCTGGTGGATCAGACAGTAAAGAATCTTCCTGTAGTGCCAGAGACCTGGGTTTGATCTCTTGGAGATCAAACTGGAGAAGAGAGTGGCAACCCACTCCAGTATTCTTGCCTGGAGAATTCCATGGACAGAGGAGCCTGGTGGTCCCAAATAATTGGACACGACTGAGTGCAGAAAGTGAAGAAGAACTAAAGAGCCTCTTGATGAATGTGAAAGAGGAGAGTGAAAAAGTTGGCTTAAAGCTCAACATTCAGAAAACTAAGACCATGGCATCCGGTCCCATCACTTCATGGCAAATAGATGGGGAAACAGTGGAAACAGTGGCTGACTGTATTTTTCTGGGCTCCAAAATCACTGCAGATGGTGACTGCAGACAAGAAATTAAAAGACGTTTACTCCTTGAAAGGAAAGTTATGACCAACCTAGACAGCATATTAAAAAGCAGAGACATTACTTTGTCAACAAAGGTCCGTCTAGTCAAGGCTATGTTTTTTCCAGTAGTCATGTATGAATGTGAGAGTTGGACTATAAAGAAAGATGAAAAAGAAAAAAAAAAAGAAAGCTGAGTGCTGAAGAATTGATGCTTTTGAACTGTGGTGTTGGAAAAGACTCTTGAGAGTCCCTTGGACTGCAAGGAGATCTGCAAGGAGTCCCTTGGACTGCAAGCAGCTGCTGCTGCTGCTGCTGCTAGGTCACTTCAGTCGTGTCCGACTCTGTGCGACCCCATAGACAGCAGCCCGCCAGGCTCCCCCGTCCCTGGGATTCTCCAGGCAAGAACACTGGAGTGGGTTGCCATTTCCTTCTCCAATGCATGAAAGTGAAAAGTGAAAGCGAAGTCGCTCAGTCGTATCCGACTCTTAGCAACCCCACGCACTGCAGCCCACCAGGCTCCTCCATCCATGGGATTTTCCAGGCAAGAGTACTGGAGTGGATTGCCATTGCCTTCTCCGGACTTAGCAGCAGCAGCAGCAGCTAATACATTTTGCATGACGGTTAGGAAGATGAGGCATAAGTACCTCAAAATGAAACTCAGTCATGTATAATTACCATGTAATGAAAAGAATATAATTTTAAATTATTTAATTTAAAAAAATGTCTGCATTGAGAGTTAGTGATCTTCCATTAAGGATAAATCCTCATGAAACATATGGCTTATAGTGGCCTAGGGGTCTCGCTTAAACCTCACCAAAGGTGAGTTCAATTAGAAGTTCATTTTGGTTTCAAACTTTATCAAAGCCTTGACTTTGTTAATAATTTCAATAGCTCATCTCTCTCATTTTAAGCCCTTCAGGCTCCATTACACCTAATTGTCTCCTGGATTTGAACCTATTGAAGTCTTTTTTTTTTTTTTTTAAACCCAGGTCTTTAGACAGAGCAATATTTTAATTACACAGAATGCTGTAATTTTTTAGTTCCCATTTTCTAGTCTCTGTTATTGTCACCTATTCATCTGCAAATGCTTAGACACGGCTACTCTTTCCAGGATGAAGAAGCCAGAAACTATTCTGACACTGTAATAATCTCAAACTATACAGGTTTTTCTCATAGCTTAAAAAAAGTGTGTGTAGCGGAGAGTTGTGTTTCATAAAGTTATCTTTTGAAATATGTTTACTCTGTTTAATGTTCTCATATTTTTAAAAAATTTATTTTCTATACCTAACAACTAATTTTAAAATTTATTTTCTATACCTAACTTTCTCTTTTTAAAAATTTCTGGTCACACTCCCATGGCATGTGGAACCCTAGTTCTCTGACCAGGGATTGAACCCACATCCTCTACATTGAAAGGCAGTGTCTTAACCACTGGACCACCAGGGAAGTCCCTGTTCTTACATCTTTATAATGAGAGGCCAGCAACTCAACCTACAGAAGTGGAAGCACAGAACCCACCCCACATTCTCCCACTCCTCCAAGCCCCCCGGTCTGTGGGGGGTGTGCAGGGGACACTGGAATTCTAAGGGAGCTCCCTCAAAACTGGGGTACAAATGGGGTCGATGGACCAAATGGTATAAAAAGGCTGGAGGTGAAGGTAGAGACGGAGATGCAAATAGAAGGGGAATATCCTGGACTGGGGGAGCCCCAGCAAGGATGGAAGTAAATTTCAGAATATGGGAGGTGAGAAGCAAAAATCCCATGGAACATTCCAGGGGGCAGGTTGAGAAGCAGGATAGGGGGCTCTGGTCTCCCTATTCTCTGGTCTCCCTACCCTCTGTTTTCCTGGGACATTAAATGTTGCTTTGTATCTGGGGCATGCATGCTAAGTCACTCAGTCGTGTCCAATTCTTTGGGACCCCATGGACTGTAGCCCACTAGGCTCTGTCCATGGGATTCTTCAGGTAAGAATACTGGAGTAGGTTGCCATGTACTCCTCCTGGGGATCTTCCTGACCCAGGGATTGAACCCACGTCTCTCATGTCTCCTGCATTGGCAGGCTGGTCCTTTACCACTATCACCACCTGGGAAGACTTCTGAATCTGAGGGAACCAGAAATTTAGGTTAGCTTATGTGATGACTGGTGGCAACCCACTCCAGTACTCTTGCCTGGCAAATCCCATGAATGGAGGAGCCTGGAAGGCTGCAGTCCATGGGGTCGCTAAGAGTCGGACACGACTGGGAGACTTCACTTTCACTTTTCACTTTCATGCATTGGAGAAGGAAATGGCAACCCACTCCAGTGTTCTTGCCTGGAGAATCCAAAGGACGGGGGAGCCTGGTGGGCTGCCGTCTATGGGGTCGCACAGAGTCGGACACGACTGAAACGACTTAGCATGTGATGACTGAGCAGCTTGTTGATACAGAAGCCTGAATAGTATTCTGGTGAGGAGACCAGTGGACATTCAGACAGTACCCCTGAAGCAGAATTTTTCAGCCTATTTGCCTAATACCAGCTCTGTGAGCAGTCATAGCATAAGAGTTAAGAGTCAGGGGCTAGTCTGTTGCTGCTGCTGCTGCTAAGTTGCTTCAGTCGTGTCCGACTCTGTGCAACCCCATAGACGGCAGCCCACCAGGCTCCCCTGTCCCTGGGATTCTCCAGGCAAGAACACTGGAGTGGGTTGCCATTTCCTTCTCCAGTGCATGAAAGTGAAAAGTGAAAGCGAAGTCGCTCAGTCTGTATGGGTTCAAATCCTGACTCTGCTGCTTGTTAGCTGGATGTCCCTGAGTTACTTAACCACCTGTGACTCAGTTTCCCTATCTGTAAAATGGGGATAATAATAGTATTTCTTCTACAGGGTTGTTGTGAAGATTTCATGATTAACACACGTGAAGATCCTACAACAGGGCCTGGAACATAGTAAGCATTCAATTAATACTAGCTACTATTGGTATTACTGTTTCCACTCTCTTGGTTCAAGATCCCGACATCTGAAACATCCCTCATAATTCTTCCTTCCTCCCCCAGGCTCCTCCAAATTCCTACCCACCTTTCTTTACCCCTGGACACCAAAAGTCCTTATTCACTCATTTTTTCTTACAGTAGCTGTAGAGTTCCTATCAGACAGAGCCTGATTACTTCACAAAGAAGCTATCCTGTTGCCTAAACAATAAAAGAAAATAATAATACATTGGATTTCACCAATTTTCAGAAAATATTCAAAAGATATTATTAAGAAAATGAGACTTGGAGGAAAAAGTAGACAGAATGCATATATCTGACCAAGGACTTGCACGCAGAATACACTAAGAACTTTTATAACTCAGTAACAAGAAGATGAACAGCACAACTTTGAAAAATGAGCACAAGACTTAAATCGGCATTTCACAATAGATCGACAGCTGATTAGCACATGAACAGAAGCTCGACATCATTCCTAGGAATGGAAATGCAAACTAAAACCACACTGAGAGACTTGGCAAGGATGTGAGAAAAGGGAATCTTCACACACTGCTGGTGGGACGGTAAACTGGTGCAGCCTCTACAGAAAACAGTATGGAGGCTCCTCAAAAAATTAAAAATAGAACTACCATCTGATCTAGCAATCTCACTTCTGGGTATATATCCAA
Source organism: Bos javanicus (assembly GCF_032452875.1). NCBI lineage: Eukaryota > Metazoa > Chordata > Mammalia > Artiodactyla > Bovidae > Bos > Bos javanicus. The sequence goes on from NC_083888.1 coordinate 25,596,493, forward strand.
TGAATGAAATCACTGTCTGGAAGAGACATCTGCACTCCCGTGTTCATTGTGGTATTTATTCACAATAGCCAAGACTTGGACACAATCTAAATGTCCATTGAGAGATGAATGGATAAAGGAGATGTGGTCTATACATACAATGGAATATTATTCAGCCATAAAAGGAAGGAAATCCTGCCTGCGCAACCACATGGATGGGGCTTGAGGGCATTATTCTAAGTAAAATAAGTCAGAGAAAAACAAATAATGCATGATCTCTCTTATGTGTGAAATCTAAGAAATAAAATCAGCTTCCTAGAAACAGAGAGTAGATTGGTCGCTGCCAGGAGCTGGAGGCAATAGGAAGATGTTGCTCAAAGGGTACAAACTTTCAGGTACAACAATAATAAGTTGCAGCATGCAAACTCTTAGTTGTGGCATGTGAACTCTTAATTGGCCCAAGTGGATCTAGTTCCCTGACCAGGGATTGAACCCAGGGACCCTGCATTGGGAGTGTGGAGTCTTAACCACTGGACCACCAGGGCATGCTGCAACTAAAGATCTGGCATGCCACAATGAAGACAGAAGATCCTGCATGCCACAACTAAGATGTGGTGCAGCCATATCTTAATAATAAACAAATAATTATAAATATTTTTTAAAAAGAAGTTCTGGAGATAATGTATAACATGGTGACTATAGTTAATACTACAATATTTTATACTTGCAAGTTGCTGAGGGTACATTTCAAGCATTCTCACCAAAAAAAGGGGGGAAAAGATAATTCTGTGAGGTGATAGAGATGCTAATTAACTCGATTGTGAGAATCATTTATTTCACAGATATGCATATATCAAATTGTCACATTGTACACTTTAAGTATATATTACTCATTTGTCAACTGTACCTCAAAAATGGAAATAAAACACTTTGAGAGATTACCTGTCAATACCCTCTAGCATGGCTGAATTAAAGGAAACAAAAAAGATGAAAACAAGTGTGGCAAGGACATAGAACAAGTGAGACCTCATATACTCCTGGTGGGACTGTAAAATCGTACGGTCATTTTGGAAAAGAGATTGGCAGTTTCTTATGAAGTTAAACATAAATTTATCATCAACCTCACAATTCCACTGCTTGCTATTTTACTCAAGAGAAATAAAAAGATAACCATGCAAAGAAGCATACTCAGCAGCTTTATTCACAACATCCCCAAACCTGAAACAACCCAAATGTCCATCAACAAAGGGATGGATAAAAGAAATGGTACATCCATGCAATGGGACACTGATCAGCCATAAAAATGGATTGCCAATACATGCAAATACAGGGAGACTTTTTAACATGTTACGCTAAGTGAAAGAAGACAAACACACAAAAATTACACGCCATCTGATTCTTTCATAGGAAATTCTTGTACAGGCAGAACTCATAATAGCACTGACAGCAAATCGGTGGTTTTTTGGGGCTAGAGTCCAGGAACTGACTGCACAGGGGCACAAGGGAACTGTTGGAGGTAGTGGAAATATTCTATAGCTTGCTGGCAGTTACATGGGTTTCAAAACTTGTAAAAACCCACTGAACTGAAAAGAAAACAAAAAAAAACCCACATCAGATTGTATGTCTAAAATGGGTGCATTTTATTGTATGTAAATCTTACCTCAGAAAACTTGATTTTTCTTTTTAAAAAAAGCAGCCAACCTCATTTCTTTAGCAACAGAAAAACCAGTTCTAATTATTTAATTTTTTTAAACAAGTAAACTAGATTGGATACCTCTTTGTCCCAAATACTGTGAAGACATTCACTACTTTTAGAGAGAACTCTGACATCCTGAAGCTGTCCTTAGAAGCTTTGTACTACCTCCTCCTGCCAGCCTCTCTGCAACCATCTGATGCCTGCTTCTTTTTACTCCTGATGCTTCAGGCTACCCTAACCCTCCCACCTCTCCTCCAATACACCTCCTTCCCTGCCTCAGGGCCTCTGCAGGTGCTGTTCCCTCTTCTTGTGTGGTCTTCTCCTCCTCTGTTCATTTGGCCTACACTCCAGGCTTTAGTTTAGAAACAACTTTCTGCTCCTTTATGTAATTTTTTCTTCATGCAATTTGTCATATTTTAAATTATACATTGATTTATGTGATTATTTGTTCCCTGTCTGTTGCCCTAAAGGGCATAAAGGGCAACAATAGTGTCTGACTGTCTCATCACTGGATGCTTGAGGCTCAGCATTGTACCTGGCACTTTAGAGGCTTAAGAAGATATTCTTTTTTAAAAAATTAATTAATTAATTAATTAATTAGGGTGTTCCGGGTCTTAGTTGCAGCATGCAGGATCTTGGATCTTCATTGCAGCATGTGAGGTCTAGCTCCCTGACCAGGGATGGAAGCCAGGCCCCTTACACTGGGAGCTCAGAGTCAATCACTGGACCGGTAGGGAAGTCCAAAAGATATTCTTTAAATGTATGGATGAATGAATAGAGGAGGGTTTTTATTTTTATGTTTGTGTATCTTTTTTATCATACCAACTTATGTGTAAAGAGGTACCTTCCACTTAACATAAACAGAGTCTCATACTAGAAATTCCATGGGAAACTGAAGCTAGTCCTTACTTGCATTCTTTCAGGCAGAACATATAAACTGGACAGCTTTCCTTGTGTAGGAAATGTAATATCACAAGTTGATCATGTACTGATCCCCTCGTCATAATCCCCTGATATTGTTCCAAAGTGCTGAGTTGCTTGGTTTAGCATTTCCACAGTCTTTCTTTATCTTAGCTTTTAAAAACAAAAATGTACTTAAATGAATGATTTTGCTGGCTGCTTCCATACTGCTTCATTCAAAGTCCAAGATGGAATTTAGAAAGAGAACAAATAAAATTGTATCTTAAGTGCAAAGTACATGTCTGAGTATCTGCCAAATCGATACACTCAATCCAGTGTATTTCTTCCAATTCCATGCATTCTCCATTGGACCCCTCTTGAAAGTGTCAGTAGTTTTCATGAACCACACAGAACTGTCCCTTAGTTTCTCTTCTACTCTTTTTTAAAAGTCTTTATTGAATTTGTTACAATATTGCTTTTGTTTTATGTTTTGGGATTTTGGGCCAGAAGGCATGTAGGCTCTTAGTTCCCCAACCAGGGATTGAACCTACATCCCCTGCATTGAAAGGTGAAGTCTTAACCACTGGACTCCCAGGGAAATCCCTCCCTAATACTCTTAACATAACCAACTGCCTAGAAAGTACCATTATTGTCATTCTGTTGCCAAGTCGTGTCTGACTATTTGCCACCCCATGGACTACAGCATGCCAGGCCTCCTTGTCCCTCACCATCTCCCGAAGTTTGCTCAAGTTCATGTCCATTGAACTGATACAATGTTGTTCAACCATCTCATCCTCTGCCACCCTCTTCTCCTTTTGCCTTCAATCTTTCCTAGCATCAGGGTCTTTTCCGATGAGTCTGCTCTTCGCATCATATGGCCAAAATATTGGAGCTTCAGCAGCAGTCCTTCCAATGAGTATTCAATGAAGTGTTTTTAAAATCTGGGCTTTATTACTTTTCAGGTATAGTGAAGTCAACAGATCAGGAGACAACTGCCTCTGAAAAAACAGTTACACCCACAGACCCCAAGAGAAGGAGATGTGGCAGACCATGGGTGACACACAGAGAAGCCTCAGAGTCAGTCTGGGCGGCAGAGGGAGTGAGGCGCAGTTTGGACAAGAGCCTTCACTGGGGTTTCCTCAGGAAGTGACAGATGACACAGGCAAAGAAGCCTGAGGATTGGCTGGTTTAAATAATCTCAGCTGATGCTGGGCATATTGGGGGCTGTCCTTAGACACTTGGGGCCTTGCTCCTGGGTGATGAGGGCAGGTAGATAACCATCTGGAGTGGAAGAACCCAGTAAAGGAAGTGCTTAGGGGTACAAGTTCTGGATTGGTCTACATTTGAAAGGTCCACTCCCAGGTGAGTTGCTTACTGTTTCCAGGAATGGCTAATCCCACGGAAGGGCAATCTCTCCAGGGCCAGCAGGGCCCCAAGATGTCAGAGTATCAAAGAACAACAAACAGAAGATGTGACTAATATAAGAAGCAAGCTGAGTGTTTGGTCTGAAGGAATTCCCCAGATTAGTCCTTCAGTTATTAACAGACACACACACACACACACACGCACACATACAGAGGAAGCAGCTCCTGGGCCAGGGTTATTGAAACAGGTGCTCAGGACTTCCCTGGTGGGGATGTACAGGGCAGTGGGTGGAGTACATTTCAGAGATATTTCTAAGGCAGAATCAGTGAAATTTGTGTCTCATTACATGTTGGAGAGGGCAGGACTTGAGAAACGGATAAGTCAAAATTTAAAACTTTGAAATATTGACAGCATTAAGCAAGTGAAAGGACAACCCACAAAGAGAAGATGATATCTGCAAATTATATACCTGATAAGGGGGTTGTATTCAGAATACGTAAAGAACTCTTACAACCAATAATGAAAGATAAATAGCTCAATTAAAAAATGGGCAAAACGATACTTCCCTGGTGGTCCAGTAGCTAAGACTCCAAGCTCCCAGACTGATCCCTGGTCAAGGAAGTAGATCCTATATGCTGCAATTAAGACCCAGCATGGGTTTCCCTGAAGGCTCAGATGGTGAAGAATCTGCCTGCAATTCAGAAGACCCAGGTTCAATCCCTGGGTCGGGAAGATGCCCTGGAGAAGAAAATGGCAACCCACTCTAGTATTCTTCCCTGGGAAATCCCATGGACAGAGGAGCCTGGCAGTCGGTAGGGTTGCAAAGAGTCAGACATGCCTGAGTGGCTAAAGAACAAAAACAAGACCTGGCACAGCCAAACAAATAAATATTAGGGGAAAAAAAAGAAAGAGGTGCTCAAAGTATAGTTCTCTGCTTTCTTTCTAGAAGGAGAACGAACACGTCTTCCTTCTTGTTTCCTTTCAACCAGGACATTAGGAACAGCAACCACCTTTCCAACTGGAAGCTTCCAGTTATAACTCCCAGGCAACCTGGGCTTCTGTTTTCAGAAAAGGATCCCCATGCAGCTGGAACCAGAGCAGGGGCGCAATCCTCGACTCAGGGGAGGGCTGCATGCTGGCCTGCTCCACGCTCACAAAGTGCCTCTCAGAAGGCCTGTGAGTTACCAGGAAGAATCCAACCGCGCAGGGAGAGGCATTCCTCCCAGGGGTGGGGTGTTGATCACAGTTCTAGGTTCTAGACCACAGAATCCACTCCAGCGAGTTTGAGCAGAAAGGTATTTATGAAGCGTTAAAGGCTTCCTGGGTGGCTCAAGTGATAAAGAATCCGCCAGCTAATGCAGGAGACCTGGGCTTGATCCCTGGGTCAGGAAGATCCCCTAGAGAAAGGAATGGCAACCCACTCCAGTATTCTTGCCTGGGAAATCCCATGGACAGATGAACCTGGCATATACAGTCCATGGGGTCACGAGGAGTCAGACATGACTGAGCACAACACAACAGCAACAACAACAAAGAAACAAAGCAGCAAAGGCAGACCACAGAATCACGGGAGGGATGAAGAAGCAGACACCAGGAGAGGCTCTGGGAAGAACTCCCCAACCACAACACACAACTGGGCAGCCACGGAACCTTTGGCTCTTGCATGACCAAGAAGCTTCAGAAGCAGGAAATCTTCCACCACAGGCATCTCTGAGGAGTGGATTCCTAAATCAGGACGTCCCCAGCAGCCTCCAGGTCTACACGGCTTCTCCCACAGCCCCTGGCATATTTTCCTCCCGACATAATTCAACATCACACGCGAGGTCATCTGGTTGGTAAAATGTAATTCACACCTTGTATACTTGGGGGCAAGGAAGTCTAGAAAATGCCATTTTTAGCTTCAGCCTCTCATGCAATGGGTATGTCTGTGTCTATTAATCCATGTGTCCACCACACATGGTTTGGTACCTTTCACTGGGTCTAGTATATGTTTGTTTGTTTAAGATATTTTTTGATGATGTGGATCATTTTAAATTTATTGAATTTGTTACACTATTATTTCTGTGTTATATTTTGTTTTTTTGGCTGCAAGGCATGTGGGATCTCAGTTCCCTGATCAGGGATTGAACCCCCACACCCTACATTGGAAGGTGAAGTCTTAACCACTGGACTGCTAGGGAAGTCCCTAGTATATGTTTTTAAAGGACTAAGTGTGTTTACTTTTTTAAAACTGTGAACTACTGGACAAAATTCTGTCCCTGAATCTCAGTGGCTATGGCCCTACTCCCCATGATCCAGTTTTGCAGATGCTCACGGTCCACTATCCTGGACATTTAAAGATTTCTGTTTTCTACCTCTCTTGGCGTGTACATGGCTTTTTAGAACGTAGACTCAAATATTTGCCCAAACTCCAGCTAAAGATGACAGCTGCTTATCTAGAATGTGCTCATGTTTCCCAGCTAGACAAGCCATTATTTTTTGCTGGCCAGCTCACGAGGCTTAGCAAATGCTCTTGACCTTTTCTGTTCTCCTGAAATGCATTTTAAAAAATCCCTGTAGGGTGGGAGGATGAGGGGAAGGTATAATTAGGGAGTTTGGGACGGACAGGTATACACTGCTATATTTCAAATGGATAACCAACAAGGGAACTCTGCTCAATGTTATATGGCACCCTGGATGAGAGGGGAGTTTGGGGCAGAATGGATATATGTCTATGTATGGCTGAGTCCCTTTGCTGTATACTTGAAACTATCACAACATAGTTATTTTGGTACACTCCAATACAAAAAAAAGTTTAAAGAAAAAATCCCTGTAATCTATAAGACACACTGGTGAGGAATACCTTGTCAGTATCCTTGGGATTTATTACATCAAGATCTTGGAGTTCACATCTTCAGACTCTCACGATTTCTATGTGTAATTTTAGATAAGTCATTTAACTTCCTGAGACAGCAATTTTTTCACCTATAAAACAGGTCTGGTAGCAACTACTTCATAAAGCTGTTAAGAAAAGGAAACAATATATATAAAAACACTGTGCAAACTGAAAAATTATTGACCTGAGCTAGCAAGTAGACTTCATCTCATGAGCCAACTCCCATGAATTTATTAGTGCTGCCTGGAGACCTGGGTTGAGAAGGATTTTGAGGCTGTATCTGAGTTCATTGGGAAACAGCACAATGGATGGGTAGAAATGCCTGTTGTGATCACCAGAGATTGCTGTCATGGGAGGGTGTCACCTATATAGATGTCACCTACATGACATTACCATTCTGGATGTGTGGGTGGTGTAATTACCATCATAATTGCAGAAGTCTTCTTTGGTGGGCTTAAGAAAACCAGCCATGAAAGAAGCAGCAAAAAATCACCTGAAAAAGAACAAGGCTTGAAAGATCAAGGGAGAGACTTCCCTGGTGGTCCAGTTGGCTAAGACTCTACACTCCTAATGCAGGGGACCTGGGTTCCATCCCTGGTCAGGGAACTAGATTCCAGTTCTAAAGATCCCACAATTAAAGATCTTCAGTGCCACAACTAAGACCTGTCACAGCCAAAAAAAAAAAAAAAAAATCAAATCAAAAAAAAAAAGAAAGAAAAATTAAGTGATTTATTTTGTCGGACTAGGAATCCATTTCCAAAACAGCAAACTCTAGAAGGGCCTCAGCATGCTGGGAACAGAGCTGAACCCTTGGTTCCTTCTCACTTCCCTGGGAGCCCCTTCTCATCTGTTACCTGTCACATCTCCAGGCCGGGCCGTCTTCCATTGCCATGACATGGACTCCCAGATCCATCTTGTCCCCTCCCATGGCTTCACACCCTTCCAAGGGTATCTCTGGCTTAGATCTCCCCAGAGTTCTCTACCTGTGTATCCAACTGTTATCCTACAGGATAGCATGGACCCCCCCAAAAAAAATTAATAAAAACTTATTTTAGGCCATTGATATTGTGGAAATTTATTTTTCTTTCTTTCTTCCTTTATTTATTTTGCCAACTGTGCAGCATGTGGGGTCTGAGTTCCCCAACCAGAGATCAAACTCATGCCCCTTGCAGTGAAAGCACAGAGACTTAACCATTGCACCCTCAGGGAATTCTCTGCAATTTATTTCTTAGAGCAGTTAGTATTATCCTAACTTTCACAGTGGCCAGAATTAAACATTTCCACTTCCTTGTCTCAACAGGTATCTCAAATTCAAGAGAATTTAAGTTAAAATCATCTTTATGCAACACCTCCAAACTTGCTCTCTTGCTTTCTGTCTGCCCTGTCCTCTGTCAGAACCCTGGTTGTCACCTTGCATTCCTCTCTCTGCTTCCCTCCTGAAATTCAACCAGAGACCAAATCCTGCAGATTCTCTCCTGTCAATTCTCTCCTCAACTTTCCCACTTGTGCTGCCTTGGTCTATTCACCAATTCTCATTTTTCTCTTGCCCTGACAATTGGGTCAGTCTCTTAGTTGGTACCTATCTGCTTCAGCTCTAGTTCATCCATCCATCCATCCATCCAACCATCTGTCCATCCAACCATCCAACCATCTAACCACCCATCCATCCACCATTAATCCATCCATCTAACCATGCATCCATCCAATCATCCATCCATTCATCCATCTATCCATCCACCCATCCACTCATCCATCCATCCATCTATCCATCACTCATCCATCCATCCATCTAATCATCCACCCATCTATCCATTCAACTTGCATTTATTAAATGTATTACCCTGTGCTAAATAGTATAAATACTATAACAAATGAGTCTCTGACAGAGATGATTGGGAGAACCAACATTAATGAAATAGTTCCACTAATAAGTAAATAATTACAGATGCTATGAAAGAAAATGATGGGTTGTAATGAGAGTAACACACTGGGGCCTTAAACTGGTCGAGTGGCCAAGGAAGCCGTCTCCATGGAGATGACCTTCGAGCTGAGGTCTAAAAGATGGAGGAGGTGTACTGGCAAAGGTGGGGGCTGAGAGGAATAGGACTAAGATCTTCCAAACAGAGGGAACAGTGAGTGTGAAGGTTCTGAGGCAGGGAGGAGCAAGACACATTTGGGAACCTCAAGTCCAATGTGGCACAGGAAGTGTTAGTCACTCAACAGTGTCTGACTCTGTGATTCCATGGACTGTAGCTCACCAGGCTCCTCTGTCCATGGGCTTCTCTGGGCAAGAATGCTGGAATGGGTTGTCATGTTCTACTCCAAGGGGATCTTCCTGACCCAGGGATCGAACCTGGGTCTCCTGCATTGCAGGCAGATTCATTACAATCTGAGCCACTGGGGAAGCCCATGTGGCACTGGAACCAGTCTTTTTTTATCATCATATTCCCCAGATCTAACACAGTGTCTGGTAGATCATAGGGTTTCAGCAGTTTGTGAACAAGCCAATGAATGAATGGATAAGTGAAGCGATGGGTGACAGAGGACAGATGGGCAAGGCACTAAGCTGAAATTCATGGCATACAATATTCACAATGTACAACCAAGGATTAGAGCTTCAGCCTCGTCCTCTCCCTACTCTGGGTTTGCCCACCTCCAGCCCCTGCTCCACCCTATGTCCACAGGTGTTTATACCCTGTGTATAATTTTCCGGTGATTGCCTTCCTCCTCCTTGATGATGAGTTCCACCTGCACTCGTCTTGTTTACCAGTGTAGCCTGGGGCCCAGTCCACCGGCTGCACAGAGGAAACATTGTATATAAGCATTTAATGAGCTGGTAGGTACAGGAGGCCAACACCAAGAATCAAAGTCATGGGGGCAGGTGAGGGTGGAGTCAGCTGTGAGTAAGACATGAGTCAACTGCCTGGGTCAGTTGGCACGAAAGAGGCTACAAGCCAAATGGGGCACACACACATACATGTTGGTGGTACTTAAGAGCCACATCTAGAGACAAGCCCAGAGCCAGCACAGGTGAGCAAGGACGCAGGTGCAGGAAACACAGGGCAGGCCCGAGTCACCAGGGATGGCACCCTCTGGCTCTTCAAAAGGTTTGGCTTACACCTGATAGGTCACGCCATGGCTGTCAAAAGGAAACACCCACATTGGACACTTCATGGCTTCTCTACCACATCATGGCTCTCTGTGTGTTTGGGCCAAGTTCCTCTGGGACACATGCATTCTCAGGGGAGTACATTTTTCTATTAGCTTCAGCACCCTGCTGGGCTTCCCAAGTGGCTAAGTGGTAAAGAACCCGCCTGCCAAGGCAGGAGATACAAGAGATGTGCGTTCAATCCCTGGGTCGGGAAGATCCTATGGAGGAGAAAATGGCAACCCGCTACAGTATTCTTGCCTGGAGAATCCCATGGACAGAGGAGCCTGGCAGGTTATGGTCCATGGGGTTGCAAAGAGTCAGACACAATACACAACTAAGCGACTAAGCGTGCACACACCCTACTATTGCCCACCCAGTGCCCTTGAAGTAGGATCCAGCAAGTGTGTGTTGAAGCAATGAACAGCCGGCAGAAGACCTGGCAGTCAGACCAGCTGGTTGGGAGGACCTGAACAAACGGACCTTCTGCCAGGAAATCTAGCAACAAAAGGCCCCCAGGATGACTATGAGGTTGTTGTCTGACTGCTTCCTATTTGCTGCCTTGTAACCAGACTTCCTACAGTTGTCTATTCCTGTCCTCTTGTTTTGACTTACCAGCTTTCAGAATGATCAGCTTCACCATGTCATCTTGTCCTTTTAGCTCCTAGTTTCTGTAAGAGCTAAATTGAATCTTCCTGTATTTATTCATTAAACATTTGCTTAGTGCCTATTATGTGCTAGATACTAAATTTTCAGAGGATTCTGAAGGGTCTGGTAGAAAAGCCAGCCAAAAAATAAAAATGCAGGACTTTCCTGGTGGTCCAGGGGTTAAGAATCTGCCTGCCAATGCAGGGAACACAACAAGTTCGATCCCTGGTCCGGGAGGATCCCACGTGCCTTAGAGCAACTAAGTCCATGTGCTACTACTACTGGGCCTGCACACCTAGAACTGGTTCTTGCTAGCAAGAGAAGCCACCACAGTGAGAAGCCCATGCACCCCAACTAGAGAGTAGCCTCTGCTCGCCACAGCTAGAGAAAGCCTGCTTGAAGCAATGAAGGCCCAATGTAGCCAAAAATAAATTTAAAATAATTTTTTAAAAAATTTAAAATAAACGCACAAGATGCCTCGTTAGCGCAGTAGGTAGTGCGTCGGTCTCGTAAAATAAGCATGCACAATCCGGGGTGATAAGACAATAGAGCACCCAGGGGCCGCTGGGAACAGGTACCCAAATCAAAATAATATATGGTTTAATCTTTAGTGCTTTTTCTGACTTCATTTCCTCATATATAAGAATGACTAAGGAACCAGAATTGGAAGAATCTGGGTCAGAGATGCCATTCACTAATTGATTCCCACACACCGAGCCGTGGTGTGGCCCCTCAAACCATCTGGGAACAAATACCAACCCAGAATCCTTCAGGTTTCCAAGGCTCGAGCCTAGGGAGTTTACCTCAGGGCCAGCTATTACACACTTTGTGTGTGGCCACCTCTCCTTCTCAGCTGCCTGAGGGCCTCAGTCCTTGGGCCTCATTGCTCTCTGCCAGAGAGACCAACTGCCCCAGTTTCCCCAGGACTGGTTCCATTTTAGCATTGTCCCAGGAAGCCCTTCAGTCCCAGGTAAACAGAAGAGCTGATCCTCACCCTGCAGTCTGTACCCTTTGCCATATGTGCTGGTCTGCACACTTGGGCCAGGGCTGCAGGTCTGGGGCTCACAGCGGGAGAGGCGGTCCCTGGCACACTCGGAGGGACCTCGGTGTTAGCATCTGCCCCTCTGATGTGGCGCCCTGCCAGCCCCAGCTCCCAGGCCCCAGGCTGTTCCAACCTGCTGCCTGCTGACTCAGCCACACCTCAGCTGCTGAGTCAGTCCCCAGGGAGGCAGAAAGGGTAGCTCTGAGCTCATGAGGGAGGGCGGAGACATTCCTCCATCCTCTGTCTTAAAAGCTAGCAGAGTGTTCCAGGCCACAGTGGCCGAGGATGGATGCGCTCAGAGTAGCCTGGGTCTGTCCATTCAGTGGGGCTTAGGGGACGCCCTTGACCCAGGCCACACGACCGTCTGCTCAGGTCACCTCTGTTACGACTGCACATAGGATGTCCAGACCTGAGAATCAGCCTAGAGCACCCACATTGCCTGGAATCTAGCCCCTCTCATTTTCCCACTCCATGGGGATGCTTTAGAGCTGCCCAGCCCCCCTGGCCATTATCCGACAGCCCTCTGCCCCTTCCTGCCCCCAAGTAGCCTTGCTTTGCTCCCACCAGCTCCTTTCCACAGCTTAGAGCCAGGGCGTCCACCTCCTGGGCTCAACTCCAGGGTGCTGGCTTCCCAGTCGCCCATAGTCTGCAGTCTGGCAGCTGCCTGGACGAGGATCCTGTGTTTTACCCTGCACCTCCCCGGGAAATCTCAATGTTGAGTTTTCTGAACCTCTGAGTTGGCAGCTCCCTGGGACCATCCCACTCTACCCAGCTATCCTCTCCGGTTGGAGTCAGGCAGCTGATGAGGTGACAATGAGGCACCCAGGGAAGTGTCAACCTTCCTCTTTTCCTTCCCAATCAACACTTTCACCACCAGCTGGCGGCTGGGTCCCCTGAGAGCTGTGAGGAGGGTGTGGGAGGAGTGGGGGCTATTTCTAGACTAACCACCTCAGCGCTGAAAGGAGCCTGGCCTCCCACCTGTGCAGGGAAGCCATCTTGCTGCTTTCTGCAGAGAAGTCGCCTTTAGCCTTGGCTTAAATCTACCTGGTGGGATGTATCTAGTGTCCCATTTCTGGTGTCTAGGGACTGGTTGGGTCGTGCCCATCGTTAGGAAGGAGAAGAAGGAAACATGCTTCTCTCTTACAAGGAAAGCAGCCCCTTTGTGTACAGACGGATTCCCGGGTTGAACTTCTAGATGAGCTGAGTGGGCACCCTTGTGTTTGGGGTAAGAACTCTCCTGAAGTACATGTTGTTGTTGTTTAGTCGCTCAGTCGTGTCCAACTCCTTGTGACCCTATGAACTGTCACCCATCAGACTCCTCTGTCCATGTAATTTCCCAGGCAAGAATCCTGGAGTGGGTTGCCATGCCCTCCTCTAGGGGATCTTCCTGACCCAGGGATCAAACCCATATCTCCTGTGTCTCCTGCATTGACAGGCAGGTTCTTTAACCAGTCTAGCCATCCGGTAGCACTGGGGCTCTACCTCCACAAGCCTGTGGGATCAAGGGAAGAAACCTGGGCAGATGGAGTCTGTGTATCAGAATGACCTGAGGGTTTTCAAACAGCCTGTCCACCCCAGACTCCCAGTGCTGGGGTGGGGCCCAGGGGCAGGGGTGGGGAGTTTCAGGTTTTCTTGGACCAACTACTGGTGAGTGCAAGCTGGATCAGCAGGACCTACAGCACAGAGAATCTGGATTTGATCAGGCTGAGTCTGGGGCTGAGAAAGAGCAAAGTTCTGAGGGCTCAGGATTCAGGCAGCTGCCGGCCTGAGCAGGAAACATGGGCAAAGTGCACAGAGAGCCTTCGAGAGGCCCTGCAAACGGGGTGAGTGCACGGGACCTGTTGTAATTGGGCTCTGGTCCTGGTCCAGGCCTCTGCTGCTCCCTAAGATTTCTTTCTTATTCCAGACACAGAATCCATTTCCTTGAGTAACTGATCACACCTACCTCTTCCCACCAGGGAACTCCTTCTGTCTGGACTCTTGTGTCCCTGTCCATTCAGATGGGTCCCTGTCCTGTCCTGCTAGTTGGTCCTGCTCAGTGATGGTCTCACCTTTGGGCCTAGAGCCTTGTTCTAGGGGCCCATGCACTGACAAGCCAAGTCTGTGATCCAAACTAGTGCTTCTCAAAGTGTAAGATGCATAAAGATCCTCTGGAGATCTTTTCTTTTATAAAAATTAATTTTTTGTTTGTGCCTGGTCTTAGTTACAGCATGCAGGATCTCCATATGGGATCTCTTAGTTGCAGCATGTGGGATCTAGTTCCCTGACCACAGATCAAACCTGGGCCACCTGCATTGGGAACTCAGAGTCTTAGCCACTGGACCACCAGAGAAGTCCCTGTGTCTGTTTTTAACATAAATATAACCTTAACATAGTACTGTTCTGTGACTTGCCTTTTCACTTAATATATTACTGAAATACTTTCCTAAATTTTTGGTTTTATTCACTTAATTTCTACAGGGAGTTTACAGACTGTCTGTAAACTGAAATATTCAACTGAATAGTTATTGAAACTCACTTAGCATTTCTTTGATGTTATTCCTGATTTTATTTTTTAAATTACACAAGCAGTATCTGAATGCATTCAAAGTGTAAAAAATTCAAAGTACAAAGAAAAAAGAAAAATCTCAGTCTCCTTCCTTCCTTCCCCACCCCTATTTCCCCTGTCCAGCAACACCTGCTAGTGATTGTCTTTTGTATGCATTGACATGTATGTACATATTAATTTAGATGGAATCACACTGTATCTATTGTTATGCAACTTGCTTTGGTCATATACACACAAGTCAAAAGGGCCTTTACCAGCCTTGAATTGCCTTTACCTTTTACCAGATTTAGAAAAAGGAACTCCTTCCTCAGATAAAATATTTTTGTTAGGGTATTACTACACAAGCTGATCAGCTCTGCCAAAGGTACAAAGAGGTCTGGTTATCCCCAGCATCCACACTCTTATCCACATATAATCTGAACTCCCTGGACACAGGGTCCCTGGGCCTCCAAACAGCGCACCCTCCATTTCCAGATGAGGAATGGGTGTGAATCTCCAGACTCAGAGTTGGGCAGGAGGCAGGAATTGGTGCAGCAGGTGAACAAGAAGAGACTTCAGTGGGCTCCCTTGTGTGGTGGTCGACCTGAAGATGCTTTACTGACTGAGCTACTTGGGAAGCCCCTCAAGTTGGAGATGAACTTAATCGTATTCCACAGCTGCATAGTCACCCACAGGATGGCTGTACAAAATTTAGTCAGCTGTTCCCTTATTGACAGATATTTAGGTGGTTTTATTTTTTTTATATTTATTTTTTAAAATTTATTTCTTGGACTGAAAGGTGCTTTCCTGGTGGCTCAGATGGTAAAGAATCTGCCTGCAATGCAGGAGACCTAGGTTTGATCCCTGGGTCGGGAAGACCCCCTGAAGAAGGGAACAGCTACCCAGTCCAGTAGTCTGGCCTGATAAATCCCACGGACAGAGGAGCCTGGTGGGCTACAGTCCCTGGGGTCACAAAGAGTTGGACACAACTGAGCAACTAACACTCATTGGACTGTGGTGGGTCTTAGCTGCAGCACGTAGGATCTTCTATCATCCTTGTGGTATGTGAAATCTTAACTGGGGCATGGGGGATCTAGTTCCCTGACCAGGAATGGAACCTGCGTTAGAAGCACCGAGTCTTAGCCAATGGACCACCAAGGAAGTCTTGCATTTTAAGTTGTGAAGACTATGGTGTTCTGGTATTGTGGAGGGCCCAAACTGCACGACTGAGAGTCTTGGTTATGTCCTTTTCCAGCTTTACATATTATGAAAGCAATTTCCTAATTTTGTAGGCAAGACATAGTCTCTATTATTTGCATTTCTTCGCTTCCTGGTTAGGTTGCCTGTGTTTACAGCTTTGCTGGCCAGTTCCTTCTAGTTGCTTGCTAATTGTCTGCAGGCTACTCATTTATCTAGTGCAAGAGGCTGCATAATTTTAGCCATGATTGGATTTAGATAACTAATTAGACAACATTTATAACTACTGTTTACTGAATGTTTTTGTGCCAGACACTGTGCCAAGCGCTTTGCATAAACTCTTTTTACATTTAATCGATACAGTGAAGAAAATGGAATTATCTTCACTTTGAAGATAAGAGATTGAAGCTCAGAGAATTTAACTTATCCCACATCACTCAGCTGGCATGTGAAGGAGCTACAATTCAAGCCCAGCACTGAGTGCCCAGTGTTCTAATCACTGAGCTGCTTTTTGGCCAGGGTTTCTTATAACTTTAACACTCTGTGATTTATTGACCAATTCATTTGACAAACATATACTGAGCTTGGGGCTTACAAGGTGGCACTAGTGGTAAAGAATCTGCCTGCCCATGCAAGAGACTTAAGAGACGTGGGTTCAATCCCTGGGTGGGGAATATCCTCTGGAGGAGGAAATGGCAACCCATTCCAGTATTCTTGCCTGGGAAATCCCATGGACAGAGATTACAGTCCACGGTGACGAAAAGAGTCAGACAAGACTGAAGCGACTTAACAAGTACAAGCACAATATTGAGGGCGCACAAAGGGGCAAACATACATCTACCTGGTATCCAAGCACCAGAGGGGTTGCCAGGGGCTACCTGTCAGGACAACACCCATAGTGCTGAGTGAAGGCTGTGCTGCAGGCAGATAAGGGATCAGGGGATCCAGTGTTACTGGAACCTGGATGAGTAGCTGAATGGAAAAGGCCATGAGGACAGGAGCTGTGTAAGTTTCTGTGACCTGGCAGGACTAGGACCAAAAATGGGTAACCTAACTTCACGAACCTTCCTCCCTCCCACTTTCTGCCAGGGTTTCCCAAGGACCAACCCCAGATGGAAGCCGAAAGACAAGAATGCTCTCTGAGGCCATCTATGTGGGTCAGCTTCTCAGGGCACAGGGTTGGGGGTAAATAGGAAAAAAGTGTATCCTAAGAGGCAGACAGAAAACAAAAATAGGAAAGGAAACTATCCAGCATCATCAATGGTGGGTTCTCAGCAATGGTTGGGCATCCAATTGTCTCGCCCACTGAAGAGGACGCACTGTAGAAGCGGCCAGGAGTGGGGCCTGTTGGTCCAGGGCCTGGCCAAGGCAGGTCACTGATGCGTGCGAGAAAACAGGCTCTGATGGCTGTCAGGGGGGTTACTGAGAGGTTTTTTTATATAATTGTTTTAGAATAGTTTTAATCTCTTTTTAAAGTAATTTTTTGGAGTATAGTTGCTTTACAATGTTGTGTTAGAATAATTTTTAGATTTATAGAAAAGTTATAAAGATAGGATGGAGCACCCAGTTTCCCCTACTATCAACTACTTACTGTACATTTGTCACAGTTAATGAACCAATACTGGTACATTATTATCAACTGTAGTTCATAAATACTTTACTGAGATTTCAGTGTTGTTATTTGCTAAGTCGTGCCCGACTCTTGTGACCCTATGAACTACATGTGGCCTGCCAGGCTTCTCTGTCCACAGGATTTCCCAGGCAAGAATACTGGAGTGGGCTACCATTTCCTTCTCCAGGGGATCTTCCTGACCCAGGGATCCAACTCACATCTCCTTCATGTCCTGCACTGGCAGGTGGATTCTTTACCACTGAGCCACTTGGGAAGCCCAGTGGTTACATTCAGGTGAGAAATAACAAGGGGGTTGTACAGGACAGTGGCGGTGGAGTACATTTCAGAGATATTTCTAAGGAAGAAGCAGTGAAATTTGTGACTCATTAGATGTTGGGGAAGGGAAGACTTAAGAAAAGGATGAGTCAAAATTTAAAACTTTAAAATGTTGCCACCATTAAGCAAGTGAAAGGACAATCCATAAAGGGGAGATGATATCTGTAAATTATGTACCTGATAAGGGGTTTGTATTCAGAATATGTAAAGAACTCTCACAGCCAACAATGAAAAGATCAATAACTCAGTTTAAAAATGGGCAATGGATCTGAGTGAACTCTTTTTCAAAGATGATATACAAATGACCAATAAGTACGTAGAATGATGCTCAACAGCCACTAGGAAATGTAAATCAAAACCACAAGATATCACTTCATACTCACCAGGATGGTTACAATCAAGAAGATATGTGTTGTCAGGACTTTCCTTGTAGTCCAGTGGTGAGGCCTCCACACTTCCATTGTCTGGGGCTCAAGGTTGATTCCTGGTCGGGGAATTAAGACCACACATGATGCCCAGTGTGGCCAAATAATAATAACATTGTCAGGGGTGTGGAGAAAGTACAATTCACTCTTTGCTGATGGGAGTATAAAATGGTATAGCCCCTCTGAAAACAGTCTAGTACTTCTTCAAACAACTAGACAACAGAGTTACCATAATTTCACTCTTAGGTATATACTTAAGAAATAAACACGTATACCTCCACAAAAACGTGTACACAAATGCTCGGAGTAGCACCATTCAGAGTAGGCAAAAAGTAAAAACAACTCAAATATCCATGAACTGATAGATAAATAAAATAGGGTATGTCCATATAATGAAATATGATTCAGCAACAAAAAAGACTAAAGCATTGATACAACACAGATGAACCTTGAAAATATCATGCTAAGTGAAAGAAGCCAGTCATAGAAGGCCGTGTATTGTGTGATTCCGTGCTGCTGCTGCTAAGTCGCTTCAGTCGTGTCCGACTCTGTGCGACCCCATAGATGGCAGCCCACCAGGCTCCCCAATCCCTGGGATTCTCCAGGCAAGAACACTGGAGTGGGTTGCCATTTCCTTCTCCAATGCATGAAAGTGAAAAGTGAAAGTGAAGTCGCTCAGTCATGTCCGACCCTCAGCAACCCCATGGACTGCAGCCTACCAGGCTTCTCTGTCCATGGGATTTTCCAGGCAAGAGTACTGGAGTGGGGTGCCATTGCCTTCTCCGGTGTGATTCCATGAAAGTGAAAGTGAAGTTGCTCAGTTGTGTCCGACTCTTTGCGACCCCGTGGACTGTAGCCTACCAGGCTTCTCCGTCCATGGGATTCTCCAGGCAAGAATACTGGAGTGGGTTGCCATTTCCTTCTCCAGGGGATCTTCCAGACCCAGGGATCGAACCCAGGTCACCTGCATTGCAGGCAGACACTTTAACCTCTGAGCCAGATTTCCATATTTATGACTAAAATAGGCAGATCTATAGAGACACAAAATAAGTGCGTGACCCAGTACAAACTGAAAACTACTGTATTGGAACTATAGTTGATTTATAATATTGTGTTAGGGTCAGGTGTACAGCAAACTGATTCAGTTACATATAACTGAGTGTACCTGTAGGGAGGATTCCACATATAAGGTCTGAGCAGACACTAGATCTCCTGGAGACAATAAAGCAAATTATCATTTGAAGGTGAAGCAGTCTCCAATTAGACTGTAGCCTACCATGGGATTCTCCAGGCAAGAATACTGGAGTGGGTTACCATTTCCTTCTCCAGGGGATCTTCCTGACCCAGGGATCGAACCCCGGTCTCCCGCATTGGAGGCAGACGCTTTAATCTCTGAGCCACCAGGGAAGCCTTGAGCATCTATTAGGTGCCTGTGCTATAAACACTGCTTTATGTACACCCTGCCAGTGAGTTTTATATAACCATGTCAATGAAAGGGGGGCCTTTAGCTCTCTTTCTTCCTGCTATATCCTGGTACTTAACAACACAGGTTGGCAGAAAGTCAGCATCCAATGTTCACTGGATGGATACAAATGCAGTAGCTTTTAATCCACATAACAACCCTTTGAGGTAGGTTTTTGCCTATTTTACATGATTTGCACAAGACCACAAAGCTAATCGGCCTCCCTGGTGGTTCAGATGGTAAAGAATCTGCCTGCAGTATGGGGGACCTATGTTCGATCCCTGGGTTGGAAGGATCCCTTGGAAAAGGGAATGGCTACTCACTCCAGTATTCTTTCTTGGAGAATCCAATGCACAGAGGAACCTGGCGGGCTACAGTCCATGGGGTTGCAAAGAGTCGGATACGAACCCTTTCACTTTCATAAAGCTAATTAGGGGCGGCCATCTACCTGAATTCCAAATCACTATGCAATGCTGTCATCTCTCAGTACAGACTTGGGACACAGGGGACTGAATAGGCCACATAAACCAATTTCTGTAAATTCATAACAAATATACGTGAATACCCAACTGTGTTGGTGCCAAGGTTAATACCAGATACACTGGGCAAGAAGTGTAATGAAATTTAAGACAAAATCCCTATGAACTTACTCACGTCCTTGCTAGGTCACAAAGATCCTTCACAAATATTACTGTAAAAAAAAGTGAAAATATACACAATGGAATATTACTCAGCCATTAAAAAGAATACATTTGAATCAGTTCTAATGAGGTGGATGAAACTGGAGCCTATTATACAGAGTGAAGTAAGCCAGAAGGAAAAACATAAATACAGTATACTAACGCATATATATGGAATTTAGAAAGATGGTAACAATAACCCGGTGTACGAGACAGCAAAAGAGACACTGATGTATAGAACAGTCTTATGGACTCTGTGGGAGAGGGAGAGGGTGGGAAGATTAGGGAGAATGACATTGAAACATGTAAAATATCATGTAAGAAACGAGTTGCCAGTCCAGGTTCGATACACGATACTGGATGCTTGGGGCTAGTGCACTGGGACGACCCAGAGGGATGGTATGGGGAGGGAGGAGGGAGGAGGGTTCAGGATGGGGAACACATGTATACCTGTGGCGGATTCATTTTGATATTTGGCAAAACTAATACAATTATGTAAAGTTTAAAAATAAAATTAAAAAAAAATAAATAAAATTAAATTTAAAAAAAAGAAAAAAAAAAGTGAAAAACTGCAAGTGTTAGTCACTCAGTCATGTCAGACTCTTTATGACCCCATGGACTGTAGCCTACCAGGCTTCTCTGTTCATGGGATTTCCCAGGCAAGAATACTGGAGTGGCTAGCCATTCCCTTCTCCAGGGGATCTTCCCAACCCAAGTCTCTTGCATTGCAGGCAGATTCTTTACTGTTTGAATGGCCAGAGAAGCCCCAGTCCTCTACATAAACACAAGTTTCATTCCAAGAGTGAGTTGGTTAAGTCCAATTTGTTTGAAAGTCCAACAAAGTTAGCCTAGGTACCCAACTAACACAACTGGCTATATAATACTGTACTGTCGTAGGTTTATAGTATTTTTCACACAAATAATACAACAAACAAACACAAAAAATAAAGAAAACATTTTGAATCTTACAGTACAATACCTTGGAAAGTTCAGTATAACAGCTGGCACGTGGGGTTGGCATCACATTCACATCTTTGAAAGTTTTCAACTTAAAGGTTCACATGTAGACTTACTGTGTTGCGTTAACGGCCCCCCCACCAAATCCCCAATAAGAAAATTTTATCACCACTCCCATCAGGTTTCTACCCTCCACCCAAGTGATACTCTCCAAGGTGAATTCCATGTTGCTAAATGCAACAGTCAGTTCTCAGTCCTCTTCATACTTGAATGATCAGCAGCTTTTGACACTCCCTGTGTGACAATGTTTCATTTGGCTTCCAGGACACCAAACTCTGTTTTCCTTCATCCTCTGATTCCTCCTTCTTGGTCTCCCCCGTGAATTCCCACACTTCTCCGTGAACTCTGAGTTGTCAGAACCCCCAGGGCTCAGTCCTTGGTCTTCTGAGTACTCACTTCCTGATCCATCTCAAGGCTTTAAGTGCCATTTATGATGATGACTCCCTAACTTGTATCCCTCCAACACCCATGCCACAAACTCCAGGGTTATACATCCAACTGCCTGCCTGATGTCTATACTAGGATGTGCAGATAGAATCTCCAGTGCAGTGTGTGCAAGAAGAATCTCCTGATCTTCCCTCTGTCAGTTACACAAGCCCTAAACCTGGATATTACCTTTACCTCTTCTCTCTCCCACCCTCCATCCCATCTATGAGGAAATTGTTGGTTCTACCTTCAGATTATACCAGAATCTGACCACTTCTCACTGCTTCCACTGTCACCTGGTCCAAGTAACCATTATCTCTCACATGGATGCTAATGTGCGTGCATGCGTGCTTGGTTGCTTCATTCGTGTCTGACTCTGCGATCCCATGGACTGCAACCTGCCAGGCTCCTCTGTCCATGGGCTTCTCCATACAAGAATACTGGAGTCGGTTGCCATGCCCTTCTCCAGGGGATATTCCTGATCTAGGGACCAAATGTGCGTCTCCTGTGTTTCTTGCATTGCAGGCGGATTCTTTACCACTGAACCACGGGGGAAGCCGTAGATGCCAACACTCTGTCCTAAAAGATCCTGTTTTTACACTTTTTGCCATGTTGGTCTACTCTCAACACGACAGGCAGAATGATCCTTTAAAATCTAAGTCAGATCATGTGACCTTTCTGTTCAAAACTTGCATTGGCTGCACTTCCACCTTTCACTCATAGTCAAAGCCCATGGCCCCCAAGGTCCTACATGAGCAAGTCCTCCCAACCTCTCTAACTTCCTTTCTTACTCTCCGCAGCTCACCTGGTTTCAGGGTCACTTTCCTTGCCATTCCTGCCTAGGGACCCATGTTCTAGCAGTTCTGTCACGGGGAAAACTGACTGAAACTGCCCACCCTATCCAGGCACCACAGTAACCATGTGCATGAGTTATTTCATGACAGGAGGTCCTGGTAAGAAACACAGAACAAGCTACCAACAAACTAGAAGAATTCGGGAAAGGTCAAAAGGAGATGCCACATGTCCTGCCAACCTCCCAGAGTCCTCCGCTGGAATCCATCTTGGCTGAGTGATGCACCAGCCACCGGAAGGACCCTGAGTCACCAAATACGGGCCAAGCAAGATGACTGACCAGAGACAACTCGGACTCTAACTCCATCACCATAAAACCCGAGACTGTGAGCCACATAGCAGAGCTGGTCTCCTCGGTTCCCTTACCCTGCTGCTTTCTACCTGGGCACCCCTTCCCAATAGTCTCTTGCTTTGTCAGCCTGAGGGTCTCCTCCGACAATTCATTTCCGAGTGTTAAAGAACCCACTCTTGGGCCCTGGAAGGGGGTCCCCATTCCTGCAACAGTTCTCTCAGTCTGGAATGTTCTTCTCCCAGGTTTTCACGACTATACCTTCATCTCTTACAATTCTGTTCAAACCTCACTTTCTCAGTGAAGCCCACCTTGACAACCCTGTTGAACATGGTGACCCACCCTCCTCCATCCACCACCCTGCTCTACTTTTTCTTCAAGCTATACTACTTACCATCTTCTTACTCACAGCACAAAGACCTAATTGTGTTTTATATTTCCCCCATGAGAATGAAGAATCTATAAAGAGAGTGATCTTTGTTTGCTGAGGTTTCCCAAACTCATTAAAAAACTGAGACCCAAGGAGATTATGAGTATTGATCAAGGTCACTGAGTGACCCATCTGATTAGGAACCTGAATCCTGACCAAAATCCTAAGTTCCTTCCTGTAGTTCTTCTACCTGGAGACAAGAGGGCAGTGAATAGCTGAAAGTACCCCAGGTGGCCCAGGCTGCAATTATTCCTAGTATCGGAAGAATCCACCAAATTGTTCTAATTCACCATTTGATGCTTTCCTATTTCCCACTAAGTCAACGACTCAACGTGGTTTCGAAGATCTGTCAAATAACTGACCCCAAAAGGGTCTTGTCTCCATTATAACCTGATCTCCAGGTCTGCATTATCAGGGATGATGACCTTGGGCAAAATCCTCTTGTGCTGGGTGAGTCCATTGTTTGTATGTATGTTTTTACAATTAAATTTGAATGCCTTTTAAATCAACATTCCTGGGCAAGTCCCCCTTCTAATGCTCACACTAGGTTTAACTTTACAGGATGTTCCTTACCTTGCCCCTAAAGCATCTGTTTGTCACCTCACAACCTTTCACATTCGGTCCTTCCAATCCCACACTGCATTTTCCAGCCTCTTAAGGAGAGCAAGAACATGTTTCTCCAGGTTGCCAGCAGGCTGAGCCTTACACACTCTCAGTGCCAAAAACCAATGCCACCTCCTCCTTGAAAACTTTCTGGCCCCTATCTCTCCTCTATAATTAACCTCTTCTTATCCCAAAGGCCTATTGCAAAATACCTTAGTCAGTCACATCAATCTCTCTCTCCACACAAGTGAGATCCAACTAGGGTGAGGATAGTGAGATTTTTGAAACGGAAAATTTTAAGGGGCACCAAAAAAGTTCAATAATCAAATAATATTTTTTACTCCATTTTTTTAACATGAAAATTTCTTCCAAAATATTCCTAAGCAAAACATCAAATATAAAACCAAAAAGGACCCGCAGGACCCGGTCCACCTTCTACCTGCCAGCCCCATCTGAACCCCTCTAATCACGGCAAGACTGAATGACCTCGAACTATGAGCTTATATTTCTTGTGCTGCATCGGAGACCAAGGGTGAGAAGCTGCGGGGGAGCCATTCTGCTCAGCACCCCACGCCCCCAGCGCAGTAGCTGGGAAGTCCACTCAGCTGGGAAGTGGACGTGCACTTCTGCAAAAAGTTTTGCACAGGGGTCCAGGTGCCTGTGGGGGCGTGTGCATCCATGTATGTGTGTGTGTTGGGGCGGGGAGGACACACCTGTGCATGCTCGCTTCTACTAGTTTTCCTTATCTTTCCAAGCAGTGGCTCAGGACCGGGCAGAGTAGTGCCCCAGGCCTTGGATTCTGCGCTTGCAAAAATGGGGGGTGGGGGCACAATGTTGCACGTGGGGGAAAGCTCAGAATTCCTTCTTGCACAACTGGCAGGTGAAGCGCAACTCTTTCTGGCTACTCGATCCGGCACAGGAACATGCAGCCGCCTTCGAGGTAGCAGAGGGACCTGAACCTACCGCCCCAGACTCGATGACTCTCCTCTAGACCCCAGGAAACGCCCTCCTGTTGTCGGCCCCGCTACCACCCGGAGGAAGCCCCAGCGGAGGAAGGACAGTGGAGGCGGAGAGGCCGGAGGAGCGTCTCCCCTCGCTTCGCCCCGCCTCTGCGTACGCTCCAGCCAATCGCAGCTTGCTCCGAGCCCTGGCCCCGCCCCTCTTCGCCGGCTGCGGCCTGCGGCTCCGCCCCGGCCGGTAATAATTAGGCTGCGGGCGGGGGTTGCCGCGTCAGCGCCGGGCGCCAGCCAATCGCGGAGCTCTGCCCCGTAGTCGCGTCACAGGCCGAACAACCAAACAGAAAAGTTTAATAAACAGCGGACGGAGGGGCCGGCGGCGGCGGGGCCGGAGCTACCAGGGGTTTGGCGGCCTCACCTGTCCCCATTCACCGGCGGCGACCGGCGGCGGCAGGCAGCGCGTCAGGCGGAGGGAGCCGCCGCCAGGTGAGGAGTGGGGCCCGTGGGGCCCCGGCGACCGGCGCTTCCCTTCCCCCTCCCGCTCCCTTCCCCCACCGGCTCGGGCGACGCCAGGCCCGCCCCCGGCCCCTCCCGGCCCAGGGGAGCAGGAAGCGGAGGGCAGCCGGCGGGCGCAGCAGGTGGTGGGTGGCCGCAGGCCCGGGCCGGGCTTTTGCTGAGGGGTGAGGGGCTTCCTGGCCCCGGGGGCAGGGGCCGAGGTGCAGCGGACTCCCCCGGACGCGCGGCGGGCCCTCGAGGTCCTGGGCTTCCCGCTGGGGGCGGGGGCGGCGCGCCGAGGTGAGACCCCCCCTCCCCATTGCCCCCAGGCCTCGGGGGTGTGGGGAGCCGCCGCTGTCCTCCGATTCCGAGCAGTTGGCGGGCGGGGGCTGGAGGGACCCCGGGCGCCCTCTGGCGCGTCCCTGTCACCGGCCCGGGTCAAGTTCCTCGCCTCACGCCTCCCAGCCCGGGCCCTTCTTGGAAGGATTTTTCACCTGCCGTGTTTCCAGCCACCGGCCAGGGGGAAAGTCTAGCAAGTCAGACAAGGAAAGGGGGTCGGGGGGGGGTGGTCCTCTCTTTCCTCTGCTTTTGTTGGGTGGACTCAGAATTTCTCGATTTTCCTCTGGAGTAGTGTTTTCACGTTGCCGTCTAACTACGTAAACAAAGAAGAATAATGCGTCTGAGATGATTTTAACTTTTATGTAGAAAGTTTTGCCAAATCAACCACCCGATTAAGACGCTGCGATGATTTATCTTCACACTCAGATTAGTTCAGCAGTGTGAAGAAGTTACACACAGTTGTTTGGTGGTTAAAAAACTGGTTCGTTATTAATGATTTAATGCTCCGAGCAAGAGGTTTAAAGTCGTCTTGTCAAATCAAATTCGGAATTTGTTTTAATGTAAAATCCCATAGACTTTTAAGGTTAGTTACGTAATATTTATGTTACCAATTTTAGGACATTTTGCCGAGTTACCCTTAGTCCAGGGCTTCAAGGGAAAATGTTTTCTTTCTGCAGAATATGCACATTTATATTTCCCAAACAGATTATCTTTTAAACTTTTTTTTCTTTTACGTTTTAAAATGTATTTAAGGGAAATAGGGATTGCAGAAGTGTACAGGAGGAGAATTTCGGGGTTGTTGGCTTATTATCTCAATTGTGATGATTTAATTTCCTGTGTCAAAACAGATCACATTTTACACTTAAGTATATGCAGTTTATTGTATGTTAATTACAGCTTTTTAAGCAAAGTATTCAAAGTGTATTTAATACCACAAAGGTATGAACACACACAACACAGTATTAAAGTATGCTGTACACAATAGAGTATAAAGAGATAAAAATGTAATAAAAAGCCATGATTTCCATCTCCAAACCAAAAGTTGGAATATTACCAAAAGTTGCGTATGTTTATGAGTTTCTTATCTGTCTTACACCTCTGCCTGTCCTTTCCGAGGTCATCATTTCAGTCTAGTGTATTTTGTTTACCATCCCCTTGCGTTTCACAACATAACGTCTGTGTGCTCAGACTGTGTGTTTAGTTTGTTTTTCTTTTGAGCTTTTTTATAAAAAGAATATGTGGCTGTAGTTCACTCGTTTCATTGCTCTGTTAATATAAAGATTAATACTGTGTTAATCTTCCACGACTCATGGGCCTTTAGCCTATGTCTTTGATTCTGTTTTGCTGTCACCAGCTGTGTCCCATGAACATTTCTTGTTTCCTGGCTCCTGGTACACAAGTGCAAGAGTTGCTTTAGAGTGAATGCAGATTTCATTGGGACATTTTAGGTACTCAGGAGTAAAACAGATTGAAATACTGGAAATAAATGAAAAATTTTAGGATTCTCTTTTATCTTTTGATGGCAAATTCATATCCATAGTAATTGGTTCATAGTTTTTGAACATCTGCATGAGAAACCAGGATTCCTGTCAATCCGAATGAATCTTGTCCTTGGAAATCCCATGCTAAGAAGTCTGGCACTATTTACTGTCAAACTTTTCACTGCAAAAATGTAAATATAGTAGAAAAAAACACTTGATTGGGTATAAAATAAATCACTTTTCTGGGGTTCCCTTTCCCACTTTTTAATCTCTGGCAAGTTTCTTAAAACTTCTCTTGTGCCAGTACACATGTGTAAAAGAAACCTGTTCTGAGTTTATCCTATCAGTTACGCAGACTTTAGTTAAGTGAAGCACCTATCAAATGACAGAGCTTTTAAGGAAAATGATTAGGGCCAAGGTATTATTCTCTGAAATTACATTGATTGTGTCCTTTGGAACACTTTTGAGAAAGGTGTGTGGTGAGTATTGATCAGGATATGTTAGCAACACACAATTAAGTACTTTTTATGCCACCCTGCCCCCCACCCCCACTCCCACCCCCCCACCCCCGCCTCAGATTTGGGATTTATTGTGTGAACAGCAATGCAAAGATAAATTATGAAGCAGAATTAACTTCCTGAAAATGGTGTGTATATAAGTAATAAGAGTTTATGTATATCTTTGAATAAACTTTTTTATAGACATGAGAAGTGGTGTTTTTTGTTTTTTAAGAACAGTGCACGCAACCTGCAGACAAGTTGTCAGGAGGCTTTGTTTTGATAGGACTATTTTATCTTGCTTTAAAAAAACAAAAACAAACCTCAGTTTTGTATTTCATTACGAGGGCAGCTTTTTTTCCCCCTAAACCATCAGAAAAGTTAACAAAGAATGAGTAATTATTAATATTTTGGCAGGTATCCCACCAGTCTCTCTGTTTTTGCTTTTCTTATCCTAAACAATTAAACGTTGAATTCTAAGCAGTACTAGGCTGCTTCTGTGTTCAAAACTTAAACCAAATATGATCCATCTCAACACCTTTGTTGTACATGGTATGGTGGTGGTAGTCACCTCACTGGTATCTTTGCTTCAAGGTTCTCTCCCTTTCCTGTGCAGAACAATCGTTTCAATGTGTAAATTAGATTATCTTATTCTCAGACTCAAAACAAATCCAGATTTTTTAATACTCTTGACCAACAGTGTCCAATGAAAATACAATAGGAGCTACAAATGGGAACCACATAAGTAGTTAAACATTTTCTAATAGCCACATTTACAAAGAGAAACAGGTGAAATATTTTTTAACCCAAAATACTGTGATTCAGCAAGTAGTCAGTGTAAGAAATTACTAATGGGATATATTTTACTTATCTTTTTTCAGACCGTCTTCACCATTGGTTGTGTGTTTTCCGTTTAAGGTACCTCTTGGGCAGGCCTTGTTTGTGGCTGATCTAGACTGTTGGGCCTATCAGCCTCACAGGCTTATCTTATGCTGCTCATCCTGACTCCTGTACCCCCAGCAGTGCCGTATGCCAAGCTTAGTTTTCTTAAAATTGTTTTCTGCCTGAACACCCAGTCGTGTTTTGCTCAAATGTCACTCCTTATGAGACGCCATCTCAGATCACTTTCCCTGTCAGCTGGCTGTGTTACCTTCTTTGTGTCCTTTGAGAACCTAGCATCTGAAGTGATTTATCTGGTTATTGTCTGTATCCCCTGCTTGAAGTAAACTGCTTATGGGCAAGGATTTCCTCAGCTTTACTGTTCAGTTCAGTCGCTCAGTCGTGCCTGACTCTTTGCGACCCCATGGACTGCAGCACACCAGGCCTCCCTGTCCATCACCAACTCCCGAAGTTTACTCAAACTCATGTCCATTGAGTCGGTGATGCCATCCAACCATCTCATCCTCTGCGTCCCCTTCTCCTCCTGCTTTTTTTTTTAATCTTTCCCAGCATCAGAGTCTTTTCAAATGAATCAGTTCTTCACATCAGGTGGCCAAAGTATTGGAGTTTCAGCTTCAACATCAGTTCTTCCAATGAATATTCAGGACTGATTTCCTTTAGGATGGACTGGTTGGATCTCCTTGCAGTCCAAGGGACTCTCAAGAGTCTTCTTCAGCACCACACAGTTCAAAAGCATCAATTCTTTGGCGCTCAGCTTTCTTTATAGTCCCAACTCTCACATCCATACGTGACTACTGGGAAAAACAGCTTTACTGTTAGGTCCCTATATATTGAAAATAAGATTTTTAAAAGGTACATGGCGTTTCATTTTATGAAAGTACTGTTAATTTAACTAGTCACTTATTGTTTATAACTTGCTTCTTTATCCTTTTTTTCACTATTACAATGTGTGAAGAACATCTTAAGAGCTACATCTTACTATGTATTTCTTATTTCTTTAGGGTTCAGCCGTCTTAAAATTGCTTAAAGTATATGAACATTTTTTTTTACTAATGAATACTGACAAATTTTATCTTAAAAGTTTGACTAACATTGCAGTATAAGTTGACCAAACCTGTATGAAGTTCGATGAAAAATATGAGAGAGTACACATTTCCTCTCTATCTTTACCAGAAATGATATTTTTTCTTTCTTTTCATAAGATTTATAATTTATTTCTTAGTGAGTTATGATAATGAATAGAGGTATAGGTTCTGGACATCTTCTGGTTTGTCTTTGGCTCATTGGAGTGGTGTTTATATTTAGGATAGCCACCCTTTGACTCATCCTACTAACATTTTCCCTTGCTCTTCATTAGCCTTTTGTTTATTTACTTTTTTAATAATTAAAAGTTTTTGTCTTTTAAGAAGTTTAGGTTAATAACATTGTTTTTACAGCTTCTACTTTCATAGTTAATAAACTATCCTACCCAGATAACTGTTTTCTTCTAGTTCTTTGTGGTTTCATTTTTCACATCTCTCTCTTCTGTTCATCCAAGATTTATTTTGACATAATATGTGAAGTGAAAAAATTGTCCTTAGTTTTCCTTAGTAGTTAATCCGTTATTTTAGGCCCATAAAAGAAAACTTTTTCTTTTGCCTTCAAATAAAGCTGCCTTTGTCATATACTAAATACATTTATGTTTGGTTCTTTTTAGCTTTTATTCAGTACCAGTCAGTGCACATTGTTTTAGTAACTGGGAGTAATAATGTGTTTTCCTTTTGTTATTGTTAAGTTTTACCATCCTCTTCCCCCAACTCCCCCTACAATTTTTAGTTGTTGCTTTGTTAGTCCTCGAGTTTTTAGTTGATTCCTTAGGGTCTTCAGGTTGTTTTTGGTCTTGAATTTTTTAATTTAGAAAATACTGTTATTTCTACTTAATGTTTTATGTTGTATAATGAAAAAAATTTAATGCCATTAAGTTTTCCTTTGAGCCTAGTTTAGGTATTTTTTCCTTTACATTTAACCTGTAATATCTTTATTAAAATCCCTGCTGTTGCAGTTTTCTTTTTTTTTGTTGTTGGCAATTTTCATTCAGCTGTTCCTCTATGCTACTTGGGCATTGTGCTAAGTGTTGAGGAGACAGAGATGAATGATACAGGATCTTTGCTGTCATGGAGTTTACTGTCCGTTGGAAGAGCTAGGCTGTTAACAGACCACTGCGTAGAGTTTTCAGATGACAACTGCTGGGAAGGAGAGAAGTAGGGTGTGCTGATAGAGATTGGAAGGTGCTAGTTGGGATGTTCTGAGAATGTAACGTTTAAAGTTAGTGATGGTGTGTGTGTTTTGGAAGTTTTCTTAACTTCCCCAGTCTGTCACAGCATTAAAAAAAAAAAAAAAAGTGACACACTGAATTAGTTCTGTAAACATGTTTTGTAAAAATTGTCTTGCAAACAGGTTCAAGTCCCTGTCCCACCCCCTCCACACCATATCCTCCAGTTGGATTACTGCCTCAAACCATGTATGGAATAGAAATTTTGGAACTGTGATTCTGACTTCTAAGATCTGAAAAATACTGGGGCAAGTTTCCCGAGTAAACGGGACAAAAAGAACCTGGCTCAATTTAGGAGGTGACCGGAGATTGGAATGGCTGGAGTTTACTGAGTGAAGAGAGTGGGGCAGACTTTATTGCAAGACTTATTTCCAAGTGCTAAGGCTGCTTCCGCTTCACCACCTTCCTATCCTATTTATAGTCTGTGATCCAAATTGGTCACTTACAAATAAGCTGGATTATTTTGCTCCTTGGTACTTTACTTCATTATTTCTACTGTATTTTCACTTTCCTCCCACTCAGGATCTTTGCATAGGCTGTCCGCATTTGCTAAATTGTGATTTCCTTTGATAAATTAACCCTTAATGCTGGCAAAACAGGTTAAGTTCTCTGTTGGTTATATTTATTAATTTCCCATTTCCCATTGGACATTTCTTTTGTAAATACTTGTAACAACTGCAGTTCATTAAATGCATGTGATTTGTTTTAGCAGTCTTTTTCTCCTAGAGCTGTACTTTTCAATCTTGTAGTTACTAGCCACTTGTGGCTATTTAAATTAAAATTAAATAATGTAAAAAATTCATATCCTCAGTTTTACTAGTCACATTTCAGGTGCTCAGTATCCATATGCAACTAGTGGCTATTACAGTGGACAGCAGAGATAAAGAGTCTTGTGCAGTAATGAAAATTTATATTAATTTCTGAATAATTATGTGGCTAAAAGCTACAGTATTTAAGTAGCCATATCTGGCTATTGAAATATGGCAAGTCTGAATTGAGATGTGCAGTAAGTATGAAATATAAGCTTGATTTCTAGCACAAAAAAGGGAAAAGAGCTCAATTTTTAAGATATTGATTATATATTGAAGTAATGCTACTTTACATATTTCCTGTTACAGAAAATATTTATGACAGTTAATTTAACTTTATTGTAGTGTTTTAATGTGGCTACCAGAAAGTTGAAGATTGCATGGGACTCACATTATTTTCTAGGTGGTCAGCACTGGTCTGACTCTAGATCGTAAGTTTCTACAATGGAGGGACAGTTCACTATGGCGTTCACAGCAGCCAGTGGTGCCCAGCATATACATAGTAGGTGTTCAAAATGTTTGATGAATGAATAAGCTTTTCAGTAGGTAGAAAACATTACCTATTCAACTTTTGCTTTTTAAAATTGTTGGTTTTCTTCTGGACTGTAATTTAAAATTTTTTTCCTATGACTGTTGAGAAAAGAAGCTTTTCTTTTGATAGCTAAATAAAGAACTGTCCTTATTAAATAATTGCTGTGTATCATTCATCTTTTGGTTATGTTTTTCTGGCTTTAGGCTGCTAACCAGAGAGGGAATTTAAAGTCTGCCAACCTGTTTTCTGTCATTTTTCTTTGTGTAGCAGTTAACTTAGATGATCGATTGTGTGTTGTTTGGCACATGAAAATTCATGACTATTAAATCTAAATAATTGAGGACTATGAATGCTTTTCTTTTACTTATACTTTCGTCTCCATATTATGATCCCTGTTCCTTTTTAATTTACATTTATTGGTGACCTTGTCTGTTTCTTTAGACTTAGAACAATTTACTGTCTTACAGAAAGATATCTCTTTTTCAGCTTGGTTTATGCTTTTTTACCTGTTTACTTCCTAAATGTTTCCTTTGTGTTTTGTACTCTCCTGAATGGACCCTCACTGCCCCCCTCCTTCTCCCCCATACTCACTTTGTATTTTTTTCTCTTAATGAGAAGATAGTCATCAGGAGTTGCAAACTCAAATACATAACCTCACTTCTGTAGACACTGTGTATTTGTCAGGGAAATATTTCTTAAATATTTTTTTCCTCCATCAGTTGATGGTTTTCAGACTTTATCCTTAGTGATCCTAGTCATGTTTTGCTATTGTCACCAACTATTTCACCAGCTGTTGCCTTAACTACCTGTAGCACTCAGGGATATTACTGCCAAGGAATAATTTCTGTTGTAGGAAGAATATTTTGAGCCATTCTCAGTCCCTGAAAATTCCGTGGAAGTTTTCCCCCTGCTCTGAACGTACCAAAGGTTATTCCTAAAAGTCTAGGTATTGCCTTTTTATATAGGGTCTTTTTAATAGTAAGTGAAATGAGACCAAGTTGTTTAGTGGCTTGGTCTCTTCTAAACTGTTTTCAGTTGATAGATTTGTGAAAACCTCTGAACTCTCACAAAGAGTACACCCTTTGAATACTTGATGTTGGAAAAGTGATGTCACAAGCAATCAGGGAGCCTTGAGGAAGCCTTGACCCTTTTGCTGCCTCCCTGTTCCCAGGAAGCAGAGTTACTTTCAGATAACCTCAGTTGTGGTATCGCTCTCTTTTTAGTTATTTTTTCTGTTGTTTTCTTCTATTGCGGATTTAGAAGAGGAATAAAATACTCTTACTTTTAATCTGTAAGCCACCTAAAATGATATTTATCAACTTGCAGTTCTTTTAAATAGGTCCTGGAGGTCTTTGAACCATCTGGAATAGTTCAGTCTATATTTCCATCTATATTTTCTTTTGGTTATAAATGGAGGGGATTTTGGTGTTAGATTAGTGTATGTTCTACGTCTTTGTTGTACACAAATAGTTAAACTTTGATGTGAAAAATTGATGTTAGAACAAAGGTTTCATTTGGTTCCCATAGCTGAATACTAATTTTATGTTTGCCAAATTTTAAAAGTAAATGTTTGCTGTCTCTTTTTCTATAACCCTATAAAATTTTGGCCATCTAAAACTTGTTTTATGATGTAACTCAAGTTTGATGCTGTAACTCAAATTGTGTATTTTTTCTATTGTCTGCTCCTGTACCTCTTCTACTCCAAGGGTCTTTTTACATGTGTCCACACAGTGGGAAGAAAACCTGAACTTGACTTGTGAAGTACTGGGCATTCAAAGCTGTGAATCCTTGCAAAGGATCTTGGGACTGGACCTCTGTGAATTGGCTCTTTCAATTTGTCCACTTAAAAGGCATAATAGATTATGCAGCTGTTTGGGCTTCTGTGGGGTATTACTCCATATTCATGTCTAGTTGCAATTATGTGCATTTTCAGTTTCTTACAAAGACTTCCCGTTGTATTCAAAATAAGTTTGTTGGCTTTATGTTGTTTTAATGTATGAATTTTCTTTGAGGAAAAATGCTTGCAAGATTTTTAACTCAGAAAATATTGTTTTAATGGATGAATTTTCTTTGAGGAAAAAATGCTTGCAAGATTTTTAACTCAGAAAATGAAATTTAAATGAAAAGTTCTTACGTAAAGTAACTGAAAATATATTTTAAGAAGGAGCTACTCTGATTTGTTTTAATTTTGAGTTTTTTATAAGTTAGTCAATTTTGGTAGAGGTGAATACTCTTTAAATTTGTCATTCAATCAGATAATGATGAATGTCAGAGTAATAGTTAATGGATCAATCCTAAAAACGTAAACGGTTCTAATTTAAGCATACAGCAAAATTTAAAATACAGCAAATTTTGTAATGTACAAAGTGACCAAAGATCTTTGTTCAAAAGTCAGAATCTCTTTAGAATCTCTGTAGTAAAAATAACATTTAATGTAACTTATATTTTAAGAGGAGGATACCCTTCAGCTCTCCCTTAGGGTTACTGTGCCACCTTAGAGTAATATCTCAGTAGGATGCAAAATAGTGTCCACGTTTCTTTTAAAAAAAACTAAAAAAGAAAATGACTTGAACCATCCTGAAGTTTATACTTGAACATGTTCATTAGAACAAGTTGTCTTCTCCTTGTTTTTGCAATGGATAAGCATTAACCTTGCAAAACATGACATCAGACCTGTAAGTGTGGTGACATAGAAATAATATTTGCCTCATTTTTCTTCAGTTTTAAATAGAAGTATCAGTCTGATGTCACTGAAAATTTTACTCTATTCTTGTGATGTTGTATTTGATATCTTAGAAATTTTTGCATTCAATATTTTAGTGCTATGTATTTTCATTTAAGATACAGTTAAGTCTTAGAGAAAATACTATTTTGTTCTCATTAGCAAAATTTTTGTGGTGGATTTCTGTTGCTGTTTTAGAATTTTCATACCAAATGTGAACTCTATTGAAAAAGGAATCTTGTCTTTATAAAGCATAACTTCACTCTCAGGCTCTGTTAAAAAAAAAAAAAAAATCAAATAATTTCATTTGAAGGCATTGTATTTTAAACACTTGGTCACTGAACTGCAAATTAACACTTCTTCTGTGAGATT
The DNA here is from genome assembly GCF_032452875.1 of Bos javanicus. NCBI lineage: Eukaryota > Metazoa > Chordata > Mammalia > Artiodactyla > Bovidae > Bos > Bos javanicus. Next base: position 25,631,416 of record NC_083888.1, read on the forward strand.
TTCATTGCTGTTACTTGGTTTATTTATTTTTTACCTAGACAAAAGAGTAAGCAAATAGTATATGATTGGAAAACTGAAACATTACCTACTGTTTCTTTAAGAAACCAGCTTATCCAGGGGGTTTTAGTATGTTTAACCTAACCTGCTAGCAAGGAAAAGTTCTTTAAAATAATGGATATTAGCCGTATCCAATCACAATTATCAGTTTCACTAACAGGGAGGAGATTTGACTCTTCAGCCACTAGAATTGGAGAAGGTGGAGCTTGGTATTCAGGTTTGGTTGCTTTGGAGTGCAGCTTCAAGTGAAGTTAATCTGAGGTGAAGCAAACAGAAAATTGTGGAGGTTTTGTTGGTAGGATTTTTGTTCTAATCTTTTAATGATCCTTTATTTTACACTTTTGCTCCTTTGTGCTTCTGTGTATGCTAGCTTTTGTCATTGTTGGTATTTTCTGATGCAAACTGAACATTAAAATTAAGCAGGGAAGCAGAACAAAAGGGCTGTTTGGACAGGAAATAGGTGTTCAGAGAATCAAACTTGACTTTCTTTTATCATTATTTTTAATTCAGAATTTAAGTGTCATTAAAAAATACTTGCATAAAAACCATCTCCAGTAACAGTCTTTTCTCTCGGATTGGATGTTTGAAGAGTCATTTGTCAGTTTTTATAAATGACATCTTGAGGAGAAGGTCTGTTTATGTCATTTTCCTTAAACTTAAGATGTGAAGTTGCTAAAAGACAGATATATGTAGTAGGTTTAAATGTGTCCTTTTTAAAGAATTGAAATGCCAACTGTTAATTTTTTTTTTTTTATCCCCCAGCATACATCCCCTCTTTTTAAACTTGAGTGTATTTTATATCTACCAATGTGTTGGTGCTTTTTAGTATGCTCATAATTTTAGTTTTGCTTTTTTTAAAAGATCATAGATTCATTTTATATAGAACAAGGTAAAACTTTGTCCTCCTTTCAAACTTCATTTCTTTCAAGGTGGACATAGCAATCAACACCCTTTTGAAACAGCAAATGAATGAATTTATATTTTTAAGAAGTATAGATAGGCTGCCAAAACTTAAAAAGTGTCTATGAATCTATTGACATTTCTTACTTAAGAAATAATTGTACTATGTTTCAGTACCAGAAGTTTCCTTTAGAGGCCCTTGTTTTTATATTGTTGCTCTTTGATCTCATAGAAATTAAGGTATAGAATAATTTGAATAATTGGCCCAAATGCCACCTAAGCATTTCAGTCAGTATACTTGTATTTACTATGCTGCTTCTTTCAGATCACGCAAAAGGTTTTAAATTAATGCTTTCTGCTCCATCTATTGCATAAGCAATACTATGTAATAAAATCAAGAAAAGTCACCCAAATATCCACAAGATCGTTGTGAGATGGTCTTATTTATTTCCCTGTTCTATTCTGTACCTTACCATATTCTTATATTTTTCCCATAATTGTGAATAAAGACAGTTTTCTATTTTTTATCAAACTGTATCATTTATTATTAAAATTGTTTTCATTTCATTTGCTATAGAATTCTCTTAGGTTAATAGGACCTTAATCTACCTAGTTTTTTGCCTGTTTTACATTTAGATTGTTCCTAATTTTTCACCATTTTAAATGGTATTGCTGAATAAACCTCTTTGTGTAAATTTCAAGATATTTTCTTCTGTGTTTCTTTTGGGAAAATCCCCTTGAGTGGGCTTACCTAGATCAAAGGCTATAAACACTTCAGTAGCCAAATTGCTTTTTAAAAAGGTTATTCCAGTTTATATTGCCACCAGAAAAATGTGCTTCAAAATTTCTCTAATGGGTAGCCCCTAAGTGTTCTCATTAAAGTGTGCCTCTGAAGGTGTCTGACTTGTTGATTAGTTTTTGCCTAAACTAATAGGCTATTTTAAATTCCGTTTTCTAAGATGTAGATGAATCTGAATCCATTTTCTGGACATTAAAATCAGCTGAAGAAAATTGGGAGAATTTTTGCCTATTTAAGTGAGCAATTATATCTTTGTTGGTTGTATTGTGTGTGTTGCTATCAGTTAAGTACAGGGCTTAATGTTTTACATTGGAATTGTTGCTCACACAAGTTTTCCTCAGTACATGTTTCTTCTGGTAGCACATATCAGAGGATTTTCTTCTAAGAAAAACATCAGAAACATTTTTAGAGAGGGAGCTGTAATACTTAACTTCACTCTGAACAGATATGAATAGCCTTTGTCACTTTGTGCATTTCTGGTTTTTTAAGTACAATATAGAAACATAGATCTATGTTATAAATCCAGGTTTTAAAATATTAGCACTTTTCTAGTGTTTGTTGGGTTTTCAGTTGAAGGTAAGATGACTTTATGTACACATAGTGTGTTTCTAGTCCTGTGTTCTTCCCGTTTGTCTTTAAGAGCATTCTTTGGCAATAACGACCGCATTGTGTATGTGCTTGGCAGCTAGTCTGTTAAATAGAATAGGCTAGGATTGTCAGGATGTGACCTTGTTAACTCATGTTCCAGAATAAACTTAAAAAGTTATTTTAAAGCAAAATTCTATAAGACATTAAAAAAATCTAATTTATAAATAGGAGTCAGTGATAAGTCATGGGTTAAGTTCTAATTCACTGGTGGAGCCAGTAGTTAAGCATGTATGCATAATCTTGAATTAAATAGTTCAGCTCATTTTTCAGTTTAAATAATTTACTTTCTGTAAATTTTTGCTGATAAATCTTTGGCTTTTTGTATATTTATGGGGGAAGTTTTTTTTCATGTCTGTTTTGTTTGTTGTGGCTTAGGAGTGACTTTTCCCCCCCAGATATTTTGGTTTTCTTAACATTTGAAATGGATGAGAAAAAAATTAAAACTGATGACTTTTAATTAATGAAGCAGTTGTTGTGAAATACATTTTCTCCATTTAAGTTTGCTAGGTGTGTCAGGATTTTATACAGATAATCTAAATACTTGATTCATGAGTAGAACAATTGTTTCACCTAAATATTTAAAATTTATGTTGGTGCTTAAACATTTGTATCATATTTCCTTTGTTCTGAATTTAAGAAAATGTATTTAATTTTCTTCTTAACTGATTCATCTTATTGCTGCCAGGTAGAGATGAAGGTAATTGTAAATATAACAGTTTTAGTGAAAGTCATTTCAAATTTGGCTATAGATTATATTTTAGTGAGTAGGCAAGATAAAGATTTACCTCCTCTCCTAGTACTCTGGTAACATTAGAACGTTGGGCTTCCCTGGTGGCTCAGACAGTGGAGAATCTGCTTGCAATGCTTTTCAGAACAGATAATCTTCCATTGTTTCTCTTCTGTACTTCTACTGCTGATTTCTGGTGGACAGTTTGAACTAAGGAGTATCCTTTTAGTACATTAGTTTCATTCCGAGGGTAGAGGCCAATTTTCTAGGGGGAGAAGAATCTCTAAATGACCTAATATTGAGACCAGATAACAGTAGCAGTAATTCTATTTTATTCTTTTAGAGTGAAAGAAAAAAGTGATTTAGAGGAAGGATATTAAATACATTCAGTGTCTGTTGTTAGTCTTCATTCAGGGAGAATGTATTGATTTCTTTTTCTTAATGACAGAGGAAAAAGGTTAATGGACAGAAAGTTGGTAAAATGTGAAAGAGCCTTGAAACTGTGGCTTAGTAGTTACAATGTCTCTTTGTGTAAAAGGGGACTTTACAGTTTTGCAATGGTTTTCCCTTTATGGCATCTTTATAAAAGTAGGTAAATGTTTTAGGAGTTTTTTTTTGTTTTTGTAACTTGAAAATGCTTATTTATTAACTGATAATGTATATTAACCTCTTTGGCTGAATCTGATTTTCTGTGTTTTTGTATATTGTTAGAAAAAAAATGAACTCAAAACATTATGGTTAGTACTGTTTTTGTAGAAGCGAACAGATCTTTCTATCCTTATACCCATTTTTTTCCTCCACAAATAAGCACCTTGGTTACTTCTCCTACTCCCACGTTTTTGGTAGGTCCGTGATTTCTTAGCAGAACTTAGTATATTGACTACGCTTTACTTCTTGAGACTCCTCCCCTAAGTTTAGTGATGTGCCTGGGCTTCCTTTTGTTTTTGAGATCTATCCTTGCTGTTTCCTCATTACAGCTTTTAAGTATTGGAATTTCATAGGATTCTGACCTTAACACTATTCTTACTCTATACTTTGGGATAATCTCCAGTCCCATATCATCAGTTAACATCTTTATATATTAATGGTTCTGAGATTAGTGTCTTAAATACAGATTTTTTGTTTGCACCTAAGACTCCTGTTCATCGAACGCTCCATGAATGTTTCTTCCACACCTGTGTTAAACTCATCAAAGCTAAGGGGCTTATTTTGTCCTCCCCAGCAGTGTCCTTCAAGACCTTTTCCCCTACTCTCAAAATAAATGTGCGGTGGTATAACCATGCATGTCAGAACCCAAGTGTCGCTCTGAGCCTTCCTTCTTTTCTTCCCAGTTAGCCACAACTTCCCATCGATTTAAAATCCATAGTAACTCTGGAATCAATCCTTTTTTTCTTCACTGTTTTAGCACGCATGACAGTTTGGTTTCTTAGATTACTAAAACAGTACCCTGACTGATCTTCACTTTTAGTTTTGGCTCTCTATAATACATTCTTCACTGTTCATTCACGTCTGTCTCTGCTTAAAGTTCTATAGTGATTTCTTATCACCTTTTGAATTTTTTACCAGCTGATTCTGTCCTAAGGGTTCTCTGAGGTAGTTACCCAACAACCTTAAGAGGGGGAAGTATTGTTACCTTCATTTAACAAGTGAGATGATTTAGAAACACTTCCTATTAATAATTTGTCTAGGGTTGCCTTAGCTTGTGAGTGGCTAGCATACTTTGAACTGAAGTTTGCCATATCAAAGTCCCTTTTTACCACCCAGCCATGTGACTTCTAGGCTAACCCCTGCTTACTAATGCGTCTCCCCGGCCCCTTCCTCCTCCCCCCACACACCATTCTGAGCTGTTAGCAGTCCTTCCTTCTAAGACAAACTCAAAACCTGTTGCCTGCCAGTCAGAATGGCTGCGATCCAAAAGTCTACAAGCAATAAATGCTGGAGAGGGTGTGGAGAAAAGGGAACCCTCTTACACTGTTGGTGGGAATGCAAACTAGTACAGCCACTATGGAGAACAGTGTGGAGATTCCTTAAAAAACTGGAAATAGAACTGCCTTATGATCCAGCAATCCCACTGCTGGGCATACACACTGAGGAAACCGGGATTGAAAGAGACACGTGTACCCCAATGTTCATCGCAGCACTGTTTATAGTAGCCAGGACATGGAAGCAACCTAGATGTCCATCAACAGATAAATGGATAAGAAAGCTGTGGTACGTATACACAATGGAGTATTACTCAGCCATTAAAAAGAATATATTTGAATCAGTTCTAATGAGGTGGATGAAACTGGAGCCTATTATACAGAGTGAAGTAAGCCAGAAAGAAAAACACCAATACAGTATACTAACACATATATGTGGAATTTAGAAAGATGGTAACCATACCCCTGTATATGAGACAGCAAAAGAGACACTGATGTATAGAACAGTCTTTTGGACTCTGTGGGAGAGGGAGAGGGTGGGATGATTTGGGCGAATGGCATTGAAATACGTATAATATCATATATGGAACGAGTCGCCAGTCCAGGTTCGATGCACAATACTGGATGCTTGGGACTGGTGCACTAGGACGACCCAGAGGGATGGTATGGGGAGGGAGGAGGGAGGAGGGTTCAGGATGGGGAACACATGTATACCTGTGGCGGATTAATTTCAATATTTGGCAAAACCAATACAATATTGTAAAGTTTAAAAATAAAATTTAAAAAATAGATTAAAAAAAAAAAACAAACCTGTTGCCTGAGGGAATTCCCTGGCGGTCCAATGGTTAGGACTCTGCTTCAAGGGCAGGGGGGCGTGGGTTCCATCCTTGGTTAGAGAACTAAGAATCTGCATGCCATGAGGTTCAAGAAACAACAACAACAACTTGGCAAAGCCTAATGTTTTCAAAGATGTAGTTCTGACAGTTTTTTGGAACCTGCCTAAAAAGATACAGAACATTTTAGCATCCCTAGAATGTAAGAAGATAAAAGATTGAAATATAGGAAAAATTAAGGTAGTTTTCCATGTGTGGTTAGTTTTGAATTTCATAGCTGTTGAATTCCTCACATATAATAAAAGCTTGAGACCTGGTTGTATAAGAGGAAGATTAGGCAAAGTGTGAACGCACTTCATCTGAGAGATTTAAAATGCTAATAATCTCCTTAATGTTAGCCAGAACCTTGTGTTCATTTTTGCATCTGGGTGTATAAAGAATCTATCTATGAACCCAAGTCATATAAGCTTCTGAGTAAGTTACAGATAGGGAAATAGGCTGCATGTATTTTATATCAAATATTGTATCATCAAAAAAGTTAAATACTAAAGCTAATCTTGTCTAGATTAGCTGGACATTCCAGTTTTAGAACATTTCTATCACTCCAAAAAGATTCTTTGAGTGTTTCTAAACAGGTCTCATTTCCATCCCCAGTCCTGGGTAACCAACCAATAGCCTGCTCTCTTCTCTGTAGATTGTTCTTTCTCAGCATTTGATATAAATTCAATCATTAAATACATGGTCTTTTGAGTTTGGCTTCTTTCATCTAGGTTGTTTTTGTGAGGTATATCCATGTAGCAATGTGTGTCATTAGCTTGGTCCTCCCCTTTCTTTTTTTTTTTTTTTTTGCCTCTTCTTTTTTTCCCTTCTTTTCTCCACCATCCTCCGCACCCCCCACCCCATGCCTTTTTTAATCTAAGTGGAATCAAACAGTGTTTATCCTTTGTGTCTGACCCATTTCACTTAGCATAATGTCTTCAAGGTTCATTCATCTAGTAGCATATATGAGAATTTCATTCCTTTTCAAGGCAATAATATTGCATTGTATGTATGTTTATCACATTTTTGTTTTTTTATCCATCCATGGCCATTGGGTTGTTTCTGCTGCTGCTGCTAAGTCGGGGCAGTCGTGTCCGACTCTGTGTGACCCCATAGACGGCAGCCCGCCAGGCTACCCCGTCCCTGGGATTCTCCAGGCAAGAACACTGGAGTGTTTCTACCTTTTGGCTATTGTGTAATGCTGGTATAAACATTGTAAATATCTGTTCTAGTTTTTGCTTTCAAATATTTTGGGTATATACCCAGAAGTGGAATTGCTGGATCATAAGTAATCCTATATTTAACTTTTTGAGAAGCTGCCAAACTTTTCCACAGAGGCTGTACCATTTTACATTCCTACCACCAATGCAGAAGACTTCCAATTACTCCACATCCTCAGCAAAATGTACTGATTTTTTGAGAATAGCCATCTTAATGGTATGAAGTGGTATCTCATTCTGGTTTTGATTTGCATTTCTTAATTATTAGTGATGTTTTCAGCACTAATCATGCTAAATGATTAGCATCTTTTCATGTGCTTATTGGCCATGCTTGGGTATACCTTCTTTGGAAATAACGTCTATTCAAGTCCTTTGCCTATTTTTGGATTAAATTGTTTGTTGAGTTGTAGGAGTTCTTTATATATTCTAGATATTAAGTATTTTTATCTTTTGCCATGTGTTTCCTCCTAGAAGTTTTGTAGTTTTAGCTCTTTTGTTTAGGTCTTTGATCCATTTTCAGTTAATTTTTGCACGTGGTATAAGGTAAAGGGTTCAGCTTCGTTATTTTGCATGGATATTCTATTTTCCTGGCACCATTTGTTGAAAAGACTGTCTTGGGTTAGTCCTTTATTGCCAAATAGTAGTTATTTTCTTTATCCATTTACCAGTTAATGGACATTTGCTGCTGCTGCTAAGTCACTTCAGTCGTGTCCGACTCTGTGCGGCCCCATGGACTACAGCCTACCAGGCTCTTCCGTCCATGGGATTTTCCAGGCAAGAGTACTGGAGTGGGGTGCCATCGCCTTCTCCGAATGGACATTTGGATTGTTTCCAATTTTCAGCTAATCTGAATAATGCTGCTATGAACATTTATGTGTAAGTTTTTGTGTGGCATACATTTTTGTTTCTCTTAAGTAGAAACCTAGAACTGGAATTACTGAATCATGTGATAACTCCATGTTTAACTTTGTAAGAAATGGTTTAACTGTATTCCTAAGTTTCTTTTGTGTTCTGTGTTCCCATCAGGAATGTGTGAGTTTTTCTCTTTAACCTTGCCAACACTTGATACAGTAGTAAGTCTTTTTAAATTTTACTGTTCTAGTAGACATGATGGAGAAGGCAGTGGCACCCCACTCCAGTACTCTTGCCTGGAAAATCCCATGGACGGAGGAGCCTGGTAGGCTGCAGTCCATGGGGTCACTACAAGTTGGACACGACTGAGCGACTTCACTTTCACTTTTCACTTTCGTGCATTGGAGAAGGACATGGCAACCTACTCCAGTATTCTTGCCTAGAGAATCCCAGGGATGGGGGAGCCTGGTAGGCTGCCCTCTATAGGCTCGCACAGAGTCAGACACGACTGAAGTGACTTAGCAGTAGACATGAAGTGGCATCTCTTTGTGGGGTTAATTTATGTTTCCTAAATGACAAATGTTGAATGCTACCTACTGTTCCTCTGGCTTTAGCCTCCTGTCATTCCAATTCTCACTCCCCTTTTCCCCACCACACTTAGTCTTAAGCTGTATCAAGACCTCACTCCCAGTACTTCCTCTTTCTTTTCCTTCGCTTCAGTTCCCTCTTCAATCATTTTTCTTCCTAGTATTCTTAGCTTCTAGTCTTGGAGCAGTTCTACCATTTATATACTCTGCTTTTAAACCTAAGCCACTGAATGCGACCAGAGAAAGTCACAAAATTTTTTGTTTTGATACCACTGTGAGTTTTTCTGTAGCTTTTTACTTGGATTTAGTTTCAAACTTAAATAGAAGCTGCATGAACAGTACAAAAAGGTCCCATTCCCTCTTCACAGATTCTCAGTTAATTGTTATGCTTTTTCCCATCTGATTTATATTGTTTCTCTCTCTCTGTGTAAAAATATAGGCATATATATATTTTATTTTCTGAGTCATTTGAGAGTAAAGCTGGAGACTTACCTTGGTTACATAGCTATTAAGTGGTAAAGTGGAGAATTAAATTCAGATCTCTTTTTTTGGTCTCCTTTGTATCTGGCACATATGTGGTGCTCTGAGAATGCTTCTTGACTTGACCAATGACTACACCTTACATGCTAGAATCTGTGTATATCTCGTCTCCTTTTGCGGTTTTAAAAGTATAGGTGCTTGAGCTTTGAAGTTAGACTCGCTGGATTTAGATCCTTGTTTTACCAGTTACTTACTAGCCGTTTGACCTGAGCAAGTTCCATAATCTCACTAAGCCTCTGTTCCCTCATTTCTGAAGTGGAGATGATAATAGTCGTACTTGTAAGGGATATTATTGTGAAGATTGGAGGAGACATTGCAGGTAAAGAATTTATCATGGACCCTCTTATTTCTGTTCTTCTTTTGTCCTACTACTCTGATTTAGCTATAAGCTTCTGGTTTGTCCTGGGCCATGATCTTTTACTGGCAGAGTTGATAAGACATCTAAGTGAATTTCTAGGCAGTTAGCAAAGAGAGACCTTTTAGGAGAAAGGTCTGGGCTAGAGTCATGTTTTGAAGACATTTGTGCAGAGCTGCTACTTAGAGCTTTGAAACTTGAACTTTGTACATAGGAAGACAGATTGCCGGTGATGAGATACTGAGATACAAGTCCAGGACCCACACACCTTTGGACATTTCAGTTTTCAAGTATTTTTTTATTGGCTTCTCAACTTCTGAAATATTTCAGTAATACCAACTTTTTAGCATCCATAAAATGCAGGGTCACATACCTGGAAGTAGTATAGAAATTTCAGGTAGTCCGATATTTCTGCCCATTCCCTGCACCCTTTCCGAAGGTACTTTTTTTTTTAATAAAATATTCTATCTTGTTAGATCACATATCCTAGGTTTTGATTCAGAAGATAACGGTCATTTAACATGGAGGGGGGAAGAGAAATCATCAAAGGAATTAATTCCAAAGTAAGATTTCATTAATGTTGTATTGTCTTTTTAGTCAGTAAGATGTCAGACACTATTCATTAGGTGATTGATTTATCAGAGAAGATGAGTAAAGGGAGATGCACCTGAAATGAGAGGAAGTGTAAATGATAATGAGAGAAAATGTAAAAAAATCACAAAAATCTTTGATGAATCTAGATGTTTAATTGCTGATTTGTATATGATTAAACTCCAAGCCATATTTTATCCTTTTAATGATTTGATAATTTTCTCAGAATAATTATCCCTTTGAAGGAAATGGGTTGCCAGGGCAGGACCTGTTGTCTGATTCCTTTTACAGAATGAGTTCCATGTAGATAAAAATTTTAATATTATTCTTTATGATGCTGTCTTCCTACGAAAATCAGGGGTAAAATATTCTAGAAAAATAGCACAGAACCTTGCTGATTTGTCACCAATATCCTTGGTTTGGTTGTCTCTAATAAGGAACAGATTCTGGGATTTTTCCTGGTGGTTCAGTGGTTAGGACACCCACACTTGCACTGCAAGGGGCTGGGGTTCAGTCCCTGCCTGGTTAGGGAACTGAGATCGTGCATGCCTTGTGGTACAGCCAACAACAAAGAAACAGTCCCAATTATAGGTATCTCTTAATACCTCACTCTGACTGAGCGTTAGAATTTTACATTCTAGAATTTAAAATTTTACTGTCTGATAATAGTGAGGAAGCTTACTTCTCAAGACCAAATCAATTGCAGTGATTATTCAGTTGACATTTTGGGATGGAAGCTGTTTTATATTTTCAGTACCATAATTCTTAAAATGAGACTGCTGCATAAATTGAGGGTGTGTGTTAATAAAGAGAGAACAATATCCTGTTTTGCTGCTTGTGTTTGCTTGATTTCACATTTGTGGTCCATCTTAAGAGAAAACAGGGGCTTCCCAGGTGGTGCTGGTGGTAAAGAACCTGCCTGTCAATGCCAGAGACATAAGTGACTCTGGTTTGATCCTTGGAGTGGAAGATTCCCTGGAGGAGGAAATGGCAAACCACTCCAGTAGTCCTGCTTGGAGAATCCCACGGACGGGGAGCCTGGCAGGCTACAGTCCATGGAGTCGCAAAGAGTCTGATACGACTGAAGTGACTTAGCACAAAGACAAAACAAAAAATATATATATGAATAACACAGAAACAAATATATTTCATACTAACCAGAAATCTTGCATGTAAAATGAGTCTAAAGTGGCTGTCAGGTTTTTTTTTTTAAGCCGAGGGGAAGGAAACTTGAGTGTTTGTTAACAGGAAAAAGAATTATTTTGTATTGCAGGTAAAATATTTTTTTCATTACCTGTCATTTGTTAGACCTAGCTCTTTAAATAGTTAGAAGAGATAAAAAGGTATTAAGTAATGTTCAAAGTACATAGGTAGCAAGATAATTGTACCCCAGAGCTTCTGTAAGGTGTTAGCCACAGCTGAACATTTTTAAATGATCGTAATCCCAGGAGGTCTAATTATTTCATAATTCACATTTGCTTAATTGGAATGTGTGTATTGAATGGACATTCCATCTTTTCAAGGGAAACCTTTATTGCATAGTTAGTTGGTTTTAGAAGTTTAGAAAAAGCAGGGAAAGAAACCACATTAACCACAGAAGTTATTCTCTGCAAAATACACCCACCTTGCAATAATACTGGCATAATGGCATAATTTATTCTATGAAATCAGACATTTGTATACCTGTCACGTGTGTATGCTAAGTCGCTTCAGCCATGTCCGACTCCTGGAGACTCTATGGACTGCAGCCCACCAAGGCTTCTCTGTCCATGGGATTCTCCAAGCAAGAATGCTGGAATGGGTTGCCATTCCTTGTCCTGGGGGGATTGAACTCACGTCTCCTGTGTCTCCTGTATTGCAGGTGGATCCTTTACCACTGAGCCACTCACTGGGGAAGCCCCACATGTCGCATATGTTACCTTTTTTATTTAAAAAACAAAACAGAGAAAAGTTCATAAAATCCTTAGTTGTTCATGAGAAATAGACATGTTGAAGGACTTGTTTTGTCTCTTCCATTAGTACAGGAGGGTAACACTGACAGTATTCTCATGTGGTTTGGTTCTCACCCTCTGGAAAGGATTGAGGCAGAGTGTGTGATACCAGGGTGCTTTTTTCTCTCTAAAATATTTGTTTTCTCATTGGGGTGCCTTTATCTTTTCGAATTAGTGTTTATATGTGTATGTATCCTATATAGAGTGGAGTTGCTGGGTCATAGGATAGTTCTATCTTTAGTTGTTTGAGAAACCACGTATCTTCCACAGTGGCTGCATCAATTTACATTCCCACCAACAGTGTATGTATGAGGGTTCCCTTTTCTTCACATCCTTTCCAGCATTTGTTATTTGTGTCCTTTTTGTTTGATGACGGCCATTCCTGTTGACAGGTGTAAGGTGATAATCTCATTGTGCTTTTGATTTGTGTTTCCCTGGTGATTAGTTGCATTGAGCATTTTTTCGTGCGCCTGTTGGCCATCTGCATTTCCTCTTTGGAAAAATATGTGTTCAAATCCTCTGCCCAGTTTTTAATCTGGTTGTTTGTTTTTTTAATGTTGAGTCGTATGAACTGTTTATATCATTTGCAAATATTTTCTCCCATTCAGTACTCTGTCTTTTCATTTGGTCGATGGTTATTTTTCCTTTGCTATCTGTAAAAGCTTTTAAGTTGAATTAGGTCCCGTTTGTTTATTTTTGCTTTTATTTCCTTTGTCTTAGGGGATGGATTAAAAAAGAATTGCTATAATTTAGGTCAGAGAGTGTTCGGACTATGAGGAAAACTCAAGACTTTTAAAACTTGCTTATCTCTTGAAATTTTGAATCATACTTTCCTTGGTCTTGGGTTTTCCTGGTAACTCAGAGGTAGAGAATCCACCTGCCAATGCAGGAGATGCCGGTTCAGTCCCTGAGTCAGGAAGATCCTCTGGAGAAGAAAATGGTAACCCACTTCAGTATTCCTTCCTGGAAAGTGCCATGGACAGAGGGGCCTGGTGGGCTACAGTCCATGGAGTTGCAAAGAGTCGGACACAGCTTAGCGACTAAACAACAAAAACAACAAATCCTTGGTCTTTGATTCTATATGACTTAAAGCCAGGTTCTTGGGACTTTTAACTTGCTGGCAGTATTTTGAGGCTGCTAATGGAACTAGTTGGACTTGATCCAGCAGGTGTGAAACAAATAAGGAGCTGTTATAGGGCCCATTGTTGATGAAGTAGATACAATTTCAGCTGAATGCTAAATGGCTTCAAAGAGTATGGTGCCCAGTAGTTTATTTTGTGTTTTATAACTGCACATAGAAATAGAAGAGGAAAGTCTGATCTTGGAATGGCATGTATCCTAACAGGAACTTAAAATTATCAAAATGATCTCTATGTATTATTGAAACAAGATCCAATGCAGATTTGTGTGTTGACTTCTAAGTAGTTTTAAAGTTAATATGCTGCTTTTTTTTTCTTAATTTAGGGAGACTTGAAAATTACAGGTGGTTTTTTCAGCTTTTGAAGTAGTGAAAAGATACATGTAGGATATTTTAATGGTGTGGAAAAGGGACTACATTGATTTTTCTTGAAAGGGAAAGTTGCTCAGTCATGTCCGACTCTTTGCAACCCTATGGACTAATACATAATACCAATATAGAATCCATGGGATTCTCCAGGCCAGAATACTGGAGTGGATAGCCTTTCCCTTCTCCAGGCGATCTTCCCAATGCAGGGATCGAACCCACGTCTCCTGCATTGCAGGCAGATTCTTTACTACCTGAGCCACAAGGGAAGCCCTTTATTTTACTTATGTATAGTAATAATGTCTGTCTTAAATGACCTATCAGTTCAGTTCAGTCGCTCAGTCGTGTCCGATTCTTTGTGACCCCATGAATCACAGCACGCCAGGCCTCCCTGTACATTACCAGCTTCCGGAGTTCACTCAAACTTGTGTCCATCGAGTTGGTGATGCCATCCAGACATCTCATCCTCTGTTGTCCCTTCTCCTCCTGCCCCCAATCCCTCCCAGCATCAGAGTCTTTTCCAATGAGTCACCTCTTCGTATGAGGTGACCAAAGTACTGGAGTTTCAGCTTTAGCATCAGTCCTTCCAAAGAACACCCAGGACTGATTTCCTTTAGGATGGACTGGTTGGATGTCCTTGCAGTCCAAGGGACCCTCAAGACCCTTCTCCAACACCACAGTTCAGAAACATCAATTCTTCGGCGCTCAGCTTTCTTCACAGTCCAACTCTCACATCCATACATGACTACTGGAAAAACCATAGCCTTGACTAGACGGACCGTTGTTGGCAAAGTAATGTCTCGGCTTTTGTGCTGTCTAGGTTGGTCATAACTTTTCTTCCAAGGAGTAAGCGTCTTTTAATTTCATGACTGCAGTCACCATCTGCAGTGATTTTGGAGCCCAAAAAAATAAAGTCTGACACTGTTTGCGCTGTTTCCCCATCTATTTCCCATAAAGTGGTGGGACCAGATGCCATGATCTTACTTTTCTGAATGTTGAGCTATAAGCCAACTTTTTCACTCTCCTCTCTCACTTTCATCAAGAGGCTTTTTAGTTCCTGTTCACTTTCTGCCATAAAGGTGGTGTCATCTGCATATCTGAGGTTATTGATGTTTCTCCTGGCAATCTTGATTCCAGCTTGTGCTTCTTCCAGCCCAGCGTTTCTCATGATGTACTCTGCATAGAAGTTAAATAAGCAGGGTGACAATATACAGCCTTGATGTACTCCTTTTCCTATTTGGAACCAGTCAGTTGTTCCATGTCCAGTTCTAACTGTTGCTTCCTGACCTGCATATAGGGTTCGCAAGAGGCAGGTCAGGTCGTCTGATATTCCCATCTCTCAGAATTTTCCACGGTTTATTGTGATCCACACAGTCAAAGGCTTTGGCATAGTCAATAAAGCAGAAATAGATGTTTTTCTGGAACTCTCTTGCTTTTTCAACGATCCAGCGGATGTTGGCAATTTGATCTCTGGTTCCTCTGCCTTTTCTAAAATCAGCTTGAACATCAGGAAGTTCACGGTTCACGTATTGCTGAAGCCTGGCTTGGAGAATTTTGAGCATTACTTTACTAGTGTGTGAGATGAGTCAATTGTGTGGTAGTTTGAGCATTCTTTGGCATTGCCTTTCTTTGGGATTGGAATGAAAACTGACCTTTTCCAGTCCTGTGGCCACTGCTAAGTTTTCCAAATTTGCTGGCATATTGAGTGCAGCACTTTCACAGCATCATCTTTCAGGATTTGAAATAGCTCAACTGGAATTCCATCACCTCCACTAGCTTTGTTCGTAGTGCTGCTTTCTAAGGCCCACTTAACTTCACATTCCAGGATGTCTGGCTCTAGGTCAGTGATCACACCATCGTGATTATCTTGATTGTGAAGATCTTTTTGTACAGTTCTTCTGTGTATTCTTGCCACCTCTTCTTAATATCTTCTGCTTCTGTTAGGTCCATACCATTTCTGTCCTTTATCAAACCCATCTTTGCATGAAATGTTCCCTTGGTGTCTCTAATTTTCTTGAAGAGATCTCTAGTCTTTCCCATTCTGTTGTTTTCCTCTGTTTCTTTGCATTGATCGCTGAGGAAGGCTTTCTTATCTCTCCTTGCTGTTCTTTGGAACTCTGCATTCAGATGCTTATATCTTTCCTTTTCTCCTTTGCTTTTCACTTCTCTTCTTTTCACAGCTATTTGTAAGGCCTCCCCAGACAGCCATTTTGCTTTTTTGTGTTTCTTTTCCATGGGAATGGTCTTGACCCTATCTCCTGTACAATGTCACGAACCTCCGTCCATAGTTCATCAGGCACTCTATCAAATCTAGTCCCTTAAATCTATTTCTCACTTCCACTATGAGTTACATTAAATTCTTGAAAAGAATATCATACAAACTAGAAAGTTTTAAGCACAGACTTGTCTTCTGGCATACTATTTTTAGATTGTCATAGGTTAATCTGCTGGTTGTTTAATGGCTTGGAAAGGGGAAAGGAACTAATTTAAACTGGATTTGTGTGTTCTACACGTGTTAAAGCATTCCCAGATTCTAAAAATTAAAGATGGAGATACTGGTAATTTGATTTTTACATGGGTGATTGGATTTCATATAATTGATATATAAAGGTTCAGGGCTTGTTTTTGTGATGTGGGTAAATGCAAGTCAAGTATTAATCCATTATATAAATATTTGAGTGCCTAGAACACCTGTTCTATGTAGGTGTGCCAAATACTAGAAATTTAGAGGTTAGCAAGACAGATGGCTCCTAAAATATGTTGTTATCAAAATATAGTGGGGCTGAATTACATGGTCTAACTTTGACCACAAAAGTGACTTGTGTATTAACATGTCTTGGAGCCTTTTTTCATTTCTTTCTATAGCACTCCCTTTCTCTTCAAAGTTGGGACCTGTATAATACGGAAGAGCTAAGGAAATATGGCAAATACAGGTAAAGGTTCATGATTTGCTGTGTCCTGTATTAGAGGTTTGCTGGAAATTCAGAGGAAGACCATGTTGATCTGACTTAATAGAGCTCTGAAGTGGGCTGTATTTTCTGACTCACATGTGTATGTGTTAACAGTCCCTTGGCAGTGTAGGTTAAGAGTTGATTTAGAAGCAGGTAGGTGATACCTGAAAATTTGCTCCCTGTCCTCCAAAATACATACACAGGTATACATACAGATGCCCATGTGCACATCCCATATTTGAGCTAGAGATTTTAGGTTTAAAATTGGATTAAATTTTTAGGCTTGAGTTGGTCATATTTCATTCACAGTATGAGTTGTTCTGATCCTTTTATTATAACTGTTTGCCTGCAGCATTTAGGGAATTGAGTTTTGAATCGAGATCAGAGGAAAAGTTTGTAGAGCTAGCAGATAGGTTTGGTACTGGAGAGTATCTGACACATGCTATCTGAGAAAAAGTGAGAGAAGGCAGGGTTTGGGATAAAATAATTTTGCCTGTTTTCTAGTTGGGTAGAATCCATACTAGAAGGGTTAGATCCCTGGCTGGGGAAAATCCCCTGGAGAAGGAAATGGCTACCCACTCCAGTATTCTCACCTGAGAAATCCCAAGGACAGAGGAGCATGGTGCGCTACAGTCCCTGGGGTCACAAAGAGTCAGGCACAATTTAGCGACTAAACAACAACAGTTCTACAAGTGCCTATTCAAGTGCCTTTTTTTTAAACAAGGTAGCGTTTGGTGCTATATCAAAGATTAATCTGATACAGAGCTTGCCTGAAAGAAGGCCACGGTTCAGTAACAGTGCTCCTGACTTGGAATTAGCTTAAGGACCAGTGAATATTCTACCAGTTAGGTTGCTCGTACCTGACAGAGGGTGTATTCAGATTAGTATAAGAGACTAAATCATCCCTTCTTCTTTGTCCTGACCCTTGTTTTCCCTCCAGTTCCTGCCTTTGTCTCTTTTAGGCTGTGAGCGAGGTGATGTGTTTTTCTGTTCCTTTTCAAGGTGAACCGTTTGTGAGATTTCCTACTAGAGAGACTACTGTTCTGGGCCTCCTGACAAGTAAAACAAAAATGGAGTATAGGCATAGGATGCAAATAATGATTGTGTAGTCAAAGCTGTGCTCTTAACAGCTCTTGCCATCTTGCAGAGACTGACTCTTACAGTTAGTAAAAGACAATTGAAGATAAATTAAAGTGAGGGAGAGTGTGTTAAGCCATTGGAGGGAAAGGAGAATGTGAAATCAGTGAAGTGGTATGTCGCTGTCAGGATTTTCTTCTTTCTTGCCTGTGTTCCTATTTTCTCTTTTTTTTTCTCCCCCTTTCCTTTTTTCCTCCCTCTCTTTGTGGATTTAGACCACTGAAATGTTGTATATTATCCATTTATACCTGGGCCTCTCAGTGATTAACATTCTCTTGTCTTTTCCAGGTGCTCTGTAGTCATTGTGGCATTGTCCGCTTATTGTGGGCAGTGCAGGATTTGCTTGGGTGGGACGTTTGTTTTATTAACGGTATTTCCCTTGTAGGTTACTGATCACTGATTATCTCTTGGCTTTGGTAATGCTTTGCTACCTGGCATACCCAGAAATTAACTTAATTTGGAGTTTTTAGCAAGGACACACCCACTACCGCGTATCCAGTTGAAGAATAGCTGTGCTGTCTTGTAGAAGTTTGTCTCTAACTGCATAGAGTAACAGGGTTGAGAAGAGGTGGACATTCACTTGAATCTTTAGCTCTCACATCGATGTTTTAAATGAGAGCACTGCTTCTTATAATTGATTAAAATGGATAGTCACGAATCAGTTTAGACTGCTGTTGGGTTGGATTTGAGTGTACAGAGATGGCTATAGGAAATGATGGTTCTCTTGTTCGGTATCTGGTTGAACTCCTTGAGAACATCAGGTCCAAATATTTATTTTTCTCAAGTATAATTTTGAAATTATAGAAAATTGCATTAATAATACAAATAGTTCCCATTTACCCCCTGGCAAGATTCACTCATTGTTAACATTTTGCTACATTTGGGCTATCACTTTATTTTTTTCTGAACTTTTTGAGAAGTTGTGTGCATCCTGTCCCTTTACCATGTAGTACCTAAAGACGTGTATTATCTAAGAACAGCATTCTTATAGTTTCAAGGACATTCCAGTTATCAAGGAAATTGATACAATACACTTCTTTAACACACAGCCCACATTCAGATTTCTCTAGTTTCCTCAGTAACGTTCTTTAATAAATTTTTTCCAGTCTAGGATCCAATCTTCAATCATTTATTGACTTGTCATGTCTCTAGTTTCCTTTAATCAGAACCCTATCCTTAGCCTTTCTTTGTCTTTTGTGACACTGACACTTCTGAAGAGTGACAGACCATTTATTTACGGAATCTCCCTCGATTGGGATCTGTCTGATGTGTCCTTGTGATTGAATGTAGGAGGTGTCGCAGTGATTGGATGTAAGAGGTGAGCAGGAATGCTTCGTTACTGCGTGTGATTCTCAGGGCCTCTCATCAGGAGGAGTGTGTCCACTTGTACTCTTTGCAGTGATACCAGCTTTGATCTTCCCATTAGTGTGGGAAAGTTACTGTTTTCCTTTTTCCAGTAAGCAATTCTGGGGAGATACTTTGAGATTTAATATATGCTCTTCATCATCAAACTTTCATCCTCAAAAAATTTTAACATTCTTTGGCAGTTTTGCCAGAATCTATTGTTAGTATGGTGGTTGAAGTTCAAATCTTTGATTGCACAAACCCAGTAGTATAGGAGGGAGTCTGTTCCAGCTGTTGGTTTCCTTGGCTTTATAAAGTATTTTGTGTTGAACTGGATTTTCTCTTCTGAGACTTTGACACATTATTTCAAATTTTGTACTTCTATGCCACTTGTGAGATAAGCCTGCTGTTTTCTTCTTTGTAACAGCCCCTCAGAATGCATTCCACTTTTGTCTTTTCTCTCAGTTACTACTCCCATTTCTAACAGTTGTTTGTTGTGAGAGAGAGCTTTCCTGAGTTTATAATCATACTCTTGGTTTCCTGCTAACACTCATTTATTAATGTCATAGATCTAGCACCAAATCCAGATACCAGTTCCAGATATGGTTTATATCAGTTCCAGATACGGTTTATTCACTACAAAAGATTGCTGTTGCTTATAATCTAGTTTGAGCACGAGGCTTTGGAGTCAAATAAATCTGGATTCAAGTTCTGTCTCTTCAACTTATTAGCTCTGTCCTCTTCAGCAAGTTCGTAACGTCTCTGAACTTGAGTTCCATAATCTGAAAAGAGTTGGTAATAATTGCAGCTACCTTTTAGGGGGGAATGAGGATTAAGTGTGCATGTAAAATTCTGGGAATGGTGTCTGTTGCACTGTAATCACTCATCAAATGTTTATTGTTATTATATAGAAAGGATGCTTCTATTTTTACACCCAAGATTGGTGTAGTTTATTTTTAGCTGTTGTTTTTTACTGTAGGCTCATTTAAATCTGTGGTGAAAATGAGAACGTTTTAGTGTTACTGAAGCACAGTTAGACTCTTGAATAAATATTTTAACTTATGTGAATATTATTCTATCAGTGACAACTTTGATAAAGTTTAGAGTCATTTCTTAAATTATTTATATGTCCATTATAAGTAGATTATAAAGTAACAAACATTTGAGTTATTTTGACTGAATCCTAAAACCTTTAGCCTTTTAGTGCATAGCAAATACACAATCAGTTTTTCAGCATTAAATAATATTTTAAAAATTAGCCAGTGAATTTTGAGTGTTTGTATGCTATTTCTTACAGCATTTTAAAACCATGTTGTTAATATAAATAGTAAATTACTTTGTGAAATCCTAAAACTTTTCCTAAAATTTACTATGGAAACTGAGTTTATTAATACACACATATTGGGGGAACAGTTATCCAGGTATTTTAGGACATATTGATTGAACACAATTTTATTTTCCAGATAAGCTGTCTAGAACACTTGGAGAACCTGTTTCAATAATTATAATATAGGAATTTGAGTCTGTGGGGAAATGTGCTGTAACCTTTCATTGTAATGTTAGAAGTATAGCTCCTCTTTGTATCACAACAGGACCAAGAGTCTTATTCTCCTTAGTCAGAGGGTCCCCAGGGATATTCTTGGTACACTCAGGGCACCCCATTGACTGTCTCTTTATAAAAAAAGTTCTTTCATTGGTGGTTATTTATGCCAAAGAAATAAGCTAAACTTTAGGGAAAAAAAGAAAGACCTAGTTTTGCTTACTTTGAGTATAAATGATTATAAAAGGTAGAAAAATCTATATGTTACAGTTACATATTGTTCTGTTACATACATTGGTGTCAGATAGCAAGTGAAATGTTATTCCTGATTTTACATTGCACCCCTTTTTATGTAGCTGTAAGAGTGAAAGCACTCCTTAAACTTGTAGACAATTAAAGTGTGCATAGTTAATTTGAACTGTCTCAACTCTCTTTCATGTTAAATGTGTTACAGGAATGAATCTGAAGTCTGCTGCAATAAAACACTGAAGGCTTTAAAATGTTTTCTTGCATAAAACTCAAACTTTAAGTAGCTGCTTATGAGGCTAGGGAAGGGAGGAAGCTAATGTCTGTCTCAAGATACAGGACAGCTGTTTGCTCATCAACCTCAACTGTGTGAGTAGACTTAAGCCTGTAACACTGTGTACTTAGGCATAATAATAACTTACAGTTTTAAAATCTAAAGTACTTAAAGATACACTTAAGTCAGCATGATGAGGTATTTTTTAGGGTCTATTTTTTTCTGGTGGGTAGAATGTTGAGGGTGGAATGGGTGATAGGTTTTTATTTATAAAGTATTTTTGAGAATAAAACTTAACAACTAAGTATCATTAGTGACCATGCTCTTTTTTCATTATTCTATTATTGTGAAGCAAAAGAAGAAAATTCTGTAGATCACTCTGTTTTATAGTTGATTTCATCCTTTTAAAATAAATATTTTAATCAATCATAAAATGTATTTTGGAAGTATGATGTGTTAGATATTATATAGAAAATAGTTCTTGGAAATAATTTAATAACTTAAATTGTAATTAATAATTTTTATAATGTCTGTGTTTAATCAGAGAGAGTATGTACTTCAAAATAAAGGAACTCTAGTTTATTGAATGTAGTTAGAAGTCTTTTACACTTGCCAACTTTGTTTTTAACATACTTAATATAAATTCCTGTGGAAAGAAGAATTCTCCTTTTTCTCTTACTAAAAGCTATCACCTTAAGAATCATTTTGGAATAGAGGGGTCTGATTTTTTTTTTCTACTTTCTTTTTTTGTTTTTGTATTGGGTTTTTTCCTTCTCCTTCATGGATTTAGGAGTAAGACTTTTTTTTTTTTTTTTAGGAGTAAGACTCTTAATTGAATGTTTCCCGCAGTAGAGAAACGTATGGTTTTATAGAAAAGATAATTAAAATATAAGACATTGCCATGAGCAGTGTGATGACCATGGAGGTTAAGATTTATCAAATCTTATTAACTATTTAGGGAACTATGAAATAAAAGAAATGCTGTTTGCAGTAAGATGAGCTTACTTTCTCTTTCACATCAGAATGTGTTGACTGAAGGAAAATAAAAATTGACTGATTTTAGAATCAGTGAGTGAGGAGGCTCTTAGAAAGCATAATGAAGAACATGTAGTGAATATGGATATTCTTATGAAAGTAGTCAAAGAGTACATGCCAGAAATGAAGAGAGGAATATAGATACATTCAAAAGTAGTTAAAAAACTTGAAGTTTCAGTCTGTTCGATTTTTTTTTTTTTTCCTTTTCTGGGCTGGTCAGTAAATGGACAGTACTGTATGAATCCCCAGGGGTTACCTTAGTCCTAATTTTTCAGTAGCTCTAAAGAAATCATGTTTAATGATGACAAGTCTCACTTTAGTAAGGTTTTAAGGTCTATAATATGAGGTTTAACTCTACAGTTTACAGTCATTTGGTATTTCCCCTGTAAAGGGTGAGTTTAATTTGGTACTATTTTGTGTAGTACTCTAGCACTCTATGCTCTTCTCTTAGTGTTTCTTTATTGTCGAATAAAGAAAATGTAGGTGAAGGAAGCCTTTAGTACATACTTAGTGAAAGTTTGATTTATTTATTTTTTTATTGAAGGATAATTGCTTTACAGAATTTTGTTGTTTTCTGTCAAACCTCAACATGAATCAGCCATAGGCGAAAGTTAGATTTTTAAAGATAAAATTAGGCAGAAAGGACACACAGTAGGAAACAAGAGAAGCTTGTATATAACTATGGAGGATTTGGGGGAAACTGTATGCCAATAGATTGGTCCTGTTTACATTTCTCCTTCTATCGCTCTGAGATGATTCTTCGTGTCTGTGTTATTATTCTACTGAGCAGGTAGAGCGGAGTGCTGAGGAGCTAATTAAGTTTCCTGGGCTAGGAAGTGCTTGCAGGAGAGAGTGAGCACCATTCGTAAACTCTGCTTCTGCTCTGTCCCTGGCCTGCCCTACCCTTAGCATACCACATAGGCTTCTTGTTGATCTTGCACTCACTTCTGTGACAGAGTTTTGCCTAGATCATATGTATATTTTAACTTCTTATGTTGTTGTGTCTTGCAATATGCAGTAACATGGAGTTCCTGAGTTACACTGAAAGCCATGTAACATGCATGGTTAAGGGCCCAGGGTGTACAGTCAGGCTGCCGATTCAGATCCTAACATGATAGTGAACAAATGACTTAAACCTTTCTGTGACTCACTTTTCTAATCTGTAAAATAGATACAGTAATAATTTGTTACCTGATACGGGGTATTGTGAGGTTTAAGTGAGTCATCGATACTTGCAAATTATTACTTTTATTATTAATCTTTTGTTTCTTCTTTGAGAGGAATAATAGTAAGTGGCCTATTCCAAGTCCTTAAAGTAATCAGTTGTAAGGCTTTAGGATCTAGAATTGGAAATTCAAAAAGGAGGGTATTTTCAGTTGGGTATCATGGAAGATCTCTCTTGATCAGTAGAATAGAGAACCTTACTCTCCTGCCTTCTGTTCTCCTTCTGCTGTATTAGCTAGCCAAGTTTCAGTTTTCAGTACACATATGTGGCTAAGTGTATTGGACAGTGCTGTTCTAGATGGTTGGATTTGAATCTGTAATATATTTACTTTAAACATGGCATATCTTGATGACACGCAGCTGTATTTGTCTAGAACATGAAAGATTGGTCTTGGTGTCAGATGTAACTCCACACAAGAGGAAGAAAGGAAGGGAAAATACTTATTGAGGAATATTGGTTAAAGTTAGGAATATTTTCTCTGACTTTTAGGTCAAGTGATTTTTAGGCACTTCAGCAAAGTCAGTATCAGTTTAGTCACTCAGTCGTGTCTGACTCTGTGACCCATGGACTGCAGCACACGAGACTTCCCTGTCCATAATCAGCTCCCGGAGCTTGCTCAAACTCATGTCCGTTGAGTTGGTGATGCCATCCAACCATCTCATCCTCTGTCATCCCTTTCCCCTCCTGCCTTCAGTCTTTCCCAGTATCAGAGTCTTTTCCATTGAATCAGTTCTTGGCATCAGGTGGCCAAAGTACTGGAGCTTCAGCATCAGTCCTTCCAATGAATATTCAGGACTGATTTCCTTTAGGATGGACTCACTGAATCTCCTTGCAGTCCAAGGGACTCTCAAGAGTCTTCTCCAACACCACAGTTCAAAAGCGTCAATTCTTTGGCACTCAGCTTTCTTTATGGTCCAGCTGTCACATCATACATGACTACTGGAAAAATCATAGCTTTGACTAGAGTCATTATAATGATATTTTAAAATAAGGCATGGATGGATGAACTAAGCAGTATTGAAGGTCTTGAGTTCTGTCAGTTTAATGCTGGAAGAGTGCTTTCTAATCTAGAAGCACCTTTGAAAGCTTGGCAATGTAATGGATGGCAAACTTAAGTCTCTCAGGAAGGACTCAGTACCAGTGTTTTATTATAAGAGAATCTTCCTCTGTTGGAGATGGTCCTGCTAAACCTTAAAGTAGTCTGGAGTCAGCACTGGTCATCACTCATTGTGTGTGTAGAAATGTGGTGTGTGTGTGTGTGTGTGTGTGTGTGTGTTTCTGCTGCTTCTAATAGGAAGAAGTAGAAACATGGTTTTATGTTCTGTAAGATTTTGCTGTTTTCTGGAATCTAATCAGGGGCCAGAACACATTGGAACAGATATCCATTCTAACTGAAAAAGGGAAATGGGAGATTATTTTAAAAGAGATGTGAAAAATCTCAGGGAATTGGCAAGAGGTTTACAGCTTTGGTACCTTTTTCTGTGTTTGGTGTTCTTCCTCTTCTCCACCACCTTTTCAGATTGGGCCATTGGGTCAGGTTTTCCCCCCTCTCTACTTAACTTTTCTGGAAATATCCTGTGGTACCAGTGGGGCAGTTAGAGTTAAGACCTGAAGGTTGTACATATTGTATTAAAAGGGAGTTGAAGGAGTCAATTGACATGCCTAACTTCAGTTTCTTTAACTGATTAAAAAGAAGGGAGGAACTCTATGAAAGTAGAGTGTTTTGGGTGCATTTTATAGTTTTGTGGCTCATAGGGATTATTGAAATTAAAAGTGACATCTGTGTATATACATGAAAGTCACACATCCGTATTCCTATCCTAACACTTGTACTGATCCTTATAAGCAGAGCTGTCTGTCATAACTTTCATCTTTTATGGTACCTCAGAGAGCAGTAGGCAGCACAAGTGTATAAGCAAGGCCCCTTAAATGAAGAACTGGGATAAAAAGAAAAATCGACCTATAATCATTTAATTTTGCTGTATCTTTTCTGATCACAGTCTAAACTGCATAGTTTTGAAGGTGTTTTTTCATGTCTTATATTTGAGTGCCTCTTGTGTACCTGCCATTGCTCTGGAACAGGAATTGGCAAACTGAAGCCCATTACCACCTCTTTTTGTTAATAAAAGTTTTATTGGAACAGAGCTATGCCCATTTATTTAGTCGTTTGGAGAAGAAAAGTAAATGAAAACACATAAATATGGGAACCAATGGGAAAATTTGAGTGGGTTCCCTATTTTGCAAAAAAAGGATATTGAATTGTTTTGTGCAGATAATGACTATGTCAAATTCTTTAAGATATGCAATATGGAACCTGCATAAAATTGAGAACATAAAATTGACTACAACTTTCATTATAAAATAACAACATGGTGTGCCAGCTTAAGCACATTGCTAAATGAAGCCCTCTCTGAGTGAACTGAATTAGAAAAAATACCCCGAAGCTCAAGAGAGTGAGGCTGAGCATCTTTGTTCAGGGCACAAACTGTATAACATTTAGTGGTCCTTGCTGGCAAACCTAGATCCTGTCTCGAACAGCAAATTCAGTTTCTTTAGAAGGAGCCTATTGCAGCCTATTTGCTTTGGGGTAAATGCTTATTTCCTGCAGGTTGTAGTACAAGGCTGCTACTTTGCAACACAGTTTAATTCACGTATTCAGCAAATACTGAATATCTACCATGTGCCAAGCATTTTTGTAAGTTATCAGTGGACAAAATGGACAGAGTCGCTGCTGTTACAGAGATAACATTTTAGTAGAGGGAAGATATAGATGAAATAAGTTTAATTTAATAGTAAAGATTAAGATAAGGGCACTGAAGAAAAATAAAACTGGATAGGGTAATAAAGGATGCTGGTGGTTATTTCAAATAGGGGGATGAGGGAAACCCTCCTTCAGAAGATGACAGGTGAGCAAAGGCCTGAAGTAGATGAGGGACTCCTGTCCTCCTAGTGACTTCTGGAAGGTAGAAGTTATAGCAGTTACAAAGGCCTTAAGACCGGAGCATACCTGGCAGTGTATGTGATCCGGAGGAGTGGGAGAGAGGAGGTCAGGTAATGGGGGAACAGATTATAAAGCGCCTCTATGTCGGTAGGGAGTTTGGCTTTTACTTGGTCAACTGGAGGATTTTGAGCAAGCATGCAGTGTGCTTTGTTTTAGATTTAACATGATCACTGGCTGCTGTGTTGAAAATACACCATAGGAAGGTAGTAAGAGAAGCAGGGGAGACAGATGTATCAGTAACTGTATTGGTTATCAATAACTATATAGCACATTACCCCCAAAACTTAATGGCTTCAAACAACAAACGTTTATTGTCTCACATGGTTTCTGTGAGGAATAGAGAAGCGGCTTAGCTGTGTAATTTTGACTCAGGGTCTCTCATGAGGTTGCAGCTCAGATGTCAGCAGAGGTTGCAGTCATCTGAAGACTTCACCAGGACTGAAGGGTCTGCTTCCAGATTCACTCACATGCCTCGTGGCCTGAGGCCTCAGTGACTGAGCAGTTGGGTCCCTCCCTACAGCACCGTCGGGCCTTCCCCAGAGCGAGCGATCCACGAGAGAGAGCAGGGCAGCAGCCACAGCGTGCAGCGTCTGCCGTGACTACGGACCATCACGTGCACAGCATTCTTTTGTTATCCAGACCAACACCCAGAAAATGCGGGTGGGGACTACCAAGGGCCTGAATGCCAGGAATCCTGGGGCTCTCTGGGGGTCGCCTTGGAGGCTGGCACCTGGTTTACATGGTATTGTCTCAGTGTCATCACAGCAAAGCCTGCCTTTCAGCAGTACCAGTGAGTTCCAGGGAGGAGTGACTGAGTCATAGGCCAGACTCGGATCACATGCCCACCCCTGAGACAGGTCTGGCTCTGAGGAGGCGGGGTTAGACCTATCTCAGCAAGTGAGAGAGAGGTTCTACTATCTGAAAGGGTAAGGAGGAAAATGTACCAGGCAGACAGAAACTGTCAGTTCAGGAATATGATATCTTCATGTCCAGTTATTAAATGCTTTTATAATGATTAAGACACCATGGATGTTATTTATATAGCCTTGGTGAATAGAAAGCAGTGTGCTAAATAGAGGACAGTTTGTACCAAGAACCTTGCTGTCCTTTTTCCCATCATAGCTACAACTCTGTGTAAACTATACCTGCTGTTAAAAGATTTGTGTGAAATAT
This sequence comes from Bos javanicus, assembly GCF_032452875.1. NCBI lineage: Eukaryota > Metazoa > Chordata > Mammalia > Artiodactyla > Bovidae > Bos > Bos javanicus. The sequence continues at coordinate 25,658,907 of NC_083888.1, forward strand.
TGCCTTTCATAGTTTTTTCCCCTTATTGGGTGATGAACATATACTTAATTAAGAGATGAAGGTTAGGGAGCAAATAATACTTTAAATTTACATTGTCTGGATTAGAGAGAGTCCCACAGTTAGTAGGACCTCTGCCCCTGGGAGTCCCAGGCCCACCTAGACTCCCCACATTCTCTCCGGTGATGATTACATTAACACCATTTGCTTATTTAATCCAGGAATTGGCAGACTTTTCGTTCATCACCTATTTTTGTTCAGCACATGACCCAAGAATGGCTTTTGTATATTTAAGTGGTGAAGGTAAAAATCAAGAGGGACATTTTATAATGTGAAAATTCTAGGAAATTCAAATTTTGGTGGTCATTAAGTTCAGTTCTATTGGAACATTGTTGGTGGCTGCTTTGATGTGACAACAGTGAATTGAATAATTGTAACAGGTTGCATGGCCTTGAAATCTAAAATATTTACTATTTGGTCATTTACAGAAAGGTTTGCTGGCCCCTGATTTACACATTTTTGAGTGCAGCAGAGTAGAGTCATCTAAGGTGGGAATGCCAGTCAGTTTTCCTGAAGCCTATCTTCTTCACCTGGAAGCACCATAGTGGCCTCAATTTGTGAGACCTGTTGTGCTGGTCAGTGAAAACGTCTTTATGTCAATAACCAGGGAAGTGAGGTTTGAGTATACTAGAATTGGCTCAGAGGTCTCTTATCCTTGTATAACTTAGTGTGTTGAAACTGATGGATTATTTGCAGGGAAGGAATATGTGGTATCCCCCAGGATGTTATTCTCGTGTTAGCTGGACTCAAGCCATTTTGTCCTTCAGCCCACACAGCAGCAGGAAAGACAAGCTAACATAGGGACCTAGGAACTGCTGTACAGAGAGAGAGCTGCAGGGCACCCTCAGTACAGTAGGAACCCTAACTCAGAGTGAACAGGGTAACCCTAGACTATCAGAGTGAACAGCATCATCACCACATCTTCTACTCTTTCATCTGTTCACTTTATAGATGTCCCTAGGTTTTCTATAACCTTTGCAGAGATTCTTGACCCCCAGAACATATGTCTCTTGCCTATATGATAGCTGATGGAGCCAAATGCTGAGAACCTCTGTGGGAAATTACTATATGCTATCAGGAGACATTAATCTCAAACACCTGTGACAGAATGGGTATTCTTCTTTGATCAATTATTATTAATAAAACAAATTATAGAAGAGTGTTCAACTACTTTGCTCTTTTCTGAGATTTCCATTTGATAAAATTGCAGAGGATTAGCCAGTTTTGAGTGGTAAAGGCCAGGGGCAAAGGGAAAGCTTGTCTTATCACTTTGCGCCTGCAGTTTTAGTTCGAAGTTTAGTAGGCATTCTTATGTAACTCAGCATGTATATTTCTTTCTTCTCCTGAAATAAATGGTAATGATTCCAAGTTGAAAAGGTTGTAGGTGTTAACCTAAGAATTAAAACTCTGATGCTTATGAGCCAGGTGAAGGTAGCCTTGAGTTGGAGAGTATAGGCTCTCTCTGAGAAGGATCCAAGCTGATAGGTTTAATTTTGGGAACATCAGTCTACTGTTGTCAGGTTTTGCTATTTTCAAGAGGAGCTGAAAACCTGAGATTTTTTATTTGACATTTCCCCAACTTTTGGAAGTTAACAACTAATTAAAAAAAATTAATATGTGCTGGCTAACCAAACATGCCTGTGGGTCAGATTTCACTTGTTTGCCAGTTCACAACTTCTGTATTTAATTTGTCATTGTAAACCATATATCCTCCCTATTTATTTCAGGAGGAGGGAGAACAATGAAATGAAAAATTATATGTGCCTTTTATAACTGGTTTGGATTACTGATCATTCTTGCTGGGTGACTGTTTCAGTATATGAATCATGGGTACTGTGGTTGAAACATTTTTCATCAGTCTGTTTTCTCCCCCTTTCAATGGAAAATAACCCTTTTGGGGGGCCTGATGTGAATAGTCCAACAAAAATGAAATGTGTGTATTCAACAAAATACTTTGTATTATTCATAGTAGGCAAAAAGGGAATTTGAAAAGGGAAATGACTTGTGTACCTGTAAAGCATTTGAATAATGGGTGAGCTTAAGTGCCCCCATAAGGTGGTACAGAGAGTGTGTGTTGGAATACAAAACAGAGGAGGATCGAGGTGGACAAAAACGAAACCAGAAGAGGTAGAATTTAAGCTGATTCCTGAATAGGATTGTTGTAGGCAAAGTGAAGAAGCGGAGGGCATTTATGAAGGAAGGAGCAGTATGAGTTAGATTTTTGTTTCCAGCAATGAGCATGATTTGTTTCAAACAGATGGGAGCAAAGGAACCTCTGCTTTTAGGCAGAGCAGAGATAGAGCAGTTACTGAGTTTCCACTCTGTGCCAGGTACTCTATGGATGCCTTCTGTATACATTGTATTACTTAATCTAGTTATATAAATATGAACACCCTTTTAAGGAGTTGAAACCTAGGGAAGTTTAGTAACATGTTCAAGCTCTTATAGGCAATAAAAACAGCAAAGCTGGGCTCTGACCCCAAGCCTATTCACTTTGCACTCGGCATTTACTTTTCAGGGAAATTGGACTGGTTACGGTAAATTATGTAGAGCTCAGAATCCCAGGTCTGGTACTCCTTCCTGGGGCAAATATAGAATAACTAAACTGGAAGAAATATGATGAGAACTTGGTGTTCTAGGAGAATTTAAATAAGTGGATTTTGAGGAGAGGCAGTAGAACAGAAGGAAAAATACTATTAAAATAGCCCAGGTATGAAATGAGAATCAGAATTGGGATGAAAAGAAAAGAGCATGAGATATTTCCAAATGAAAATTATTGGAACTTGGTGACTGAAGTCTAGGGAATGAAGTAGAGTGAAATAAGTTTGACATGTATTTGCAGTTATAATTGAGTCTATGTTGCATTCATTCATTGCCGTTCTTTTGTCAGAATTTTAATAATTAGTAATGAACTTTCTTTGTCGTCTTAAAAGTATTTGATCTTGAATTTTTTATGCTAATGAAAATTTCTTAGGTTAAAAGACATATAGGAAAAAAGTTTCTCAAGAACTTCGTTAAGCTAATTAAAGCTGCATAATGAAAAATTTTAAGAAGCTGCATATTCAACCTTAAGGTTGAGTAAATGAATGAAATTTTAAATTATCTTTAAATGAAAAGAGTAAGAATTCGTGAATGTTCCCAAATTTGTAGGTTTGGCAGGACAGGATGGACTTTGAAAGTCATCCTCTTTTAATTTTGTTTTTGATTGGAAAAAAAAAAAAAAGGACATTGACCTCAAAGCTTACAGATATGTGGCCTTGGGCAAGTTACTAACTTTCTTTGAATATCAGTTTTCTCATTTAAAATGGGGATATCACTAATACTGACATCATAGGGTTCTGGAGAGAATTAAGTGAGGTAATATAAATAAAACAATGAAAGTGGTTTGTGGCCCATAGTAAGCTCTGAGTAAGTATCTGAGGAAGGTAGAGAGGACAGTCAGGTGTGGATTTGATAATGAATGTTAAGAGTCAAATCACATTTTCTGAATTCTCTTCTAATTCGTACTTTTTTTTTTTTTCAATTCCACCGTGCTGATCCATTTTTCACAGTCAGGTGTGGATTTGATAATGAATGTTAAGAGTCAAATCACATTTTCTGAATTCTCTTCTAATTCGTACTTTTTTTTTTTTTCAATTCCACCGTGCTGATCCATTTTTCTCTGGCGATCTCAGTCTTTACCTCCTTGGATTTGTGGTTCTATCTATAATCCCACAATACCTAGAGCAATCAAGGAATTGTTCTGCTTTCTCCTTCTCTTTCCTCTTTTCCTTCCTGAATGCCAGGTTTGTGGGCCCTTCCTAGTTACCTACCAAAAAAGTACCAGAGCATGGGGACACCAGACTTTCAGTTTCTCCAGAGCCACCCCATCTTTGCCACTACACTTAAAGATAAACTAGGACACCCTTTTGTGGCTCTTGGTCTTTTTTCTGAATCCTCATGAAAAGTTACATTTTGTGGCCTAACCATGAATAAATAAAACTGATTTTTTTCCTTTTATTTCTCTCTTTTCCTGTGAAATCCTTGGTGCTTTTTATCTGCCATGATAATAGTTTTTGAAAGCTTTTGACTTAAAAAATTACTGCTGATTTGCTACTGTGCAGGGTATTTTGGCTTGGGGAAATTGTTACAACATTTTGAATTTTAGTCTTACTGTTCAAAAGCAGAGGTTGTGATACAAAAAGCTTCCTGGTCATGTTGTACTTCTTACCTGTGACTCTCTGCTTGAGTTTTTATAGATAGTTCTCTTTTCTGCTGCTGCTAAGTCACTTCAGTCGTGTCCGACTGTGTGACCCCATAGACGGCAGCCCACCAGGCTACTCTGTTCCTGGGATTCTCCAGGAAAGAATACTGGAGTGGGTTACCATTTCCTTCTCCAGTCTCTTTTCTGGATGCTTGTAATTGCCAGCATATACTGAAAAATTTGTCAGTACTGGTAGGGAAAGTTTTTAATTCTTATATAATTTTAATGTCATTAATATGCAGTATAGAATAGTTGGTGATTTAGAACAGTGTTTCCTGAGAATTCCCTGGCTGTCCAGTGGTTAGAACCCGGCACTTTAACTGCCCGGGCCCAGGTTTGATCTGTGGTTAGGGAACTAAGATCCAGCAAGCCGTGAAAATAAGTAAGAACACTGAGTCTCAATCTTTTTCCTTTATAGCCCCCCCACCCCACTCCCAGGAGTCTTTTGAAACAGTTTTTTCCTTATTGGCTTCCTACCTCCATAAAAATTTAATTCCACAGATGCAGTTATCTATAGTATATATTATATGTCCATCTGTTTTATACATACAGAGTAAGGGGGTTTTGTATTCCCATCTCCAGGGTCAGAGTCTGTCTTCTTGAGCTGGTGCTGCTTGCCGTGCTGGTTACAGCAGCAGGTTCTCAGAATTTTTGGTTTCAGGACCTTTGAGTTCTCAAAAGTTATTGAGTACGTTGAAGACTTTTAGCCTTTGTCTGTCATATCTTGTGAAAATTTTATCATATTACAAATTAAAGTGTGAGAGAATCACAGATATTTATTAGTTATTAATTTATTTAAAAGTTATTGTGAAAAATAACTCCACCTTCAAAGGGTTCAGTAAGAAACATGATATTGTTATGCATTTTTGCAAGTTCTTTAAGGTCTGGCTTAGAACAAACAGCTGGATTCTCATGGTTGCCTCCGTATTCAGGCTGTTGGTTCATGGGGTTGCAAAGAGTCAGACACGACTGAGCAACTGAACTGAACAATGTTTAAAAAAAGAAAGCTGGTGTCATACAGATATGTAGGAAAAGGAAGGAGTATTTTGATAACCTTTTCAGATAGTAGATGTCTCTCTTCTTTGGTATTACACCAAAATGTGACAATTTGTAGTTTCTTAAAGGGATAAGTTACAGTGTAGAATCTCATACTGTGTAAAAATGTTTTGTCCTGTTACTCTGAAACCCATAGGTCTATCTTTCCCTTTGAGTGAGTGTTTTGTTCATGAATAATTTTGTACCATAGTATGTTGGTCATTTAGAAAATATTGATTTCCTGGCTTATGCAGATCTCCCAAATGTTGATAATAGAACCAGTACTCACATGTCATTAATATCACCACTAATCAGCTTCCCTGGTGGCTCAGATGGTAAAGAATCTGCCTGCAGTGCAGGAGACACGGGCTTGATTCTTGGGTTGGGAAGATCCCCTGGAGAAGGAAATGGCAGCCCACTCCAGTATGCTTACCTGGAGAACCCCATGGACAGAGGAGCCTGGTGGGCTACAGTCCATGGGGTCACAAAGACTAGGACATGGCCGGGCGACTAACACTTTCACTTTTTTCACTAATCATTTTAAGAGACTCTCTAAAAATTATTTGTCAAGCTTTTTTACTTTATTATTTAAATATTGTCCTTGGCAATAAATACCATTAGTTATTTTTCTTGAAGTAACAGGCTTCATTCATTTCTGAGAAAATATCTGATATAATCAAGTCTGAATAATCAGAAACAAAAAACCTGTTCTGTGAAGATGACTCAGCTTGTAACTCAAATAATTGTTCAAGTGCTTTTTCTTCACTCACCATACCTCTGTATGCCACAGGAATGCTTTATGTGTATTTCCCAGTTTGTCACACAAAATATTAACAAGTTGTGTGTGTTCGGTCTCAGGATTTAATAAATTAAGAATTTTGCTGTGACAGTATGATGATCAAGAATTTAGTAATGGTACTGTATGTCATGGTTTGACTCCTTGATGAGGCTCCAGGTTCTTACCACCTTTGCTGTTTACTCATCATTGGATTCTGAGATGACTTGGCTTCATAAAGTAAAAAAGATGTTTTTCAAAATCTCAGATTCTATTCCTAGGCCTAAAGGTCTAAAGATTATCAACAGTTTTAGGTTTTTCTTTTTAAAGGTAAATGCTAAACCTAAACCTGCTTTGTTTTATAATTCAGTCAAATGCATTATTGCTCTTGGTTCTGAAATTTGCATTAAACCCACCCCATTCACCCCTCAATCCACAACAGTGTTTGCAAATAATTTAGGTGAAAAAAAAATCTGTTAGTGGGAAACAGTGAAGGTTTCTTTCATTGTTTATCAATTCGAGAAGACTTCAGTGGCAAAACACTGTCCTTCATTGTTAGTCTTATCATTTATGATGTTTGAACATAGACTTCTCTGTAAAGACACCTATACCCATTTTGGAGTAACCTTCATTTCATTTGGGAGGCTTTTTGTTGTTGTTGTTTTTTAAATAAGATAGAACTTGTTATTACCTTCTGTCATGTTATTCATGCCAAAGAACCGCTTGCTGTATGGGAGGAATGGCACACAGGGTTCTTCTGTCTGCTGTAATTGATTATTGCCTGTGGTTCCCAAACAATTCCTCTGCCTGTTTTTAAATTTTAAGTACTTTAAATATTCTGTCCCCAATTATATAGTAGTATCTTCATTTAAGAGGATTTTAAAAGTACAAAGAAGATACACATTAGAAAAAAAAAAAATCTGTTAGCTTTCCCATCCTTAGATTTATTCTTTCTGATCCTTGTTGATGATTAATAGGTTTTTCAGCATTATAAATAAGCTGTGAAATACATGCCGTGTGTATATACACATAATGTATTTATAATTTTTTTCTGATTCTACCCAAGTTATTCTGTTGAAGGAGATGATGGGTTCAAAAGGGCAGTCTTTCACAAGGCTCTTAAGATGAATTGTCAATGTCGCTTTCTAAAATGGCTGACTCACTTTCTCATTTTACCAGTGTTCTATTTCTCCACATCTTCACCAGCATTGATATTATGTTAAATGCTTTTTAAACAGAAAACATTATGCAAGTTAAAACAAACTTTTTTAAGCAATAGTTAAGTGATTAGGCCTTACTAATACAACAAAGAGAAAACTGTATTTCTCATTCCTAGGTGTCCAAGCTGAACTAGACTTAAAGGATTTTTCTTAACATTCTGATGGTGTGGAGTCTTTAGATCTTTCTCTAGTTCATAACATTGTTTGAGCCAGTACAATCCTCCTTTTGTACAGTGAGGGTCAGAGATAAAAGTTCAGTTTTTGTATCCTTTCGATATTTTTTTTTCCTCTCTCTATGCCAGACAGCTGTAGAGTGGTTTGGGGAGGAGTATATGTGCATTTTCCTTTATTACATAAAGCGGATTTGGATAATATATGATTGTAGTATGTATCAGAGTTCTCTGCTCATTCTGTGTAAATTTCAGGTGTGCAACAGAGGAACATGGCTCAAGAAACTAATCACAGCCAAGTGCCTATGCTTTGTTCCACTGGCTGCGGATTTTATGGAAACCCTCGTACGAACGGCATGTGTTCAGTGTGCTATAAAGAACATCTTCAAAGACAGAATAGTAGTAATGGTAGAATAAGCCCACCTGGTAAGTAGTTCTTACCTGGTAAGTAAAACACAGCGCTGTTCATAACTGAGATACACCTGAGTAGCACAGGATACCCAGCACCTCTTCCTGCTTCCACACTGTACTTAAATTACTACATTTACATCAGGAAAATGTCTCATTACATATTGTAATGATCAGTGGTAGGGCAAGAGAAAGAGGAGGATCTCCACTCATTGAAAAGAACTACTGTAGATCCATCTCAGTCTTACGTGCTGTGCTCAAGAACTCTTATCTTACTAATTAATAAAATAGATGCACACTCCAAGTATGTAGAGCTGTCTTGGAAAATAAGCTCTGAATGAGTGGGGGCTGTAGGAGGACCTTGATTCTTTTCTCTAGGATGACTTCTGAGGCCAAGGTAGTTGGAGGAGAGAGTTCCACATGGATAGCCACAGATGATTTCAGAGAAAGCCTTCCTCCATTCTGCATAGGAAGGAGAGGTGGGGGCAGTTTGACTCAGAGAAAAGGGTGTTTGTTCATCCCCAGTTCACTTGAGTTCTTTATGCGTTTTTATGTCAGAGGATTCTCCTGGAATTGATGTGGCTTTTGCTTCAATGATTGTGTAAAAAGGGATTTTGAACATGAACTTTACTCATTTAGGATAGTTCTCATGTAGGTTAATGCCTGAATGTAGGTTTCTGTGGTTAATGAAAGTGCAGGCTGTTACTTAGTTCATTTAAAATTGCTTGTGGAGTCTATTTCATCATTGCTTCCTGTTCAAGCTGGACTTTAAATTTTCTTGAGGCTAAAATCAAGTGAATATAAGTTACTATATTGTTTTGTAAAATCATTATCTACATTTTTGCCTTATGAAGAACAGGTAAAATAATATAACCTGAGTGCAGATTTTAATTCTGAACTTAACATTTGCCTTACTGCTGAATTCTTTTTTATTTTAAAGATCTCATTGTGCACTATTATTTGGAAGACATTTATGAATTAAAGAGTTTGTGCGATAATCCTAAAAAATAGTAGTTTAGGTCTTGACTATGTATATTTTGTATGTGGTAAAATTAGCATCCTTTTCATAGGAAAATTATTGAAAACTTTTAGCTAAAGTAATGAACTGGTATATTACATAGTAAAACAAAACCCGTATACTGTATTTCCTGGGAAACTGGTCTTGGTTTTTTTAGATAAGGTGCTGGCCCGCCCAGGGCACAGAGTCACTAACATGCGATGTGGTCCTGTTGCAGCGCCTTCTGTCACAAGTCTGTCTGAGTCCTTACCAGTCCAGTGCACAGACGGTAGTGTCCCAGAGGCTCAGTCAGCGCTAGACTCAACAGCTTCATCTATGCAGCCAAGGTAAGAGGCCGCCTCGGAACTGTGGCCAGAGAGCTATCAAAAAGTAAGGCATTTTTTCCATATCTGGTCAGTTCTGTTATTTAAGGAAAACTATTTAAAGTCACTTTAGGATTAACTAGCAGAAACTTCTATCTATCTCATTATCACTGACTAGTCAAAAAAATCTTTTTATTGGTATTACATTACAGTGAGAGTAGGGAGTTGTCTTAAAATTTAATGAAAAGATTTGTTTTTCAGACAGCTTTTTTCTTTATTTTTCTTCATATGTATCCTGACCAACCCCTGAAGTCCTTTTGAAGCATGTTAAGTTCTTCTAGTCATAGGCCTTTGATGGAAATACTAGTGCTTTGTGTTAAAAAACGGTTTTGTCACAGGTTCTCTGTTTAATATCGTGTGATCCTGTTCTCTGTGTAATATCATGATGTCATCCTGATATCTATTTGTATTGTAGTGTATTTTCTTTTTAACTGAAGTCTTTTAGAAGTTGGAAACACAGAAATATTTGTTTCATTCTTACCCTGCTGTTAGGAAACATATACTAAGTTTCTGCTCTGAAGTTCCTTTTTCCAGTTTTCCTGAGTCCATCAGTGCATCATATACAACTTTGTGTTAGGGTTCCTGAAGCATGTCTTTATCATACTAGTGTTCATTTAGTAAATTCATACACAGTGGACACGTACTATTGCTTTATTTCAAAATCAAAAAATTTCTGGTCCAAATTGGTCTCAAGTTTCAAAATTCTGTAGTTATGTGAAAGTTATTTTTTTAAAAAAAGCATTTCTGGTTAATTCCTGTCTTAATGATCTGCTTAGATATATTGAACTCTTACTTATTAATCACTTAGTTTTTAGTCATGAATAGAGATCATCTTTTAAAATCTAAATATTTTTGCTTTTCTAGCCCTGTGTCAAATCAGTCACTTTTATCAGAATCAGTAGCGTCTTCCCAAGTGGACAGTACATCTGTGGACAAAGCAATACCTGAAACAGAAGACCTGCAAGGTTTGCACATGATCTAGCACATGTTTGGTCATTTATTTAACGTTTGAGTATTCCTAGCCAGGCACTCTCCTAGATGGCATGTGTTTTTAAAATTACCTGCCTGATACATATTTTTTATATTTGTTTTCTTTATGAGCAGGGTGTTTTACATTCTTAAGTATTTAATTGACTGAAATGTAGGGAGCCCTTTCCCACTTATATGTAATTAGGTCATCAGCATCAACATAGAAATTTAAAATCTGTTTTGTTTGAGCAATATAATTAAATGAATGAGTGGTTGTGTTATACTGTTCTCTTTTACTGTTTTGTCTGTTTTAACCTAAATATTCTTCCCTCTCCCATGAACCAGGGCTGCTGGTTTAAGAGGAATCTCTTGCTTTGGACTTGGATTATCTATTTACTTTGACTGGCAGTGACCCCCCCTTTCCCCACATGTGACTTCCAGGGCAACAGTCACACTCAGTTACTCTTATTTATAGCATGGCATCTCAAGTTCTTGCCCATGCTTTTCGTATCCCCATTATGTGAACCAAAGTGAAGTGAATCTAGGAAGACTGGAATATGTGTATGAAGGCTTTCTTCATGGGCAGAGCTAGTAGAGGAGGCATTTAGGATGCTGTGAAAAATCTGTGCTTGGTTAATGATATTCTACTAGTGTGTGGAAACGATGTATTAATTGAGGAGGATACTCTGGAAAGAAGCCTGAAGATGAGCTGTGTGTCACTTGACCTGTGACGTGATTTAAACAGACACGATGCTGTACCTATTGAACCCTTCCACTGTACATGGTGTTCACAGGGTGACGACAGATATACCTGGCAATCTTAGCTGAAGTTTGCTATAGTTTAAAATTTAGTTAAGCTAGCTAATTCCCCTTCCTCTGATTTCATGCCCAACAAATGATTGGCATAATTTGCCTCCTTGCACATTTTGCTGTAGAAAGAGAATGTAACTGTTTGATCAGGATAAATATTCCATGCAATTATGAATATTGTAAATATTCATGATTACTATAAGTGAATAATTTTTATTTTTAGTTAAATAGAAAAGTTTAAGGATGGGTGGAGACAAAGGGTATTTTTTAAAGGAGAAATAGAAAAATTCCCCAAATTTAGTTATCCATTAGACATGGGAAATAAGTTAAGGGTGATGTTAAAGCTTTCAGTTGGATGACAGTTGAAAACGGCAATGATGTGTTTGTTCTCAACAGGGAGGTTGAAAGAAGTGATGGTGAGACAAGATTTTAGATAGAGCAGATTGGAAGTGGTCACATTTCAAAACTTAAAGACTCAATTGGAGGCAGTAGATGGGTAAATGGGTGTTTAAATGTATGAGCAGTCTGAGGTTTGGAAGTCCTTGGCCCAGGTTGGAAGATGAGAGGCATAATGGAGAAGAGCAGGTAGGGTACCAAGTCTGCACCGGGGAGAGGATACATTATCTGGATCCTGGTTACTTTCAGGCCCTAGATGCAGAGAATTGAGAAACAGGGGTTGCTTGGCAGTCTCCAGAGAGAGCTAGGGATGGAAGAATGAAAACAGGCTGCTAACTATGAAGGTGTTATTTACGTCTTAAAGTTGAACAAATTTTAGAATGTTGATAGTGGAAAGTTACATGCTGCTTAAGAATAAAACAGCAGTGGTTTTACAAGTTTGACCAAAAACAAGATTTTAAGTTGGTAAACTGTTATAATACAAAGACCCATTTATGGTATATGGATAATAATAAGTTTTATTCGCCTAGTGCTGAGTACATTAATGGAAAAGATGGTCTTGATGCTATGTTAGGAGAAATTGTGCATGCTGAGTCGCTTCAGTTGTGTCCAAACTCTTTGCAACCCCATGGACTGTAGCCTGCCAGGCTTCTCTGTCTATAGGATTCTCCAGGAAAGAATACTGGACTGGGTTGCCATGCTCTCCTCCAGGAGATCTTCCTGACAAGGAATTGAACCCATGTCTCTTATGTCTCCTGCATTGGCAAGCGCTTTCTGTACCACTATTGAGGTTTTAAATAATGGGGTTTTAAACTGTATAGACTCCTTTTTTTTCCCACATGTAATTTCAGTGACTTAAGTTAAACCAGTATTAAGTACCTTTCAAGAACTTAGCATTCATAATTTCAGCATAGCAGACTTATTGAACAATCAGGTATAAGTTTCATATGAGTTTGAGAGGGTTAGTTTTCCATGTGTAAAATCTCTTAGGCTAGTTTTTTTTTTTAAGTCTTGCTTATACTGTTGAATTGAAAATGTTTTATTATAAACTTGCATACAACTGTGTATCTATACAGGTACACACACTCATGACACACAATATACCTGTGATTTCCCGATTTGATAGGAATAAACGCAGAGAATATTTTTTCCATCTACTTAATAGATGGACAAAAAGAAAAGATGTCTTTGACTCAAGTGCTGTAGTCATTTGAGCTGGAACTGGAACCTGGGCACCTGACTCCAGGCCATTATTCTTTCCACTAGACAGCTGTGGTGCTTCCTGGAGTAGGCTGTCTGTGTGTGTGTTCCTGCTGCCAGCTCCAGCCCCCCTCAGTTCCCAGGGTAGGGTCAGCTGGTTTGGTGACTTGCCCAGGTATCTGTTCTTTCTCTTCCTTATTGTTCCACTTGTATCCCTCAAGCAGAATTTATTGGATAGGAAAATCATCTCAGATGGAAGAAGGCACACGAGTAGCTGCTGTGTGCCTAAACCAGAATTCCCTAACATTGTTTATTGGAGTTTTCAGAGTGGTGTCCTTGAAACAGCTTTTTTAGATATTTTGCTTCTGTAGGTATTTTGCTCATAATCAGGATATGTTGCCACCAGGTGGGTGGTACTGCTTCCATTTGGTCCTCCTGACTCTGAAGAATTTTTTTCATGTTTAATTGGGAATTTACTGTGTTAAAACATCTTTCTCTTTTAATTATGCCTTGTGATTTAATAAACAGCAGTATCTCACTTATACAGTGAGAAATGTGTATCAGTTAGGAATGACAGGTTTCCAGTGACAGGTTTCCAGTTTATTAAACCCATAAGTTAGGGTGTAGGGGCAATAATTTGACCTGAATTTTGGTGCAGATGGCCTTGGGTTCACTACTTAATTTACTATCTTAATTGTAGTGTTTTAATCAATATATCTTATTCCCCATATTTTAAAGGTTTTATATGAAATATTCTGAGAATTTTGAACATAGTATTCCACTGAATCTTGGTTTTAGGATTTCTTTCCCTTGTACTCTTTGAAATCTACATAGTTCTGACTCAGCAATATTTAGAAGTTTGCATGTGACCATTTTCTTTCTTTCTCCCTTAGAATACCCAAGTAGTGTTTGTGTGTTGTATGTCTTTTATGGGTCAAATACATAATTACCAGAAAATTTTGAAAATACAGCACTTTCTAGAGTTATTGTTAAAATGTCAGTGTGTAGTTTAGCTTTTCTGCATGTGTGTATACATATGCAGAAAACATGTACATATTTTAACATACATTTATGCAAAGGGGGTCATATTATATAAACTACATTGTAACTTAACTGTGGGCAGCTTTCCATGCTAATAAATAAACACTCAATTATCTGAATAAACAGATCAGTGGGGGCAAGTTGGGGTAGCAACCACCTCTCCTCAGAATCTCATTGCACAATTAAGTTTCACTGCCTTCATATTTTTGTCAGCTTCAGTATCAGAAACGGCACAGCAGGCATCTGAAGAGCAAAGCAAGTCTCTTGAAAAACCAAAACAGAAAAAGAATCGCTGTTTCATGTGCAGAAAGAAAGTGGGACTTACTGGTAAGGGCCTGAGTCACAAGGTTTAAATTAAGATTTTATTTAAGATAATGTTTGACTTACTATTAATGGCTTCAATTAAGATTATTTCTGTTTCCATGTGAGTTAATAATGGATATGCTTCACCTCCTGAATTTTCTTAAGTAAAAGTAGCTTTAATTACATACCTAATAGTGAAATGAATAGCTTTTCTTTTAAAATTCATTTTAGCCGCATTTGAGAATGTTAGACAAGTAAAGTCAGTATGCCACGCTCTGTGAAAGGGCAGGGGTGTGTCTCCTGCCTTTAGAGAGCCAGAAATTGTTGTGTGAGAGAGGGTATTTAAGTGCTTGGTGAGCTGTGTGTAAAACGGCCAGTCATTGGTTGGTGGTGCGGGCTCACAGAGTTCATACATGTAAGGTGATAGACCTGTCCTGCCACCCAATAAGTAATCAGTACATGCTGACTGCTGTAACAGAGCTATTAGATGGTATTAAGAGAGGGGAAAATGTTCGAAATACTACTTGGCTATTTGGCAAAGCAAGTACATTTAAATCCAGTCAAGTAGATTGCTTTGGGAGTTCAGAGATGTGCGTAATTATTGATAATTCGTAGGAGAGGAGCAGAGGCCCATCAAAGAATCTGGAAGGTAGGATGTTTCAGCTGGGTCCTGAAAAGTGAGTAGGACTTATAACTGATGGACATAGGAGCATTTCAGGCAGGAAAAAAGATGGCTTGAATGAAAGCTCAGAGAAAGGAAAGAATAGGGCATGTTGAGGGACCATAAATAGGGAATGTAGCACAAAATATGTGCAGAAGGGTGTTTGAGACCATCAGACAAGGCTGATGGTGTGTACTCTGGTTACCTGATGAGGAAGAGTGGCAGCTGTAAATAGTTTCCATTTATTGTTTACTGTGTGAAGGGCATTCTGCTGAATACTCTGCCTAAGAAACTGACTTAAGAATAGATAGGATTTTGAGCAAAATTATGTTTTAGGAGGGTTATATGACTAAGGAGTAAATAAAAGAGGAAAGGAGATTTATAGTCTGATATCAAAGATGTTTTAAGACTGGCTCATGCCTTGGCGAGTGTATTTATTTAAAGAATACAAACATGAAAAAATAAGGCATTTTAAAGTGTGTGTGTATATATATACTACCTAATATATATGTATAGTATCAAATACTGTCTTTCTAATCTCAGAAACTTAGACTTCATGAATAGAAGGCTGTGACTTAGTAATTTCTATCTTGTCCAGTCTTGTTAGTCTGGTGTTACTTTTGTCTTCATTTTTCATTCATTATTACGAAGTCACAGGAGACTTCCTGGTGGTCTAGGAGTTAGGACTGCACACTTTCACTCCTGGGTTCAGTCCCTGGCTGGGGAACTAAGATCCCACAAGATATGTAGTGCAGCCAAGATAGTAATAATAAAATTTTAAAAATAGAATGTTATGAAGTTATAGAATATCTTTTGGAAGTTTTAAAAAAATGTGGTAAAGGAAGTTTGCATCAAATGTCAACATTTAAAATATTGATTGCTGTGTTCTAACAATTCCATCATATAGTAAAATCCTTTTTAGGGGTGCAGGACTAGTTTTATTTAAAGACTATTCACCCTGCTTATTTCTCTCTTTTGGCTTCAATTCTTGGGGCATTTCCCTAAAATAAGTAGCATTTATTGCATCTTCACTGTATGTTAGGCAGGTAATACTTCCTTGTTTAATTCTTACTATAACTGATTTCCAGAATTAGAGGTGCAGAAACTGGGGCTCAGGGAGGCTTGGAATTTTGCCTGTGTTAGTAAATAGATTCATGCTTAGGCAACCACAACTGGATCTCATGCTCTTAGTCACTGAGCCAGATTACAGTTCATATCTCCATTAGAGATTGGCCAAGGAGAGCTGTTTACAGTTCATATCTCCATTAGAGATTGGCCAAGAAGAGCTGTTCTATTTGTTAACAGTTCTGTCCAAAGTTTCATCTTTCTTAACTAAATCTTAAGGTTGTCTTCTGACAGTATGCTTATTTTTTCACATTTTAGTATTTGAGAAATGTCTTACATTTTCAGTTTATCAGTCCTGTTTTTGATAGGAAGCAGTTGTGTTTCGGGTGAAGAAACTTGAGCTCAGAGAAGTGGCTGTGACTTGGGCTGGCACAGACCTGTGTTTGTAGGTGGTAACAAGAACTGAAGCCATCAGCTGGTGAATTTGAGAGTATACTAGGTTGTGCAACTGCTAGTTTGGAATGATTCTTTAGATTGCTGCCCTACAGGCGTGATCTTTTTAACATTAATTATGTAGAGAGTTTAATATTTAGACCTTGCACTCAACTCATGTACGTGTATTGATCCATTTTCAGGGTTTGAATGCCGGTGTGGAAATGTTTACTGTGGTGTACACCGTTACTCAGATGTACACAATTGCTCTTACAATTACAAAGCTGATGCTGCTGAGAAAATCAGAAAAGAAAATCCAGTAGTTGTTGGTGAAAAGATCCAGAAGATTTGAACTCCTGATGGAATACAAAATCCTTTGACCATCTGCAAACTAAAAACTGACTTGAGGTTTTTTTTTCCTAGTCATTGGGAATGTAGAGCAATGTATCTTGCATAGACCTTTAATCATACATGTCATCAGAAGAATAGATTTTTGTTTTTGTTTTGAAAATGACTCTGAACATTTATTTCCATTGCAGTTTCTGTGGCTGAAAAAAGTAAACTTTACGAGTATTATCCTTTTAAGATCATTTAAATTTTAGTTGAGTGCAGAGGGCTTTTATAACAAATGTGGAGAAATTTTGGAGGGCTGTGATTTTTCCCAGTATTAAACATGCATGCTTTAATCTTGCAGTTTATTTTCTCATTGTGTATGTATATATAGCTTTTCTCTGCAGCACGATTTCTGTTTTGATAATGTCCTTTAGGGCACAGCTAGTTATCAGTAACTGAATGTATCTTAATCATTATGGCTGCTTCTGTTTTTCCTTAACAAAGGTTATACATATGTTAGCATATAGTTTCTTTGCACCCACTATTTATGTCTGAATCATTTGTCACAGGAGAGTGTGTGCTGATGAGATTCTAAGTTTGTGTGTTTTTAAGTTTTTTTGAGCGAAGGAAGGAAAAGCTGTATGCATTTCATTGCTGACTGCAGGTTTCTTTCAGATAATGTTCATTGGTCTGTGTGTATACAATATGAAGAATGATCTGAAGTAATTGTGCTGTATTTATGTTTATCCACCAGTCTTTGATTAAATAAAAAGGAAAACCATAATGTGCCCTTGTATTACTTTTTCTCCGTTACTCTTGCTGGTAGTTCATTTTGACTTCTGGTCCTTTAGTTTTCTGCTTTACTGATTTTGTGAGATGAGCTCTCACGTCTATCTGTGACTGATACTTAACGATGATAAATTGTGATCTTACATTCCCATGAGTTGAACGTGTCATATTTTCAAGCTCTTGTTTGTTTCTCTGTTCTGAACTCTGTCACAACGAATTAGTATCTAGTAGAAGCTTCTTTTTCTAGTAGGATTAGAGAAACTGAAAGGGCACAACTCAAACACGGAGAGCTGGAGAACTGTGGAGTAGAAAGATCTCCAAAAAGCCGTTTGTTCTGTGGTTTTTAAACTTACCTGGCAGCCAGCCTTTTAAAAACTTGAAATAGTATGTAAAACAGATTAAATAGTATTTTACAAAACAGATTTCTAAGGTTATATTTGTTTACTTAATACTTGTGTATTCTATCTTAGTATGTGTATTCTCCCTCCATATGTAATGATGACTTAGCATTGGAATCTGTAAATATTAAATAAGAGAAAACCATTGTGACTATCTTAGTAGATCCAATTAAAGTATATAATAGGATTTAACACCACCCAGTCATAATAAAAACTCTTGATAAATTAGGACTTGAATTTCTTTAAGGTGATAGCTTCTGTGTAAATCTATAAAACAAAGAGCATCTACCACAAAGAGGAAATTTCATACCCTTTTAAATTCAGAAACAAAGGGCTGGTTTTCCACTATGACTGCTTATGTTCAAAATTGTGTTGGAGATCCTAGTCAATAGAATAAAAAATTTTATAAGAAATAAAAAGTAGGAAACACTAATTATTTGTACATTACACGTTCTTATTTTGTAGAAAACTCAAATCTAAAGAGAAAATACCAGAAATACCAGGGTTTCATTACAGAGGTAGGTGTAACATTAATTTTCTGAAGCCAGTTGCATTTCTTTGTATCAGTAACAATCAGAAAACTGGAGGACACGTTTTACAATAGTATTAACACCAAGTACCTAGGAAATTAACAATGTATGTTGAAGACCTCTTTTAAGAAAAAATTTTCCAACAGTATTAAGAGGTAATAACTAAGACCTGAAAAAGTTGGGACAGAGAGAAGTTTGCGGCTAGGCAGACAATGTCAAGAAGATGTATTTTGTACCCAAATAGCCCTATAGATTCAAAGCAGTCCCTATCAGAGTCCCATCAAGTTTCCTCCTGAAACTTAAGGTGGTTCTAAATTAAAAGATAAAGACGAGCCCAAGGCTAGACATTTCAATAAAGAAAAATCAGGGAGGTGGGCATTTTTCCACTCTATGTAAGACTCATCATGAAGCCACGTTCATTAAAATAGCATGGTATTCACTAAGGGTCGTACAGAATCCTGATAGATTAGACCAATATACCCCAAAAAAAGCCATGCGTGAAATGAACTGGGTGTAAGAGATACAGCACACCACGCTGGGGGAAGGAGACTGTGATCATGACAGCTAGCCCAACTGGTCGTCAGCATAGAAAAGAGGTGAAAATTGCTCCCTATCTCACACCACAAGGAAAAAATTCATGTATTAAATGTAAAACACAAAATTTTCTAACTCTCAAAAAAAGATGATTACTGCTTCAACCTTTGTAGAAGGACTGTTTAAGACAACAAAGCATTGACTGCAAGTGTTACTGATGAATTTGTCTATTAAAATGAGGCATTTTAAACCAAAAATACCATATGGTAAATCCATCAAAGAAAGTGAAAACCCAGGTTACAAACCAGGAAAAGTTAAAATGCAAATTAAGACCACAATAAGATACTATTTTATACCCATTCAGTTGGCAAAGATTTAAAAGTGTTTGGCAGTATCTAGTTCTTAATGGCACCCCACTCCAGTGCTCTTGCCTGGAAAATCCCATGGACGGAGGACCCTGGTGGGCCTCAGTCCATGGAGTCGATAAGAGTCGGACACGACTGAGCGACTTCACTTTCACTTCTCACTTTCATGCATTGGAGAAGGAAATGGCAACCCGCTCCAGTGTTCTTGCCTGGAGAATCCCAGGGACTGGGGAGCCGGGTGGGCTGCTGTCTATGGGGTCGCAAGGAGTCGGACACGACTGAAGCGACTTAGCAGCAGTGTTTGAAAGGTTGCTGACATTAACCAAAAGTGGTTCAGTCTTTAGGACGGTTTGGAAACTAGTACCTTTTAAAATTGGACTTTTATACATCCTACAATCCACAAATTTTACTCCTCTAAGAAAAACCTGCATATAGAGAACAGTACACATGTACAGCAATTTTCAAAGCCTTGTTTGCAGAAAGCAAAAATCCAGAAACCACTCAGTTCCCCTTTGAAGAATGGATAAAATGTGACATATTCTTACAATGGAGTATAAACAGTGATCAAAACTAGTGGGCCCTAGAGACAACAAAATAGAAGTACCCGAAGCCCAAGGTCTTAATTACAAGGATTTTTAGGTGACCACATGTTAAAGTCGGGAGTCTGGGTGATGGTTTTTTTGTTTTGATATGTTTTTCCCATGTACATCATTTATTCCTTAAAACTTGTAGGAAAAAGCCCCAGATACTTAAAGGAGGTCATCGTTTTTAAAGATTATTATACAAATTGCTTAATTGAGACTTTAGTTCTGAGTAACTCAGCTTACTAGTATGCCCACCGTTTCTAATGTAGACTGTTTCTAACATTTAATGAAACACCAAAACCACGATTCATGGAAAGAAAAAAATGGGTAAGTTGAACTTCAAAGTTAAAAATTTCTCTGCAAAAGGCATTGCCAAGAGAACAGAAAGACAAGCCACAGACTGGGAGAAAATATTAGCAAAACACAGTGACAAAAGGCTTACCCTAAATAAAAAATAAGAAAACAAACCCAGTTAAAAAATGGTCCGAATATCTAGACACCTCATCAAAGAATACACAGATGGCAAATAAAACGAAAAGGTGGTCAATATGTCATTGGAGAATAGCAAATTAAAATGAGATGACACTAATACCTACAGGAATAGCTAAAATCCAAAATACAACACCAAACGCTATTGAGGATGTGGAGCAACAGGAATTTGAGTTCATTGGTGATGGGAACGCAACATGGGACAGAAGGAAGAAGTTGGGCAGTCTCTTAAAGTTAACCGTAGTCTTACAAGCAATTAGTTGCATTCCTAGGTATTTGTCCAAATGAGTTAAAGACCATGTCCACACCAAAACCTGCACCCAAATGCTTTTAGCAGCTTTATCCATAATTGCCAAAAATTAGCCAAGATGTCCTTCATATGTACCGATAAACGGTGGTACATCTGTATAATGAAATGGTATTTAGCAATAAAAAAAAAATGAGCCATCAAGGCACAAGAAGACGTGAAGGAACCTTAAATACATATTGCTCAGTGAAGCAGTCCAAAAAGAATTGCTAATATATGACATTCTGGAAAAGGCAAAACTACAGTCAAGAGGTGCTCTGCGTTCAGGTAGAAAAAGGAAGGGATGAAAAGATGAAGCACAGGGGGTTTTAAGGCAGGGAAACAGCTTCCATGACACTGTAATGGTGGATACATAACTATGCATCTGTCCAAACTTGTAGAATCCTACAACACAAAAAGCAAAAACCCTGGGACTTAACCTGGTGGTCAGGGGTTTAGACCACCTTTCAACACAGAGAGTGCAGGTTTGATTCCTGGTCAGGGAGCTAATCCCATGGTGCCTCCAGGCCTAAAAACCAAAGCAAATCAGAAGTAATATTGTAACAAATGCAATAAAGACTTTAAAAATGGTCCAGTTAAAAAAGGCCAACTCAGCTGGCATATGTTTAAAAAACAATGAGAAATAGCTTTGAGGCAGTATTCCATTAAAACATGGATGAACAGTATCTGCAACATTGGCTCAGACGGTAAAGTGTCTGTCTACGATGCGGGAGACCTGGGTTCGATCCCTGGGTTGGGAAGATCCCTTGCAGAAAGAAATGGCAATCCACTCCAGTACTATTGCCTGGAAAATCCCATGGACAGAAGAGCCTGGTAGGCTACAGCCCATGGGGTTGCAAAGAGTCGGACAGGACTGAGCAACTTCATGTTCACGTTCAAAGACAAAAAAAGGCAGGAAAGAAGAAAATTTGCAGAAAACCCAGCCCTTGTTGACCTGGTTCATTTAGCTCTGTTCAGAACAGTCGAGAAAAAGAGGGAACTATGATAAAAGACAAAGCACTTCAATGAAGCAAATGTCTTTTCTTAAGGCTCAAGCTCAGAAATGCTTATAGTCCATATTTTAGAGGGCACACTGTGTGGGTCGGGCTTCCCAGGTGGCGCTAGTGGTTAAGAGTCCAGCTGCCAATGCAGGAGATGCAAGAGATCTGGAGAAGGAAATGTTAACCCACTCCCGTATTCTTGCATGGAAAATTCCATGGACAGAGGATCCTGGTGGGCTACAGTCCATGGGATCCCAAAGAGTCGGACACAACTGAGCAGAGCAGTACACGTTTTCAAGGGCACACCATGTATTTGGCATGTATACCATACACTTTAGCATCAGAAAGATACATTGTGCAAACGTGAATGACATTTGGTTCTTTGCAAGGAGTTCAATATTTAGAGAACCTTGGAAATGAGCTCAGGTAATTCGTGTGCAAGTGAAATTTGTAGGGTGGGGAGAAGGGGAATGGATGGACTCCTGAGTGTTGCCCAAAAAGGCTACTCCCCTGCTCCCAGTGCAGGCAGCTCCACATCCTACAAATCTGAATGGCAGGGGCCAGCCTCTAGCAAGACTTTTTCACTCTGTATTCAGAAAGCCCTCTCCAGTTCTCAGAGTCAGGGGCAGCTGCTGGAGTCTCCTGTGCTGCATTTTCACATCCGAGGGAGGCATTGAGCTTGGTGCTACAGAGGCTCAAACCAGCCCTTCATGATGGAGGTGCCAGACTCGCCTCCAGTCCTGAAAGCATCCAGACCCTGCCACCCAGGAATTTACACTCCAGCAGCAGAGTAGGAAAAGGAAAACATTTTGTGCGTGCAGATCTCCATGGCTCCAGTACTACAACAGTCTCAAGCACTGCAATTTCTTCAGCCGATGAAAATAATAATGAAGCTTATTTGGGCACAAGGAAAAATGTTCAGGAGAAAAGTCTAAGGAAAGACTGAAAATTAGCTTTGCTGTAAAGGTGGAAAAAATCATGCACATACAAATAGAATGAGCAAATAACGTGAAAACTGCAGGATGGTGGGATTACAGACATGTTTTTCCTTAAAATTCTTTTTTATGATTGTTGTACATGCTCGACACACTCCCTCCCAGAAGAGGAGAAAGAAAATATAGTGTACTTGCAAGTTATTTACTTCAATTTTTTTCCAAACAGAGAACAGCTTTGGTACTTTTCAGACACTATATATAATTAGTGGGTTGGCAAGTCTATTTTAAAACTATGAAATCGTACTCTCCCTACAGCCATCTCACGCCCACACCCCTTCTCACACACACATCAGCCCTATGCCCTTCCCCCAAAAGGTTGATTTTCTCTCTACATGGCTTTTATCAGAGAAGGAAATGGCAATCCACTCCAGTGTTCTTGCCTGGAGAATCTCATGGACAGAGGAGCCTGGTGGACTACAGTCCATGGGGTCACAAAGAGTCAAACACAACTGAAGCTTTTGTAATCGAGGCTTTCACTAGGTTGTGTGTTCAGTGGAAGTTCCTGGCCCGTCGCTCACACAGCACACACTCAGTAAATAAGGAAGCAGTTGTGCACTATTCCCAATAGTGCCTGGATGAGGTGGGGGTGCTCATTGGTTATTGATTAATTGCCATTAGTCAACAGTTTTGTATTATTTACTTAAGTATTTATGGAGCACCTATTCTGTGCCAGACATTTTTGCTGGGCAATAACAAAGCTACAGAAAGAGTAAGACAGTTCCTGTCTCTAAGGGGAGAGACCAGGCCAGTATGGAACAAGCAAATAGTTCACTGTGTGTGCTTAGTCACGTAGTCGTGTCCAACTCTTGGCCACTCTATGGACTATAGCCCACAAGGCTCCTCTGTCCATGGGATTCTCCAGGCAAGACTACTGGAGTGGGTTGCCATGCCCTCCTCCAGGGAATCGTCCCAACACAGGGATATAACCCAAGTCTCCTGTGTCTCTTGCATTGGCAGGTGAAATCTTTACCACTGAGCCATCCTGCTGCTGCTGCTGCTGCTGCAGCTAAGTCACTTCAGTCGTGTCCGACTCTGTGTGACCCCATAGACAGCAGCCCACCAGGCTCCCCCGTCCCTGGGATTCTGCAGGCAAGAACACGAGTGGGTTGCCATTTCCTTCTCCAATACAGGAAAGTGAAAAGTGAAAGTGAAGTCGCTCAGTCGTGTCCGACCCTCAGCGACCCCATGGACTGCAGCCTTCCAGGCTCCTCCGTCCATGGGATTCTCCAGGCAAGAGTACTGGAGTGGGGTGCCATTGCCTTCTCCGCTGAGCCCTCCTAGGAACCCCAAATAGTTCATTGCCTTTTAGCTGAAGAGTCACTAGAATTCGGTAGATATTAGGTGGTACCTGGAAGGGGAACCAAAAATAAAGAGTCTGGCTGCTCCTCACTCAAAAGCCAGTGAAGAGGCCAGGTTGGTGGAAAGGAAAGTCTGCTTTATTTTGGATGCCAGCAGGGAGTGGGGTGGGGTAGGCAGATTCCTGTCCAAAGGCTGGCTGTCCCCCACTGACAGTCAGTGGGCAGGGCCTCTTATAGCCCAAGGGAGGGGGCTCCATGCAGAAACAACACAGTCAGCTCCGCAGTCATCTTCAAATTGGTCATGGGTGGTCTGACCAGAGTCATCTTGATTGTTTTAGGTACAGTTAATTTTCATTTCCAGGGTCAATTTGTTTCCATTTCTTTGAGGCCAATTCTTGGAAGTGTGTGGCTACAGTCTGATCATCATGTAGCTAACTTCTTCCACCTGGTACCGGTTTCAGTATCTATCAATACAAGAGAGCTCAAACAATATGGCTCAGAATATTATCTGTAGCCCTTGAGAAGGCATGAAAGGTCCTTGACTTTGTCTACTGCTTAAACTACTATTGTTTTGTCCTATTTGACTCCTTTTCTTTGCTTCTGCATTTTCTCACTTCTCTGATTTTAAAAGAGAGAAAAGGCAGGCTGCGGACAGGGGAGTGGAGGGGAAGAGGCCTTCTGCTCTGTTACTCCATTGCAGAAGGCCTCTGACAATAAAGCCACAGAACAGAGCTGGGACCCTTTCCTCTTTCTTTTCCCCCTTTCTGGAACCTGTGGAGAGGTTCCAGATCCAGAGCCCTGTGCCAGGGTCCTCTCAGAACTGACTGACCCCCATAGCACTTGTTGCCATGAGTCCCCCTGACCTAAGCTGACATAAGTCCCTCCAGCTCCCTGACTCCAAATTAGGTAAAATACCCACTCTATAGGGTTTCCCCAGTGGCTCAGTAGTAAAGAATCTGCCTGCAATGCAGGAGCCACAGGAGACATGGGTTCAATCCCTGATCGGGAAGATCTCCTTGAGGAGGGCATGGCAACCCACCCCAGTATTCTTGCCTGGAGAATCCGTATGGACAGAGGAACCTGGCGGTTTACAGTCCATAGGGTCTCAAAGAGTCAGACACGACTGAAATGATTTGGCACGCACGCATGCACCCACGCTGTAGCATCCTAACAAATCACCTACTTAATGCCACCCTCCCAGCAGGAATTTTCTTTATCTTGAGGCTATAAAAGTTGGTTACTAGCCCATGAAAAGCGTCGGCTCTCCCTTGAGCCTGCCTGTTGTTCCAACAGGGGCTCTACTCTAATAAACTGTTCTCCTCTCATTCCACCTTATGTCTGAAAATTCTTTTCCAACCTGCACAGGGACCACGACAGAACCACGACAGAAAATGAGTCAGACCACCTACCATTGCCAGAGACTGCCCTTCATGCCTTCTTTCCCAGGGCAGACTTAACTAAAACCAAGGTCCAGCCTTGGCAGAGGTACTCAGAACAGGAGATGAGAACAAGAACAAGAAGAACAAGAAGAGGCTGAGCCAGACTGAGCCTCTTACAGGGTAATCACTGGTCAGCCTCAATCATCGCTGGGCCTACGGAAGGGGGTCAGCAGCCAGCCACTCTTGTAATGCCCCCTCATCCCAGGCCTTCTGATTCCAGGCCATCTTATCTCACATGTTCCCACCGACCCAGCCCCTCCTCCTTCCAAGCCAACCTGCAGGACAGCCTTCCGAACTCTGAAAATTTTTGTTTTAATTTTTAAAAATTGAAGTATAGTTACATACAATATGTTATAAGTGTATGATATAATGATACAGTTTTAAAGCTTATATTCCATTTATAGTTATTATAAAATATTGGCTATATTCCCCATCTAACTGCAGAGTTTACCCTTGCCTGACTACTGACTCCTTTTTTTTAACTGTGCTAGGATCTGACAGCATCCTGGATGGTTAAGTGTGCCTGAACATTTTTTTGTGTACCTTTTGGCCATCTATATGTCTTCTTTGCAGAAATGTCTATTTAGGTCTTTTGTGCATTTGTGGATTGGATTGTTTGGATTTTTTGATATTGAGTTTCATGAGCTGTTTGTAAAACAGATAGCTAGCGGGAAGCTGCTGTATAGCACACGGAGCTCAGTTCAATGCTCTGTGATGACGTAGAGGGGTGGGATGGGGGCGTGGGAGGGAGGCTCAAGAAGGGCGGGATATGTGTATACATATAGCTCCAACATGAATTTGAGCAAACTCCAGGAGATTAGTGAAGGACAGCATGGCATGCTGCAGTCCAGGGGATCGCAAAGAGTCCGTGGACTGAGCAACCGAACAACAATAGCTGATTCACTTTCCTTGTACAGCAGAAGCCAAGGCAACATTGTAAAGCAACTAAACCCCAATTTTAAAAAAGTGTGTCTGAAGTGCTCACACAGATAACCTTCTCATGTTGTGTTCTCAGAGCCCTGGATGTAACTTTGTTTCTGAAAAGTTCTAGCTGACTGGACAAGAGTGATGACAAACAAAACCTTGAACTCTCCCTAACATTCTTTTCTCCCTCCCTCCTCTCCCCTTTCCTTTCCTCCCCTTCCCTTTGATCCCCTCCCAGCTTCCCTCTTTACCTGTTACTCACAATTTTAGTACTTGATTTTAACAGCAAGATACTTGGTATGCACATTACTGCTGATCTTATTGAAATGGCAGCATTGTTTTAGAGATGAGGACAGAGGCAGGAAGACAGGGAAGAACTGCTGGGGGATTTGGGACTGGCTGTTGACAAAAGCGTGCTTCAAGAATGAAGATAATTGAATCCGATTTAGGGAGCTGGACAGTGGATGACAGGAGATATAGGGCAAGATGTTGCGGGGAAAAGGAGGTGCAACTTCTTATTTACTTTCTGATCTTTCTATTATTCATTATGAAGTGTTTTTGAAGGGAAAGTGTTATATTTACAAACCTTAGGATGATTCTTCAATCTTTAAAATGCTCTTTTAAAATAATTTCTAGGGGACTTCCCTGGTGGCCCAGTGGCTAAAACTCTGCGCTCCCAAAGCAGAGGGCCCAGGTTTGATCCCTGGTAGTGGGACTAGATCCCACATGCTGTAACTAAGGGTTCGAATGCTACAACTAAAGATTCCGTATGCCGCAACTAACACTGGGCACAGCCAAATAAATAAATAAAAAAAATTTTTTTTCAAATAATAGGTTGTAGGATTTTGGCTTAAATTTGTTTTCAAATGTATTCAGTCAGCTCTGCTTGCATATCAATTAATTCATTAACTTTTGCCTCTAAGGTTGTGAGAATTTCCAAGCAAATTAATCAAAAGCCGGTGTTTCAAATACTGGTTTGTGTGTTGATATGTATTGTGCAGTCTATACTTTAATAATTTTAACTCACTTAAAAAATACTTTGTGAGGTTTGTGAGAAATTTGCATTCCTATTATAAACGTCAGTGCTGACCACTTTACCTTAACAGCTGTATTCTCTCCTTTTTTGATTGTCTTCTAAAGAAGAAAAGCAAAACTCAAGTACTAAGAAATGGTTACCTTTCTGGTTGGATGTCCCTTGGGAGGAAGAAGTAGTTAATTGATAACCAAGTCTGTGCCAGGCTTTATCTGACTATCACAGAAATCCAATCTCTTTTTGGAGAAGACTCTTGAGAGTCCCTTGGACAACAAGGAGATCAAGCCAGTCAATCCTAAGGGAAATCAACCCTGAATATTCATTGGAAGGACTGATGCTGAAGGTGAAGCTCCAATACCATGACCATCTGATGCAAAGAATCAGTTCATTGGAAATGACTGTAATGTTGGGAAAGACTGAAGGCAGGAGAAGGGAGTGACAGAGGATGAGATGGTTGGATGTCATCACCAACTCAATGGACAGGAGTTTGAGCAAATTCTGGGAGATAGTGAAGGATAGGGAAGCTTGGTGTGCTGCAGAGTCAGACGAGTGAGCAACTGAACAACAGTTCTTTAACAGATGAGGAAACTCATGATTGGAGAGGGTACTGTCAGAGGTGGCTCTCAAATCTTCATACTTTTAGCTTCATCCTTTCAGCTTCATCCTTTCCAGAACTGGAAAGAGTGTTACTGTGTAAATTTGTTCTTCCTCTCTCCCTCCCTCCCTTCTTTTTTCCTCCCTCATTCCCTTTCCTTCTCTTCCTTTTCTTTCTGTATTTTTCCCCCTCAGTCTCTCTTTTCAACCTTTACACACAAACACATAGAGCTACTGTATGCCAGAAGCTCCACAGGTGCTCCACGATTCATTCAATTCTATCAACTCTGTGAAATAGGAACCATTATCATCAACCTCATTCAGAGAAGAGAGCTGAGACAGAAAGGGGTTCAGTAACTTGTCCAAGGTCAAACAGCTTATCAATGTCATTTAAACACTGGCATGTGAAATAAACAGGTGACATATTTTCTAGAATATTAATTTTCATTAGTTTAGGCCTTCCAAACAGGCATGCCTGTTCCTTTCACCGATAAAGTGGAAATGCCATAGTTGACAGATGAGCATAGCTGATGAAGGCAGAAAAGATGCGACTGGAAACATAGCTCCAGCCCCGGAAGCGCCGTCTGGCTTCTGAGTGTCTGCTGTGACCAGGATACCCGACAAGACTCGTGTTGAACTCGTGCTGAGCTGAAGATCGGGCCATGCAGCAGGGGGGGCGGGGTGGGGTGGGGTGCGGGGAGTGCGGGATGAGGCTGAAGTCACCCGGGGCAGATCCTTAAATGCCAAGATGGGTGTTGCTCTCGGTAGGAACAAGGGCCCTGTCCCCGGCAGCTGGACCGAGGTCGGAGGGCCCTCAAAGAGGAAGCTGGGCTGCGCAGAGGTAAAGCTGTAGTGGGAGGGACAGGATGGATATTGAGGGGCTGGAATTTACTGAGGACCAGGCCTTGTGGAGGGGCGGGGCTCCAGGAGAGGCGGGGCCCGAGAAGGGGAGGTCTTGTGGTGGGCGGGGGCCCCGGGAGGGGCGTTCTCCTGGTGGGCGGGGCCCGGGAAGGCGCGGTCCCCTTAGTGGGCGGGGCTCCGTGAGGGACGTCTCTTGTGGGAGGGGTCGAGAAGGGGGGGGCCTTGGTGGGCGGGGCTTCGTGAGGGGCGTCTCTTGTGGGAGGGGATCGGGAAGGGGCGGAGCCCTCGAAAGGGGCGGGCCGGACCCTGGTGTGTCACCGGGTCAGCTCTGGCGGGAGGCGGGGGGGTCTGGGGGGGGCGGAGTCCGCAGGGGGCGTGGCCCTGCCTGCCAATCTCTGCGAGTCCTGTCCCGCAGGCCGCGCGCACACTGCCTCCCGGTTCCGTGCTCGCCAGCATGTCCTTCGTCCCGGTGGCCGAGGATTCTGACTTCCCCATCCACAACCTGCCCTACGGCGTCTTCTCCACCCGAGGCAACGTGAGCTGCAGCGCTCGCTTCCGGGCGCGGGGAGGGAGGGCGTCCCCTCCGCTCGGGACCCCCACCCTCCTGCCCCGCCCCTGGCCTCAGTCCAGCCTGGCCCCCTCTTGCCGGCACCCGACCGAGCTGGATGTGGGGCCCGGGTCGTCGCCCCTCGTGAAGACCCCCGGGGTCGCTTGGGCCCCATGAGCTGTGCCTCTCCTTCTCCTGGGAGGGGGCTGGAGGCTGGGGCTGATCGCCGAGGGTGAAAGTTGGTTCGGAACCTTCCTGCTGTTGGTTCAGATCCCTCCTGGTAGCTTTCCAGATGTGAGTTGTTGAAACCGTCAGCCTGTTTCTGCACATTTGCAAGAAAATTAAATGCAAAATGAAACGAAGCATGGCTCTCCCTCTCAGGCAAGCAGAGCAAGTTATATTAAATATTATTATTACAGAGAAGTTGAAACGCAGTCATACTGCCTACTCCGAAGTCATTTCGCTCTGTTTTCTTCACTGGAGACACCACATTATGGCGGGTTGTTCATCCTCCATGTTAGCCCCTAACCCTAGAAATATCCATTGAACCGGTATATTTAGTAACTCAGAGGAATGAATTCATTCACATAAGAGCCCTGGGATCCAAGAGGTTAATTTCTTTACCTCCAACTGGCTTTCTTTCAGCTTCTTGGGCTTCTTGGCAATCAAAAGAAGCCCTTTACGGGGTAGGGAAATGAAATTTCACTTAGTGTAGTCTGATGGGCAGAAAGAAAACTGTGGGGTTTATCATCAAATATACAAGAATTTCCGTGGGTGGGAAAAGCAGATTCCCTTGGATTTATTCATGGCATTTTTGGCTTAGCTTTCTGCTCGCAACTTTCATGGTAAGCTCCTGATTAGCTCTGAGAAGCCTCGAACTCCCAAACCTGCTTGTACCCAACAATGTTCAGGAACCGTTTGCTAAACGGAGCCTGTGGCAGTTAGCACCTTCTGGAAAGTGGTTTCCTACCCCCATGACTGATCCTTGTCCCCATGTGCAGCAAATGCTTGGATCTAGAAGAGTCAGCGTGTGGTTTCACAACTGCCAAGCCTGACTAGATGTCGCAAGGATGCCAAAGGTTAACAGTCCCCTGAAGGGCCTGAGGCATGTTAAACCTTAACCTGTGTTGGCCAAGCACACTCTGTTGGCCAGCCCTCCCTCTGCACTCCTCTGACATTCTGCTCTCAGCCAAGGGTCCGCACTTCTCCTCAGGGTGCACATCTGGAGGACAAATCGCATAGGCTGAAGCCTTTGCAAGAGGCAGGGGGCGTACTCTGACTTATCCCAGAGAACTCTAGAATGAATGCTCCTGTGGCCAGTGGCTTGCAGACTCCATACCCCAGCTGTTTTCATATTAGACTGTGCAAGGACAGCCACTGTACAGAGGTTCACTGCCTTCTGAAAAGAATGCTGAGGGTTGTGAGTTGGCTCCCTTGGCATTCCAGAAGGCTGAGGCCCTTCAAGTGGAACTGGCTGTGTTGAAGCTCTGGCTGCAGGCGCTGGACATTCCAGAGGTGGTGACCACCTCTCCAGACTGGTCAGGTCACCAAGGCAGAGTCCTCCCTCTCCTCTATGCCAGAGGCCAACCATGCATCATTTGGGTGGAACAGTAGTGAACAAGGGTTCCCAGGTGGCGATAGTGGTAAAGAACCCGCCTGCCAATGCAGGAGATGTTAAGAGGCGTGGGTTTGATCTCTGGGTTGGGAAGATCCCTGGAGGAGGAAATGGCAACCCACTCCAGTATTCTTGACATATGTACACTACTAGTGGAAAGCTGTTGTATAGCATAGGAAGCACAGCTTGGTGCCCTGTGATGACTTAGAGGGGTGGGATGGAGATATATGTACATATGGCTGATTCATTTTGCTGTATAGCAGAAGCTAAACAAAACTGTAGAGCAAATATACTGCCATAAAAAAAAGAGAAGTCCCAACAATTAATGGAAGGACTCGCTATCTCGAGTCCTAGGGTCAGGGTTGGTCGGACACACGGGCTGCTTCTCACCTTTATTTGCAGCCGAGGAAGCAGGCAGCCACCCTTATGATTAGGTCTTGGCTGCTGCTAGTGGCCTCAGCTCCCTTCTTCCTCCAGCAGAGTGTGGGTGCCAGGGTCAGAGAAATGGCCCAAGGGTCTACCAGCAGATCAGCCTCTTCCCAGTTGGCCTGGGGCCTCAGGCCTGGGTAAGGGTGTGGTTCTGGTCTACACCTGTCCCAGGGGCTGACGTGCATGGAGAGGTAACCATCTTCTCTTAGTCCCCGAAAATGAGCAGCCAGTGGAGATAAAGCCAGCCGTTAGCCCTACCTCTTAAACTCACTGGACATGAGATGGCAAAGCTGGTAGTTCAGGAGAACTGGAAGCTCAGCTCAGGACGAGTCCAGCTGGTTGAGTCTGTAGACATGCTCTCAGGTTCCTTCTTTGTTTGTTTGTTTGTTTGTTTGTTTAAAGCTTTACCAAGAGTCAAACACTTTCTGTTTATTTATTTGGCTGTGCCAGATCTTAGTTGTGGCTTGTAGGATCTTCATTGTGTCATACGAGGTCTTCAGTTGCTGCACACTGGCATGTGGGCTCAGTATTTGTGGTATGTGGGCTTAGATGCTCCATGGCATGAGGGATCCTAGTTCCCTGTCTAGGGATCAAACCTATGTCCCCTGTGTTGCAAGGCAGATTCTTAACCACTGGACCACCAGGGAAGTCCTTCTTGAATTCCTCGTTGATAAACCAAGTTCAGCACTGTGAGGACAAAGGCCAGGCTTTGCCAAATACTTGAGACATCTTCATATTCAGGCTTGAAGCCTGGATCTGATGGTGCAGAAAGGAACTTCCCTTGAATGTTCTGAACAGTCTGGCTTCCTGCTTCCTCATGACCTGAACTCTGCTCTGATTGAGCCATAACAGAGTACATTAGCCCAAGCCCCTGACCCTCCTCTGTGCCTGGGACACTGTCTGCTCTGCTGTGCAGAGGAATTGCCCTAAGAAAAAGCCTAGGTTTAACCTAAGAAATAATCCAGTTGCCTGGTGAGGTGGTGAGCTCTTTGTCACCAGAGGCATTTAAGTGACACCTGAGAAACTTTGTTGGGGACTTGGCCTGGATAAGGGTCTTGGACTATGCAGGAAACAGATTCTTTCCTCTCTGTGTCCTCGAGGCAGAGATGGTGCCAGACTCTGCCCAGACAGAGATGACAAGGTCAATTTCAGCCCTCTGAGAGGCAAAAGCAGCTGGGGTATGGTGCTAAGGATCCAATTCCTCAGCCCCTCTCTACAGTGTGCATCCATGCATAGTCGTTTCAGTTGTGTTGGACTCTTTGCAACCCCATGATTGAGCCCCCCAGGTTTCTCTGTCCATGGGATTCTCCAGGCAAGAATACTGGAGTAGGTTGCCATGCCCTCCTCCAGGGGATCTTCCTGACCCGGCAGTAGAACCCAAGTCTCCTGTATCTGCTATATTGCAAGCAGATTCTTTATTCACTGAGCCACCTGGAAAGCCCTTCCTCTCCACAGAGGGCCATCTATAAAGCAGGGCCCTTGGGCTCTTAGATAGACAGATTTGCTGGGTAAGTGAGCCCAGCCTGGCCAACTGCTCCCAGTGATGACCGTGCCATCTTCCTTCCAGCCAAGACCGAGGATTGGCGTGGCCATTGGGGACCAGATCCTGGACCTCAGTGTCATCAAGCACCTCTTCACTGGGCCGATCCTCTCCGGACACCAGGATGTCTTCAATAAGGTAGAACATTGGGATGTGGCTTGCACTGGATCTCAGTGGCCATTTGTTGCAAATGCCACTAAGAAAATGGTCTTTACTTTCCATTTCTTTTCTTTTTAAAAATCTATTTAGCTGTGCCAGGTCTTAGATATGGCAGGCAGGATCTTTGTTGCATAATGGGGATCTAGTTCCCTGACCAGAGATCAAATCCAGGCCCCCTGTATTGGCAGTGTGTAGTCTTGGACCACCAGAGAAGTCCCTGCCTTGCATTTCTGACAGCAGTGGTGCCTTGAGATCTCAGGGATTTTCCTTGGATAGTCAGTAATTCAGTTGTGTCCAGCTCTTTTCAATCCCATGGACTGTAGCTGGCCAGGCTCCTTTGTCCATGGGATTCTCCAGGCAAGAATACTGGAATGGGTTGCCATGCCATCCTACAGGGGATCTTCCTGGCCCAGGGATCAAACCTGGGTGTCCCGCGTTGCAGGTAGACTCCTTGGATAAGTTTGAGATTGTTATGAGATGGACAGTTTGGCAGGAGGCAGCCTTGGGACCCTGTAGGGTGAGTTCTGAGGTGAGATGACTGTCAGTCTCTCCACAGGCCTGGGCGCTCCCCAGTTGTCTCTGACATGAAGCTCTCCAATCCTCATTTTAAGACGCTTGAGTCTCTCCTTGTTCCAGGCTGAGTCTCTGCTTGTTCCAGGCTAGTGCCGGGCCCTCTGAGGGAGGGAGCCAGGAGCTCCGCTCTCTAGGTTTAAATACAGCCTAGGAGGAATGAACAGCTGGCCTCAAGTGCCCTCTGTGTTGCCACCACTTTAGAAGTCAGCCTGAAGGACAAGTACGTGGGCAATGGATGTGAATGTACTTCCCTGTGAACGGTCAAATGCTCTTTTTAAAAAAATATTTATTTACTTATTTGCACAGGTCTTAGTTGCAGCACAGGGTATCTTTGTTGCTCTGTGTAGAGTCTTTGGAGCATGTGGGATCTAGTTCCCTGACCAGGGATCAAACTCAAGCCCCCTGCACTGGAAGTGCAGAATCTTAGCCACTGGAACACCAGGGAAGTCCCTGTCTAAGTGCTTTGATGTGCATCCTCTCCTTCCACGGAAGGAAGGTGATATTTATTGAGTACCTCCCTATGCGTCAGGAGTTTTACACATACCTCTCATTCAATGCTCACAATGACCCTCTGACATAGGACTGGCATCCTCATTAGATTTGATGAGGGTCTAACTTGAAACAAGACACAATTTTCCCAGGTCACATGGCTGCAAGGATTGGAGCCAGGACTGGAACTCTGGCCTTGAAAATCCACAAGTGCTTTTTAGGCTGCACCTCAGTGGCTCAGAAACCTCTTCTTAGCTTATGTGAAGGGGGTTGGTGCAAGACCCCTGCAGACTTAAGGCCTCCGCTGGAGGAACGGGCCATTTTCATTGCAGGCTGGGCCGAGCTTAACGGGGCAGCCATTCCAGAAAGCAGCTCTTGGGCTTAGCCAATTGCCTATAAGGCCATGTGGGGATGAAACCCCAATAGGAACAATGACACATCTCCTCCACTTGATGAACAAATGATGGAACTAAGAACTAAAGTCCTGAGGGTTTGAATGAACTGGAGATAAGTGACAGGGGCCCCAGAGAGCTGCTAGGCTGGCTCCTGTCAACAGGAGGGGTAGTGCAAGGTGCTTTCCCAGCGGTGATCTCCTTTTCTTCTTCCCCATCTTGGTCCTAGCCAACTCTCAACAGCTTCATGGGCCTGGGTCAGGCTGCCTGGAAGGAGGCTAGAGCATTCTTGCAGAACCTGCTGTCTGCCAGCCAAGCCAGGCTCAGAGATGACGTGGAGCTTCGGCAGCGGTGAGGAGTCCGTGGTCCTTGGTGGGCAGGGATGAGGAGATATGCCTGGGCAGAGGGGGACAGTGTGGTCATCAGGGACATTCTGAGTCATGGCCTGGCTGCTTTGGCCTCATCTGGCTCCCACCTGGGGTACATTTTGGTGGGAAGGCTCTGGGCCAACAGGAATTACTTCTCTGGCTGGACTGGGGTGTCCAGGCTATGTCCGGCCCCCCGCCCCCCGCCCCCGGCCCCCTCCCTTTTCACTCAGCTATTCCTCATCAGCATCATCCGTGTGTTTGTCTGGTCTCTAAACTAGGGGAAGTTTGGTTTGTTTCCTAGAGTGGAACATAGAAGCAGGAGGGAGGCACCTTGCCTTTAGCGGGTGGACGTCCATCCTGGTGAGGCGCCAGGCCTGCCTGGAAGTGCTCGCTGCAGAGCATGAGCAGGGTTTGATCCAGGCTGAGTCTGTGGATGGCCAGAGCAGGGACCCTGCTTTGCTGCATGCTTGACCTTGATGCCCCTTCTTTGGTGTTTCAGTGCCTTCACATCCCAGGCTTCCGCTACGATGTATCTTCCGGCCACCATAGGTGAGTCTAGTCTCTTTAACAGGATGTGTTTGGAGCAGCTGCCTGCCCAGGGCCCTGTCCCTGCTTCCTGTGGGGAAGGTCACGGAGGAGGGACTCTGGGGCTGTCAGCGCCTCCCCATCAGGGACCCAGGCGCAGCGTTGACCCAGGCGTCTCTAAAAGCCAGCACTTTCACCAAGGGTAGTTGCTCACTGCTTAGATTTGTAGCTGGCTCCCTGGCTCCCTGGCTCCCTGTGTGTGCAGGAACTCACTCTCCTTTCCCAAAGGGCTGTGGTGGGGGTGCTCAGAGCTCAGTCCATGAGTCAGCAGCTTTGAGGAGAGAGGCCGGAGGGTCCTGGAGGGCCCCAGGTTGAGCCGTGTGTTGGATGTCTGATTGGAGTTTCAGTCTGAAATTTGCAGTTGTCCAGGGACTTTCCTGGGTGTTCAGTGGCTAGGAGTCCATGCTCCCAATGCAGGGGGCCCAGGTTCCATCCCTGATCAGGGAACTAGGTCCCACATGCCATAAGACCAGGCACAGCCAAATAAATTATATATATATGATGCTGCTGCTGCTGCTGCTGATACTTAGTCATGTCTGACTCTACAGACTCCTCTGTCTGTGGAATTCTCCAGGCCAGAATACCGGAGTGGGTTGCCAATTCCTCTTCCAGGGGATCTTCCTGACCCAGGGATCAAACCCGCATCTCCTATACTGCGGGCAGATTCTTTACCCACTGAGCCATTCTGGAGAATTCCTACACATACACACACACACACACACACATACACACACACATAAAAGTACAGTTGTCCAAACCCTCTTGGCCCGATCAGGCAGAGGGCTGAGCCCTTCCTCCTTGTCCACCAGCCCAGGGGGTGGGCGCCTGCCTGCTGTGTCAGCCTGGGCTCCTGGGTGCTGAGAGGCCAGGTGGTCCTGCCAGTCCTTCTGGGAAGATGTGACTTCTGCCTCTGCCCTCGTTTCTGTGGGCCACGTCCTGGAGCAGCACCCCAAGGCCTGCCTTGAAAATAATCTTCCAGAAGACAGGCACACACGGGTTTAGTATATTTGCTGCCCCTCATCTAAGGGTTTGAGGATGAAAGGCAGTTGAGCTGCTGTGCTCAGAAGCTCATAGCTCAAACCTGAGTGTAGTGAGAATGGAATTGTTTCCCTTCTAATCATCACCCCTGGGCTCCCTGCTTCTCCTCCCATACCCCCTTCATGTCCTTTCTCTTGGTTCTTCTCTTTTTCGACTTCTTTCTAAATGCTCCGCCTTTGCAGCAGCTTTCCTGAGGTATGATTTACACAGCCCACAATTCTCCCATTGTCAGTGTGCAGTTTAATGAGTTTTAGACAATATATACCGCTGTGCAGTCATTCCCACCATCACATTGGAAAACACTCAGTCAGCACAAAGCCTCTGTTTGTAGTCGGTCCCTGCTGTCCCTCCAGGCAACCATGGCCTGTCCCCAGTTTTACCTCTAGTAATTTCATGTAAATAGCATTACCCCATATGCAGGTCTACTGTGTCTATCTCAGCTGGTATTCCCCCTCATTATTCTTCCCCTCATATTATTTTTTCATAACGTGTATTCTTTTATTAAATGAAAATCAGAGACTTCCCAGGTTGTTCAGTGCTTAGGACTCGACGCTTCCAATGCAGGGGGCACGGGTTCGATCCCTGGTCAGGGAACTAGAATCTCACATGCCATGTGGCGCACACCCACATAGAACAAACCACTCAGCTTTGTAGTCTAAGAGGCCTTTAAAAAAATGTTCTAAAATTGTGGTAAAATACACATTATACAACGTTTACCATCTTCATGATTTTTAAGTGTATCACTGGTATCCAGTACATGACATTGTCCCCCATATTATTTTTAGCTTTTTGGAACAGGAGGTCCTGCCCGCTAAACTGGGCTGCGAGCACCACTGGCTGGGGTGTGGAGTGAGTGGGTGAGTGGCTGGGGTTCTTCCTCTCTCACTGTCTTATAGCCTGGCCTGGACACCATCTTTTCCCATCCTTTTTAAGTGATCATGAAATGGACTTTGTGTATAGATACTGAAAACCAACAAGGAAGTAGAAGCTGTTAATTTTCTTTGGCAGGAATGCTCTGAAATGTGTGCTGGTTCTACCCTGGGCTCCTACCTGGGCAGGTCTTACTGCAAAATTCAGCACCATGTTGTTCTAAAGTAAATGCTGGAGCGACATACACTTCTACTACGCTTTATAGTGTGTCAGACAAGTTTTTATAATTGTTTGGAAAGACTATGATTTAAAAAAAGATTCAGTCTTTGAGTCTGCCTGGATTCTCTCAAAGGAGAAATTGAAAGTGGAATAACCATGGCAGCAGTGAC
The DNA here is from genome assembly GCF_032452875.1 of Bos javanicus. Taxonomy (NCBI): domain Eukaryota; kingdom Metazoa; phylum Chordata; class Mammalia; order Artiodactyla; family Bovidae; genus Bos; species Bos javanicus. The sequence goes on from NC_083888.1 coordinate 25,696,519, forward strand.
TCCCAGTGGGGGAAGGGAAGGGATTTTATTTGGGGCCTGCTATGTGCCAGGCATGGGCTTCCCTGATGGCTCAGTGGTCAAGACTTTGCCTGGGTTGGGAAGATCCTCTGGAGAAGGAAATGGCAACCCACTCCGGTATTCTTGCCTGGAGAATCTCATGGAAAGAGGAGCCTGGTGTGCTGTAGTCGATGGGGTTGCAAAGAGTTGGACGTGACTGAGCACAGCAAGAGCAACATTGTGCCAAGCACTATGATAAGATATATTATATAGATGTATTATTTCCTTTACTGTATCGATGTGCCTGTGATTGGCATCATTACTCCCAATGGAGAAACTGAGTTCTAAAGCATCAAAGGGACTATCTCAAGGCCACACATAGCCAAGAAACAGCAGACTCAGAATTCACAGGGAGGTTTGGGCATGTTGTCTACTGTGTGGGCCTTGCTTATCTGTGAACTAACAATAGAATGATCTACCTGAAGGCATCGTTTTAAAGCAGGTTCCTTCTGGCCCTGAGACCTATGATTTTATGAAATAAAAGGCACTTATTTCCATGTTTCTGTTACTAAGAGAAGAGCTATAATGTGGAGTTTTGTTTCTCTGTAAGTGATTTTCTGTGTCCCACATGCTTTCCATCATGCAAGAGAATTCCACATGTCCAGCGACAAATGGTAGGAACCCAGCCAGGCTTCCCCAGGGAGGGAGGAGGACAGGCAGGAGCCCAGGACCCCCTCCCTGACTCAGGTGGGTGCAGTCCAGCCACTTTTCATTTTTAAGATCCCAGATTATTTTTTTCCCCCAAAGACCTCTTCTTTAAAAATAATTTTTTTGTTAATTTTTGGCCACACATGTGGGATCTTAGTTCCCTGACCAGGGTTTGAACCTGTACCCAGTGCACCCCCTGCATTGGGGGCACGGAGTCTTAACCACTGGACTGCCAGGGAAGTCCCCCAAAGACCCCTTCTTGATTTGTGGATGCAACATCCTTTTTTATTAGATATATTAAAGGATTCTTCTTTTTTTTTTCCTGCCCCGTCATAAGGCATATGGGATCTTAGTTCCCTGGCCAGGGATCAAACCTGCACCCCCTGCACTGGAAGCATGGAGTCTTAACCATTGGACCACCAGGGAGGTCCCCTAAAGGATGCTTCTTTTTAGTCTCCTTCTGGTGTCTCTATTAATCCTGCTTCCTCTCTTTCATTTCTTTTGTGAGTTGAATTAGTACCTCTCTCATGGTGAGGATTCTTCCGGATGTTTGATGAGTCTGGGTTTTTTTGTGCTCATCTCTTTTGGGGTTGCACTGGGTCTTCTTTGCAACATGCAGGCTTAGTTGCCCTGTAGCATGTGAGATCTTAGTTCTTTGACCAAGGATTGAACCCACATCCTCTGCATTGGAAGGCAAATTCTTAACCACTGGACCATCAGGGAAGTCCCTTGTGCTCATCTTTATTTGGTTAGGAAACTCTCCTCCGTCAGGTGCTGGTGAATGCAGCTCTTCCTATAACCAGCCCCAAGGAAAGGGGTGTGGTCTACTTCTGATGGGGAGCTCTGGTTTTGTTTTGTGGTTGTGGGGAGACTGCCCTGCTTCTCCCTAGTGCTGAAGTCTCTGGGGGCATGACCTCGGCTCCCTGGACCCACCCCTTAGCCCAGGCACAGTCTCCTGCTATTGGCTGCTTGGGCGAAGCTGGGTAAAGATGGGGATGGCCAGCAGGGACTCAATCCCAGGCAGTCTCTTCAGCCCGGCCCTGCCTTCCCATCTCTCTGGCGGCCGCTGGATTTTGGCTCACTGCTTGACTTCCAGGATCCCTTACGATTTCCAGTTGGCCAGTGGTGCCTTCTTGTTATGGATTTATGCTTCTAACAAATATCTCAGCTGTTCTGTCTGTGCTTTGGGACTGAAGATGGAAAGCAGCCATGAAAGCTCAGGGTTCCCCTGCTCTAACAGACCCTCGTAGACTTTTCTCTCTTCTCATCCTTCATCAGGTGGCTCAGTGGTAAAGGATCCGCCTGCAATGCAGGAGACTCAGGAGACCTGGGTTCCATCCCTGGGTCAGGAAGATCTCCTGGAGGAGGAAATGGCAACCCACTCCAGTATTCTTTCCTGGAAAATCCCATGGGCAGAGGAGCCTGGCAGGCTACAGTCCGTGGGGTCGTAAAGGAGTCGGACACGACTGAGTGACTAAGCACACACTAAGCATGCATCCTTCACCACTGCCTTTTCTAGTCTAGGCTGTTGGTACTGGCCCTGTCCAACTTTTTATTTATCTACTAGAAATAAATTTTTTTTTGAAGAGAGGTTGTGGAGGATAAACAGGCAAACTGCCCCGACTTACTATTTGTGCATATTTGAGCAGTGCCCTGTCTATGGGAGCCTGTGCCTATAGCGTGCAGCCCACCTCGTCTGCTCCAGTCTGCATCACCAGGCCCTACTGAGGCCTTGCTCTTGGCACTACGTGTGTGTTAGTTGCTCAGTCATGTCCGACTTTGCGACCCCAATAGACTGCAGCCCAGCAGGCTCCTCTGTCCATTGGATTCTCCAGGCAAGAATACTGGAGTGGGTTGCCATTCCCTTCTCTAGGAGATCTTCTTGATCCAGGGATTGAACCTGGGTCTCCTGCATTGCAGGCGGGTTCTTTACTATCTGAGCCACCAAGGAAGCCCCTTTGTTCTTGTCACTGAGAGAGAGTCAAACAAAATGCGGCCTGGGCTAGGCTGCTCTGAAATGACTTCAGTCTTGCAGAGGGATAAGACCTGCACACACATGACTGGGGCACAAGTGGGACATGGAACCCTCCGGCCGGGAGAAGGGCTGGCTTGGATGCTGAGTGGTCTTGGAGGAGGGGTGATCCAGCTAGGGAGAGTGGGTGTGGCTTCATGCTCTAGGGGGCGGGGCCTAAACTGAGCTGCCAGGATCTGGACACGCAGACACAAGGAAGACGCCAGTCCCCCCAGGGGTAGTCACAGCTTGAGCAAAGGCCTGGTAAACAGAGCTGGTGGGTGGGAGGGGTATCAGCTATTCATTCGCAAATTTCATTGTTTCAGGAAATCTATTTTATTTTTATTATTATCTTTACAAATTTAAGAACTTATTTTTTATTATTAACTTGGAACTATTTTTGATACCCTTTATTTATTTATTATTATTAGGCCATGAAGTGCTGCTTATAGGATCTTAGTTCCTGGACCAGGGATCAAACCCGTGCCCCTGCAGTGGGAAGCTTGAAGTCTTAACCACTGGACCTCCAGGGAAATCCCCTAATTTGTTTCTGATTTTTCAATTGGGAGTTCTCAAAACAAATTTTCAGTGGTGTGAATAGCTTTTGGATGTTCCAGTGTTGCCGGGCATGCGCCTCCAACCCCTGTTGGCTAGCCTTCCTGGCTCAACCGCCCGGACCCTGACCCTTGGAAGCGGCCCTTCCCTGTCCTTCAGCATCCAGGTTGCTGACAGCATCTCCGTCCTTTCCCCTGCAGGTGACTACACGGACTTCTATTCCTCTCGGCATCATGCCACCAATGTCGGGGTCATGTTCAGGGGCAAGGAGAATGCACTGATGCCAAACTGGTATGTCCTGTACCCTGGTGTGGCTGAGCTCCAAGTCTGTCTTTCTGTGTCCAGCAGCCTGTGGTTCTGGGAGCCGCCAGGTCCTCTCAGGTTAAAGGAACCAGGGAGGAAAGCCCACAAGGGTCATGACATCACCACATCTGGAAACAGTGACCCCAGCTTCTGGTTCTCCTCTCGGCTCAGCCCTGGACCTGCTGTGGAATCGCGGGGCAGTCCCTTGAGGCTTGATCTAGAGAACATGGGTTGGAATTAGATACTGAGTCACCAACATCCTTCCAGCTCCTTTGATTTGTAAGCTGTGAATTATAGTTCTATTGGTGAATTCTAGTGCTGGTTCCTCTGGGAGGCTCTAGGGGAAGAATCCATTTCCTTATCTATTCTGGCTTCCAGAGACTGCTTGCACTGCTTAGCTTGGGACCCCTTCCTCAGATGACTGCAGCCTCTCGGTTCCATCTGCAACAGTGCTAATTCCTCCTTTGACCTTCTTCCCTTTACAAGGATCCTTCCAGGTGGCTCAGTGGTAAAGAACCCACCTGCCAGTGTAGGAGACATAAGAGACTCAGGTTCAATCCCTGGGCTGGGAAGATCCCCTAGAGTAGGAAGTGGCAACCCACTCCAGTATTCTTGCCTGGGAAATCCCATGGACAGAGGAGCCTGACGGGCTGTAGTCCAAAGGGTCGCAAAGAGTTGGACATGACTGAGCAGTCACACACACACACATGGTTACATGTAGGGACCACCTGATAATTCAGAGTAATCTCCATAATCTCATGATCATTGACTTAAGTCACATCTGCAAGTCTCTTTTACCTCAGAAGGTGATATTCACAGCTTCCAGAGGTTAAGACCTGGATATCTTATTTTTTTTTAATGTTGGAGTATAGTCGACTTACAATGGTGTGATGGTTTCAGGTGGACAGCGAAGGGACTCAGCCATATATACACATGGATCCATTCTTCCCCAAACTCCCCTCTCATCCAGGTTGTCACATAGCACTGAGCAGAAGTCCCTGTGCTGGACATGGATGTCTTTGCAGGGGCTATTATTTAGCCTCACACACATACATGCACACTCATACATGTACACACACACATACATACATATACCTACATACATACAGGCTTCTCATTGTGGTGGCTTCTTGTTGTGGAGCACAGGCTTTTAGGGCACATGGGCTTAGTTGCCACATGGTATCTGGTATCTGGCATGTGGTATCTTCCTGGAGGAGGGACTGAACCTGTGTCTCCTGCATTGGCAGGCAGTTTCTTAAGCCCTGGACCACAAAGGAAATCCTTTCTTTTTAATGTTGAGCAATGGCCACCTGAGGCAAAGAGCTGACTCATTGGAAAAGACCCTGATGCTGGGAAAGATTGAAGGCAGGAGGAGAAGGGGACGGCAGAGAATGAGATGGTTGGATGGCATCATTGACTCAATGGACATGAGTTTGAGCAAAATCCAGGAGATGGTGAAGGACAGGGAAGCCTGACAGACTGAACAACAACAGAAAATATTCCATTGTCTTATCGAGACCACATTCTTGCTCATCCATTTATTTGTTTCTGGACACTTGGGAGTTCTTTTCGATATTTGAACCATATATGTGTTGACTCACTTTCATTTTTATTTTGAAAGCATCTTGAAATTTAGTCACTCAGTCGTGTCCGACTCTTTGCCACCCCATGGACTGTAGCCCACCAAGCTCCTCTGCCCATGGGATTTCTCAAGCAAGAATACTGGAGTGGGTTGCCATTTTCTACTCCAGGGGATCTTCCCACCCCAGGGATTGAACCTGCATCTCTTGCATCTCCTGCATTGGCAGATGGATTCTTTACCACTATGCCACCTGGGAAGCCCCAGGTCCTTATTACTTATCTATTTTATATATGTGCGTGCGTGCTAAGTTGCTTCAGTTATGTCAGACTCACTGTGACCCCTTGGACTGTAGCCCACCAAGCTGCTCTGTCCAAGGGATTCTCCAGGCAAGAATACTGGAGTAGGTAGCCATTCCCTTCTCCAGGTGATCTTCCCAGATCTCCCACATTCTTTACCATCAGCCACCAGGGAAGCTCATGTATATATATGTTGACTCCCTTTCATTTCATCTGAAAACATTTTGAAATTTCATTTGTACATGTAACAGCATCAAAGCTTCCTCTTGCCTTCCTTCCTCAGGCTGCACCTGCCCGTGGGCTACCACGGCCGCGCTTCCTCCGTGGTGGTGTCTGGCACCCCGATCCGCAGGCCCCTGGGGCAGATGCGACCCGACGACTGTAAGTGCCCCCAGTGCCCAGGCCTTTCGGGGCTCCGCTCTTTGTCCCCACACGCCCAAGTCCATGCCTGGCACCCACTAACCTCTCTTTCTGCTGTTATTCCAGCTAAGCCTCCCGTTTATGGTGCCTGCAAACTCCTGGACTTTGAGTTGGAGATGGTAAGCCTTGTCTCGGTGTTTTACTGGCGTGGGGTCTGTATATACGCTAGGGCAAGAGGGCTCTCCCAGTGGCTGCCCTGGACAATGGGCCATTCCCTCATCTCAACCATGTTAATGGCAGTTCTGGGTCCCCACCTGGCCATCAGAAGTACCATCCAGCCTCATTACTCACTGATTCTGTATGTGTAAGTTCATTAACAGTTCATTTGTAACCTCCAAATCAGTAGTCGGAGAGGTTTTGAGGGGTCACCTGAGGACACACACAGGGTGGCAGAAAATTTGAATCTCAGGTTTAGGTGGTCCTCAGAGTGTCTCCTGGTGTGGGTTCCCTGGTGTATGCTTTGGGGTCCCCTGGTTGGACTGTGAGCGTGGGCCTCTAGGTTGATTGGAGGCAGGCTGGATCTCCGTGTATTTCCAGTCCTGCCTGGTGATATCTTTGGATTCCATCCAGGGGAGACAAATAGTCACTAGTCCCAGGAGGGCGTGCCGGGCCAGCCCTCTGCCTCTCACTGCCTTTGTGAGGCTGCCACGTGGCCCCTAAGAGACGGTCTCCCCAAGCCGGATGCCCCAGAGCAGGGCGCAGAGCCCCAGTTTGAATGGGACCAGGGTCTTCTCTCTGGGAGTATGGAGGACTTTGCAGGCAGATGCTTTACCTATGTTGGTTCCTGTCGGGGGGCAGAAGGGGTGGGCAGAAGGTAAATGGAAAGTCGGAGTGTGAAGAAACGGTGTATTGGGTGGGTAGCGAGCACAGATCATCTTGACGATGGTGGTGAGATTCTCTATAAGACGGCATCTTTCTTTTTATAATCTTGACGAAAAATGTGCAATGTTTAAACACCATCATAGAATGAATATAACTGGGACTTGGGTCTTGCAAACGTCATAGTTGATTCTGTGCGCTTCTGGTAGTTATTTTCCCAACATGTTCCTGCAGTGATGTCTAGACGCTCTCTTGTTTCCTGGATGTTGTGTTAGCGATGCTCTCCTTTCACAGATATTCTCGGCTACTATCTGCCAGTTTTCTGCACAGTGCTCTCTTATCAGTTTGAAAGTCTGTTTTGTATTGAAGTGCTTCCCCGGGGGCTCAGATGGACAAGAACCCGCCTGCCAGTGCAGGAGGTATAAGAGATGTGGGTTTGATCCCTGGGTCAGGAAGATCCCTTGGAGAAGGGAATGGCTATCCATTCCACTATTCTTGCCTGTAGAACCCCGTGGACAAGGGAGCCTGGTGGGCTATAGATTATGGGGTCACAAAGAGTCAGAAACGACTGAGCGACTAATACACTTTTGTATTTAATAGAAATTAACACTTCACTGTAATACATTGTAAATATGTTACTCCCAATGTGGTATCATTTTGCCTTTATTTGTTGTCTTTCTTTATGCAGAAATTTTACAGTTTTATAAAGTCAAACATGTCAATCACTTCCTTTATGGCATTTCCTTTTATGTCATCTTAGGGGTCGCTAAGAGTCGGACACGACTGAGCGACTTCACTTTCACTTTTCACTTTCATGTATTGGAGAAGGAAATGGCAACCCACTCCAGTGTTCTTGCCTGGAGAATCCCAGGGACAGGGAAGCCTGGTGGGCTGCCGTCTCTGGGGTTGCACAGAGTCGGACACGACTAAAGCGACTTAGCAGCAGCAGCAGCAGCAGACTCTCTCCACCTGAAGAATTTGAAGATTTGAGGGGTGTTTTGTTTTTCTAGTACTTGTTAGATAGAACCTTACTCTGCAAAAATTTAGATCTCTCATCTACTTGGAATTGTACGATGGGTTAAGGGGTGGAGTTTGCCCCCATGGGCTCTCTTTGCCACATCATGGAGTCAGCCTTCTGATTTTTTATGACATGAATACAAACCCTGGTATTTTCACTTTTCACAAGGCTTGTGAAATGCAGTGTGGGAAAGGGCAGAGGTGTGGGCTGAAGGAGATGAAGAGGGCTGCCGTGGTGATCAGGGACCACGTGCAGGGGTCTTGGGTGGGCACTGGCCCGCTGCTGCTCACTATGGCCCCGGCTGTGAGCAGGGCTGTGAGCAGGGCTGTGAGCAGGGGTGTGAGCAGGGCTGTGGCTGTCTGTCAACTCAGGTGCAGTGTAGAAGTATGGTGGATTTGTACGTAGCAGTCCAGGTATCAGCCAGGGTTTGGAAATGCCTGACCTTTGCCTTCCAGGCAAGGGCAGCAGGTCAGAGCCAGATTCTCATCAGCTTTCCCATGTCAGGCTTTCTTTGTAGGCCCTGGGAACAAACTCGGAGAGCCAATCCCCATTTCCAAGGCCCACGAGCACATTTTTGGAATGGTCCTTATGAACGACTGGAGTGGTAATTATGGGGAGCCGGGCATCCTGGTATTGAGCATCCTGTGCACTCTTGGGTCTGGGGGAAGGCTGGGTGTTTGGGACACTTTTTGCAGAAGCCAAGGTGGTCTCCTGGCTCTGGTTTGGTCAGAGGCAGCAGGTGGTCAGTGGTTGAGAGCACAGGCTTGGGTATCCAACAGACCTCTCGGCTCTGAGCTCTTGGCCAGTCACTTGACCTCTCTGAGCTCCAGTGTTCTTGTAAGTTGAACGGAGGGACATGACCAATATGTTTGAGCAATTTTGTGCCAGGCCCCAGGGCTGAACTCCTCCTGTGGACTCTCCTGCCAGATCCCAGTTGGGCACTAATAATATTTTTGTTGTTTAGTCACTAAGTCATGTCTGACTCTTGAGACCCGTTGGACTGTAGCCCACTAGGGTCCTCCATGGGATTCTCCAGGCAAGGATACTGGAGTGGGTTGCCATGCCCTTCTCCAAGGGATCTTCCCAACCCAGGGATTGAATCTACGTCTCTTATGACTGCTGCATTGGCAGGCACTTTACCACTAGTGCCAGCTGGGAAGCCCAATGATAATATTACTATTCCCATTTTACAGAGGTGAGGAATGAGGCACAGAGTGATTTCAGCTGGTTGCTGAGCTAAGATTTCAAACCAAACAGCTCCATTTCTGAGTTCGTCTCAACCCCTCTGCCTTATATAGGAGGAAACTGGTGCCAGGTATCCCAGGAACTATGAGGTTGAGATTCCAGACCCTTCATGAGGAAATATCCTGCCTGCACCTCCCTTTTAGTTAAACAGCAGGAAAACAAATATAATTTGTAAATACAGGAGTGCACAGAAGAGAATTAAGGAAGTGAACAAAGCAGGCAGATTTTATACCTTTTTACAAACAAATAATAAATTTGTAAACAACAGACAAAACACAGGATTTTGGGTCTGGGGTGCTAAATTATTGAAGAAGTAACAAGATTTGTTTGCAGTCTCTTCTTGGCCTTGAATTCCTGTCTTTTGTGACAAATATGTCTCTCTCCCTCCTGGTACTGGAAGAGTACTTTTCTTTTTCCTGTCCTTTGGTCATTTCACTCTTGGCCGCAGCCTGGCACGGTGACCTCAGAGAACCTCTGTCCTTGATCCCGGGGCAACCAGTTCATTGGGGTTGGAGCACCAGGGGTCAGCAAGGCTGAGCCAAGCGTCTGGTCCTTCGTCAAGGGGAGAGGGGAGACTTGGCCGGTGGCCCCGTCGGCTTCTGTCAGCCCTCCTTGTCCCTTCTCCTGTAGCTCGAGACATCCAGAAATGGGAGTACGTCCCACTTGGGCCGTTCCTTGGGAAGAGTTTTGGAACCACCATCTCTCCATGGGTGGTGCCCATGGATGCCCTCATGCCCTTTGCTGTGCCCAACCCGGAGCAGGTAAGACGTCCTCTATGAGAAGTCCCAAACCCGGGCCCCTCTGCCTCCCAGCTGTTTACCCATCCAGTTTGGAGAGGGTCTGGAGGGTAAGTGCTGTGTCTCCAGCATGCCCACGTGCTGGGGGGTCTTGACTGCAGGGACCTCTAGGCAAGCATGGCGCCAGTCATTCTGCCTTGTGTTTTCCCTGTTCCTTGCACAGTTCTGGGAAAAAACATGGAATTTTGTAACCTTTAGAATCCTCTGAGGCTACAGGAACTGGCCAGTTGGCAGGAGAAGGGGTCCCTTCCAGTATCACATTGCACAACCTCCCGGGTTGCCAAGTTGTGTTCTGTGTGATGGCGCCCCCTGGAGGCCGACTGACAGACTGCAGTGTGGAGTCAGACCACAGGGCATCCTGCTGCCGAGCCTCCTGGTCCCTGTACCACTGTCCTGGCCTGACTCCGGATCTTGGTCCTCACTCCTCAGGCTGTCACAGTCTGCTGCTGCCTCCATCCTATCACCCCCAGTGACCTCCACCAAAGTGCACTTGACCTTGACTGACGCCATGGTCTTGTGCCCTCTTCAGTATGGACCTCTTTGCTGTTGTCCAGTCGCTCAGTTGTATCTGACTCTGCGACCCCATGGACTGCTGCACACCAGACTTCCCTGTCCTTCACCATCTCCCGGAGTTTGCTCAAACTCATGTCCATCGAGTCTGTAATGCCATCCAACCATCTCATCCTCTGTCATCCCCTTCTCCTCTTGCCTTCAATCTTTCCCAGCATCAGGGTCTTTTTCAATGAGTCAGTTCTTCGCATCAGGTGGCCAAAGTGTTGGAGCTTCAGCTTTGGCATCGGTCCTTCCAGTGAATATTCCCAGGGTTGATTTCCCTTAGGATCGACTGGTTTGAACTTCTTTTGACCTTTTGGCAGCCCCCTACTGTTCCTAGACACTCTGCCCCTGGCTTCTGGCATGTGACCAGTCTCAGTCCTGTATCTTCTGCAATGCTCCAGTGGACTGTATTCTCCATGTGGGGGCAGCCCGGGCTGAGCTCTCAGCCTTGCTCTTCCCTCATTCCCAATCCTGCTCCCCTGAACATCTGACCCTGCTTGCTCATGGCCTCTGCCCCCACCTCACATGTGGCTCCCTGGACATGTCTCAGCCTGCTGTCTTCTCATGGAGCTGTACCGAAACACTGGGAGTCTTTCCCTGCAGACCAGTTCCTCGTGAGGCTCCGTCCTCCACCACTCCTGCCAGCATCTCCCTCCCCATCTTTTTCAGTCTCTGAGATTTGTCTCCTCCCTCCTCGGTGAGTCCCACTCTCCGAGGACTGCCTGGCCCACAGTCACATCCCTGGCTTGTCCCCTCCAGGCTTTATCCCTGGTCCAGCTCTTTGCTCACAGGCACTGCTCACCCTCACCAAAGACCTTTGGGCTCTATCTCCTTATATACCAATCCTTCCCAAATACTGTTAAAGTGCAACCTTCAGGATTCTTGCCACTTGTGAATGATGACTTACTGAATGCTTTTCTTTTTCTTTCTTTTTATTTTCCCATCCCTACACTGGTTCTTTGGGCTTCCCTGGTGGCTCAGTGGTGAATCTCTCTGCCAATGCAAGAGAAGTGGGTTCAATCTCTGGGTTGGGAAGATCCCTTGGAGAAGGAAATGGCAACCCACTCCAGTATTCTTACCTGGAATATTCCATGGACAGACGAACCTGGTGGGCTACAGTCCATGGGGTTGCAAAAGAGTTGGTCATGACTTAGCAATTAAACAACAACAAGGGTTCTTTATATTGAGATTTTATGGTTACAACCCAAATAGTGCTAAAAAAGAATAAATCCATACACTGCAAAAATAGCCACAGAATTGTCTTAGATATAAATGTATGCAAACATCTGCAAAGGATGCAGGCTGAACGCTTTTCTTTAAAGCAGCTTCCATTTGAAAACATAGTATATTTAGAAAAGGAACTTCTAGGTCCCTATCCATGTAACTAGCCACCAAGTCAATCATGAAAAGAAACACATAATCATGAAAATAAAGTCACCCCACATTAGCTTTTTGGACAAAGTACAGACCTTCTGGCCTGGCTGTCAAAGTGGTCTGTATCGCTGAGTCCAGGAGCACCAGGGGGACTGTGCACCCTTTGTTGATCACCCTGTCTTCTGCCACCCTCACCCCCCAGTGTCCAGGGACACAGCACTGTCCTGGAAAGAGGGGATGCCCCTTCTTCTCAGGTCGTCCTGGCCAGCTGCTCTGCGGTGGGGCCAGCCTGGCCAGCTCGGCCAGCCAACCCAGCCCCTCTGTGTTCCTCTGCCCTCACAGGACCCCAAGCCCCTGCCGTATCTCTGCCATGACCAGCCCTACACATTCGACATCAACCTCTCTGTTGCCCTGAAAGGTACTGCCCGGGGGTCGGAGGCTGTGTCAAACTGGGTGGACCCCTGAGGCTGCTCGGCTGGGCTGAGTTAAAGGCCAGTGGATCAGTAGTGAGAGAGCCCAGCTTTGAAGGCTACAGCTGAAGTTCAAGTCTTGGTTCTTCCCCTGACCAGCTCTGGGACTTTGGGCATATTACTGAATCTGTCTGTTACTAAATCTGTCTGGTTTGTCACCTGGCAGTGGGATAATGATGGTATTGACTTCTCTGTGGAAGTCCCCCAGCTCTGAGACCCTAGCCTATGAGCTTATTGGTTCATAGACTCTTTAGGTGGAGTCATATTAGACAATGGAAAGCCTAAGCCACAAAAGGGTTCCCCTTACAAGGTGGGATCCCCACTCCTTGATTAATGGAATTAAGTTTTCTGGTCAATGTTACTTGTCTTCCTAACAGGAGAAGGAATGAGCCAGGCAGCTACCATATGCAGGTCTAATTTTAAGGTAAGCTTTAAGGCTGGGCAGACTGCTTTTGGAGACGGGGGAGACCTTTCTTCCTGGCAGGACCAGGAGAAAAGCATCCATGTCGGGATGTGATGATGGGTCAGCGTGTGGTGGGTTGTTTCCATTTTTTTGGTAGAGCTACTGTGAACAGTCTAGTCGATGTCTCTGTGTGCATGAATGTGCATATGTCTGGATATCCAGGGATAGAAGTGCTGGGTCATAGAGGGTGTATATCCATACTTGGCTGAGGAGTCCTTCCAGAGACTTTGCCAAAGGGCTTGTTACAATTTGCACTCACCACGGGCAGCATCTGACATTTCGGCTGCTCCACATCCTGGTCAACAGGTGAGCCACTGGCATTTTCATTTCAGCTGTTCTGGGGATTGTGATTTCGCTTTGCATCTCCCTAAAGATGAATGCTGGGAAAGACCAAGGGCAGGAGGAGAAGGGGGCGGCAGAGGATGAGATGGTTGGATGGCATCACCGACTCAAAGCACATGAGTCTGAGCAAACTCCAGGAGATAGTGAAGGACAGGGAAGCCTTGGCGTGCTGCAGTCCCTGGGGTTGCAAAGAATCGGACATGACTGAGTGACTGAACAACAGTGACAAGGACGAATGCAGCTGGGCATCCTGTCATATGTTTGCTGACCACTGAACATCCTCTGATTCAATGTATTCCTGTTTCTTCTAGTCTCCCTCTTAATTTAACTTTATTCTGGGCTCCTTAGGCTGCTAAGAAGGAATGGGGGAGCCTGCTTAAGGGGGCTTTTGTGCAAAAATCCATTTCTGAGGTTTCCTTTTCCTGGGTGTGTAGCTTCAGGAGGGGCAGACCTGAGGAGCTGTGGGCTTGAGGCGCAGGAGTGCAGCCCCTGAGATGCTCAGCGGGCACATGGTCCTTGGTCACTTCCCACCAGGCCTGACCTCCCGTAGTGCTCCCTCATCCTTTAGGCTGCTCTGAGGTTCTGTTTGAGTTGTTCAGCTCTGTTGCCCAGTGTCTGTTCCAAGGCCTGAGGTCTTTGCTCACGAGACACTTTTGCTCTAGTGAGGACCTAGACCTTGTCAACTCAGGACTCTGGGGTGATTTCAGGACAAAGTGGGATTATGGACTCCTGAGCATGCTGCACGTTGAGGGTCTGAGCAGTGAGGTTTGCAACTCCAGGAGTGCTTCTTGGAGAAGGTGGGTTAGGGTTGGGCTAAAAGGAGCCCAGGAGCTAGGGCTCTAGCTGGTGAAGGGGCAGGGAGAGAACTGGGGTAGGTCACAGGGTAAGTGCAGGAGGACAGCTTGTCCTTGCTCTAGGGACTGGGAGAGAGCCTGGGGCGGGCTGCTGTGAGTGGGGCTGGCTGCTCCGGGCAGCTCAGGAGAAGCCTGTCCTGCCCGTCCCCGTCTCTGTGTCCTCGCCCGCAGTACATGTACTGGACAATGCTGCAGCAGCTCACCCACCACTCTGTCAATGGCTGCAACCTGCAGCCGGGCGACCTCTTGGCTTCTGGAACCATCAGCGGGCCGGTGAGTATGTGATTGGTTCCCCTGGGAGCTGCCTGCATGGAGCATCCCTATTCCCTGTACAGACTGGAAGGTTCTCCCTTGAGAGGGGAGTCCAGCCTGAGCATGCATATCTTACGACCCTGTCCACCTCATAGCTTCATCTATCTCTGGGTGCAGAAGGGGCTCCTTTTTCAAATGCAGAAGAGATCGGGATAGGGGAGAGAGGCTGCCTCTGTCTACTGGGGGGAGTGAGAATGACACAGGGGGCCACTGTTGTATCTGGTTGTCACCACCTCACAGCACATCCTTCCAGGATGAGGTGGCCCCACTGCTAACCGCCCCCACCATGAACCTTTGGTGATGACTTTGGTTGGTGCACGGACTAGCCACTTCCTGCAAGGCCAGACCTCAGGCTCTTTTTGATGGAAAGTCTCTTCCTAGCAGGGGGGTGGGGTGGGGGGGTGCCAAGCATAACAGCATCTGGGTAAGCCCCAGCCTCCAGAGTGGGCAGGGGCCTGGCAGGTGCCTGGCAGGATGGGCCTGGGCAGGTTGGCCCAGCATCCCCCCAACGCCCAAGTCCTGAATGAAGTAAGCAGGGCACGTAAGGTACCTGGACTTGAGGACATTTCCAGGGTGATTCCCACCAAGGCAGGGTCTCTGGGGGCTGTGGGGTCCCTTGCTCCTTCCCAGGCCTCACCCCTACCCCTCGCCTTGCTAACCACTGTCCACACCAGATCCGACCCACCCACCATGATGGAAATGCCATGATGTAAATGCCTGTGACAACTTATTCCCCTTCTTGCTATGAAGGAGCCAGAGAGCTTTGGCTGCATGCTGGAGCTGTCGTGGAAGGGCACAAGGGCCGTAGAGCTGGGGAATGGCCAGACCAGGAAGTTCCTGCTGGATGGGGATGAAGTCATCATGACAGGTGAGGGAGGGCGCCAGGCCCACGGGCGGCATCTCCTTCTCGCCATCCTCACCGTCTGCCGGGAAGCCATCTGTCCCAACTGTCCCCACTCCGGCCTTCCCGGCTCTGTGTCTGCTGCTTCTGGCCTTCACCCAAGCCCTGCCTGACAGGGACTGAAATGAAGTGAAGTGAAAGTCGCTCAGTCGTGTCCGACTCTTTGCGACCCCATGGACTATACATACAGCCCATGGAATTTTGTAGGCCAGAATACTGGAGTGAGTAGCCATTCCCTTCTCCAAGGGATCTTCCCAACCCAGGGATCAAACCCAGGGCTCCCGCATTGCAGGCAGATTCTTTACCAGCTGAGCCACCAGGGAAGCCCAAGAATACTGGAGTGGGTATTCCCTGGGAATACCCTTCTCCAGGGGATCTTTGTGACTCAGAACTCGAACTGGGGTCTTTTGCATTGAAGGTGGATTCTTTACCCGCTGAACTACCAGGGAAGTCCCAGCTCTGTGTCTGCTTGTTCTGGCCTTCACCCCAGCCCTGCCTGCCAGGGACTGGCTTTATTTACTTTTAATCTTTTAATCAAGCTGTGTTGCATGTGGGATCTTAGTTCCCCGACCAGGAATCACACCCGTGTCCCCTGCAGTAAAAGCGCAAAATCTTAACCACTGGTCCACCAGGGAAGTCCCCGCCAAGAACTTTAAATCAGAGTCTTCCTGGAGCAAAAAGACCAAGGAAGTCCAGCTCAGTGTCTCCTTCCCCCCAGATCAAATTGATAAAATAATAGCAGGTTTCACATTTTGAACTTTGCAGTGCAGAGACCCTGTGCCTTCTGACCTTGTGCCCTTTGACCCTGTGCCTATTACCTGACTGAGTTAGTGACAAGATTTCTAGCGGCCCATTCTGAGGGGCTTCCCAGGTGCTGTTAGTAGTGAAGAACCTGCCTGCTAATGCAGGAGATGTAAGAGATGCAGGTTCGATCCCTTGGTTGGGAAGATGCCCTGGAGGAGGGCATGGCAACCCATGCCAGTATTCTTGCCTGGAGAATCCCCAAGGAGAGAGGAACCTGGAGGGCTACAGTCAACGGAGTCACAAAAGAGCTGGACATGACTGAGCGTATGAGCACGCACATTCCAAGCAGGTTAGGGCACCCTTACCCCTTGAGGGGCCATTATGCCTATCATTTAATATTGCTGGAGAGGAAGGCGCCACCATGGTCAGAGTCACACAGATTCAGGTTGGACTCCCACATCGCCAGTAGCCCTGGGACCTTCCTCAGGTTATTGCATCTTTCTGAGACTCAGTTTCCTTATCTTTAAAATGGAGCTAAGGATACAGTGCCTAGTCTCACAACGTGGTTGTAAGGATGAGTTCAGTTCAGTTGCTCAGTTGTGTCCGACTCTGCGACCCCATGAACTGCAGCACGCCAGGCCTCCCTGTCCATCACCAACTCCCAGAGTCCACCCAAACCCATGTCCATCGAGTCGATGATGCCATGCAACCATCTCATCCTCTGCCATCCCCTTCTCCTCCTGCCCTCAATCTTTCCCAGCATCAGGGTCTTTTCCAATGAGTCGGCTCTTTGCATCAGGTGACCAAAGTATTGGAGTTTCAGTTTCAATGTCAGTCCTTCCAACGAACACCCAGGACTGATCTCCTTTAGGATGGACTGGTTGGATCTCCTTGCAGTCCAAGGGACTCTCAAGAGTCTTCTCCAACACCACAGTTCAAAAGCATCAATTCTTCGGCACTCAGCTTTCTTTATAGTCCAACTCTCACATCCATACATGACCACTGGAAAAACCATAGCCTTGACTAGACGGACCTTTGTTGGCAAAGTAATGTCTCTGCTTTTTAATATGCCATCTGCTGCTGCTAAGTCACTTCAGTCGTGTCTGACTCTGTGCGACCCCAGAGACAGCAGCCCACCAGGCTCCCCGTCCCCGGGATTCTCCAGGCAAGAACACTGGAGTGGGTTGCCATTTCCTTCTCCAATGCATGAAAGTGAAAGTGAAGTCGCTCAGTCGTGTCCGACTCCTAGCGACCCCATGGACTGCAGCCCACCAGGCCCCTCCGTCCATGGGACTTTCCAGGCTGGAGCACTGGAGTGGGGTGCAATTGTCTTCTCTGAATATGCCATCTAGGTTGGTAATAACTTTCCTTTCAAGGAGTAAGTGTCTTTTAATTTCATGGCTGCAATCACAATCTGCAGTGATTTTGGAGCCCAGAAAAATAAAGTCAGCCACTGTTTCCACTGTTTCCCCATCTATTTGCCATGAAGTGATGGGACTGGATGCCATATCTTAAAGTCTTCTGGATGTTGAGCTTTAAGCCAACTTTTTCACTCTCCCTTTTAACTTTCATCAAGAGGCTCTTTAGTTCTTCTTCACTTTCTGCCATAAGGGTGGTGTCATCTGCATATCTGAGGTTATTGATATTTCTCCCGGCAATCTTGATTCCAGCTTGTGCTTCCTCCAGCCCAGCATTTCTCATAATGTACTCTGCATATAAGTTAAATAAGCAGGGTGACAATATACAGCCTTGACGTACTCCTTTTCCTATCTAGAACCAGTCTGTTGTTCCATGTCCAGTTCTAACTGTTGCTTCCTGACCTGCATACAGGTTTCTCAAGAGGCAGGTCAGGTGGTCTGGTATTCTCATCTCCTTCAGAATTTTCCACAGTTTATTGTGATCCACACAAAGGCTTTGGCATAGTCAATAAAGCAGAAATAGATGTTTTTCTGAAACTCCCTTGGTTTTTTGATGATCCAGCAGATGTTGGCAATTTGATCTCTGGTTCCTCTGCCTTTTCTAAAACCAGCTTGAACATCAGGAAGTTCACGGTTCACGTATTGCTGAAGCCTGGCTTGGAGAATTTTGAGCATCACTTTACTAGCGTGTGAGATGAGTGCAATTGTGCGGTAGTTTGAGCATTCTTTGGCATTGCCTTTCTTTGGGATTGGAATGAAAACTGACCTTTTCCAGTCCTGTGGCCACTGCTGAGTTTTCCATATTTGCTGGCATGATCCAGTTTAATCCCTCAGGGGCAGGGGCTGTGGATTCCCCTGGGGTTCCCATGGTGAACTAGGAGGTGCAGGGCCCACGTCTGGGTTGTGCTCCACCACTACTGTAGCGCTCTTTTACAGACGTGAAAACAAAGGCCCAGCAGTGGGTAAATGACTTGCCTTGGATCTTGCAACCAGAAATCAGGAAGAGATTTCCCATCCAGGTAGCTGGTTTTCAGAACCCCGATTCTTCAGCCCTTTGATAACATCTAAAGAGCCTCACAAGGCACGTGTTACTTTGTGAGCACTTAAAATTGGCAACGGTTGTCACCGCTGTCCTCATCATTATTGATGTTTTTTCCAGAACCCACTCTTGAGAAGGCCCAGCATCCTGACCCCTTCTTCTTCTTTTTTTTAAATGCATATTATTTTTAAAATTTTATTTATTTACTTATTTTAATGACTGCACTGGGTCTTTGCTGCTGTGCACAAGCTTTCTCTAGTTTCTGGGAGTAAACTCCCTAATGGCAGTACTCTGTACTCCACGAAAGAGAAGCCCCTGCAATGGACTCCCTGGCACCCCAACTAGAGAGTAGTCCCTGCTCACCACAACTAGAGGAAGCCCTTGTGCAGCAGCAAAGATCCAGTGCAGCCAAAAATAAATAAATAAAAATTTTTTAAATTTTTAAAAAGAAAAGAGGAAAATGGAGATAGATGGATGGAAGTCTCAGGAACAAGAATAAAAATGATACTTTGGCAGGTGGGGCATTTTGGGAAGCTGGAAAACTGAGCTGTCACTATGGACACTCGTTCCCCTTGGGATGCAGTGGGGAGCAGGCAGAGGGTCTATGCTGTGCTTAGCCACTCAGTTGTATCCAACTCTTTGCAACCCCGTGGACTATAGCCCACCAGGCTCCTCTGTCCATGGGATTCTTCAGGTAAGAATGCTGGAGTGGGTTGCCATTTCCTTCTCCAAGGGATCTTCCCAACCCAGGGGCCAAACCCAGGTCTCCTACATTGCAGGTGGATTCTTTACCATCTGGGCCACCAGGGAAGCCCCAAGCAGAGGGTCAGTCTCCAGGAAAAAGCCAGTGACTGGGCTGACATCCCAGAGGAGATGAGCACGCTTTTCCCTTCCGTGTCCACAGTTGATGGAACCTAACTCAGTGAGGCCAGGGAGCTGCCTTCCCGTTCTGCCCAGGTCTCGGTGACATGCTCTGACTTGGGTGTGGACTTTCCTCACTCTCTGGCCTCTCTGGGCCCCTGGGCCCTGCCTGGATACACCTGCCCCCAGCTTCTCCTCCCTGGCCTGGAGAGCAGCAGCCTGAGGGCCCAGAAAGACGGTCCTGGGTGCAGAGCTTCACTTCCATCCTCAGGGCCATGGTCTTTGGGGGACATTTGGCATCAACTGGAGCCAGTTTTGCCGACTCTGAAGGGCAGCCAGGGATGCTGCTAGATGTCCCAAGTGCACAGGACAGCCTGTCTTGAGAATCATCCATCCAGCTCTAACTGTCACTAGTCACTAAGGTTCAGAAACCCTGTTCAGCATCTGCCCTCCAGCTGTAAAATGGGGAGGAAGTGGCTGGCTCTCCTACCAGGATGTCATTGTGTATCTGTGCTTAAGGAAGCAGGCAGTGCCATTTGCTGGGAGGGTTGGTGCTGTTGTGCCCAGGGCAGGAAGGAGCCATGTGACTGACAGTGCCCAGCGTTGGGGGTGGGGAGGAGAAAGACACTCCATCAGTGTTTGCAGCTCTCCAGGAAGAAGGCCCTTAAAAAATACTGCCTTTTGGAGTGACTTGTCTTGATAGATGATTGATGCATTTCTGCCAGGTTTTGCTTTTATAGGCTTCCCCCCCACCCCCGCCCCGGGGACACAAATGTTTCTGAGCATCAAGATTCAAAAGTGACTGATAGAACAATAATCAAACTGAGCAACAGAATAGGCAAGGATATTGCTCTGGACCAAAGGTGACCCTGAGTGTTAGGGGTTAGTGCTGGGGTGGCCAGGATGTCCTCAGGGATGCCAGGGACAGTGAGGGGCAGGTTTGGGGATGTAGTTGGAGTAGCCCACACAGGGAGAATGAGGTGGCTGGGCTCCAAAATTACTACAGATGGTGACTGCAGCCATGAAATTAAAAGACGCTTACTCCTTGGAAGGAAAGTTATAACCAACCTAGACAGCATATTAAAAAGCAGAGACATTACTTTGCCAAAAAAATTCTGTCTAGTCAAGGCTATGGTTTTTCCAGTGGTCATGTATGGATGTGAGAGTTGGACTATAAAGAAAGCTGAGTGCTGAAGAATTGATGCTTTTGAACTGTAGTGCTGGAGAAGACTCTTGAGAATCCCTTGGACTGCAAGGAGATCCAACCAGTCCATCCTAAAGGAGATCAGTCCTGGGTGTTCATTGGAAGGACTGATGTTGAAGCTGAAACTCCAATATTTTGGCCACCTGATGTGAAGAACTGACTCATTGGAAAAGACGCTGATGATGGGGAAGATTGAGGGCAGGAGGAGAAGGGGACGACAGAGGATGAGATGGTTGGATGGCATCACCCACTCAGTGGACATGGGTTTGGGTGGATTCCGGGAGTTGGTGATGGACAGGGAGGCCTGGCATGCTGCGGTTCATGGGGTCGCAAAGAGTCGGACATGACTGAGCAACTGAACTCAACTGAGTTGACCCATCTCCCAAGGCTGCCTTCAGTCTCATGCTATTTCCTCTGTTGGGCATGCCCTTTTCATTGTCCCCCTCCTGGCAAACTCCTACCCACCCATCAAATCCCCACTCAGGTGGGGTTCCCATCAGCAGCAAGTTCCCTCCTTTCTTCTCCTGTCTCCTCCACACTGCTCTCCCAGCACCTCATAGACTTTTCTACTCTAATTCATATTAGTTGGGCAGCTCCTGGTGAACGGACCCTTCTCAGGTACAGGGACAAGGGCCTCCTGCTGTCTGCCTTTCTGGAATTGATTGAATTTGTTAAACATCTGCTCTGGGGGAGG